>NC_143557.1:27635000-28835000 GCF_054136105.1 Typopeltis vanoorti | reverse complement strand
CTATAAGAAGAAAAATGCAAGCTTATGGAATATAAAATCCTTTTATGTTCCATAAAAAATTCTTAGATGATGTGGTAAGTGATAACGAATTCTTAGCAAAGAATTCATTATCACTTACTCTGTATATTTACCAACTTCAATTTATCTTAAACAATCATGAACAGTCATTCAATGAGGAACATACATGAAGGAAGAAAATTAAAATTTCTTGAATGCTTTCAAATACACTTCACAAATATAAATTGTCTCAGTTCCAAACTTAATTATGCCAATTTCGTCATCCAATGTGTAAAATCCATCTGTAAAATCAGTTACTTTAATCATTACTTATTTCAAAGCTGAATTTGTGCATCACTTGTTATATTTGAAATATCCTTTGGCTAAAACTTATCTTGTTCCATCACATTTATATGCTATTGAATGATTATCTTAATGCCAACAATCATTCTGAATTTTTTTGATTTACTTCCTTTAAATCTATATTTTCTCCCATCTAACTTTCTTAAGAGTAAAGACATCTTATTCACAAGCTCAACTTATTTACTTCTTCCAAATGCAATGATCCAGAAAGTAAAAGTGGCAGAGGGAGAATCAAAGCACTTGCTAATCACAATGATCATAGAAGTAGAAGGAAGGGAAATAAATTATGCCTTTTTTGTCAAATGCTATGCCCTTTTTAACTACATGAACAGCGTGAACAAAGACTACAAACAAAGGTATAAGAACACAAGAGGTCTGTATGCACATAATGTTGTTTTCCTCATTATTCTGATGGACCACCTGAATTCATGATACCACCATATTCATCTAATTATTATTATTCCATTTTAAATCTTCATATTTAGGCCTTGATTTTGCAACAAAAAGTGTGCCAAGAGTGACAAAGTACTTGCCAACAAATTATCAGTACACCATAGTTACAAGGTGATCAGTATTCATTCTATTAAATTATGGAGACAACTAATGCGTTATATTAATAACGATTTAATGCAAACCAAAATAATTACCTGAAGCTCTGTCCTTCATATCAAAATCATCATCTGGAGTATAAATACACTGCTTGAAAAGAAGTCAATGGATACCACAGTGTCTGTTGACGTCTTTTCAAAGGAACAAACAGGCCATGGTGCCCACCTTAATATGCAGATCTCCTTTTGATGTGATGACTGCAGCAAAATACACAGTGATGACTACTTTCCACAAGAAGTAGTCATCGCTTTCCACAAGAAGTGCATCTACCAGTGGGTGCACCACTGGCAGATGCACTTCTATACTCATCTGTCTACATCTGTATGTAGACAGATGAGTATGATAGAGATCAATGAGAATTTTGGACCATTCTTCCTGTAGGCATGTAATGAGGTCGTGGATTGTTGTGGGGCAGACGTCCCTTGACCTCACCCGACACTCCAGTTCATCCCACAGATGTTCAAAAGGGGATCAGGACTCTATGGAGGCCAGTCAAGTGTGATGACGTTCATGTCCACAAACCATACAGTTACAGCAGCACTGTTATAACGTGGTGCATTGTCTTGCTGAAAGAGATAATGGTCAGTTCTGTAGAAATGCCCACAAAGTAGGAAGTATTGCATTGTCCAGAATGTTCAGATACCTCTCAGTATACTTCAATGTTCGTGGCACCACAAACAGAGGCCCAAGACCAAACCAGGAAAAACAGGACCATACCATCACATTGCCACCCGTGAATTTCAAAATATTGCAGAAAAATATTGTGACCCTTAGTTCTGAATGCTTTGTGCAAATCTGAGTTCTAGTCAATACCCAGAACTCTGTATTCAATGTGTTGGTCAATGAATGGCAGTTTTTATATATTATTCTTCATAGCACCTTATGGTCACATCTGGTGAGTGTGGTGGATCATCCACTGTACGTAGTACTTGCAGATGGAAGTGCAGGGAGTCCTTGTACTTGACTCCCTGCACTTCCATCTCAGTATGGTATCAATGACTGTTGACCTGACCTGAGACAGTCCAATTTGCCAAACAGATATGCCTGCAAAATGGCATCTTATCACAATGTCACTTTCAAATTCCGTTAGTTCCCTTCTTGCAGCCCTTTCATCTAGACACATTTGCATTGATTCAGGAGCATCATATTCCACCAATTTATACTGGTAGATATCAGTAGTGCACTCAGGGTTTAATTTTTTTTTTTTTTTGGTGTGTGTGGGGGGGGGGGGGGAGTTGAGTAGACGATTTGAGAATACACACTATGCATCGCATACGATCTACAATGATCGCTAATTCATAAGTAGTATAGAAATGGAAGACACAACACAACATTAAAAAAAAATGAATTTTATTAATTAGTAAAAGATATTTCGAAAATTTTCTAGTGTTTTTTCCTTTTCTTTGGGGGGACAGGGTCCCTTGCCCCCCCTCTGGGTGCACCACTGGTAGATATACATGACTCGTTACATGGCACTATGTGCCATAGGGATGTGTCCATTGACTTCTTTACAAGCAGTACATGTACATGCATGCACAGAGGGATAAGCTATGTTACAATGCACATTGCTAAAGTCACATTAATTTAGTAACTTGTAGTACTACTGGCCTGTCAAAAGAAGCAAAAAAAAAATTACTGCCAGAATCCTGTTACCTGTCTGGCAAGAAATTACTCACAAATAAATCAGAACAAAACTGGTATTAATGATGGTCAATACATGAAATCACTGCTGAAATTACTGTAGAGCAATAAAGTGAGGGTCTTCCAGAGAACCTGAAACAAATCATACAAAAAACTTGGTGTGGACACAAATTTATGGAAGCCTGGGAAATTCTGATCAACTAACCTAATCTAAACAATAATAGTGGCATGAAAATGTCACAGCTGAATGTGAGCTATCATGGGATTTTTACGCTATTATTGTTTAGATTAGGATGGATGAGAAGAAGACATAATCAAAAACTATATGAATTCTATATATCTCCACTTCTAGCTGATTAAATCAGATCCTTCAGACTGAGACGGCTTGGTCATGTGGAAAGAATTATTATCATTATTATCATTATTCAGGCCTCCATGGAGTCAAAAGACTCATTGTGGGAGGTCCTTCCTAAGAAACATAAAGTCTATCATACCACTCCTTAAACTCATTGACCGTTCTCGCTCTCACCACTCCATCAGGCAATGCATTCCATGGTTCAACCACCCTCCATGCAAAGAAACCACTCCTCACCCTCTTGCTCACAGATTCCTTTCGTAACTTCCAGGGATGGCCTCTTGTCATCACTCCTTCCTGCTGTTCAACCAAGCGAAAGAACTCCCCAGTGTCAACCCTGTAACCACCTCTCAACAGTTTAAAAGTCTCAATCATATCACCCCTCCTTCTTCTATCCACCAAACTCTGCAGTCCACACTCCCTCAGCCGATCCTCATAACTAACATTGTACAGTCCTGAAACCATCTTTGTTATCTGCCTTTGTACCCTTTCCACAGTTAATTTATCCCCATCAAATCCTAGGGACCAAATCTGAGAACAATAGTCTATGTGTGGTCGGATGTGAGGAGAGAATGGATAAACAAGCATTCAAGGTGAAGTCTGATGGATAGCGACCTACAGGAAGACCATGGATGTGATGGGAGGAAAATATCCAAAAAAGACTTAGTTGAGATGGGAATCCAGGATTGGTGAAAAAAGAGCTCAAGACAGTGTTATAGCTCTGCAGCAAAAAACCTTAGAGATTCAGCTAAGGAAGGAGGAGGATGGCTGATCCAAAATTTCTCAGGCTTCCTTAAATTTGTGTTCATACTACCAAGTTTTTATATGATTGTAAGGAACAGGTAGCTACTACTGTTAACAAGCTATTACCACCTTATACATACTCTCCAAGAATTTATGGTGTTCCTAAAGCACACCAACATAATGTTCTGCTTTGTTAAAGGCATAGATAGCCCTAATAATTACTAGTTAAGAAGTTAAGAACCAACAGAGATTTCAGATTTTGAACCAGATGGGAAGGAAATCAGAGTGTTCTGCTCTGTGTACATTAAATAGCTACATGTAGAAAGATGATTGTTTGTCAGACTTGTTTAGCTGGAACAATGACAAGTTGCATGATGGAATGCAAACCTGCCACGGAAGAATGCTGTTATGTTCAGTGCAGGTAATGTTATGAAAATTGATCCCAATAGCTTGAATATTCTCTTTAACATGCATACCAAAAGAATGTAAGGCAATCTGACTATGTGAAATTGACACTCCCAAAGCATCAATGCACAAGGAGTTGGTGGGTCTCCACCCTCCTATATAAAACATACCACACAGTAGCTACCGTAAAACAAGATGCTTGGCAAAGATGATTTATTAGTCACAATTATTCTTGTAGAGCAAATTTCTGTATAATTTTATAACACTGTCAGGATAAAAGCAAAACAACCAACAGAGGTCTCAGATTCTGAACCAGATAGGAAGGAAATCAGAGTGTTCAGCTCTGTGCACATTAAATGGCTACATCCAGACAGATGATTGATTGTCAGACTTCCTTAGCTGACACAGTGAGAAGTTGCATGATGGTGTGCAAACTTGCCACAGAAGAATGAAATTGATGCCAATAGCTTACATATTCTCTCTGTGTGCATATTCTGACTGTGTGAAATTGAGCCTCCCAAAGCAGAGAAAAGATACTAGTCTATGTAGTATGGTCTGGAATAGACTATTTTTAGGGGCAAAGATGATTTATTAGTCACAATTCTTCTTATAGAACAAATTTCTGTATAATTTTATAACACTGTTAGGATAAAAGCAAAACAACCAACAGAGGTCTCAGATTTTGAACCAGATGGGCAGTTAGGAGATAAATGTTCCTGCCTGACTGACAGAGCAAGTTTACTTGCATCGATATAAAGATTTTGAATGGGTAATGTGCAAAAAGTACCAATAGCTACCTGTAATCTCTGATGATGGATAGAATCAAAAGCAGCAGAACCACAGACTTGGGACCCATAATCCAGCTTTGAACACACAAATGCATGATAAAGGTGAAGTAATGAAGATTGATCTAAACCTCCATTGAGGAGAGAGAGAGAGAGAGAGAGGAGATTCAGTGCTCTCTTGGCTTCTGATGCTAATGGAATAAAACTTTGTCCCATTCTTAACAGAATCTGAATGAAGAGTGTGTTTTCAACAGAAGTGTACAAAGCCACTTTTTTTCTGCTAAAATCCTGAATTGATCAATTGATTGTTCAAAGTGTCTTTCAATTATCCTCATGTTACAGCATTGACAGTAAATAGTGAAATCATTAAAATATTGAGTTAAAATTCCCACTGTAGGAAATGCTCAAAATACAGAGCACTGCCTACAGCAGGAGGAAGCTGTTCAATGATTGAATTAACTATGCCAGCAAAAACTGTCAGACCTTAAGACAGAACCTTGAGGAACATCCTCTTCTTGATGATATATGGCTGAGATGGCATATTTCCCACTCTGAATTCAAAGACTTGGCTAGACAGAAAGTTTTTAATAAATAACGGAAACTGCTCTCTGAGACCTAGGTTATAGAGGGCTTTTAATATGCCATATCAGGCTGTATCATAAGCTTTTTCAATGTCAAAGAACAGTGAAACCAGATGTTCTCATTTTAGAGATGCATCTCTATTACAAGTTTCTAAATGGAGAGAAGATCACTGCATTCAAAATGTTACAGAAGTTCAGCATTAACCATTTTTTTCCAATATCTTAGACAGAAAGATATCTTACAGTTAGTCAGAGCAACAGGGAGATAATAGTTGGCTTTTATTGGATCCTTTCCCAGTTTTTATTATTATTATTATGTGACATCTCCAGGGAGTCCAAAGACTTATTGAGGGAGAGTGTGCCAACAGCATCGAATGACTGATCCCCTTCCAACTAACCACACTCAACTTGCTTAACTTCTTGCATGAGCCATTAGTAGCAGAGGCTCTACCAATCGACCAACCTTAGAATGGCAATGACAACTGACTTAAGCCAAGAATTCAGAAACTCTTCCTCTGAAAATAATCTGCTGTATTGTAAGAGGAGATCCATGGAAGATGTTTTATCATCTCATAATGAATTTCATTGAAACCTACCGAATTAGCATAACAGAGTATAAGAGCCCTTTTTAGTTCCTCCTTAACAAAAGATTGATTGCATGGTTTTAGTGCACTGGTAGAAAACTTTAACACTACATTAATAGAAAGTAGATCATCCAGCATATGGGAGAAGGCTGGATGATCTCCCTGACAGTTGATACATTTAGCTTTCTTTGCAAAGCAAGAGTTTATCATTATGCTCTTTACTACCACATCAGACACAGATGGTAGAGCCACAACAAGCAGTTTGGGCATGCCATTATTTATGACATTTAAAACATCTCAGTGGATTAGAGATATACAACCTAACAGGACAATTGGGATATCCTGCTTTTAGAGATGTTTAAGGTTTAGGTGTATCAAAAAGTAATGATGATGTTCCTGGGTGGAACGAGTTACCATTTCTATATATCAGGATGCACTTCATACAAGTCACTCCCTGATCTTTAAGCTCTGAACACATTTCCTCATCTGGAACATCAAGAAAATCCCATTGTGATATCACTCCTATATCAGAATGGGACTTATGAATTGGAAACTTCCAGCCAAGCCTTTTGGTCTCTTGCCAAAGCAATTGGCTGTAACTTCTGCCAACACTATTCCCATCCCTATCATACTCAGATGGCTCTATTGCATCATTGGCAACAGAAAAAGCCAATCTCTTGGATTTGCTTCCAATGCACGCATAACTGACAAATGTAAATCCACCCCGCACCACCAACCCAATTATCCCCTATAATCTTTTTCTAGAAAGAGATCATAAAAATATTGTTCAAATTAGACACAAAAAAGTTTCCTGGTGCTGATGGCATTCCTCCAATTTTCTTGAAGGCTTGTGCACCAGAACTGACTCCTATCCTATGTCACCTATATACTCTCTTACTCCACCGGTATCTATCACACAGCCTAGACTCACCTCAACTCACACTATATTCAAACCAATTCCCAAGAAGGACAACAAATTACTGTTGTCTAACTACAGTCCTATCGCACCCCAATCTTGTCTAAGGTAATGGAGAAAATCATCGATTTCCGATTCCTACACTACCTACCTCGAAGGCACTCAAGCTAATAAACGACCACCAGTATGTTTTCCCATTGCTGCCGATCAACAGGAGATTTACTCACCCATCTCTACACAAATGCCATGAAAAAGTTTGGTGAATCTCAAGGGGTTGCACTTGATATCTCCAAAGCTTTTGACTGGGTCTGGCACAAAAGCTTACTAAGCAAACTTCCATATTTGGTCTGTCTCAGGACTTCTGCAGCTGGACTGCCAGCTTTCTGCTTGGATGCACACTGTGTGATAGTAGATGGTTCCATATCCTCTCACCATTCAACTAATGCCGGGGTTCCACAAGGTTCTGTTCTCTCACCAATCCTTTTCCTTCTATATAAACCTACTCCAGTTGACCTTCAACCCAATACACAGTTTTGCAGATTACAGCACATTGCACTCCTCCCTTTCATTTGATAAACCTTACTCTGTACAACTCACCTCAACACCAATGCCTTCAATTCTGATAACCTCATAGCTAGTTTGTGAGTCAAGCGCAGTGACATGTATAAGAAGAGCTCCTGACTGGGATAAGTTTTCTAGGAATAAATAAATATATATGGGTAATTGTTTGAGTAAGAGAGGCTGTAAACATTGTGCACTACTGGTTTTATTAGTGTGGGGGATTTTTTCTGCCAAAACTTAAACACGAAATCGTTATTATTAGACTTAGTAACATGCAAAAAATGGCAGCAGCATTGTTATTCTATGACTTTAATTTAGATTTCAGTCGTTTTGTTAAGTGTGAGGTCTGTTATATGTATTCTTTCGATTACATAAATGATTTGTGGATATTTGGTGAGGAGGGAAGGAGGGTGTGTGCGAAGTGTGACCTAAACGAGGAACTGATGAATGCAAATATGAAATTGATGACAGAAAGTGCCAGTAGCGAGATTGTCGAGGGGAGAATGAGTGCACGTTTAAAAGAGCAGGATGGTGAGAAAGAGAAGTGAAAAAATGTTAAAAAAATCAGTAAAAAAGAAAAAGAGCGATTTGAAAACCGTAACGGATGTTAAAAGCGACGAAAGTGAGGTGAGAGTGGCGGAAGGAAACGAAACTGAGAGAACGAATGAAACAAGAAATGGCATGACTCAGAAATCGAAAGTGAAAAAAATTGAAAGAATGGATGATAGCGAAAGTTCGACGCATGTTGGACTGAAAGTACAGAAACAAAGAAAGATGAATGAGTGTGAAAATGGGAAGAATGATATTGATTCTCGTAGACAGGCTTATACGTTGGTTATGCATTTCTAAATCACTTAGGGAATTGAAACAACGTAGATCTGAATATAAATTAAATAATACTTTAATAGATATTTCGGCAATGTCACATTGCCATTTTCTAAAGGAACTTACAAAAAGGCAGGTGCACACAGGCACTAACAATACAGTAACTGAGAATGAAGATATGAATCTATCGTTCTCCTAGAAGTCCTGATGGTGCCCTCTGGCGGGCTAAGTAGGCGTTCTTGGCCGTTGGGCTGAAGGTCTGCTGATGTATGCCTCCCAAATTTGGGGCAGTCGCATATAACCAAATTTGTTGAGGTTTGGAGAGTTTCTTAGGGCAGAGGCTGATTCCATAAATAATCTTTTGAATTTATATTTGCTCCGGTGTATTATTGTTGCTTTCTTCCACCGTATTCTGTGGCGAGTATCCAGAGCATGGTCGGCAAGACCAGAATGGCTATACTTGTAAAACCGGATGTAGTCCTTGTGTTCAGAAATTCTGATATTCGCTGTCGTGCCTGTTTGGCCAAAGTACGACAGTTTACAACTGCAAGGGACCTGGTATACACCAGGTAGGTCTAGGGGAAGTGGTTGGTCTTTGGTAGAGCGGATAAGGGATGCCAATTTTCTGTAAGGCCTGTAACAGGAGGTGAGGTCATGTTTTTTTAGAATTTAGGTAATTTTTTCTGAGGTGCCTCGGATGTAGGGAATGGTGATGGATTTAGAGTAATCTTTTTTGTGGAGGGGGGGAGAAGGGGGCTGTGGTTTGTAGGTTTTAATATTTTTTGGATTTTTTTGGGGGGGGTAGCCATTGGCTGAGAAAGTGCTGAGGATGTGATTTAGTTCAATGTTAAGGGCTATGTCGTTAGAACAGATTAGTTTAGCCCTGTTGTATAGTGTTTTTACCACTCCATATTGTTGTGAGGTGGGGGGGATTGTTGGTGGATGTATCTGCCTGTATGGGTGGGTTTTCTGTAAACTGAGAAAACCAAAGTTCCATCAGGCTGGCGGGTGACTAGTGTGTCTAGGAAAGGGAGGCAGTTGTTTTCCTCTTTTTCCGGGGTGAACTTGATTCTGGCGTGTTGGTTGTTTAAGTGTGTAAGGAAGGAGAGGAGTGTTTCAGAGCCATGTGGCCAAATAGCGAACACATCATCAACGTAGCGAAGCCATATGGTTGGTTTTTGTGGGGCAGAGGCTAAGGCTTTTTCCTCAAAGGTCTCCATAAAAAATTGGCCAAGGGTGGGGAGAGTGGTGAGCCCATGGCTGTCCCCTCTATTTGTTTGTAGAATTTTCCCTGCCAAACGAAATAGCCTGAATTCATTGTGAACTGAAATAGGGCTGAGATATCGGGGGAAAATTTAGCTTGGATTAGCTCTAAAGTTTCCTTGAGTGGGACATTTGTGAATAAGGAGGAGACGTCGAAGCTGACCATTATGTCAGTATGTTGGAGTGTAAGGTTTTCTATGCTGGCTTTGAAGTGGGCTGAGTTTTTTTATGTGTGATGGTGTGTTGCCAGCATAGTGTGTGAGCTCTTTGGCCAAATGTTTAGCTAATTTGTATGTGGGGGAATCAATGCCATCCACTATGGGACGTAATGGCACATTTTCTTTATGTATTTTTGGGAGTCCGTAAATACGGGGGGGGGGGGGTATAGAGTTAAACAGTTTTAATCTGTTGGTAACTTCTACAGGCCAAGAAGTGACTTTCTTAAGGAGGCTGTGAAGTTTTCTAATTTGTGAGTTGGTGGGATTGTAATTGATAAGGAGGTAAGTAGCCCGATCTAATAGAAGAGCATTCAGCTTACCTTTGTAGTCCTTTTGGTTAAGTACTACAGTTGCATTTCCTTTATCCGCTTTGGTGATAACTAATTCTTTATTATTTCTCAATTCCTGTAGGGCTTTAAATTCCTTGTTGGATATATTGGTTTTGGGTGGTTTTGCTATGGAAAGGACACAAGCTACATCCAGTCTTACACTGTTGGCGATTTGATGTGGAAGGTGGCGGATTCCTCTTTCAATCTGGATCATAATATCCTCACCTGGTATTTTTTTGGGAGCAATGGCGAAGTTGTGGCCACGTGAAAGCACGTTGAGAGCTTCAGGCTTCAGGGTGACTGAAGAAAGGTTGATTATGGTGTTGGTAGCAAGTTTTGGATTGACGGTAGAATTCTTTTTTAATTTATCGAATTTCTTCATCTGTCGGCCTCGTATCTTTTCAAACTCTTTGTCTGCGGCGGTACACGAGATGTCATGTAAAATTGACCACAGTTCGTGATTCAAAGTGCACGAAAGTTCATCTTCGAGGGTACGAATAGCTTCGTTAATTTCGGCTAAGCCTAACCGCGTGGTGATGATTTGTTCGCGAAGTAACGCGTAGCTAGCGCGGTTGTATATACGGAGCGCTTTTTGCGAAACAAAACGGTGCTTCAATTTTACACAGTTCGGGCTTACCTTGTTATCCCGGCAGCGTTTCAGGAAAGTCAGACGATTTAATTGTCTAGACAACTTCAACTTCATTTTACCATATTGGCGAGCCTTCCATGCGATCGTATCTCCGTGGATGATGTTGATTCTCATAGACAGGCTTATACGTTGGTTATGCATTTCTAAATCACTTAGGGAATTGAAACAACATAGATCCGAATATAAATTAAATGATACTTTAAGGGAAGAATGATAGCGAAAGTTGGACCAAAAGTACAGAAACAAAGAAGTATGAATGAGAGTGAAAGTGAGAAGAGGGGTCAAGAGTTAGAAAGATTGAATGATAGAGAGAATGTGTCACGAGATTCGGAAGTTGAATTGGATTGGATGAGGCAAGAAATTAAGAAAATTCGGGTAAAAACCATTAAAATAAATAATGATGGCATGAAAGAGTTAATCAAAGATGAGTGAGTGGCGTTGTATAGCGACTCCATTACTAAAGATGTGCTGGAGGATAGAATGCACAAGGTATGTTTTCCAGGCACTAAAATGAGTAGAGTGATTGAGGCATTGGATATGAGGCAGGAGCGAGCAAAAAAGTTAATAGGTACGAATGATTTGAGAGAGGACAAAGAGTGTGTCAGAATGGATATCAGAAGGCTGCTTAGAAGGATAAAAGAGAATAGCGTGACAGGAAGGGCAGTTAGCGTGTTGCCTAGGTATGACTGTGGTGAAATGAGGCGGAGAGAAAAGATTATGAATGATATGCTGGTTGAAATTTGCGAGGAGACAGGACTACAGTTTATCAATGTGTGGAATGAGTTTGAGAGACGAAGTGAGCTTTATGGGAGCGATGGACTGCATTTGAGTGGTTATGGTGTGAGTCGCTTGGAGAGACTGCTGCTGAAAGGTAGAGAAGTGAATAGAGAGAATGAATCAGATCGAGTGGGAAATGATGTGGAAGAGCAGGACAGTAAGAGAGGAGAGATTGAAGAGGTGGTTATGAATGGGGAAGTGAGTGGTATGAGTATAGAAAATGAGAGAATGGATGTGCAAGAGGAGCAGAGAAAAGGGGAGGCTCAGGGTGGACAGGGGTACACAGCATGAGAAAGGTGGATGCTCCAAGAGGAGGTGAGCAGGTGTAGGCAGTAAAGGAATGGGATGACCAGGGATCAAGAGGAAACAGTTGGAATTGAAAAGGGTTTTAAAATGAAGAAGCAGAAAGGGAAATATCCCCAGTCGAGCATGGAGAGATCACATCGAGTGAGTGGTATCAGTGGAACTAGCTGTAGATCCAGAAATGAGCTGTTGTGTTTGTATACAAATGCTAGAAATATAAGAAACAAGGCAGATGAAATGGTTGCACTAATTGCGTCTGTTTACCCAAAGATTGTCGGAATAAGTGAGACATGGTTGGAAGAGGATGACATCCTGACAGGAATAGAGATGGAAGGGTATGATGTGTTTCGTGAGGACAGAAGGGGTAAAAAGGGAGGGGGAGTGCTATTGATGATAGAGAAAGTGTTATGTTTATATAAAGTAGAGATGCAAGAGGGAAATAGTGCCAGCGGTTTTGAGGCAGTATGGTGTGAGATAGAGGTGAATGGAATCAAATACTTGGTGGGATGTTGTTATAGACCAGGTAATGTGGAGTGGTGATAATGAAATGTACAATCAAATTAGCCAAGTAAATAAGAAAAGGGTGATCATTATGGGTGATTTTAATTATGGCAATACAGAATGGAATGATGAGATAGCAACTGGAAGTAAAGAAAATAAGTTTCTTGAGTTTTTGAGGGATAACTACCTCAGACAGTATGTAACAGAGGGCACACTAGGATTGAGAGTCTTGGATTTGGTCATCTCATCAGAGGATGTAATTATAAATGAGGTGTCAACTCATCCACCAATTGGTGAGAGTGACCATGAAGTGATTACCTGGGTAGTTGCCAGCAGTGGAAGGACCTCTGTGATAAAAGGTTATATGTGGAATTACAAAGGGGCTGATTATGAAGAGCTCAGGAGACAGCTTGTGGGTGTAGCGTGGAATGAGGAGTTAGCTGGAAAAGAGATCAATGCAGCTTGTGGAATTTTCAAAAACTGTTTAGTAGATGCAATGTCTAAATGTATTCCAAGGGTTAGAAGGTTAAATAAGGTGGGTGTGAGATGGATGAATAAAGAGATTAAGCATGCGATACAGAGAAAAAGGGTGTTGTGGAGGCACCATAAGAGAAGTGGAAATAACTCATTCCATGAGGTCTACAAAGACCAAGTAAGGAGGGTGACTTGGTTGGTGAGGGTAGCTAAAGAGAGGTATGAACAGAAGTTGGCTAATGAAGCCAAAAAGAATCCTAAGGAGTTCTTTCGATATGTAGCCAGCAAAAGAAAGAATAATTATGGAAGGATGACATTGACTGGAGAAAATGGTATAAAGGCAGCTGATGCAGAATGTGTGGTGGAGATACTTAATGAGCAGTTCATAAAGATCTTTCAATCTTGTGAATGTGACTTCATGGAGTGATTGAGAGCAGCTGATGATAGGGAGGAGAGACTGACTGTAGGCGAGCAAGAGGTGTATGAGGAGTTGAGTAAACTAGATGTTAATAAGGCTGTGGGATTTGATAATATATCACCACATATTCTGAAAGAATGTGCCAGGGAGATGACACCTGTCTTGACATATTTTTTTAACATGAGTCTTGCACTCAGTCAAGTTCTTAAGGAGTGGAAGGAGAGCAAGATCGTGCCACTTCATAAAGGTGGTGATCGAACTCAAGCATCAAACTATAGGCCTATCTGTGTGTCAGGTGAGAAGCTTGTGAGAACTAGGTTTCAGAGTTGGGTTGATAACAATGGTATTATCTTTGATGGACAACATGGATTTTCTAAAAGGGGTCATGTTTAAGTAATCTACTTACTTATTACAATAAAGTGACTGCTTCCTTGGACAGAGGAAAAGGATACACAGTAATATACTTGGATTTCACAAAGGCTTTTGTAGAGTACCTCATGATAGGCTTGTAGTCAAACTAGAGCAGATGGGGTTGGATATTAGATTGGTGCATTGGATTGGAGACTGGCTATCTGATAGGTATCAACAAGTTGTGTATGGGGGGAGCAATATCCAGGAAAAGGAAAGTCACTAGTGGAGTGCCTCAGTGGTCTGTTTTAGGTCCATTACTGTTTAACTTGTATATTAATGATATAGGTGAAGATATGGATGGAGATATTCAGTTGTTTGCAGATGATGCAAAGTTGGGATGAACCATGAAGTGTAGTGAAGATGATGCGGCCTTACAGGAAGACTTGAATAGATTGAGTGACTGGGCATGGAAATGGGGATGTGAATTCAATGTCACGAAATGTAAGGTTTTAAAATTTTGAAAACAAAGACGGGATGCAGAATTTATGCTTGGTGAGAATATATTGTTGGAAGTAGAGGAAATAAGAGATCCAGGGGTGATAGTGGATAAGGATCTAAAATTTAGGGGACACATCGCCAGAATTGTGAAG
Organism: Typopeltis vanoorti; assembly: GCF_054136105.1. Classification (NCBI taxonomy): domain Eukaryota; kingdom Metazoa; phylum Arthropoda; class Arachnida; order Uropygi; family Thelyphonidae; genus Typopeltis; species Typopeltis vanoorti. Next base: position 28,820,701 of record NC_143557.1, on the reverse strand, counting down.
ACAATACAAAGGCTTCTGGGAATGATGCGGAGGACACTGACGTGTAGAAGTGGAGAGATTCTTGTTCCGTTGTATAAGGCTTTGATAAGGCCACACATGAACTATTGTGCCCAGATTTGGTCACCGGGTTTTCAGAAGGATGAAGAGATGTTGTAAAGGGTCCAAAGGAGAACTGACTAAGGTAGTTTCTGACCTCTGAAATGTTGAGTATGAGGAAAGATTGAGAAGATGTAATTTGCAGAGTCTGGTGGACAGGAAGAAGAGGGGAGATATGATAGTGACCTACAAGTTGGTAAGGGGTTGTTACAGGATCAATGCTGGAGAAGTTTTACAGAGTGGGAGACTGGGGAGAACCAGAGGTCATCCCTGGAAACTGTATAAAGTGGGTATGAGTAGGGGAGTGAGAGGCAGGTTTTTTCGTGCAGAGTTGTGAATGATTGGAATGCCTTGCCTGAAAATTTGGTGTCTGTGAAGAGTTTGAATGTGTTTAAAACACGGTATGATGAGCTGTGTGTGTGTGTGATAAAAGGACCTCCCAGATGAGTCTTTGACTCCATGAGGTCTTGGGGTGGTGGTGGTGGTAATAATAATAATAATAATTTCAATGCTAGTAAAACCTAGTTCTGTCTTATTTCTCACAAAAAAACTTTTTACTCCCAGTATTATTTTTGACAACACTCAAATTCCAGACAAGATGAGATTTCTCTTCTTTGAATTACCCTGACATCAATCCTCTCCTGGCATAAACACATCACAACCATTACATCCTCAGCTTCTAAAAACATAGAATTTCTTTCGCTTAAATCTTTTAATTCACCTCTGAACAGCTGTTAACCTTACACAAATCAGAAATCCACCCAGCTATTGAATACTGCTCTCAAATTTTGAGCGGGACACCTAACAGCTTCCTCACTATTAAACAATAATTTGCAAGAAAATTACTTTTTCAGTGAATTATGAAAGAATTCATCGAAAAATTATTGGTGAATTGCTTTTTCAATTAATTGCATTTGTGATGAATTGTGGTTTGATGGATCTTTTATTTGACAAATTGCTTTTCAATGAATTATCGTTTGGTAAATTGTTTTGATTAACTGTTTTAAATGAATTTTCATGGAACCAGCAAAGGAATAACCTCTACTACAGAATTAATGTTTTTTTTGCAAGTTTAGTCTTAATATGTTAAATAGTAATTAACAAAGTGTGTAGAATGATGAGATAAAGAACACTAATTAGCAGTCTTTACATTAATATTAACAATAGTGCATAACTTTTTTATATAATATAATATGTGCAAGAAAATTATACACTCTTCATTTACATTATTTATGCAAAAGAGAAATCAGCATGACCTCAACTGTAAAGAAGGTAGAGAGCAGGAAAGATAATTATGCAATTCTTGTAATCTCAGTTGTTCCAATATGCACCTCCCTCAACCAGTTATTTAAAACTGTTAAATGTTTTAAAGGACTGTGGGTGGTTTTAACATACAAATTTTTGATCATGTCTATCTTCTCTTTCTCCTTTAGCATATAAGATGCCGATACATTAAGGAAAGATATGTATCGACATTATCTTTTGTTATTAACAACCACCCACAGCTAATTTATAAACAAACAACAGCAAACAGCATTTCCTGTTGTTACATACAGGATATACAGGTCATCTGCATTCACTATTGCCCTACCCAACATGATGCGAAGTTGGGTAGGGCAATAGTGAATGCAGATGACGTCAAAATTTTGCAGGATGATTTGGATAGATTGGAGGTCTGGGCTAAGGAGAATGGATGTCAATTTAATGTGGCAAAATGTAAGGTTATGCATTTTGGGGTGAAAAGATTGGAGGCAGTTTACTGCATTGGTGGAACTGTGCTCCAGGAAATTGATGAGGCAATGAGATTCAGGAGTGCTGGTGGATAAGGAATTGAAATTTAGGGGACACATTGCAAAAGTGGCCAAATCAGCTCATCAAATCACTTGGTTGCTGAAGAATACGTTGACAAGCAGAGACAAGCAGGTTATTGTTCCTCTGTATTGAGCCTTGATAAGACCCCATCTCGACTACTGTGCCTAGGTTTGGTCACCTAGGTTTCTTCTTGATGGGGAGGAGGTGGAGAGGATCCAGAGGCGAGTGACCAAGATGATAGCAGGTCTATGAAATGAACCTTATGAGAACAGGTTGAGGATTTGGGGTTTGCAAAAATTGGTTGATAGGCAGAGAATGGGAGATATGATTGAGACATTCAAATTACTGAAGAGTTTCTATAAAATTAATTCAGAAGATATTTTTGAGAACAGGGCTGGTTGTGGGAGGACTAGGGGACATCCATGGAAACTGGGCAAAAGTGTGGTTAGTAAAGGTGTTAGAGCTGGGTTCTTTACTTTTAGAATAGTGAATGAGTGGAATGCGCTCCCTGAGTCTGTGGTGGATGCTGTGACAGTGAATGAGTTTAAGGCGAGGTATGATAGATACTGTATGAATGTTGAATAGTTGTGATGAATATGATTTGGGGCCTCCCTCGATGAGTCTAATGACCCCCTTGCCCGTAATAATAATAATAATAATAATAATAATAATAATAATAATAATAATATCGTGACCATACTACATTTAATTTATAGTAATAATAACAGTTATCAAAAATTTACTTCTGATTTTTCTTCAATTCTTTTGGTTATTAACATTACACCTCAATCGAGTCAAAAGACTTGTTGAAAAAAGTCCACGCTCTCTCATGTAAAAAGATCATTAAACTGTGCCTTAAACCTATATACCATTTCTGCACTAACTACACTTTTGGGCAATTCATTCCACTTGACCATCACTTTCCATGCAAAGAACCTGATCATCACTTTCCTCTAGTCAAGCCCTCCTTATACAGCTTCCAAAGAGAGCCTCTTATTCTATTCTCAACTCCCTTTACTCTATGAACAATCTCCTCCACATTAACCTGATAATAACCACTCACCGATTTGTACATCTTAATCATATCCTCTCTCCTTTTCACAAGGCTGTGCAAACTGATTCACTCTCTCTCTCTCTCCTCATATCCAACATTTCACAGACCTAACACCAACTTAATGAACCTTCCCTGAATCCTCTCCAGTATCCTCATTCCCTTGAAAACTAGGTGACCAAATCTGTGCACAGTATATCTGACCTGATCAAGGTCTTATACAAGGAAACCATAACCTCTCTGCTTTTGCATGTCAATGTCTTCCACATTGTTGCCATAATCTGTTGAGATGTTCTTACAATTTTAGCAATGTGACCCTAAACATCAGGTCTTTGTCCACTATCACTCCCAAATCTCTTATCTCTTCCACCTCCTTCAAATCTTCCAATTAATTGTATATTCTGCATTCCAACCCTGCTTATCAGTTTCAAGACCTTGCATGCAATGTTAAATGGAGAGCTTCAACTGCCCACTCAAATAGTCTCTTGAGATCCTTCTGCAAGGCTACAATATCTGCTCTGCTTCCCACAGTTCTTACCAACTGTGCACATAATCAGAAAACAACTGCATATCTCAGTCAGTCCTAATATCATAATAGCTCGAAAACAGATCTCTGTGGCACTCAGAGGTCATTTGTCCCAAAAGAGGAAGGTCACACTAGTAATATTCCTCTTTTGGGATACCACTTCTCCATTCCCAACTTGCTGATAGCTATCTGACAGCCAATCAGCTATCTAACTTACCAGTCCATTATCCAATCCCATCTGTTTCAATTTTGCTAATCGCAAGCATGTCACGTTGCAGTTTATCAAAGGCCTTTCAAAAATCCAAATTAACATCAAGTTTTCTTAATTTCTCATACACCTCCAGCTCATTCACTATTAGTTCCTCCTCACCATAACCTCTACACAAAAGCTTCTCATGATGTCTGCCTTTGCAAAGGTGAAAAACACTAATAAATTGCTCACTAAATACTTCAATTATATCCTGCACATCAGTTACCAATCTGTCACTGTCATCAACTAACATCATCCTCCTGTAAAATCTCTCATAATATGTAATTATATAACTTATTATATTCACTTTTACATGTTTTTTTAAGGGGAAAACTCAGAGGAATGTGATTTTTGCCTGTAATAATCTTGTAATGAGCCTTTATTAAAATAATGTGGCGCATGATGTCACCATGTAACGCTGTTAACTCATGTCTAATCAGTAATTCTAATCTAAGAATTGCATTAAATGGAAATTTCCAATGACACACAAAGAATGACCATATATGGAAAGTTCGAGAAATGCGCGCATGCATACAATGGAAGTCTGGGCTTACATAAGGCAAGTGTCAAGAAGGAATTTTGTTTAGGGTTTTCTAAATCTTCTCTTACCTGGTCCACCACCATGTAAGGTTCATTGTCAGGAATTTAAAGAGAGGCGTCAGAGATCTTGGAATCTCTTACCTGGGTCCACTGCCACGTGAGAAGTATTATGTCGATTGTCTCGCTAAGAAAGAGCTGCACATTTTTGCCACATTAAGGGTCATATACATACACATTTTTGCAACATCAAGGGTTATATACTGCATGGAATAATCGACGATTATTCCATGCAGTATAGGACCCTTAAAAAAATAAGGGTCCTATAAGAAATTTAGTGGGAAATGAAGAATGAATCAGCAGACAGAAAGAAAGACAAGAAGAAGCACTTTCGTGTGAACAAAAAATAATGTAAAAGGCAGTGTGATGAAAGAGAATAAGTAGTTATACATGTGATAATCTCTGAACAAGAATGTATATCAAATGTGTCTGTTTATGAGATAATGCATACTGATATTGAATTAGGCTTACACAAGGTATGCCTTATTGTCGGTTAACGTATATATGACTGGGAGGTTATTCTAAATTGTGAATTAGTTTTAAAGGAAGAAAATTAGAATATGTGGGTAGAATATGTGCCATCCACATTCTTGAGATTTTTAGACAACCATTATTGTTAAGATTAGAGTTGTTGATAAGAATTTCACAGGCCTCCTTAAATTTGCACTCATATCATGTTTTGGTGTAAACAACATGTGCCTTTCCAGTCAATTCTATATAGAGTATTCAGGGCATGATCAGAAAAAATCCCAAGAATATGGATGGCACATATTCTACCCAAGAGTAAGCAATTCAGGATCATAACTCTAATATAACACTCTTGTTAAATTATGGATTAGATCACCACTTGTGCTGTCTTAAAACTATATTATTATTATTATTATTATTTCGGGCAACTCCAAGGAGTCGACAGACTCATCGAGGGAGGCCCTATCATCATGTCAAGAACAACTATTTGACATTCACACAGAATGTCAAATAGTACCTATCATACCTCGTCTTGAACTCATTCACGGTCATAACACCCATACAGACTCTGGCAGCTTATTCCACTCATTCACCACTCTCCAAGTAAAAAACCTAGCTCTAACATCCCTGCTAACCACATTCTTGCCCAGCATCCATGTATGGCCCCTAGTCCTCCCATCACCAGTCTTATTCTCAAAAATATCTTCTGGATTAATCCTATAAAAACCCCAGTAATTTGAATGTCTCAAATATATCACTCCTTTTCCGCCTATCAACCAATTTTTGCAACCCACAAATCTTCAACCTGTTCTCATAAGGTTCATTCCACAGACCTGCTATCATCTTGGTCACTCTTCTCTGATTCCTCTCCACCTCCTTCCCATCAAGAAGAAATCCTGGTGCCCATATTTAGCCGCTTCACGTACGACATGAGCTGGTATACCATCCAATCCCACAGATGTATTGACATTGAGGTTTTGCAATAAACTACTCACCTCCACTTCACTCACCACAATTCCCGTATAATCTATTGGTTCATTCATTTCTGCAATGCCACCACCTGGAAGATATATTCTTGCAAAGTGCTCGCTCAGTAATTCAACTATATCAACTGATTCAGTTACCTCCCTACCATCGGCATACTTTAAAATCATTCTGCCATATACATTTTTTCTTTTACTTCCAACATATCAAAAAAACTGTTTAGGATTCTCTTTAGCCTGCATGGCCGATGTTCTTTCGTAATCCTTTTTTGCTTTTCTTACCACACTCGTTACCCTTCTGGCCTGCGCTTTATACCGTTCATGTGCCTGCCGGTCACCTTTCTCCTTAAATTCCCTCCATAGTTGTTTCTTTTTTGCAGCTCAAGCTTAATGGTGTTATTCATCCATTTAACCCCTACTTGATTTATTATTCGGACTCTAGGTATACAATCAGCCATTGTTTCATGCAAACACTTCTTAACCACCTCAAATATACATGAATTTGTTCTTTGATGATGTTATAAGTAGAATAATGCTTAGATGTAGTTTTTCCCCCACTAGAGGTCAGGCCAGTAGAATAATGGTTGATCAAATCATTGTTACTTTGGCTTACATAGTTTGCCTTTGTGTATATATATATATATGTGTGTGTGTGTGTATACTCCAGATGATGATGACCTTAACATGAAGATTAAAACAGGGAAATTAATTATTCGTAACACAGTTGTAGTTTTCATAATTTTGCTAAAATGAATGTGGAACACCACGTAACATTCAAAGAAAGGATAAGTGATCATAGTTTTAACCTCAATGATGTTCCTTTCAACCTTAGGTCTGCAAAACCACACACACTCTCTTCCTAACAAAAACTCAAGTTTTAGCTTCTCCAAAGACTACTCACCTCAATTTTCCAAAGTACACTCTGTCTGACTCTTTTTTGCATTATAGGTGGCATTTGTCCATAAATTTTCTCTGATATATACCATGTCAAAGTTTCAACTCAAAATCTCATTTTGTTACTCTTTGCCTAAAAGCCTCTAACTCACATTCTGTCAGATTCATATCTTGTCTCTATAACCTCTTTAACAACACCAATCATTCTGAACAGAGAAATTTTTTTGATTTTTTTTCTTTAAATACTGATTTTCTCTGTTGACCAATCCAACCTTTCTTGAAGATTTTGTTGTACATAAAGAATCTCCAACCTGTTTGCTGAAACATTTGCTACCAATAACTCTACACAAATCGTTTACATACCTACCAGAATACAAGTTCACTCTAAGTGGTCGCCAACTGCTCTTGATCTTTTCCTCATCACAACATCCATGGTATACTTGATAAGTATACCATGGATGTGTTCAACCTCTACGCAAGGCAATTTAGTCTATTGTTGACCTCCTCTTCCATGGAGCAACACTTATGCAGCTTACTTGGATGGATTACTATTTTTAATTTTCTCTTATTGGTAAGGAAACATCTGTTCCACATTCCACTTTAAATTCTCAACCCACATCTAAGCCTTGGTTCTCCAAGAAGCATGCTAAGGCTGTACTGCAATATGCTCGGTTCTTCACTCATATATTCATATAATGTGGGATCAGGAATGAATGCTTCCTTACCACAGTTTTGCTGATACCCCCCCCCCCCCCCGTCAATGATAATGTCTGGATCAGAAGACTGAAAACAATAATCCAACCAAGGCACAGAAGTCACAAAGATTATCTCATTTGCACTTGGATGGATTCCACTGCATCATCACCATGGCCTATCTTCCTGCTTTTCCTCTAATATTTGCACAGATGAGCTTGGTAAATGCTCTCCTATCATTTCAAACACAAACATTGATCTTTTTCACCAGAAAGAGATCAGTGGAAGCATGTACAAACTGGATACTAAAAGGTTATTAGTGCTGATGGTATATCTCCAAATGTACTGAATGTCAGTATTCGTGACTCCGATTCTGTGTTGACTTGTCGAAAGTTTATTATTCTGTGTTGACTTTTTTATTCACTCGTGTTCAGTGGTATGTATCCTGCAGTCTGGAAATTAGCTGTTATTTAATTCATTCCTAAGAACAGCAACAAATATGTGCCATCTAATTACCATCCAGTTTCACTCACTCCAGTTCTTTCCAAAGTAACAGAGATGATCACCAGCATGAATTTTACCACTGTTCATCAATGGGAGATTTTCATATATACATGTATGCATGTTACCCACTTAGGAAATATAGCATGAAATTTCAACATATATCATGGACAGTAACTTGAAATTTCAAGTTGCTGTCCATGATATCTTCAAAGCATGTTATTAAATATGGAATAAAGATCTACTTAAGCTCCATTACATGATTTGTGTCTAATGTAACTGGATTGAGAGCAATCTGTCGGGACAGATATTATGCATGATGGTACGGGATCTTTATCCTCAAACTTTGCAACTAATGCTGATGTTCCACAAGACTCTTCTTTCACCAACTCCCTTCCATTTATATATATCAACAGTTTTATCCAGATGAATACAAATCCAGTACACAGCTATGTTGATGAGAGCACACCACACTCTTCTGCCCATTTGACAAGCCTTGCATTACACATATCACCAAACTTCCAGAATATCAATTTCTACAATTCTAAATTCTAATCTCTAAACCTTTCTTCAATGCGATTCTGACAAGCTTGTTAATTTCAATGATAGTAAAATTCAATCCAGTTTTATTTTTTTCAAAAAACCTTATTTACACTTCAAGCTTTTTTTTTTTTTTTTTTATGTTGCTCCACTCAAAAATGGTTATTTGCAAACCTATAGTACTAATACATTTTATATTGTGGACAGGCTAGGATTTTTTTCCCTTCTATTTTTATCAATTTTATATATTTTTTTGTGTCTTTGATTTATTTTTTATATAGTCCAGGAACTCTGGTCTGAAGAACAAAGAAAGAACTTTTTCAAGCCATTTCAGGCTTCTAATAGGTCTCACACAGGATGATCAAATTCATCTCCTACCAAAAGACGGTCACGGCCATCCATGCCCAAGGCAGGATTTGAAATCATATTATAAATATTGCCTGTCAACATCCAAAAAATTAAATTGTCTCTTTCACTGAAAGCATTATTGAACTATTCAATAACTATTTTTAAATCTAAACAAACCACACATTTAATATTAAATAGTGTCCTCACACATTTGCAACTGACTTCAAATCGACTGATATTGCATAATGCAAAATCATTATATAGGAAGGGTTACTACCCAGACTGGTTTTGACATTTATTGAGATCTAGTCAGTGGGAGCAAGACCCAAGAAGATACCAAGGTTAAATCAATCTAGAAGTCATATATTTCCATATACAAGTAGACACAATGTATCAACATATTAATAAATACTCTGGATCAGAGAAAGGTGTAGAAAATTTTTTCAATGGGTTTCAAAGAATACTGCACTTGACAAGAAATTATATTCATGTTTTAATCCAATACCCAAGCTTATAAGATTAAACTAACTTTCCACAACTCTGTTATCCATAGTATTTAATAATAAGGTGATGAACCTTCTATCTACTTATATGGATAATGCATGACTTCTTCACTGATTTATCAATGGCATCTTCTTAGGTCTTGCTCCCACTGACGAGATCTCAATAAATGTCAAAACCAGTCTGGGTACCAAGACAACTGATGTTAACATAGACGGAACCTTTTTATGCAAGTGGACGCGTCGTGAAGTTGTTGAAAGTTTTTTTTTCGCTTAGTGACAACAGATTACTAGACAAGAAATAATATTCTTGTTTTCATTCTGTATCTAAGTGTACATAAGTGTACAGTAACTTCAGGACTAGTCTACTTGCATATAGGTCGTTGACTTCACATCGATTGCTTTAGTATTCCTAAATGCATAAGCATATGGAGGGTTCACTACACAGACTAGTTTCAGCCTTCATTGAGGTCTCATCAATGAGAGCCAGACCCAAGAAGATATTTTTATAAGGGTATCACCATGGAGTTGGAAGGCCCATCATGGAAGACCCACACTAACCTTTATTGTTGCAAGTTTTTTTCACTTGGTTATATTATAAATTAAAGAAATTATATTTTTGGTTTAACGTATTATTCAAGTGTAAGCAAAGAAAGTTAGCATGCAAAGTATCTTCACAACTGGGTTGCTTGTATATAGAGGCTAATGATTTCACATCAATTGCTTTAGTATCTCATAATGTAAAGCATGCCCCTTTCAGACATATATAATGCATACTATTATACATGTCCAAAATGAGTTTGCTTTGCATTATGGGCAATTGATGCAAAGTTAGTCTTTATATATACAAGTAGCCCAGTCACCTGCAAACTTTGTTTGCTTACACTTGGATAATGGATTAAACCAAGATGTTGGAAGCTTAATGGATTTTTTACAACACTCAAAAAGAATTAAAATAGAATTTAATACTTCCTATATTTCGTCCTAGTCACTAGGACATCTACGGGGATTACAAAAACAATTAATGTAACATATAAACAAATAACAAACAATACTAAGCCCAACCACGTGGGTGACACTAAAGTCCTATCTAGGTAGAGCACCCTCTAAGGGCAGTAGTAGGTGGCCTGGCATGTAAGGTGGGAACTCTGGTGATGAGTGTTTCCCAAATCTTCGGAAGCTTAATGCAACCATATTTATTGAGATTTGGTTGGTTTTTGAGAGCTGCTGCTGCTTCTAAGAAAAGTCTCTCTTTCTTGAATTTGCTGTGGTGGAGCATGGTGGTTTTCTTCCATGATACCCTGTGGGTGGCGTCCAAAACATGGTCAGCCAACCCTGAATGGCCATAGTTGTGTTTGAAGCTGTAAGACTTGTGTTCCTCTAGACAGATGGATGCTGATCTGCCTGTCTATCCAAAGTATGCCAGCTTACAGGAATAGGGTACTATGTAAACTCCAGGCAGAGAGAGAGAGGAGGGAGCTGATCTTTCGTAGAACGGATAAGGGTAGCCAGTTTGCGGTGGGGCTTATATGCTGTGTGTAGATTGTACTGTTTTAGTATCTTGGCTATTTTTTTCGGATGTGCCACGGATGTAGGGTATGGTGATGGCATTTTTAAAATCTTGTTGACGAGAAGGACAGGGAATGGGGGAGGAACTGATTATTTTTTTGATACTGTGATCGCTGTAGCCATTGGGGAGGAAAGTGCTGTGTATGTGGTTAAGCTCAGTAGTGAGGGCGGTTCCACTGGAACAAAGATTGTGGGCTCTCTTGGTAAGAATTTTAATAATGCCATATTGTTGAGAGGGGTGGTGGTGGGAGAGTTTGTGAATGTATCTGCCTGTGTGTGTGGGTTTTCTTTATATGGTGAAGGTAAGTGTATCATTAGGCAGGCATGTGACTAAGGTGTCTAGGAAGGGTAAACAATTGTTCTTTTCCTTTTCCATAGTGAACTGGATTCTTGGATGTAGACTATTGAGATGACTGAGGAAGGAGTCTAACGTGTCTGGGTCATGAGGCCAAATAGAGAACACATCATCTACATATCTTAGCCAGATAGAAGGTTTGAGTGGGGCTGAGTCTATGGCTCGTTTTTCGAAATCTTCCATATAGAAATTGGCAAGGGGGGTGAGAGGGGGGAACCCATGGCAGTTCCCTCTATCTGCTTGTAGAATTTGTTGTTCCAAGAGAAATACCCAGAGCTAATGGCAAAGGAAAAGCGATCTAAGATGTCTGAGGGAAAAACGTTTTCTAAGAGAGATAAGGTGTCAATTAAGGGAATATTGGTAAACAAAGAGGAGATATCAAAGCTTACCAATATGTCTGTCTTCTTCAAGGCTAAATTTTCTGTGAGGGCTTTAAAGTGGGTCGAGTTTTTTATATAGGAAGGGGACCTTCCGGTGAGGGGGATCAAAGAGTTGGCCAGCTGTTTAGATAGTCTATAGCAAGGTGCATTGGTAGCATCTACTATAGGTCTGAGTGGGGAATTGGGTTTGTGGATTTTTGGTAAACCGTATATTCGGGGGGGACGGGAGTGGAAAGGTTTAAGTTTTTTTGTGACATCAGGGGGGCCAGGAAGATACTTTTTTGAGTAAAATTTTTAGTTTCTTGACTTGTGTTTTTGTGGGGTCGTGTTCTAGCGGGATCGCGGAGGATAATGTTCATTTTACGATTATATTGATAAAAATACGAGATAAAAAATGCCATCACCATACCCTACATTCGTGGCACATCCGAAAAAATAGCCAAGATACTAAAACAGTACAATCTACACACAGCATATAAGCCCCACCGCAAACTGGCTACCCTGTTCCTGTAAGCTGGCGTATACTTTGGACAGACAGGCAGATCAGCATCCATCCGTCTAGAGGAACACAAGTCTTACACTTCAAACACAACTATGACCATTCAGGCTTGGCTGACCATGTTTTGGACAAACCCAAGGGTATCATGGAAGAAAACCACCATGCTCCACCACAGCAAATTCAAGAAAGAGAGACTTTTCTTAGAAGCAGCAGCAGCAGCTCTCAAAAACCAACCAAATCTCAATAAATATGGTTGCATTAAGCTTCCGAAGATTTGGGAAACACTCATCACCAGAGTTCCCACCTTACATTCCAGGCCACCTACTACTGCCCTTAGAGAGCGCTCTACCTAGATAGGACTTTAGTGTCACCCACGTGGTTGGGCTTAGTATTGTTTGTTATTTGTGTATATGTTACATTAATTGTTTTTGTAATCCCCATAGATGTCCTAGTGACTAGGATGAAATATAGGAAGTATTAAATTCTATTTTAATTCTTTTTGAGTGTTGTAAAAAATCCATTAAGCCTCCAACATGATGTCCTCACAGCACTTAAGCCTCTACACACGGATTAAATCAAGAATATAATTTCTTGGCATCTTTGATTTACATACTAATCTTTATACACACAATACCTATCACACCTCTCCTTAAACTTGTTCACTATCAGGGCACTCATCTAATTCTGGTGATCCATTCTACTCACTCACCACTCTCCAAGCAAAAAAAAATCTAGTTTCCAAACCCTTACTAACCACATTCTTACACAACTTCCATGGAGGTGGTGGGGGGGGGGGAATAGATGCCACTTTATTCATCATGTATTGAAAAATTTACTTTGTTCAATCTTATAGAGAACACCTTTAATGACTTATAAATTTCTATCATGTAATTCTTCTCCATCGAACAACTAAACTTTGCAATACACCTTCAATTTAGTCATAGAGAGCATTCCACAGATCTGACCAGCTTAGTCACTGATCTCTGACTAGTGATTAAGCTGGTCAACTTTATCAATTATTACCTCTCCAGTTTTGCATCATCATCATCAAATAATTCAATACCTCCCCATATCATTAATATACAAATTAAAGAGTAGTGGCCCTTTGAAGCACTTCACTAGTTAGCCTCATTCTCCGAGATTTCATTCCACCACTTCCTGATCCCCAAGAAATCAGGTGACCTCTGTGGACAACAGTCAAGATGTGGCCAAATCATAGCCTTAAAAAGAGGGACAATAACCTCTGTAACTCTACAAGTTAATTGTCTTTTCAACATCCTAGTGATACTTTGAGCTATTTTGTAATATATCCTCTGAACTTAGACTCCATGTCTGACATTATCCCCAAATCCCAGCCCAACCATCTCCTGCATCCACTACCATTAATGTGATACATATGTAACCTTTTTAACCCAAAGTGCATAACCTTACATTTTTCAACATTCAAATGGCAATCATTATGCTTAGCCCACAATGACAATTACTTAAATCATTCTTCAAGATATCTACATCACCTTTATCAATTACTGCCTGTCCAGTTTTGCATTATCATCAAACAATTCAATACACCCCTCCCCCCAAAAAAACTTCCCTGTATCAGTAATATACAAATTAAGTACAGAGCCCTGAGGCACTTCACTAGTTACCCTCATTCTCTGAGATTCTACTCCACCACATACTACTCTTTGGTGTCTGGCTGCCAGCCACCCCTTTACTGATGACACCAGTAAAAGGGTGTTTTTCAAATGCATTTGCAAAGTCCAGCAGTATCATGGTGTAGCCATTTCCATTATCTAATTCTGCTGTCACTGTATTATAAAACATTACTAAATTACTAAGCCAGGACCTACCTTTTACAAAGCCTAGAGTATCATATTCTCATCTGCCATTGTTGGATTTTATTTTTAACCAACTTTTCCAATACTTTAAACTACTGCTTCTGAGATATTAATTACTTTGTAATTTTCTACTTCTGTCTTGGAGCCACTGCATTCTCTTTCCACTCCTTTGAAACTTTGTCAGAGATGAGGCAAAATTAGATAATGGAAATGGCTATACCATGATACTACTGGACTTTGCAAAGGCATTTGACAAATACTGCATGGAAAACTATTACAAAAGTTGTAGCAAATGGAAATGGATATAAAACTGGTGTTATCGGCAAAGAGGTGGCTGGCAGACAGACACCAGAGAATAATATATCGTGGAGTGGAATCTAGGAGAATGAGAGTAACTAGTGGAGTACCTCAGGATTCTGTACTATGGCCACTACTCTTTAATTTGTATATTTATGATATAGGGAAAGATTTAAGGGGGGGATACTGAATTATCCGATGAATCAGACTCTGTAAAACATCAGCAACTGCAAAAAAACTCCATCTGGAAGATGGAATTTTTTTTGCTCCTGTCACCCTTTTACCATTCCAGGTGATTAGAATCACCCTAATATATTCATTCTTTCTGTTAATTTCTATATATATATATATAAAAAAAAATTCTGGATTTAATTTGGCTTGTCTAGCTAATTTTCTTTCATAATCAAATTGGCCTGTTTTATTACACTGGTCACCCTTCTTGCTTGCACATTCTACTGCTCATGAGTATGAGCGACACCAAACCGGACAATTCTGTCCGGTTTGGTGTCGCTTGTTGTGATTTGGTTTTCAGGTCCTCTTTTATTTTGCCTATCCATCTAATTCAGAGCCGCCCTTTGGAACTTTTACCTTCCATCGTTGTATACAAGGCTTTAGTTGGTAATCTTTCTGTTCCCATTCTGTTTGGCCATGTGATCAAATGGTCACATGGCCAAACAATCGTAGTCTTCTTTCTTGGATTTTTTCTATTATTGTTATTTCTTATTTTAGTCATTTCCTTATGTCTGCATTTCTTAGTCTGTCCAGCAGAGATACTCCAAGTAATGTTCTTAGTCAACCCATTTGAATAGGTAATAATTTTTTTTCCTTCAGCTTTTTTGAGATTTCAGCATTCACTTCCATAGAGAAGTATTAGGAGGACCATTGTCTCGTAGATTCTTACTTTTGTTACTTGTTTGATGTTTCTTGACTCCCATATTTTATTTAGTCGTCCAAAAGTTTGCTTAGCTAATTCATCTGTTTATATCTTTTGTATCTTTCACCATTGTACTCAATGACTCCTCCGAGGTAGATGAAGTTTTCTACCTGCTCTAGATTGTTACTACCAATTTAAATTTTCAGATTGGTGTTTCTTCTTCCTATTTGCATAATTTTTGTTTTGTCTATATTTAGGTTTAATCCAAATTTTATACATTCTTCCTTTATCAGAAATTTGTTGTAGATCTTCTGTGCTTGCAAATCATGCAATGTCATCTGCAAATTTTAAGTTTGTTATATTTTTCCTATATATTTTGATTATGGAGTCTTCTTTGTTTAAGGCCTTACTGGGTGCTTCTACCAGTGTAAGATTGAACAGGTCTGGTGACAGATTGCATCCTTGTCTTACTCCACTCTCTGTGCGGAACCAGTTGGTTAAGGTGTCCTCCACTCGTACTGCCCTTTCAGATTTCTCGTATAGATTCTTTATTATTCTTATAGTTTTGTTGGGAATTCTAAATTCTTTCATAGTTTCCAATAGTTCTCTTATACAGATTGAATCAAATGTCTGACAAAAGTCTATGAAATTTATATAGCAACTATGGTTGTACTCTAGTATCTTTTCTATTAGCTGTCTATGATTACTTTTACAAAGAGTTACAAGGAATATATGAAAAATTAAATAAAACAGACCATACAATTATAGCTGGAAATCTTAATGCCAGAATAAGAATGAAAAAAATAAAAAAATAAATAAATAAAACAGACCATATAATTATAGCCAGAGATCTTAATGCCAGAATAGGAATGAAAAAAATTAACAATAATATACAAAAATTTGGAGAACCAGCAGTAAACAAAAATGGAAAATGACTCATTGATTATACAATATATAATAATTTAAAAATAATGAATACATTTTACAAACATAAAAACATAAATAAATATACGTGGAGTGCAAGAAGACAAAAATCAATAATAGACTACTTTATAGCAAATAAAAAAGCAGCAAACCTCTTCCTAGACATTAAAGTTAGAAGAGGGTTAGAAATTGACACGGATCACTATTTAGTACAGGCAAAACTAAGATTTCCACCAAACTGACTACAAAAAAATAAACAAACTAGAGAAACAAAATCTAATTACAAAGTAACACTACTCAATGATTCAAGTATAAGAAATTTACACCAACAGAGGGTTAATAACAACTTAGAAAAACTACAAGAAAATGGAGACATTGAGAAAGAATGGAATAATATAAAATAAATTATTGCATCAGCAGTATATGAAAGTCTAGGAACACACAAAAAATATCATAAAAATAAAAAAAAAATTACATATATGGGACAATGAAATAAAAACAATAATTGAAAATAAACAGCTGGCTTTTAAAGATGGCTAAGTAGCAAGAAACAAGATGAAATTGAATATAAAAAAAGATGAGCAATAGCCAAAAGAGAAACCAGAAAGAGACACAGGAAAAGCCGGGAAAATTTGTATCATATCTAGAAAATGACATATACAAAATAAGACCCAGTGCGTACAAAATACTAAAACAAATGAATGCAGTTATAAAAGAAACTGCAAATATAAATTGTGAAATAGATGTAAAAGAATTCTTGGATTACTTTACAGATTTTTGGATGGATAATACTGGCATTAAAAACAATTACACCAGAAACTAACAAAATACCTTAAATGATATGATAACAATGAAAGAAATAAAGGACAATCTAAATCAAATAAAAAATGGCAAATCAACAAGAGAAGATGGGATAAACTCCAAACTGTATAAATTTGCTGGAAAAAAATTTCATCAAAGATTACTGAAATTTTTAAATAAAATATATACAAATGGACAAATACCAATAGAATGGAATACAAGCCTAGTAATACCTATAAAAGGGGATAAAACAAAACCTGCTAACTACAGAGGTATTAGTTTATGGAATACATGCTACAAAATATAAAGCAGAATACTTAATGAAAAACTAAAAATATACAGTGAAAAAATATCATTAGAATGTCAAAATGGATTTAGAAAAGGACGCTCTACAATGGATGCAGCTTTCTGTTTAAAACTACTCATAGAAAAAAGAAGAGAATTTAATTTGGAAACTCATCTTTTCTTTATAGATTACAAAAAAGCATTTGACAAAATAAAAAGATATATACTGTTTGAATATTTTACAAAGAATAAATACACCTACATGCAATACTGAATATATATAAAGATAATGAAATAAAATGAAAGTTCTGAAAAACAATCTATAAACCAAGGAGTAAGACAGGGATGCCCTCTGTCTCCAACACTTTTCAATATTTACATTAATGAAAAATTAATACAATGGAACACCTTAAATAATCAGGGTATAGAAATTTCCCGAAATAACAAAATAAATATGCTATTATTTGCAGATGATCAGGTAATAATATCAGATAAGGAAGACAATTTACAAAGAGCAATATATAATTTAAACATTATAGTAGAACAGTTTGGAATGAAAATTTTCATAGATAAAACACGCTAACCACTTGGCCAACCAGGCTGGCTGAGTGGTTAGCATGTCCGCTCTCCAGTCAAGAGGCTGCGGGTTCGAATCCTGCCATGGGCATGGACGTTTGTGATTGTCTGTGGAAAAAATAGTGGTGGCAGTTGGTGGTAGATGACGTTGGTGTAGTGGTGGTCAATTGGTGGATTGTGGGTGGTGGAAGCAGAGTTGTAGAGTAGATACCCTCCCTTGATGAGTCTTTGGACTCCCTGGAAGTGACTAATAATAATAATAATAAAACTAAACTAAAACAATGGCATTTTGTGGACAAACTCCAGTTAGAAGCAAATTAGTTAATAATAAAATAATAGAACAGATAAATACTTTTTTTTCAGTTATCTTGGATGTGAAATATCATATGAAGGAGAAAAAGACATAAAATTAAAAACTTTAAAATTTTTGCAGATTATAGGCCTGATAAATAGAACTCAACCCAAATACAGTACTAAAAGAAACATGCTTGAAAATATACAATACTTTAACAGTGCCCGCATTATTATATGGCAGTGAAATCAGGGCAATAAACAAACAAGATAAACAAGTGAAATGGGATTTATGAGAAGAACTGCAAAATGCACTTTATTAGGTCAAAAAAAGGAATGACGACATTTTAAAAGAACTAAAAACAAAATCAATAGAAGAAAAACTAAACAATTATAAACAAAAATGGACTGAACATGTAAACTGAATGGCCAACACCCGATATCCTAAACTTCTCAATTGGAAAGAGAAGGCAGAGTAGACCTCAAAAAAAGGATATTGGATGGATAATGAGACCGGAACAGACCAATATGGTCTATATAAATAATTAGTGTTATGATGATATCTTAAGTTGAATAATTGATCAATTGTACTTCGTCCTGATCTGAAAGCTGCTTATTCTTCTCCTAATGCTAGTTCTATATATGACTTAATTTGTTTTTGGCATACTTTTGTAAAAACCTTACTTGGAACACTGAGGATATATAAGTCTCTATAAAGTATTCTTCCCATCTGGCCATTATTTTTGTTTTACTTTCAATTAGTTGTCCCTCTTTGTTTTTGATCATTATCATTTTTGTTGTCCATGTCTTACTAATTTGATCTATTTGTTTATATAATCCATGGAGGTTATTTTCTTTTGATAGCTTCTCTGACATTTTGCATTTTTCTTCTAACCAGTTATCCTTGTCTCTTTTAACTAGTTGTCTAATTTCTCTGGTTAATCTATTATATTCATTTCTATTATAGTTTTGTTTTAATTTCATGCTTTTCCTTTGGTCACTTAACCTTTTTACCTTATTCGAGATCCAATCCTTTTTACTTTCTCTTTCTGTGTGACCTATTGTATTTTCTGCTGATTTTAATATTATTTCAATTTGTACCGATGTTCTTCGATGCTTATATTCTGTTTGGGTAGTTCTTTCAGGTTTTTATCCAGTTCTAGTTGATATTTTCTTAGAATATTATTGTCTTGTAGTTTATTTACAATCAGTCTCCTTTTGAGTCTAAAAGTCTTTTCAGATTAACTGGTTTGCTTACTAGTTTATGGTCTGATCCACAGTCTGAAGCAAAAGATCTGCAATTTAGGATACTTGATTTCCATCTTTGGTTTACAATAATATAATTGATCATATTCTTGGTTTGTCCATCTGGTGATATCCATGTCCATTTTTTTTGGAGGTTTCTGTTGTTTAAAGAGTGTTGGTTATTGTTAGTCTATTATTTCAGCAGAAGTTTAACAGTCTTTTGCTTTCTCCATACCAAACTGTCCGATTAGTCTTGGCCAGGTATCCCAGTTTTTGCCTACTTTTGCATTTAAGTCCCCCATCAGTGAGATATGATTGTAAGACAATAGAGAGTTTTGAGCCTTTGATTTTAATATAAGTGCTACTCCCTCTTGGTGTTTGTTGTCTTCCCTGCCTAAAGTTAAAATTTTATAGTGTTCATGGTGAAATTCTCCTTTTCCAGTCCATCTGGTTTTACAGCGTCCAATCACTTCCCATCTGTAGTTGTCTAATTCATGCAGTAGTATTTCCAATGCTCCATCCTGGTGAGGGGGTTCTTACATTCCATGTTCCTATGCTTGTTATATTTTTCCTGTCTACTAGGTGATGTTTTGTTCCAATAACATATTTTTCGCCTTCACTATCCTGGTTCCCTAATCCATGACCGTTGTTTGATGGGCGACTTTAGGTTGGTTAGAGTTCATTCAGTTTCAATAGTTAAGTTTCGTCAAGTGTCAACCATCACTGCTTGACCTGAATTCAGCCACTCTTAACATGGAGTACAGATGCTGTTTGCAGCCAATTCATTGAATACAATCGCTGCTTTGAGATCGCCATATCTGGCTACCTTCACTCAGTTTAGTCTGTGGTTGACACAGTTTACCAGGGTGTGGCCACTAACAGTTTACAGTAGCTTCTTGGAGCCATAAGTGAGAGTTGGGTGTCCAGTGAGCACCGATCCAACTGAACGATATTGTGCAGCAATCCAAGTGGAGAGGTACTATCTCTCCTCAACACCCCACACACATAACTGACATCCTTTATCTTAACTCCAGGAAAACAAGATTTCGTCATATCCTCCTGAGGGTCTCCTTGTATCAATGAATCATTATACAAAATCAGATTCTAATTTTCACGCTTTTGCTCTCTTTTTCGATATCTGGATAGATACCTAACAGGGTGCACCCATGAGAAGGTGAAGATTGGACATCAGGTCAGAAGCCCCAACTCCCAGTTATAGAGCATTGACCCCTATGCCAGTGATGGCGAACCTATGACATGCATGTCAGCACTGACACACTTGAGGGTTTCGGGTGACACACCTTGGATGTTGAAAAATATTGCTATTCTGATGAAAAAACTAATTTCAACAATTTCAGCTTATTAAATTAATTGTATAATATGAATTCATAGATTGTATATCAATGTCCTATTAAAGAAATAGCCTAATATGATAAGTCACCATCTATGATTAAGTAGTTAAATTTATAATGCATGTATGCAAGTGGCACATTAACAACATCAATATTTAAAAAAAAAAAAAGATGTTTGACACACTTGGGTAAAAAAGGTTCGCCATCACTGCCCTATGCAGTTAGTAATAGTGTTACTTTTTCATGTAGTACTATCATAATTATCCTGTATTTGATGAAATCATTGATGAAATATTTGATGATGATGAATTCCATGTAAGAGCACTAAATTTTTCACTACTTTCTGGTCATTCTTTTCATTTCCGCCATGTCATCCATACAATCACTCATACTGCTTGCAACACTAACTATGCTAGTTACATTATTACACATCGTCTTTCAACTCACTGTTATCACTCATCTTACTCTCTTTTCGCTTCTTGCATTTGCTCATGGAACACTTTTGACAATCACGTTCTCCAGTTTCATTCTCTTTTCAAAAATCTCACATCCTGCAAAGGCCATACACTTTGCACATGTTAAATAGTTCTGGAACTGTTCAACAGTGAGCATAATGACACACGCTAATATCATCAACCACTGTTTTGCACAATACCATGCTGCACAATACAGTGTACACGAAAATAAATATCATCATCATCATCATCAAATTCCTGCCATGTACCCTCAAGGGGTGTACAGGATATGACAGTACTACATGAAAAAATTACATCATTACTAACTTCCTATCTACAATTTTCCTCCAAATCAGTCTGTTACTTGTCAAGACTCCAACATTATCAGATCTTATATTTCTAACGTCTAAGGCACTTTGTACCGTATCAATCCACCTATATCTTGGTCTTCCTCTGGGTCGTTTTCCTGCCAACCTGGCAGAGAACACTTGTTTTGCTAATCTTTCCTCTCCCATTCTATTTAAGTGACCATACCATCTGAGATTAGCTCTGCTAACGCGTTCCTGGATGCTGACAATGTCAAGTTCTTTCCTAATATCCTCATTTTTAATATGATATTGCCATTGATGCCATCTGTTCACGCCTCTAATCTTTCTCAGGACTCTCATATCTGCGGTCTCTAGTCTTTGGTCAAGTGTTTTACTTCTGACCCAGCTCTCAGATCCATAAGTTAAAATTGGTTTGAACACAGTCTTGTATACAGCTAATTTAGTGTTCCGACTAATTTCTTTCTTATTCCATATGAATTTATTCAATTGACTTCCCACGATACCAGCTTTGCTGATTCTGTTGTCTATTTCTATATTTAGTTTACCATCTTCAGTAAAAATTGTGCCTAAGTAGCTGAAATGTTTTACTTGTTCCACAGGTTCTCCATTCACAACACAGTTGACATTTTCAATGATTCTGCCTATTTTCATTGTCTTTGTCTTTTTATTGCTGACCTTCATACCATATCTATTACAACAGCTATTCAATTTAGTCAGAGAATCTTGCAAAACTTGTAACGGATTTATTTAGAAGTATAACATCATCCGCATAAAGCAAAGAGCTGACATTAACATCTCCAATTTTGATATCAAGTTTAATACCACATTCCTTCATAATGTGATCCATATAGATAATGAATAACAGAGGGGATAATGTACATCCTTGTCTCACACCAGATTTAACATTAAACCATCTTCCTGTACTTCCTTCAATTCTAACTGCTGACTCACAACTCAAATAAAGACTAAGTATTGCTTGATATAATGCCCCATTGACACCATATAACTGCAGCGTATTGAATAGCTTCTCTCTTGGCACCTTGTCATATGCCTTTTCCAAATCGACAAAACTTAAATACAGATCTTAAATTAAGGGGATATTAAATCCCACATAGTTTTAAAACCGAATAAGAAACTCAAAGATAATAAGAATCAGAGAGTTTCTTGCCGAATATAGTGAACTATAAAGTATCGGCGAACACTAGCATTAGCCAAATGCAAGTGATCCTAGTACATAGTACAATACTGGGCAGCTCGTTGCAAAGGTGGAGGAAGAAGTTCAGATCGCTATTCTTAGGTATTTTCCATAATGTAAAAACACATTTCCTAGGAAATGTATGCTGTTATTACATTATGGAGGGAGGTCACTACCCAGACCGGTTTCAGCCTTTTTTGAGGCTTCATCAGTGAGCAGCTAGACCTAATACCAAAGTGTATAGCGAAGAGAACTTATGTACTTTGCGAACGAGTTTCCCAAACAGGTGCAACCATTAAGTTACTTAAGTATAAAGAGCTAATAAGCTTCATTTCGGCAATGAAAACATTACTTAAATTAAGGGGATATTAAATCCCACATAGTTTTAAAACCGAATAAGAAACTCAAAGATAATAAGAATCAGAGAGTTTCTTGCCGAATATAGTGAACTATAAAGTATCGGCGAACACTAACGTTAGCCAAATGCAAGTGATCCTAGTACATAGTACAATACTGGGCAGCTCGTTGCAAAGGTGGAGGAAGAAGTTCAGATCGCTATTCTTAGGTATTTTCCATAATGTAAAAACACATTTCCTAGGAAATGTATGCTGTTATTACATTATGGAGGGAGGTCACTACCCAGACCGGTTTCAGCCTTTTTTGAGGCTTCATCAGTGAGCAGCTAGACCTAATACCAAAGTGTATAGCGAAGAGAACTTATGTACTTTGCGAACGAGTTTCCCAAACAGGTGCAACCATTAAGTTACTTAAGTATAAAGAGCTAATAAGCTTCATTTCGGCAATGAACACATTACTTAAATTATGGGGATATTAAATCCCACATAGTTTTAAAACCGAATAAGAAACTCAAAGATCACTTGCATTTGGCTAACGCTAGTGTTCGCCGATACTTTATAGTTCACTATATTCGGCAAGAAACTCTCTGATTCTTATTATCTTCGAGTTTCTTATTCGGTTTTAAAACTATGTGGGATTTAATATCCCCTTAATTTAAGTAATGTTTTCATTGCCGAAATGAAGCTTATTAGCTCTTTATACTTAAGTTAAATACAGATCTTTGTTATATTCCCATGCTTTCTCGACTATTTGTCGTAAAGTGAAGATATGATCCTGACAGCCTCTATTTGGCCTGAATCCAGCTTGTTCTTCACCAAGCTTTTCTTCCACAATTCTTCTCAACCGTTTCTCAAGTATACTTGCATAGATCTTGCCAGGAACACTCAGTAGGGAAATACCTCTGTAATTCTCACATTCAGTTTTATTTCCCTTTTTATATATGGGTACTATGAGAGCTCTACTCCAATCATCGGGAATTCTTCCCTCTGTCCAGGCTTTCTGAACTATGCAGTGCAGCCACTGTAAGACTCTTAATACCACCATACTTCAGCATTTCTGGTCGAATATCATCTACTCCTGCTGCCTTTCCACATTTCAAGCCTTTGATGGCTTTTTCTACTTCAAGTATGGATATGTATTCCTGACTGCATGCCTGGTCAGTGTTTTTTATCACTGTGCTGTCATCACTGCTTGTTTCATTTAGCAGTTTTTCAAAGTAATTACTCCATACTTCAAGGATATCTTTTTCTCCTGTTTTCATTTCACCTTTATCATCTCTAATTCCTTTTACAGCACTCTTTCCTCCATTCCTAAGCTTCTTCAACAACCTCCAGAATATTTTGCCACCTTCTTGATATTTATTTTCTATATTCTTGCCAAAGTCCTCCCATGACTTTTGTTTAGCTAGTTTTACACACTGTTTAGCTTTCTTACATTTGTCTCTGTATTCTGTAAGAGTAAAAGCTGACTTATTTGCCAGGAACTTTTGATATGCTTTCTTCTTTTCCTTCACTGCCTCTTTAACTTCCTGTGTCCACCAGGGAGTTCTGATTTTTTTATCTTTGCACACAACCTCACCACATGCCTCTCTGGCAGAATCAATCAATGTTTCCTTCAGAGTTTGCCACTGAATCTCCAAGGTTTGATTCCTGTTCTCAAACTCTTTCATTTTCTTTTCAATAATATTTCTGTATTTTAGTCTACAGTTTACATCTGAGAGCTGCTCAACTTTTATTCGCTTTAAAACTTTCTTACATGTTATTCTTTTCAATATGAAATTCAATTTTATCCTGCTCAAGACTAAATAGTGATCACTTCCAATTTCAAATCCTCTGTACACTCTGGTGTCCTGCACCAGGGAGAAAACATCACTATCAACAATAACATAGTCAATGAGACTTTCCTTATTCCTAGCCTCTTCTCTCCATGTGAATTTGTGCACATTTTTATGTTGGAACATAGTGTTAGTAATAACCAGTCCATGTCCTGAGCAGAAATCCAACAGATATTTGCCATTATTATTAGCTTTGCTCTTTTCTCCAAATTTTCCCAAAATATTTTTGTGTGTCTCACAATCATTTCCTACTCTACTATTTAGATCCCCAACAAGGACCAACTTTTCCTTTTTCATTGTGTCAGTTGCTTTTTCTAAAGCGTCAAAAAATTCCTCCACTTCTACCTTGGTAGAACCTTCTGTGGGACCATAGGCACAAATAAGTCTCATTGTCCAGTTCCCCATTCTCATATTTGCCCACATTACTCTACTTGAGACTGACTGCCATTCAAGAAGATTAGCCTCGTATTTTGTGTTGAATACTATGGCTACTCCTTCTTTTCCTTGATTGTTATTGCCTGAATATAACATTTTGTATTTATTGCTCAGAAAGATCTCACCAGTTTTGGTCTTTTTTGTTTCAGTCACCCCTATTATGTCGATCTGGTACTTATCTAATTCCTCAGCTAGCTCCATTTCTTTGCCATTCAGGCTTCTTACGTTGATAGTACCGATCTTTAACTCTGGTGATGTTGAGTTGGGGTTTGTTTTCAGATTTGTTCCAGTAGCTGACTTTTCGCTGTTCGCCCTGGTTCCCTGGCGAAAACAACGGGGGCCTTGTTTAACCGGGCGACGCCCCAGTCGGCATGAAATTTTGTCATGTTGTACCATGATTTTTTATTTTGGTTTAACCAATAAGAATACAATTTGGTCGGCTAAATCCCAAATTGCCAGCCCATCCTCGTTCGTTCAGTATCAAAGTAGATACCCAACAGGGTGCACCACGAGAAGGTGAGGATTGGACATTAGGTCAGAAGCCCTGGTCGGTTCTCCGCATTCCTTTAAAGGCTATGTGGAGGTCTCCTCTCAGTTATACAGCTTTGACCCTTAAGCACCCCGAAAATAAATATTAAACTTTTAAAAGCCAGAAAATTAAACACACTACCTTTACAGTTAATTGCACAAACACTCATAAATATAATGATGCTAAAAATGACTTAATTGACACTACACACTTCCAATAAGAACTTATCTTTCGGCACTGAAATTCACCACATGCACTATCTTCTGTCCTCTCCCACACTATACTATGTCACTGCTCGGACTGGTTTTGACTTTTGTTGAGGTCTTGTCATTGTGAGCTAGCCTGGTTGGCCGAGTGGTTAGCGTATCCACTCTCCAGCCAAAAAGCTGCGGTTCAAATCCCACCACGGGCATGGAAGTTTGTGATTGTTTGTGAAATTACTAGTGGTGGGAAGCAGATGGTGTTGGTGTAGATGATGCACTTTGCTGTAGTTGGTGAATGGAGTGGTGGAGACGGAGAGATGTAGAGTAGGTGCCCTCCCTCGATGAGTTCTTGGACTCCTTGGAGGTATCACATAATAATAATAATAAAACAATACCATACTTTTGACATCGGAGTTCGTGGTATCGCTCAGATACAATTTATGATCAAATATTACTTCCACTTTTGCATTAAATTCTATCATTCTCATCATCGGACTCCAGTAACATTCACTGAATCTCTTCAACATCTGATGGATTATCCTGTCAATATATTTTTCCAGCCATTTTCAACAGTAAAAAAAACAAAACTAAACCAATACTATACTGACACCGGAGTTTGGGGTATCTCTCAGATACAATTTACTATCAAACATCACACACCTCTACATAACATGTGTTAAACCAAACTAACTCCAATTTTCTAGGGAATAACGCTTTCAGCGAATTTTTCCCCGCGATGATTTTTCCTCTCAATGAATTTTCCCTGCGATAAATTTTCCAACGACAATTCATCGTTGGAAAATTTATCGCACGAACCACTTACCACAGCTATATACAAGCCACTAGTGTGGTTACACTATGTAGATGATGTGTTTGCCATTTGGTGAGTGACAAACGCATCTAAGGTGTCACCTACCTAAACAGCCAACACCCTAAAATTCACTTCACAGTAGAAAAAGAATCGAATAACTGTTTATCATTCCTTGACAGGTTAGTCACCTGCCTTTCAGATGGATCGCTATCTTTTTCCATTTACATAAAAGCCAACACACACACACACACACACAGGAAGATACCTACATAAACAATCACATCTTCCTCCAGGCCAACAGTATGGCATTTTAAAAACATTTACACATAGAGCCAGAGCCATTTGTTCTAATGATACAGCTTCACAGAACTCAAATATCTGCATCATACTTTCTTGGCCAATGGCTACGATCCCTACAAAATAGATAAAATACTCCATAGCCCCATTACCTCTCTCTCCCCTAATACACAGGAACACAACATTACCATTTCTATTCCCAATGTCAGAGGTACATTAGAAAAGATAGCCAAAGTACTGATGAAACATGGCCTTCGCCCCACATTCAAACTTCATGTTGAACTAGCAACTCTGATCCACTCACCTATAGTATAGTATCTACGGGTTGATAAACTTCAACCTGTAGCACCCTGGAGTGTATGAAATTCCTTGCGACTGTGACTTGGCAAACAGGAAGATCAGTTAACATCTGCCTGGAAGAACACACACACACACACACACACACACACACACACACACACACACACACACACACACACACACACACACACACACACACACACACACACAAAATATATATATATATTTGCTACTATTACTATGGCAAGTCAGGACTAGCAGACCACATGTTAGACACTCCTTCACACAGGATTAGATGGAAGAAAACGAATGTGCTAATTAGAAGTCGTTATAGATCTGAAAGAATATTTTTTGAGTCAGTCATGGCTTTGAAGAATTCTTCTAACCTAAACAAATATGGTCGTATTAATTTGCAAAAAATTTGGGAGACTGTTGAAGTTCCTCTCATAAGAGCACCTTCCACATAGCTGTAATGTTTTTGTTTTTTTTACATTAGAGAGCACCAAAATAGTACTTTAGATTTTTTGCCCGTTACAATTGTATTGTTTCACTTACTTACTGTATACTAGTGTGTGCTAGTTGTGTTGTGCTCTGATGATGCAGATTCAGCAAAATATAAACAGTTAATAAAACATCTTTTGATAAAATTGTTTGTTGTTGTTAATACCCTTCAAAATAAGTCATGGACATTTATTTATTTATATTTATTTATATATTCATTTATTCTTTAGTAATGTTTGTATAAAAGAGTCTACATTTAACTGTAAAAGCTACTCATTTTAATTCTTTTAAAAACTTTCTTACACAATGTTATTTGCAATGTGATATTTATTTTTATTCTACTCAAAACTAAGTGATGGTTGCTTCCAGTTTCAAATGCTGGCCTGGTTGCCTGAGTGGTTAGCATATCTGCTCTCCAACCAAAAAGTAGATGGAATTGGTGTAGTTTCAGTTCATTGTAGTTGGTGGAATGAGCGGTGGAGAGAGAGTTGTAAAGTAGGTGCTCTCCCTTGATGAGTCTTTGGACTTGCTGGAGGTGCTATGTAATAATAATAATAATAAATCCACTGTATGCTCTTGTATCCTGAACTAATATGAAGATTGCTATTAACAACAGTATCGTCAATGAGACTTTTCTTATTTATTCTTGTATCCTGAACTAATATGAAGATTGCTATTAACAACAGTATCGTCAATGAGACTTTTCTTATTTACT
Organism: Typopeltis vanoorti; assembly: GCF_054136105.1. NCBI lineage: Eukaryota > Metazoa > Arthropoda > Arachnida > Uropygi > Thelyphonidae > Typopeltis > Typopeltis vanoorti. The sequence continues at coordinate 28,792,195 of NC_143557.1, read as the reverse complement.
GCATCTTCTCTCCATGTAAACTTGTGCACATCTTTATGTTGGAACACGGAATATCTATTAGTAACAGATATTTAGCCTATAGATATTTATCATTAATATTAGCCTTATTCGTTTCTTCAAATTTTCTCAAAATGTTTTTGTATGTCTGGTGGGATTCATTTCCTACTCTGCAGTTTTGGTCTCCAACAAGGATCACGCTATCCATATTCTTTATGTCAGCTGCCTGCTCTAATGACTGAAAGAAATTTCTTCACTTAATTTATTCCAGAATCTGAGTTTTCACTGTTCACCTCATTTCCTTGATGAACACATTGAGAGCCTTATTTAACCAGGCAATGCTCCAGCCAGAATGAAATCTTATCATGTTGTGCCATCATTTATCAACATATTTCCTGTTTAAGCCAACAGAGGGTAAAATTTGGTCAGCTAAGTCCCAAATTGTCAGTTCATTCTCATTCATTTAGTACCCAGTAGATACCTACTACTGGGGTGCACCATGTGAAGGTGAGGAATGGACATTAGGTCAGAAGACCCAGTTGGTTCTCTGCATTCCTTAAAGGCAATGTACAGGTCTCCTCCCAGTTATTGCTTTAAGGAATGCAGACAACCAACTGGGTCTTTGACCTTAAGCAATGACCCGACACAGTCATTTTAGGATCATTTTTAATATTAGTTAACCTCTCTCTTCAACCAATCATAGATGGTGCCAATTATAACTTTAGTTTTTTGTGTTGTCTGTTTTTTAAACTGTTTCTGTAATTCTATGTTGTCGGAGTTTGCATACTGTGATGTTCATGTTCTAAAGATGGTTGGTATAAAATCTATAGAATAATAAAATTAGTTTAATCCTTTATCCAAGTGTGAGCAAACAAAGTTTGCGCCTGAAGTATCTTCAGGACTAGGGTAAAGTGATACAACACCAGGGCAACTCGTTGCAAAGGTGGAGAAAGCTACTAACACTCCTAACCCAGTATCTCCTATAATGCAAAACACATCTCCTTGCGGATATGTCTAATGTTATGCATTAAAGGAAGGGCCACTACCCAGACTAGTTTCGACCTTTATTGAGGTCTCTTCAGTGGGAGCCAGGCCCTAGTGGAAATACTAGGCAGAAGCATTAGCAGGTCATCTCCACCTATATATATTATACTCTAACCAAGTGAAAAAATAAACTTTCAACATCTTTCTCTAAATCCAGAGTAATTTATTAAAAAAGGGTGGCACACCATTTGGCAACTCCTATAGGTGGAGATGACCTGCTAATGCTTCTGCCTAGTATTTCCACTAGGGCCTGGCTCCCACTGAAGAGACCTCAATAAAGGTCGAAACTAGTCTGGGTAGTGGCCCTTCCTTTAATGCATAACATTAGACATATCCGCAAGGAGATGTGTTTTGCATTATAGGAGATACTGGGTTAGGAGTGTTGGTAGCTTTCTCCACCTTTGCAACGAGTTGCCCTGGTGTTGTATCACTTTACCCTAGTCCTGAAGATACTTCAGGCGCAAACTTTGTTTGCTCACACTTGGATAAAGGATTAAACTAATTTTATTATACTCTAACCAAGTGAAAAAATAAACTTTCAACATCTTTCTCTAAATCCAGAGTAATTTATTAAAAAAGGGTGGCACACCATTTGGCAACTCCTATAGGTGGAGATGACCTGCTAATGCTTCTGCCTAGTATTTCCACTAGGGCCTGGCTCCCACTGAAGAGACCTCAATAAAGGTTGAAACTAGTCTGGGTAGTGGCCCTTCCTTTAATGCATAACATTAGACATATCCGCAAGGAGATGTGTTTTGCATTATAGGAGATACTGGGTTAGGAGTGTTGGTAGCTTTCTCCACCTTTGCAACGAGTTGCCCTGGTGTTGTATCACTTTACCCTAGTCCTGAAGATACTTCAGGCGCAAACTTTGTTTGCTCACACTTGGATAAAGGATTAAACTAATTTTATTAAAATCTATAGAATATCTGCAAATAAGTATATAAATATATTATTATTATTATTATTCAGGACTCCATGGAGTCAAAAGACTCATCACAGGAGGCCCTTCCTAGGAAACACAAAGTCTATGAAGACGCATCGCGAGAGGTCCCTCCTAGGAAACACAAAGTCTATCATACCACTCCTTGAACTCATTGACCGTTCTCGCTCTCACCACTCTATCAGGCAATGCATTCCATGGTTCAACCACCCTCCATGCAAAGAAACCACTCTTCACCCTCTTGCTCACAGTTTCCTTTCATAACTTCCAGGGATGGCCCCTTGTCATCCCTTTCCACTGTTCAACCAAGCAAAAGAACTCTCCAGTGTCAACCCTGTAACCACCTCTCAACAGTTTAAAAGTCTCAATCATACTCTGCAGTCCACATTTCCTCAAATGATCCTCATAACTAAACATTGTACAGTCCTGAAACCATCTTTGTTATCTGCCTTAGTACCCTTTCCACAGTTAATTTATCCCTTACAAATCCTGGGGACCAAATCTGAGAACAATAATCTAAGTGTGGTCTGAGCAGAGTCTTATACAATGGAATGATAACTCTTTTATCTCTGCAGTTCAGTGTCCTTCACAGTATTGCACCAATCCTCTGTGTTATCTTCACCACCTTTGCAATATGTCCCCTAAATTTCAGGTTTCTATCAATCATCAACCCCAGATCTCGTCTCCCCCTACTTCCTCCAGTATAACTCCTCCCATAGAGTATGCAGCGTCCCATTGATGTGACCCAAACCTCAAGACCTTACATTTTGCTGCATTAAACCAATACACCCCATTCATTTGCCCATCTGTCTAGCTTATTCAAATCCTCTTGCAGGGCTATCACATCTGCACTATTACTAATAACCCTTGCGCTATTACTAATATTATTTTCTTACTGTGTCTCGTGAATTAAAACCATTATAAAAAACTCAATGTAACCATTTTTTATATTTACTTATGTAATAATGAATTATAAAGGATTAAAAAACAGACCTCACTTCAGGGATTACAAATAACTCTTGTAACACACACATTCAAATAAGCCTGTAGTATATTAGTATGAGTGGGTGAAGATTTCCCCTCACCTTTTTTTAAATTAATTATATATTAAATCTGTTAGAAGACACAGTAAACCGAATTTGTGAAAGTTCCTATATAGATATTATTATTTTTTAAACTTTATTTTTTTACCTGCTCTAGAGATCAAAATTAACTTCTTTTTGTAGCTTAATGTCTCCAACAGGCAGAGTGGCCATCTCACACTGACAATGGAATTCATTTCAGACTTAAAGACAATTATAGCTAACCATCCCCACAACAGGATTTGAACCCAAAGCCTGCTATTTGGGAGATCTGATAGGTTAATCACTCGACTAATCACTTTCATAAGTCTGTCAGAACAAAAAGTAACATATACATATATAATCTGGGAAAATATGCAAGTATTTGCCTTTCAATTTTTTTTTTTCTTTATTTTAAAGTAGCAAAATATTTTAAAAGAAACTTTTCTGTGTGTAGCATGTGTGTTTTGATTTAATAATAATGAAATGGGATAATGGCAAGTTGGCAAATTCCATCTTAACACATAATATATATATATACATTGGGTACAATATATGTTAAAGATACCAAGCTATTTTAAACCTAGTTTTAATCCATTTCCCAAGTAAGCAAACAGACAAGAAAGTCAAGTTTGCACCTGCAAGTAGTGCAAGTCTTAGGCAACTTGTGGTAAAGGTGGAATAAGCTCTGATCACTATTCTTAATATTTACCCTTAATGCAAAGCACATCTCCTTGAGGAGATGTATGATGCTATGCATTAAAAGCAAGGAGCCACTATCCAGACCGGTTTCGACCTTTATTGAGGTCTCATCAGTGGGAGCCAGGCTTAGAAATACCAAGGTTTTAGTAATACAGAGCTTATAAATATTTTACCAAAACAAGTTACCATAAGGTGCTTTGATCTTATTAAATAAAAATCTCAAGATCAGAGATAGATGTAGAAAGTTTTTTTACCTTGAATAATATACGTTAAAGATACCAAGCTATTTTAAACCTGGTTTTAATCCATTTCCCAAGTAAGCAAACAGACAAGAAAGTCAAGTTTAAATTCCACCTTTACTACGAGTTACATTTACTAAGACATGCACTACGTGCAGGTCACCCAGACTTGCACTACTTGCAGATGCAAACTTGACTTTCTTGTCTTTTTGCTTACTTGGGAAATGGATTAAAACCAGGTTTAAAATAGCTTGGTATCTTTAACATATATTATATAATATGTAACATACTCTGAAAAACACTTGAACAATAATTTGCCTCCATTTTAATTTAAGACTAGATAAATACCATGGCCTATATATTCAAGTATAGACTGAACAGATATGAAAACTATTTCAAAGTGCATGGTACTTACATTTGTTGAAAAATAATGATGCCATTCTACCCTTTTAGGAAGAAAAAAAAAATCAAAAATGTATATAATCATATTTGTGCACTTAATAATAAAGAATATTTTAATATATTTAAAGATATAAATTTTATGATAATAAAATGAATGAAATGTATTATAAAAATAAAGGTATTTTATACATTTCTAAATAATAAAATGTAAATGTCTATAATTTTATCTACTCCAACAATATCATTTTATCTCTCCTTTACTGCCATATGGTGTTCAGTGTCATCATCAAGTTCCTGATTTGTATCCTTGGGGAAGGGGACTGTATTATGAGAGTACTACATGAAAAAGTTACACGATTACTAAGTTCGGATCAACAATTTTTCTCCAAATTAATTAGCTACTGTCAAGACTCCAACATTATCAGATCTTATATGTTCTGTCTTCAAAGGCGCTTTTTATTGTATCAATACAACTACATCTCAGTCTTCCTCTGAGTCTTTTCCCTCAAAACCTGGCAAAGAACACTTATTTTGCTAATTTTTCCTCTCCAATTCTGTTTAAGTGACCATCTGAGATTAGCTCTACTAACACATTATTGATTGCTAACAATGGCAAGTTCTTCCCTAATATCATCACATCACATAACAGTATCACATTAAAAATGTGATACTGTAATTGATGCCTCTGTTCACTTCCCTAATATTTCTCAGAACTCTCATATCTGTGATCTACAGCTTTTGATCAAGTGTTTTTTTTCCAACCAAGCTCTCAGCTCCTTAAGTTAAAAAGTTAAAATTGGTTCGAACAATGTCTTGCATATAGGTATTTTAGTAGTGTTTTGACTAATTTCTTAAAGGATTGCTTAAGGATCAAAGCCAAATAATTGGGAATAGACCTACACATCGCCTTTCAGGAATGAGGAGAACTGACTGAGGTTTCTGATCTAATGTCCAATCTTCACCTTTGTGCACTATATTAGTAGGTATCTGCTGGGTACTGAACAAACGAGGATGGGCTGGCAATTTGGGACTTACCCAACAAAATTATACTATCTACTGGCTTAAACCACAAATGCACATGATGGTACAACATGATGAGATTTCATGCAGGCTGGGACATCACCACGTTAAACAAGGCCCAGTTTTTTTTTGTCAGGGGAACCAGGGCAAAAAGTGAAAAGTCAGCTACTGGAATAACTCTAACTCACCATTACAGAAGAAGAAGAAATCCACCATCAGAAGAAATGAAGATAGGAGCCATCAATATAAGCAGGATTAATGGAAAGGAAATTGAACTCAAGAAGAATTGGAAAAGAACCACATGGATGTAATTGGCAGTACCGACTCAAAGAAGAAAAACAAAAACAGGTGAGATCTTACTAAATAACAAGTATAGGATGTTATTTTCAAGCAATAATGATTAACGAAAGGAAGAAGTAGCAATAGCATTCAATTCAACACCAAACATGAAGATAAACTTCTTGACTGAAATGCAGTTTCAAGTAGAATTATGTAGGCAAATTTCAGAATGGACGCATGGACAATGAAACAATTATTTCTGCCCATGGTCCCACAGGAAGTTATTCTAATGAAGAAGAGGAGGAAATTTTTTGAGTCATTAGAATAGGCAGCTGACATAAAGAAAATGGAAAAAGTGGTTCTTGCTGGAGATCTGAACAGTAGATTCCCACCAGGTATATAGGAACATTTTGAGAAAATTTGGAGAGAAGGGCAAAGCTAATAATAATGGCAAGTATTTACTGAACTTTGCACAGGACATGACATAGTCATTACTAACTCAAAATAAAGATATGTACAAGTCTACATGGAGAGAAGACACAAGAAATAAGAAAAGCCTCATTGACTACATCACTGTTCATACTTTTTTTATGTAGAAAATAAATCCATTATTTTTTATATAAAAATAATGGATTTATTTGAAATAGAATGAGCTGAGTGATGTTATATTTTCAGTACTGTTAGGTTCTGTGAAACAGGTTAATCATAAGCATAATATATATATATATATATAATTTAAATGTTATGCTCTACAGATTACCTAATAGATTCAGCATCTTGTTAGCTTCTTGAGACCTTATGACTTCATAAAATACCATTATTGGTTTTAATAGTAAATAATAATAAAAATCAGACTTTTCCATATTTTTGGATAACCATAGGCAGTTATTCCAATTCATGTTCGGGCAGTGAAGCAGGCTTCAGCATTCTCCTTAAATAAACATTCAAATTTGTACTGATTGCAATGTAGTAGGCATGTTTCAGACCAAAGAATGTTGTGGTCTGTGTCTACTCTGTGTTGAGCCAATCCAGATGGATTTCCTGTGAGCAGGCCTGGTTGGTTGAGTGGTTAGTATATCCGCTCTCCAACTAAACGCCAGGGGGTTGGAATCCTGCCATGGGCATGGATGTTTGTGATTATTATTATCTGTGAAAACACTAGTGGTGGTGGTAGGCAGTAGATGGTGTTGGTGTACATGATGGAGGTAGTTGCAGTTCATTACAGGTGGTGGATTGAGTGGTGGAAATGGAGAGTTGTAGAATATGTGCCCTCCCTCGATGAGTCTTTGGAATCCCTGGAGGGTGCCAAATAATAATAATAATGATTGATGTTCATGTATTCTCTTTTCTATTGAATGTCATCAATATACTGAACCCAAAATGAAGGTTGAAGGTGTATGGATGAAAAAAGGATGTCTTCTAGATGCTCTAAATAAAAGTTACGAGAGCAGAGGAGAGTGAACTTCTCATGACAGTTCCTTCCACTTGGTTATAGAATTTGTTTTGACAAACAAAGTATCCAGAATGCATCACAAATTCAAATAGGTTTACTATATCTTGTGGGAATGTTTCAGAAAGTAGCTGCAATATCTCCTTGAGAGGTACGTTTATAAATAAGGATTCAATGAGGGTGGTCTGAAAAGTTCTCGGCCTCGACCATAGATGGCAACACTATCGGCAAGATTTTTTTTTTTTTCTAAGTTGATACATTTGTCATAAGCATCCAGGTGAAATTGCAAGTCATTCTATCAAGTTGCTTGTTTTATACAGCTGTCTGAAGCAAAAGTGTTGTCTGTATCACTTGAAATGGATAAAATTGAGTATCGTGAGGTTATAAAATTCTTTGTAAAAGAAGGTTTAACGGCAAAAGAAATTCATTCAAAGTTCATAAAAGTTTCCTTTCTTTTAAGCTTACACAGTGATCCGAATGCATTTTTGAAAATTATGGAGACAACTACTGTGTTTGAATAAAAACTTTAGTTTAATATAACTAAAATCTACATTTGACGTTTCGACCTTCATGTCAAGGTCATCTTCTGGAGCATAAAACTATACACAGGATACAAGCTACCGCCACACTAAGAAAAACAGTCTGGCTCAGATTCATTGATGACGTGTTCACGATCTGGCTGCACAGGCGACAAACGCTAAACACATTCCTTAGCCAGCTGAACAAACAACACGAACGCATACAATTTACCATCGAAATCGAAAATCAAAATTCGCTCCCGTTCCTAGACGCACTAGTCACACGTCTTCCTTCAGGCAGTCTATCCTTCATGGCCTAACGAAAACCGACACACACACACACACTGGCCAATACATACATGCTAATTCATACCACCACCCATCACAAAAATATGGAGTCATTAACACCCTTAAAAACAGAGCTACAACAATCTGCTCTAACCAGCAAGCCCTGAAACAAGAACTAAAAATCATCAGTGATACATTCGTAAATAATGGCTATAACAAAAATACTATTAATAAAATATTCCATAAAACAACAACAAAAACGAATCTAGATTACAGCAAAACCATAGCCATTCCATACATTAAAGGGTTATTAGAAAAAATCAACAGAATCCTACAACATTATAACCTCAATGCCACCTTTAAACCACCCACTAAACTTAAAACCATATTCAACTCCTCTAAGGATCCTCTCCTCCCATTAGCTCATCCTGGAGTCTATTGCATCCACTGTACCTGTAATTTACCGTACATTGGTGTAACAGGATGGACAATCCCTATACGCAAGAAAGAACACATTAGACACATTAAATATAACCACTATGGTAAAGCAGGCCTCTCAGACCATGCGCTCAACATCTTACACCAAATCAACTGGAAAAGCATCCACTCTTTACACCACACAAAAACTTGGTATGAAAGGAAATTTAAGGAAGCCTGCGAAATCCTGATAAACCACCCAAATATCAACAACAAAGATGGCATGAAAATTCCAAGGATCTGGATGGCTACATTCAGCCTACCTAATATATAAGATTCAGCATAAGTCAGGACCCCAGCCAATCTTCAGCTAGCATTAGAAACCATTCCATACCAACTGGGCAGAATGTACAAATATAATCATGATGTTAATATATGTATATAGATAGATACTTGGTGTTGCGCCCAATGTATTTCTACAACCAACAGATAACACTAATAATAGGACTCTAGCGTTTGATGTATAATTTTTTTTTTCTCACCAGAGGTCAGGCCAACAATTGTTGTAGAGGTTGGTCAGTATCTTCAACAAACCATTTTGATCATAGTGTAGCTTGTTTCTTGTGTATAGTTTTATGCTCCAGAAGATGACCTTGACATAAAGGTCGAAACGTCGAATGTAGATTTTAGTTATGTTAGTCAAAATCTCCCCATAACGTTTGTTTAGCTATTTTACACATGCATTTTTCTTACATTCTTCTGTTATTCTCTAAAACAAGCTGAGTTACTTGCTAGGAACCTTTGATGACAACCTCAGGAGATGATTCTCTGGCTAAATCAATCAATGTTTTTTTTTCAGTGTTTGCCATTGAATCTCCAAGGTTTGGTTCTTGTTTTGTAGTGTTCAGTGTGGTGTTCTATGAAAAAAACTGATGGAGATTACTTCCATGTTTCAGTAATGAGTAATTAATATTACCTTAATTATCTGATTAATATTCTTATCCCATTCATCATTTGGAGTGGGAAAAAAGGGAGATAAATGAAGGTGTGAAAATTATAGACTCATAACACTGCTAAGTCACAGCTAAAAAATCTTCACACACATACAAAATAGAATCCTGACTTTAATGAATGAGACAATAGGAGAAAATCAAACAGACTTGACTACTCCTATTGTGGTTTACTATAGACCACATTTTTACATTTAACAGCCTGGTTGAAAAGTAATGGGCACAAAACTTACCTAATATACTACTTTTATTGACTTCATACAAGCTGATTCCATTGACAGGAACACGATGATAAGCATCTTAAAATCTATGACATTAGATTTAGAAATACCTTTATTACAAATTATCATAAAAGAAAAACAGACAAATTCAAAGTAGAAAAAGGAGTCATGCAGGGTTGCCCAACCACCATATTTATTTACTGTCTCGAAGAAATATTGAAAGCATAGATGAAGAACCAGTTCTAAACATAAACTGCATGAATATACAGACAATATTATTATTCTTGAAGAATCTAGAGCACAACTGTAAAAGATAATCCAAATTTTAAACGAAGAATGCAAAACTTTTGAAATGAAAATCATTATCATCAAATTCCTGATTGTACTCTCAGGAGATGTACAGAATAATTATGATGAAAAAGTTACACTATTACTAACTTCCGAATAATAATTTTCTTCCAAATTAATCTGTTAATCTGACGACCACCTTGTTGTCTGCACTCTATGGCTTCAGAAACTAGATGCTACCATCAACGCTGGTAGGCCTAAGCAACTATACTGCATGAAGCGGGAGACACTGGAAAATGAGGCTGTGAGGAAGAATTTTGCAGATGACATTTCCTCCAGATTCAAAGAGATTCCCAGGCATACTGCAGATGTTGAGGAGGAGTGGGAGCTGTTCAGAACTGCTATCATTGCCTCTGCACTCTCATGCTGTGGTAGAAAGCGGCTTGGCATGGCGAAGGGCAGTGAGAAAAGGATGGACACCTTGGTGGAACCAAGAGGTCCAAAAAGCTGTCTGAACAAAAAAGGAGGCCTACCTAACATGGCTTAGGGTCAGGTCACCTGAGATACGTTTCTGGTACACTAAGGCACGAAAAGCTATTGTTGAAGCAGTAAAGACAGCAAAGCAGAAGGCTTGGGAATCCTATGGAGAAAGATTAGACTCATCCTATGAATTTTTATTATTATTATTACCACGGGCTACTCCAGGAGTCCTTAGACTCATCAAGGGAGGCCCTAAACATCATGTTCACACAGCTGTTCAACATTCTCACAGTATCTATCATACCTTGCCTTGAACTCGCTCACTGTAATAGCACCCACAACAGACTCTGGCAGCTTATTCCACTCATTTACCACTCTAAAAGTAAAGAACCCAGCTCTAACACCCCTGCTAACCACGCTCTTGCCCAGCTTCCATGGGTGTCCCCTAGTTCTCCCACCACCAGTCCTGATCTCAAAAATATCATCTGAATTAATCCTATAGAATCCTTTTAGCAATTTGAATGTCTCAATCATATCTCCCCTTTTTCGCCTATCAACTAGTTTCTGCAACCCACAAATCTTCAACCTGTTCTCATATGGTGCATTCCATAGACCTGCTATCATCTTAGCAGGTCTATGGAATATGCAAACAAAGTGTTCTGGTAGACCATCTGTCGCCTTCGAGGGAGAAAATCGTGCACAGCAAGGGCAATTAAGGCCTCTGATGGCCTTAATTACCATCAGAGGCCTTAATGAACTTTTAACAACCAAGAAGGATATCCTCCACAGATGGAGGGAATACTTTGAGAGCCTTCTTAACTCATGTGGCCCAGCAGTTGTGGATATCCAAGAATTGCAGATTGGGGCAATGACTAATCTCACAGCAGAAGAGGTCCATTTAGCAATAAAATCGCTAAAATTGGACAAGGCTGCTGGTGATGAAGAAATTTGGCCAGAAATGTTAAAAGCCTTAAATCGAGACGGGGGTTCTCTGGCTGACTCGAATGTGTCAGGCTGCTTGGATAGCTGGGCAAGCACTAAAGCAATGGCAGACAGGCATAATAATACCAGTCTTCAAAAAGGGAGACCAGAGAGATTGCAGCAACTATTGGCATCTCTCTGCTCAGCTTGCCTACCTGGGAAAGTATATGCTAGGTGCTTGGAAAGAAGGTGCAGGAGCATAGTTGAGTCAAAATTCCAGGAAGAACAATGTGGCTTTCGTCCACATTGGATGAAATGTGGTAGAAGCACAACTGACCAAATCTTCAGTTTAAGGCAAGTCTTTGAGAAATCTTGGGAATATGCCATGCCTACTCCAAGTCCACACGTCTTGTGGACTTGGAGTAGGCATATGACCGGGTTCCTCGGGATAATAATGTTTATAATGTAATCTGTAGTTCTTTACACCTTCAACTTTCTTGATTTCCCCTAATTACTCACTACAAATTGAAATAAAAAGCAGTTATGAAGTCAGCTGTTATGTACATATTTTTTGCTAATTTTGATAATGTATAGCAGTTTTGAAGTAGCAATACTTTCTCTACAGTTTATCATGCGAAACTTGTATAGGTTCATGTGTCAAAATGAAATTTTATTTCCAAAATTTTCATAAAATTAAAATTGTAGTTCACCTTTGATAGCTACCCTCCCACTAAAAAACTATTTGTCACATACACAAATACTGATAGGTGACATGTGTACACTTTCTTTTTGTTTGAAATCATTATTTTACCAAAGTAATTGTACCAGATAAGTTTTAATATTCCGATACCAAAAAAAAATTGTGATTATTATAAATTAGCAAGTTTTGTATATATTTTCATTTTATATAATTTCCTGATAATTATAACTCATTAAATTATGAAATACTGGGGAAATGAATGTTTAAAAAAAGTGTTATCCTACAAAAGTTATCCTGTTAACCGGCCTGGTTAGCGTATCTGCTCTCCAGCCAAAAGGCTGTGGGTTCGAATCCTGCTGTGGGCATGGATGTTTGTGTGATTATTGGTGAAAATATTAGTGGTGGTGGTAGATGGCATTAGGTGTAGATGATGATGATGGTAGTTGAAGTTCGTTGTAGCTGATGGATTAAGTGGTGGAGACAGAGTTGTAGAGTAGGTGCCCTCCCTCAATGAGTCTTTGTACTCCCTGGAGGCATCACATAATAATAATAATAATAGTAAAAAGCGATATCAGAATAAAATGTTTCGAATAAATGTAAATCAATCAGAAAGGTGTTATAGAAAAATTTCTGTGTATTAATTGTTAGGAACTTTTTAGCATGTCTACTGGATGGGTTCTTTCCTCACTTTCTCAATAATTTTCGTTAGCTTACAGCCTGTTACTTGAGCAGAAAGGAAGATTAGTAAGTATATCTAAGACAGTTCATTTCTGAGATGGCAAGCAATAGCAACAGTAGTATCAGTTTTGAAATACTGACACTTTCCCGTTTAGTGATGATCACTCATCTTTGCCCGGAGATATGTCTAAACTATTCACACAATTAACATCTTCATAGCTAGAAAAATTTCCCCTCATCAACATCAGCAGAGTAAGAGCTGCTTGAAAAGTGAAGGTTCCAACTTTTCTGCATCTCCAGAGCGTTTCTTTTCTTTTTTAACCTCATACAAACAAAATTCATGTATAAGTGCTGCACTGCACCTTATGCCATTCAGATTGAAATGTAAGCAGTATATTCCCCAAAAGAAAGCAGAGTATGCAATAAAAAAAGAAAAGTTCTGCAGAAAACTGGAGCCTTTCAATTAGCTCTTACTCTGATGCTGATGAAGGAAATTTTTCTAGCTGTGAAGATAGTGATTTTGCATGTAGTTTAGACATGCCTTCATGCAGGAGATGGATGAGTGTTACTAAACACATACCAGCTTGCCCACAGTTTCTATTCATAGGTAAGCCAGGAACTATTGAAGATTTTGACACAGCAACATTTTAGGCTTCTTTCCTTCTTAGTGGAACAGACTTACCTTTATGCTTTCCAACATCAGCAAGATGAGTACAGTCTGCATTCTTGCAGTACACTTTGGAGCCCAATAGATATCAACACATCAATTACATTTATAATACTCATGATTGCGCAAAGTATCATGAAAAAGCCCAATTTTGAAATGTATTTCTATATGTATGGTCTATAGAATGGATTCTGAAGACATTGGTGTTTTGTGATGCTATGACTGAAAAACAATTCAATCTCACTGTGAAGTATTTGCACTCTCAGAATAACGAGGAATATGATCAGACACCACATCCTTGCCCAGTCCTCAACAAAATTTATGATTTTCTAATGAAAATTCGTCAGAAATTTAGATCACTATACATTCCAGAGAGAGAGAGAGAGAGAGAGAGAAGTGAATATCTATGAAAATCTCATGCCATTCAAAGGCAGATTGAAATGTAAGCAATATATTCCCCAAAAGAAAGCAAAGTATGGAGTAAATTTATGCTTTATGAAGTGCAAAGTGGATAGCTTTGGGATTTCAAATCTTATAGGGGAAAGCATACCATACTCAAACAGGATAAATATTCAGATCTTCCCTTTTTGATGCTGTAGTAATTCCATTACTACAGCATCAAAACATTTCTGAGTTACAATGGATAACTACTATATGTGTCCTGAACTCATTGCTCATTTACAGCATGCTTCTTACAGATTACTGTACCTAAATGCAAAAAGGCAAGAAATCCTCCAGATCTGGAGTCAGGAAAACTGTCGACGGTTGAAATCCAAACTTAGCAGTGAGGGAAAGTCTTTGCACTACGTTGGAAATATAAAAAAGATGTTTCCCTGCTGTCTTCCCTGCACAATGCATGGTTTCAAGAAAGACAAACCCATTGCTGTGTGTGCATATACTGACACTATGGCAGGAGTCTACAGGTGTTAGCAGTAGCTATCATTTTTGTATGTAATGAGGAAATAGTGTAAAAAATTTACAAAAAAAAGTGTTTGGACATATATCGGATTTTATTATTTGGAACAGTTTCCTCCTGTACAAGAAAAGATGTGTCTACCATAACATATCTAGATTACAGAGTAGCAATTGCCAAAGCATTGCTACAAGTTTATGGTCCTTCTTCAGCAAGCAGGCAATCCTTCCAGACTTCTGTAGTTGAACACTGCTAATTCGGAAACTTTACCACCCACAAAAAGAAAAATAAATAAATAAACACTGCATGCAAATGTCGTGTCTGCTTAAAAAAATCAGACGGGTGACCAGAATGTAAAACTGCTTTGTGTGTATTCATCCTTGTTTTAGGTCGTTCCATACTGTGTAAGATATATAAATTTTGAACAGTATAAAAATAAAAATATTCCCTTTCACGGCCATCAAGACAGTCCTTTTCTGGATTACAAGTATTGATAGAGAAAGAGATGGCTGAGTATAATGATTCCAGTTCCTCTTGAAGAGGAATTTGTTTAAGTTGTTTTTATAACACACAGAATAATATATTGTTCCTCTCGAGGTGGCTAATAGTACCTTTTTGGAAGGAATAAAATAAAAATAAGGATCATCAGGACACATACCCTCTAGGTGCAAGCGCTTTTTTTTTTTTCAAGACCACAATTTGGAAATCTATAACATGTTAATGCTATATGTAATTAACATCAGAGATAAGACTAAGCATGTTTTTTTTTCTTGTTTTTTTTTCAAGCCTCCAATAAACTGGGTGATGGGCCTTGCATTATGCTGTTTACAGAACATTCATCTATCCACCTAAATATTTTCATATGCATTTGTGCCAGTATTGAAGTTTCTATTTGCAGCCACTCAGCAAAAAAAAAAGGAACGACTCTCTCCAGTTGGCTACCCAAGCTTAGTCTACTCAATCATTTTCCTGATTGAGACAACTAAGGCCATGATTTTGTTTTGATTGGAATTATGGTAGAAGCAACTATGAGGCAAGTACATTGTGTGTTTATTTTTCAGTGCTTTGCCTGTTAGCTGAAAAATGCGACTTCCTGATAGGGAAAAAGCATCATCTCAGTATGTGACCGTCTAACTTATTTTCAGTTGAAAAACCGTGATGAAGATTCTCATAGTACTAAACTGTTGCACTTCTTTCCTCAGATCTGCTTTAGAGGCATATACTATGGAGACGACATATCTCATATCTGGGAAACAGATGATTGCCAGCAAATTTGTTTGTTTTGCATGGGGAAAGAGCTGTAATTTCTAAAAAGGAATGAAACTGAGATAATTTTTCTATTGTTTCAGAAATCTAATGGTCACAGTTCTTACAGAACAAAGTTTTCTTGATGAGTTATGAAATCCTCAGTTTTCCACAACTAGCAAATGCAAAAGTAACATTTGGAAGAGTTTCCACTGTTCGTCTTAGAACACATAATGCTTCAAGTTTGACATTACTCGAAAGAAAAAACAAGAAATATGACTACTTTCAGAATATAGAATATAGAAAATAGTGTTATTATTATTATTGTTGTTTTAGTAGTATTAATAGTAATATTTTACTAAATGTAGGATAAAGGGACTTTTTTCATTTATGTATTAATTTATATCAGAAAACTTATTGTTATCATAATGTAAACTGTATTCTATAATAGCAGCATAGTGTTAACAACAATAGTTGCATAACAATAATATAATATTCTATTTTTCTCATTCACTCTGGAAGTACGAATGAAATAAGATTAACTATTTCTGTTATCATCAAATTTTTATTTCTAATGGGAAAGAAAGAAAAACAGTTCCTATCAGAACATGCAATTTTCAGATGTCATGTTTATCTCAAAGAAAAAACAAGAAATATGACTACTTTCAGAATACAGAACACAGAAAACAGCGTTATTATTATTATTATTATTGTTGTTGTTGTTTTAGTAGTAGTAGTAATACACCAAATCAACTAGAAAAGCACCTGCTCCTTACACCGCACAAAAACCTGGTACGAAAGAAAATTTAAGGAATCCTGCGAAATCCTGATAAAATACCCAAATATCAATAACAAAGATGGTATGAAAATTCCAAGGATCTGGATGGCACACATTCAGCCAACCTAATATGAAAGATTCAACATAAGTCAGGACTCTAGCCAATCCGCTAGTATTAGAAACCATTTCACTCCAACTGGCTGGAATGATGTTATTATATGTATATACTTGTGTAGAGGCTTAAGTGCTGTGAGGACATTATGTTGGAGGTTTAATGGACTTTTTACAGCACTCACAAAGAATTAAAATAGAATTTAATACTTCCTATATTTCGTCCCAGTCACTAGGACATCTACGGGGATTACAAAGACAATTAATGTAACATGCACACAAAACTTACAATACTAAGCCCAACCACGTGGGTGACAATAAAGTCCTATCTAGGTGGAGCGCCCTCTAAGGGCAGTTGTAGGTGGCCTGGAATGTAAGGTGGGACCTCTGGCGATGACTGTTTCCCAAATCTTCGGAAGCTTAATGCAACCGTATTTGTTAAGATTTGGTTGGTTTTTGAGAGCTGCTGCTGCTTCTAAGAAAAGTCTCTCTTTCTTGAATTTGCTGTGGTGGAGCATGGTGGTTTTTTTCCATGATACTCTGTGGGTGGTGTCCAAAACATGGTCAGCTTGGTGAGTGCTGTAAAAAGTCCATTAAACCTCCAACATATATGTATATAGTAGACAACACAAATAATAGGACTCTAGCATTGTTGTATAGTTTTTTATTTTTAATTTGTATTTTTTTTTTCCACCAGAGGTCAGGCCAACAATTGTGGTAGCGGTTGGTCAGTGTCTTTAACGAACCAGTTTGAATGTAGTATAGCTTGTTTCTTGTGTATATTTGTACGCTCCAGAAGATGACCTTGACATAAAGGTCGAAACGTCGAATTGTAGATTTTAGTTATATTAAACTAAAGTTTTTATTTAAACACGGTTGTTGTCTCCATAATTTTCAAAAATGAAAATCATATACTTGAATAGGTAAGGCAAGTTATATATCTTGGCAGTCTCATTACTCATAACCTTAACAACACAGAAACAGTAACATAGGATGGTCTAATATGAATAAAGTAAACAAAATATGGAAAGCATTTCAAAAAAGCCTGAAATTGAAACTCTGCAAAACCATTATTATATCTACAACAATCATATGGAACTGAGAAAGAAGACTCAGTCAGAAAGAATTGCCGAAAAACAGTGCATTTGAAATAAAATTAATAACAAAAAGAAATAAGATTCGCAGGTCAGAACACAAAACAATTGAGCAAATCATCATCATCATCTGGCACACCTGTGTCCAGACAATTTTGTATTTCCATACTCTTACTTAAGGAAATACTGGTGGTATGGCAACCCAACGTGAACTCACTCTCTCAGTGACTTTGAGAAAGGTATCATCGTGGGCTGTCACATTAGTTGCATGCCCATACATGCTATTGCTAATCAACTGGAGTATCCAAAATCAACAGTTGGCAACGTGATTAACAAATGTAGTCATTGTGGCATCACTAGTGCAGGAAAATGCCTAACATGGACAGGAGGATGTTAAAATGGGTGGAATGCAAAAGCCAACTATAATCGGCACAGACCATCTGTGATGAGTTCCAGAGTGCTAGTAACACCATGGTGAGCACTAATACTGTATGAAAAGAACTCCATTTACTGGGTGTCGATGAAAGAGCAGCAGTACACAAGCCAAACATCAGAACACAATTAAGGTGGGTTGTCTGGTCTGGTGCAGTGTGAACTGGACAACTGACCAATGGAAAACGGTACTCTGGAGTGATGGATCAAGGTTCACCGTTGATCCATCACTCCAGTCTGATGGCAGGGAGTAGAGGTAGCCTGGTGAACACTAGTTACCACAGTGTTTTGTACCTACAGTAAAGTTTGGTGGTGGAGGAGTAATGGTGTGGGGTATATTCAGCTGGTTTTAGTGGGATAACTAGTTGTTGTTTGTGGTTATCCCACTAAATACCCTAATATCAGGTATGTCCACCTTTGATCACCTCCCACACCCTTTGAGGGAGGCTTTCCACCAATGTACGGCAGACATCAGGTGGAATTTGTCTCCATTCCTCCATCAAAGCAGCAGTGAGTTCAGTGACAGATCAAGGACCTGGACCTCAATCACTGTTCCAACCCCACTGAACAAGTGTTGGACGAATTGGAACAGTCATTGAGCAGGTCCTTGATCTGTCACTGAACTCACTGCTGCTTTGATGGAGGAATGGAGACAAATTCCACCTGATGTCTGCCGTACATTGGTGGAAAGCCTCCCTCAAAGGGTGTGGGAGGTAATCAAAGGTGGACATACCTGATATTAGGGTTCACCTTCTGATATCAATTGTAAATTGCTAAGGTGTTCAGACAATTATTGGTAGATAGTGTATCACAGATATAATTCTTAAACAGCAATTAAGATGGTTCAGACACCTTCAGAGAATATCCTTTTAGAGATTACCAAATATAGCCTTGAATGGAATATTGGAGGAAGGGGATGAAGAAGCAGACCAAAAGGAACTTTTGTCAAGCTTCAGAGAGAGAGAGAGATGATGGAAATGGTGGCCAAAGATAGAGCTCAGGTGAGAAATACTTCTTATTCATGGGGGATTCAATCTATCACCTGATGGACGAGAAAGAACTTTGCTAGAATTTTTTGACAAGTGGGTTCCTATCGAATAAGACCATTTTTTGATTTGTTTCAGGAGTGAGACCATAGAACATGCAACTACTGTGCCCCACAAAGAAGCACTCATGATCATAAAGATCTGGTATGGAGAAATTATCAGAGAGTGGAATAGACATAAGAGTTTAAGTTGCGGTCGATGTTTTTTAAGAAAATATTTTAAGAGGATTTCAGGACAGGTATGGTAATGATTAACTTCCTTTTCCCACCTGATATGATATAGCTTTTCCTGTTTTAATGTTTTGTATTTCCTTTTCCTCCTTCCACAAGTGACATGCAGGAGTAGGCTGGATGATTTCTTTGAGAGTTAACAAATTTAGCTTTCGTGGCAGAGAAATATTATTATTTCTTTGCAGCCACATCATGCACATGTAGTAGAGCTGAAATAGGCAGTTTGGGCATGCCCACATTTCTGACATTTAAGGCATCTCAGGGTAGTTATGTACAGCTTACCATGACAATTGAGATACCCTGCTTTTACAGCTGTTGGAGATTTAGGGTATCAAAAGTAAGGATGATGTTATTGGTTTATTTATTTATTCTTATGGCAAAAGGAATACAGAACAACTACAGGTCAATGTCCAGTCTGGAAAGCCAATCCATCACCTTGTGGATGTCTTGTAGGCCACCACCATGAAAATGGAGGCTTGGGCAGTCGTTCACAATATGAGTAATTGTCTGAGCCACAGGAGAACAATCACCATAAAGGTGGTCTAACAGCCCCCATTTATGTAGTAGGTAGCCACATCTGCCCTGGTTAATTCTGATCCTGGTGATTGATGACCAAGTCTTCCTAGGAAGAGCAAAACCAGGCTGCAGAGCACAAGGATCTTCTACCAGGAAGCCGTTTATTGGGAGATTGTTGGACCAGTATTCTCTCCATGAAAATGGAGAGAATACTGGGCAGGGCAGCTGAAGAGAGTTCATCCATGGACAAGAGAGGCTTTCTAGATTTTAGGCAAAGACTAGGTGGATTTATGAGAGT
This sequence comes from Typopeltis vanoorti, assembly GCF_054136105.1. NCBI lineage: Eukaryota > Metazoa > Arthropoda > Arachnida > Uropygi > Thelyphonidae > Typopeltis > Typopeltis vanoorti. The sequence goes on along the minus strand of NC_143557.1, from coordinate 28,772,207 downwards.
CTGGTGCTGGGGCAGGAGTGGGTTGCTCATTGCTTTATTAAATTCTTTAATCGAGGCTTGTCTTCTCCATATGTTTGGTGGAGCAATGTTAGATAGGACAGGCAGCCAGGAGAGAGGGATGCTTCTCACTGTCCCACTAATTGTGAGCATAGTAGAGTTTAGCTCGGTATCTATAATGTTAGTGTGTGCACTTCTTTCCCAGACAGGGGTACAATATTCTGCTTCAGAGAATGTGAGGGCTAGTGTAGACGACCTTAGGACTTCTGCACCACAACCCCAGGTTGTTTCAGCAAGCCTTGAAATGATACTGTTTCTCGTTTTAATTTTGTTGGACAGGTTGGTGATGTGCCTTTTATAGGTTAGGCTTCTGTCCAGGCTCACTCTAAGGTATTTCGGGTGAGGCTTGTGTTCTACCATTTTTTCACAGAAAGAAAGGTCGAGGTGTCGATTTGCCTGTGCATTGTTCAGGTTAAATACTGTGGCACAGTTTTTGTTGGATTTGGCTTCAAGTACCACTGCTTGAAGTACTCTTCCAGGATGTTCAGGTCTATGATCAAGGTTGATTCCAGGTTGGCAAAGGAGGTAGATTGTTGATGTAGGATCGCTAGGTCATTAGCATATATATACTTGCTTGAGCTGATATGTGGTAAGTCGTATACATAGATGTTAAAAAGTAAAGGGGGTAACACAGGGCCCTGAGGGAGACCGTTGTGAAGGAATCTGGGCCTGCTCTTTTTTCTTCCAATATGGACCCTGATCTTTCTGTTGGACAGAATGGATTCAAAAAGCTGGAAAGTTTTTTTGCACCTTATAATATTTCCTAGCTTTAGGAGGAGGCTCCTGATCCAGACTGTGTCATAAGCTGATGTTAGGTCAATGAAAGTGGCTTCAGATTTAAGTTTCTTTTGGAAGCCTGCTTTAATCTGTGTTGTCAGGGCCAGGACCTGGTCACAGCAACTTTTTCTTCCTGGCCTGAAGCCAGCTTGTTCAATTGGGAATGCTTTTTCGATGAGTGGTGAAATTCTTTTAAGGAGAATTCTTTCAAAAAGCTTAAAGGTGCAGCAAAGCAAGGAGATAGGTCGTAGATTTTTCACATCATTTGGATCTTTCCCTGGTTTGGGCACGGCAATTATTTTGGCTTCCCGCCACAGATTTGGTAGTTAATTTATACCAGTCATTATAATTTCTGAGAAAAGGGCAGTCAGCCATGTTTGGCCTTGTTGACCGAGATGTTTTAGAAACTCAGGGAGGATACCATCCACTCCTGCAGCCTTGCCATTCTTGGTGAGTTTTAAGGCTACCTGTACCTCTTCTCGAGATACTGGGTGTACAAGTTCAGGAAGCTCGGGTCCAGTCTTCAGGATTTGTCTGATGGAAGATTGCACAGTAATTTTCCTGATAGAGCTGGGACGTATCTTGGAGGTTTTCAATAAATGATTAGCCATTGATCAGGAGTTATCTCTGTTGTTGGTTCTTCTCCACCTAATTTTCTCAGAAGGGACCAGCTTTTCTGGCTAGATGTGGTGAAATTGAGTTCATGGATGGTTGAGATCCATCTTTCCTGTTTTTATCCAGCATTGCTATGAGCTCCTTAGCAACAGTTGGGTCTTCAGTATCCTTATATTTGGCTAAAAGTTCCTCAGTTTCTCTACTCCAGCATAGGATGTATTGTTTTCTGTAGCCTCTAGGAATAGAGGCTTCGGCAGCAGTTTTGATCAGTTTAACAAAGATAGCAATTAGGAGTGGGTGGAATTGCTCTAATGGTTTGCTCAATTTGTTTCAGAAATGCATTCCAGTTGGACCTGCGAAGGTTCCATCTAGTGACTTGTGTTCTGCTGATGACTGGGATTGATGTGCCTGTCTCTATTAATGTAGGACGATGCTGACTATTAGGGAATCTGTTGAGGATGGTTCTGGTTGTTGGCAAAGGGTGGTATTCAGAATCTTTAGAGACTATGCACAAATCTGGGGTGTAGGTTCTGTTCCATCAGGCTGAGTGGAGAATGCCTTCCTGCTTGGCATCATAAATCAAGTTGGGTTTTTGTATCCATCCCGTTAACTAGATTATTACCATCCTGGTTGTTAGAGGAATAGCCCCACATGGTGTGATGAGAGCTGAAGTCACATAGACAGCAGGGTGAGGTGGTGGCTGGTCCATCTGATCAAGCCATGATTGCGAGGGTGGTTTGTAGAAATTGTAGATGGTGGTATTTTGAACTTTAATACCTATGGAGTATTCTGCATCAGGTACACATTGGGTTATGTCCTTGAGGCCAGGTTGGATGTAGATTGCCAGGCCATGCTTGGGATGGCAGTTATAAGACACAAGAATTAGGCCTGGGATCTTTAGTCTATTGAGGGCTGTGTCAAGCACATGGGTTTCCTGGAGAGCCAAGACGTCAATTTACTGGTTACTGGTTGAAACCATGAGACAATCTCTCTATATATCAAGGATGCACCTTATACTTTTCACTCCTTTTCATTAAACTTTGAACCTATCTCTTCATCAGGAACATCAAGAAAATCCCATTCTGATAACACTCCTCTATAAAAGTTGAGTGTTTTATGAAGTGTTCAAGTCACTGTTATTCTACCCATTGATGGGTAGAATACCAGTCAGCGTTACTTCTGTCTCAGGAGATTTTCAGAATACTGCTGACACAATGTATCCACAAGGATGTCAACAGAATGTAGTTTCTTAACTGTTTTGCGGGATCCTGCCAATCCTTCTAAATCCTTTTGAACAGAGAAGGATGACATTTTCCCTAATGGCTTTTCACTTATTGTATGAATGATGAGAAAACACACTGATAGATTGATACTGGTATCAGATGTCTTATGTTTCTTACTTCAGTCATAAAATGATGTATATACAGTATCTATACATGTCTAGGACCTAGTAAGGCTGCCCTTGAAATAACTGAGGAAGAAGGATTCATATTGAAAGGATTTTTTTGTTCAGAGGCAGAGATCCCCATGGGTGTTTACTAACCGTCAAATACACTTGGAGGTGGAAAGACAGGATTATCCTAGATGCTATAATAGCACCGCAGCAATGCTTAGATCCTGTCCTGGACCATGGGGGAGGAGATTTGCTATGACAATGTAAATTATCTGGCTAGTGCAATAATGTAAATCATTTGGCTAGTGGGCTTGCAATTGCAGGCAAGCCCACTAACCAAATGATCCTGGCCAGGCCATCCAAGAGAGTCCATTTTGTTGAAGCAGAGGTCCAAAATAATGAGAGACTATGAGGATTTGCCTTTCTGGATGTCCACAGGTTACCCTAAATGGCAAATATGGCAACAAGATGTTAGATTTGAGTGATGGTGGTTGGGAAGACAGAATAGTAAAAAAAGACTCAGAAGAAGTGGTGCAAAGAATATGGAATGGAAAGCAAAGAAAAAAAAGGAATAGTGAACAAGGTCAGTATCATCACTAGGAGGTCCCCTCCACCATGAACAGGTACCCTACAATGAAGGGGTGGCAATAGAAGCATGAAAGGTTGCAGTGTTAGATCACATTGGAAAACTGTACATACTGACAAGGAAAATATGCTCTGAAAGAAGGATGCAAAATGAAATAATAGATAAAAAAAATGGCATATTGATAATTAAAGAGAACGAGACTATTTCGCAGATGGGGAGAGCATGTTGATACGATTTTAACTATAGTAAATAATATAAATGACATAAGAGTAATAACAGAAAATCCTTTATATCCAGACATGAATATTACTATCAGTAATATTTATGTCTAGATACTTATTAGTCACAAGCCTACTTTTGGCAAACTGGAGAAATCCCTTGACAATGACCTAATACAACTGGAAAAGTATTTCAACTGGTATCTAAGACATAATCCAGCAAAAATTGTCTCATCTACATTCCACCAACTCAATTCTGAAGCCAACCACACACCAAATCTCAATTTCTGTAATCAGGTCATAAACCATGAAGGTTATCCAAAATATCTAAGAGTCACCCTTGACAAAACTCTCATCTACAAAAAAAGCATATACAACTGGGAAACAAGACTGAAATTGGTTGGGGATGTAGAGCCTCCACACTTAACTTGTCTACCCTGGCCTTGGTTTTCTCAACAGCAGAGTATTGTGCTCCAGTCTGAAATAGAAGTACTCATGCCAAGTTAATAGATATAAAACTGAACCAAACCCTGTGTATTAACTGAGGTACTCTGAAATCAATTCCTCTTCCATGGCTTCCTGTCTTAGCAAATGTCACACCACCAGATCTTAGAAGACAGACTACAACTTTGAAAAAATATAAAAAACTTAAATTTGATCTTCTACTATTGATCCGAAATATACTAAACAACCTGTTATGATCCTGACTCAGATCATGTACTCCCTTTTGGTCTGAGGGACAGTTATTGAAAATTCACAACTTTACTCCTGAGGGGGAATGGAAGAATTGTTGGAACAATTCTAACATTACCAATCGATCAGTAATTGATGATCCCTGTTCTGAGCCTCCTGGAATGAACTGCCACACAAATAATGGTCTCCCTAAACAGGATCAAGATGGTCCATGGAATATATAAATATTTACTTCATGAATGGAAAATTGACAATCAGCTAAATTGTGAATGCTCTGCTCCATAAAGCATCTCTTTCAATCCTTTATTCAAGTGTAAGCAAACAAAGTTTGCGCCCGAAATCATTTCAGGACTGGGCAACTCGTATATAGAGGCTAATGGTATCACATCAATTGCCTTAGTATCCCATAACGCAAAGCATATATCCTTAGGGAAATGTATTATGATATGCATTAAGGGAAATATGACTTCTGCATCACTTTAACCTTGGTATCAATTCTGAGTATGGCTCCCACTGATGAGACCTCAATAAAGGTCGAAACCGGTCTGGGTAGTGACCCTCCCTATAATGCATAGCATTATAGGGAGGGTCATATATATCCTTATGAATATGTATAATGCTATGCATTATAGCATAGCATTACTGACATGTATAATGCTATGCTATAATGCATAGCATTCTATATGTCCGTAAGGATATGCGCTTTGCATTGTGGGATAGTAAGGCAAGCGATGTGAAGTCATTAGCCTCTATATATGAGTTACTCAGTCCTGAAATTACTTCAGGTGCAAACTTTGCTTACACCTAGATAAAGGATTAAACCAAGAATATAATTTCTTGACATCTTTAATTTATACATGGCTGGTTATTATGAAAAAAACTCAGGAGGCAACTGGGTTCCAAAGCATGGAAAGAGGAGTAGGAAAGGAGAAAGATTCTGCTTGGGCACTGATCAAAAAATATTTAATAGAAGCAATGTCTGAGTTTATACCAAAGGTGAAGAGACTTTAATGAAGAGATTAAGCATGCAATCTGGAGAAAGAAAGCTTTATCGAGGCAGCACAACAAGAAAACTAATAATCAGTTGCACAAAGAGTACACCAGGAAAGTGATTCAGTCAGTATGGACAGAATGAGCATATATTAGCCTATCAAGCTAAGAAAAATCTTAGCGTGTTCTTTTGATATGTGACAAGTAGAAGAAAGAATGATTATGGGAGGACAATGTTAGTAGATAGAAATGATACATGAGTAACTACTGCAAAGGATGCAGTTGAAGTATTCAATAAGTAGTTTATCAGGATATACAGTGGAGGAGGAGGAGGGCAAGATAGTGAGTGAACAGAAGGTATTATGTAAACTTTTTGTTAATAAAGCAATAGGTCTTCACAACATATCACTGTGTGTCCTGAAGGAATGCTTCAGTGTTAATGATACGGTTAGCATCTACCTGTTTATGCATGAGTCATACAACAGGGCACGTCCCAAAGGAGTGGAAATAGGAGATAAGACTGAGGTTATAAATTCCAGGCCAATCTATGTATCCAGAGTAGTTAAGATTAAAATTGGACTATTAACAGCAGTATACTCAAAGATGGTCAGAATAGGTTTGTTAGTGGGAGGTCATGTTTTAGGAGGTCAATTCCCTTGATTGAGAGGGGGGGGGATGCATACACTATGGTATACTTGTATTTCTCAAAGACCTTTGATAGCTTGACATGTGACAAGTAACTATACTGGAATGGATAAGAGAATAGTGATTTGGACAGCTTGCTGATGTCAGATAGATATCAGCAGGTTGTGTATAGGGAAGGTGTATCCCAAAAGAAAAGTCACTAGGAGTGTGTGTGCCAGGGTTTGTTTTGGGTTGTGACCATTATTCTTAACCTACTGTTGATGATACTGGGAGAAGGTTAACTAGAGATATGTATATATTTTTTTAGATGATGCAAATTATTATTATTATTATCCTAAAAACCTATGGAGTCACAGATTCATCTAGGAGGTCAAGTCTGTCACATACACAGATCACTATACAGCAATCCCTCGATTAGTGCGCCTAATGCGTTCTTTAAAACTGGCGCATTAATCGAAAACGTACTGATTGAATATAATAACCTATGTGAAAAAGTATAATTCGTTCTCAAATTTCTTTTTTGAACTTTAATTTTTTTATAAAAGAATTAAAGTATATCTCAGGGAAAAGGAAAACTATGAAGCTGAAAGACAATAAAACATATTCAGAATATAAATTTTATTATTCTACTTCTTAACAAAGAATTGAGCTAACGTAGTTTGGTGGGCATTTTGTTTCTTTTTTTCATACAACCGACAGTATGGCCCTATTGCTTCTTCTACTCTTCTGCAAATTTTACTGCCTCTCTCTCTTCGTCAAGGTCAGCATCTAAGCATTGCTGCTTAAAAACTTCGATTGTATGAAAAATATTTTCAAATTGTTTCTGTGAAATCGCTTTTGGCTGACTATCAGTGGTTAAATTTTCTTCTATTATTCTCTTATTTTCTATTATTCTCCTTTTTGTGACATGCGCAGAAGTGTCAAAGGGTCTCGAATCCGTACTATAGTAGACGACATAAATTTTGGTGGTAAAAATTTGGAACATAGTATACAGTGTACATGGAAGTAGTGTATATGCCATTAAAAATAACTTTGTAAAATGTTTTAAATCGGTAACTAAATTATTTCATTCTGGTGAGTGATTTTTTAAAATAGTTAGCCATAAAAATGTATAGATAGAAAATGTTTAAAATCTGTAACATTTTTTTTTAACATGTATATACAGGGTGTTCGGGATAAATTTGACAGTTTCGTAAGGAAAAAGAAAATCTTCTTTGTATCTATTAAATTTAATGAATTGACAAAAAAACATTACAGGCAGAGTTAATTACAATACTATCAACAAGATTTACTCAAAATAACCACCATTAGCATCGATCACAGCTTCAATTCTGCTTCGGAACCTCGAACAAGCTGATGCTACAGTCTCCCTGGGAAGGGCCGCAAAAACTGTTTTAATTTTATCCATTAACTGGGCTTTTGTATTACTGGAAGTGCGATTGGTGTCTTTTTCAACTGCGCCCCATACAAAATAATCCATGGGGTTAAGGTCTGGGGAGTTTGGAGGCCAAACATTTGGACTGGTGAAGTCGTAGAAATTTTCAGACAACCATTTTTGACTTTTCCCAGAGGTGTGGCAAGGGGCCGAATCCTGCTGTCATACATACGGCCTACCATTGCCTACCCTTGTTATCCAGGGCTTGACTACAGTTAGCAACTCCACGAACAAAGCCCGAATTCCAATGCCGGGGTTCTTCAACACCTGTTCCTGCAGATTTGCGAGGAATTCTGCTGTACGAACGCACTCAGATCGTCTGCTAGGGATCTTTCTTCTTGCTACATCCTCGTAGTCACCATTGCAAGTCTCTAGTTCATGCCTGATTGTTTTTACTGTATTCAGGGAGCATTGGGCAGCAGTCGTAATATCCTTATTTTGATGGCGGGCACGAATCATCATGATACAAGTTATTCTCTTCCATGATTCAGGTGGGTTCCAGCTATCCATCCTTTCTGACATCTTGTATATGAATGAAGAAGGGTCCAAACTTTTAAATGAAGAGAAGTGTGTGTTAATACATGTAACTTACGGAAAAATATAATTAATTATAAATATGTCAAATTTATCCCGAACACCCTGTAGGTGCACTAATAGAATTTGGGTAATGAAAAAAAAATGATGCACTAATTGAAAATGCACTAATCGGGGTAAAATTTTAAAACCTTACATTTTGCACCGTTGAACTGTCATTCCCACTCCCATGCCCATTCACTCAGTCTATTCAAGTCTTCTTGTAAAGCCACAACATCTGCTCTACTTCTCATAGTTCATTTCAACTTTGCATCATTTGCAAACAACTGTATATTCCCATTCACATCTTCCCCAATATATAGTTTAAACAGCAATGGTCCTAAAACAGATCCCTGAGGGATATTAGTGACTTTCCACTTCTGGGATATTGCATCCTCATACAGAACTTGTTGATACCTAGCAGACAGTCAATCTGTAACCCCATCTGCTCTAGTATGACTATCAACATGATGTGGTAATCTCTCGAAAGCCTTTGCCAAGTCTAAGTATACTACTATGTATCCACCTCCCACGTCTAATGCTGCTGTCACCTTACTATAATAAGTAGATTGCTAAAACATTATCTCCCTTTAGCAAATCCATGCTGTCTATCAAAAATAATACGACTATTATTTTTATCAACCCAATTCTGGATCCTGATTCTCACCAGCCTTTCCAACACTTTAACCACAACATCTGAAATACCTCCTTTATGAAGTGGTACAATCTTCCCTCTTTCTTCTACTCCTTTGGAACTTGACAAATGCAAGACTCACATTAAACAAATATGTCAAGGCAGATGTCAACTCTTTCACATATTCCTTTAAAATAAGTGGTGATATATCATCAAGTCAGGCAGCCTTATTAATATTAAGTTTGCTTAATTCCCCAAATAGCATTTACTCGAACATTCATTTAGAACATCGACCGCAATATCTTCTTTTATTTATTAAATACTTGTTGACAGTCTCAACTTCTCTAGTTGAGTGACTCACACTTCTATGATTCCTTTTCGGAATCTTCTATTAATATTCTCCCAACTGTCACATAGAACTTGATGACTTCTTAAGAACAGAATTTCTCCAGTTTGCTTTCTTAAACTTCCATTTGCTCTCCCTTGTTTTTCTCGTTACCTCAATACTGAACGCTCTGTCAGCTGTCAATCATGCATCAAACTCCTTGGTGAGCATGAGCACTCAATGAAAGTGGAAAGCAAGAAGTTACATATAATGGCTGACATGTTGTCTCCATTAACTTCAAGAGAATGTCTTCACAAAACATAACAAATATTTCAACACTTAATAATTTTAAATTACAATAAAAAAGTGAAAGTGAAACAACTATCAAAATTTAGTAAGTATGTAAATTTTTGAAATGCTTCACATTTCATTTTGACAAAATAATATCAATAATGGGCATGTTGCAAGTGCCGATGTATGTCTTATGAAACTAAAACTAATAAAACACTAACACAAACAATTTTTTAAAATATTCATAATTTGAAATTATGGTTATTTTTACAGTAGCATGAGTTTAGAGAATGAGAGCACGATTGTGCAAGACAAACAGGAATACTCAGGATGAAAAGGGGAACACAGCATGAGAAAGGTTGATGCTCCAACATGATGTGAATGTGTGTGTGTGTGTGTGTGTAGACAAAAAGGGAATCAATTACCTGAGATATAGGAAGACAGTTGAATTTGATGACAGTTATGGGGTGGATATGGAGAAAAAGAAATGGCTCAAGGAAAGCATGAAGAAGTTACATATAATAAGTGGTATCAGTGAAACTTGTTATAGATCCAGGAATGAGCTGTTATGTTTGCATAGAAATGCTAGAAGTATCAGAAACAAGAGAAATGAAATGGTAGCAATGATTTAGTTTAGTTGACCCAAAACAGTTTGGAATAAGTGAGACATGGTTGGATGAGAAGGACATCATGACAAGAATTGAAATAGAAAGATATGATGTTTATTTAAGTTAAATCCTTGAGAATCAAACCTTAAGGTTTGATTCTCAAGGATTGAAACCTTGAAGACTCATTGGCAAACTGTGAAGAAAACATTGTAAAATTGGAGAACAGCAACCAGAGAATTTTGTTCTTAGGAAGTTTTTTGTGCCAGTCGGGAGAATATTAATAGAAGATTCCAAAAAGGAATTCTAGAACTGTGAATCTTTAAACTAGAAGAGATAAGACTCTCAACAAGTGTTTAGTAAATAAAGAAAATATTGGAGTTGATGTTTTAATTCAATGTTCAAGCAAATGGCAGCTGAAAAGTTTCATCTTCTTTCTTAAGGACTCTGGATCTGTTTGTTATTCTACTAAAATGACGGAATTAGTAAAATCTGAAATTGTAAAGTAACTTAACGTGACATACTTAGATATGTTATTTATGAAATAGTAAAAGAAACTGTGTTTGTTTTGGTGATTGTGCATCATATTGAATTGTGAGAGGCAAGAATATCTGTACTCCAATTGAGTCAGAGAGGATAATTGAACAAGCGTATATGCTAAATGGAGAGATAAAAGAGAAAGATCATCCCTTGGAAAGGAAGAAGTAAATTTTATATTTTTGGAATGAGCCTAAAAAGGAATCTGACTCTGATGAAGATTTTGTTGTTTGAAAATAAGGTGTTTAGTCTGGTAGACGTAATTAAGTATATGTTAAACAATCCAGTAATAAAATGAGTCAGTGTATGAATGATTTTAATTTTTTCGGATAAGAAAATCTCTTAAGTATAGACTTATTTTGAAGGCCTTGCATCCAATTAATGTTGTAGTATATATATATATATTTTTTTTTTATTTGGTACTCAAGCCAACAATTTTCTGGATTCTAAAAGAAATAAGAGTTAAAAGTCATTGCACCACTCTTGTGTAGAGGCTTAAGTGCTGTGAGGACATTATGTTGGAGGTTTAATGGATTTTTTACAACACTCTAAAAGAATTAAAATAGAATTAAACATTTCCTATATTTCGTCCTAGTCACTAGGACATCTACAGGGATTACAAAAACAATTAATGTAACATGCACACAAAAACTTACAATATTAAGCCCAACCACGTGGGTTACACCTAGATAGGACTTTAGTGTCACCCACGTGGTTGGGCTTAGTATTGTAAGTTTTTGTGTGCATGTTACATTAATTGTTTTTGTAATCCCAGTAGATGTCCTAGTGACTAGGACGAAATATAGGACGTATTAAATTCTATTTTAATTCTTTTGGAGTGTTGTAAAAAATCCATTAAACCTCCAACATAAAGTCATTGCACCAAATGGAATGAACTCTTGTCTAATTACTAATAAATATTCAAAATTTTAAATTATGACTATTTTTACATCAGTTTCATCTTTCTCTTAAAAATTTTTTTTTATTCAAAAATGTTTAAATATTTAGCTTATATCTAATTAAACTTACAATTCTTTTAATGCTTATTCCTAGATCTTAAAGAATGAGGTTCTTGCTGAGCAATATATAATGATTCTTACAATCTCTGAATGGGTACTAGTTTCAGAATCGTCTGATGCTAGAGATAATTTGGAATTTACATCTAACAATTCATTATATTTACAACTTCCATTTTTGTACTTTTCAAATATTAAATTATATTCTAAATTCACAGAATCATCACTATCAGAATCGCATTGTACATACTGAGATTCATTATCTTCATTAACTAAATTAGAGGTATTTTCACCTTCTTGGTTTATTTCACTTAAAGTTAACTAATCTATGATACTCTGCCACTTTTATCCACATTAGATTCTTTATGATTATCACTCTGATGTACATTATCTGAATTACGTACTTTTGGGTTTCTAGAATTTCTTATATGATTAGGATTTGTTTTACTCAAATTTCTTAATTTTCTCTTTTGCTGTTTAATTGAATTACAAGGATTGAAACTATTTCCTTTCCTACTATCTGACTGTGAATGAGGTGCACAATTAGCTTTAGGGAAACAACCCTCATCTTTCAATATTTTATTAATAGTCTTCTAACATAATTAAATTTCTACTCCCTAAAATGTACCTTTTTAATCTATTGGAGTGTACATTTATAATCTTACTAGGATTTTTCACATCTTGAATTCTATATTGACTGGATGCTTACCTTCCCAATTTTCCTGCCTCCTTTATACTAGATTTATCATCTAACAATACTAAATCTTCCAGTGCAAATGACATACTTTCTGAAATGATTAATATACTGATGGTTTTCTGTGAACTATGAGGGTAGTCTGCAAAGTTCTCAGCCTAACAATGAAAAACGAATTTATAATTTCGAAATTATTTTTCAACATAATCTCCCTTAAGACTAATACATTTATTCCACTGTTGCTCCAGCACCATTATTCCATCCCTGTAGTGGTTCTAGGTAAGATCTGCAAAAACCCCTCGACAGCTGCAATCACCTCTTGATTCGAAGAAACCACTCACCAGCGAGGAAGTTTTAGTTTTGGGAAGAGATAGAAGTCAAGGGGGATGTTCCAACAATTCATAGTGCAGATCTCTTAATTTGCTCATTGCCAAAATGTCTTTGTGGGTAGGTGCACTGTCCTGATGAAAGATGATTTTTTTTTTCTGCAAACCAGGTCTTTTCTCAGGAATTTTTTTGTCTAATCTGATTAAAAGATCAGAATAATATTGTCCAGTTATTGTTTTACCCTTTTCAAGATAATTAATAAACAAAATGCCTTTAGCATAAAACACCGATGCGATGATCTTTCCTGCTGATGGAACCGATTTTGTCTTCTTTGGCGCTGAACAACCAGCTTCTGTCCACTGTTTTGACTACTGTTTGGACTCTGGTGTGTAATGGTAAATCCAAGTCTCATCCATAGTAATAAATCAATGCACAAAATCAGTTTTATTCTTGTTAAAATGCTACAAGCACTGTTCAGAGATTTTCATGTGAGTGCATTTTTAATCTGTTGTGAGCAAGCGTAGCACTCATCTTGCACAAAGCATTTCCATTTGCAATTCTTCATGCAAAATATATTCTACACGTTCTTTTGAAATACCTATAGTCTCAGCAATTTCATGCACTTTGATTCACCGGTCATCCAATACCATATTGCACTTGACCAATGATTTCTGGTGTTATTACACTTTTTTGGATGTCCTTCACATGGATCATCTATAAGGCTGGTAAACTCGGCAGCCCATTTCTTAATTGTTGAAAACGAAGGAGTATAGTGCTCAAACTTTAAGAACTTAGAACGAATTTCTTCTGACATTAAATCTTCTTCTACAAAGAATTTTATAACCATATCATACTCAATTTTATCCATTTCAAGGGATACAAACAACACTTTTGCTTATGACAGCTGTATAAAACAAACTACTTGATAGAATGACTTGCAATTTCGCATGGATGCTTATGACATATGTACCAACTTAGAAAAAAAAATCTTGCTGATAGTGTTACCATCTATGGTTGAGGCTGAGAACTTTTCAGACCACCATCGTATGTTCAATTGCACTTGATCAATAATTTCTGGTGTTATACTTTTTTGGACATCCTTCACGTGGATCATCTTCAAGGCTGGTACGACCACATTTAAACTCTGCAGACCATTTCTTAATTGTCGAGGCTGAGAACCTTTCAGACCACCCTCGTATGTTCTTTATTCATCTCATGAATAACATGAATTTTGGATTTCTCTTCATCTTGATTCAAATGGTAATCCCTAGATGATTTACCATCATCAGATCCTAGAGATCTAGATAGGTAATCTGCTACCTACATTTCTTTTTCCTGGAATATAAGTCACATCAATATTACATTCCTGCAGTTCTAGTGCCCACCTAATTATACAGGATTTTTATCTTTCCTAGTACTTAGGAATGACAAAGTCTGGTGAAGAGATCTTATTTTTCTTGTTGAGAGGCTTATACGCTGGTTAAACATGATAACTAATATTTAAGGAATTGACAGCGTATACTAGAAATATAGATTAAATAAACTTTAATATATACTTTCCGATATTTCGGCGAACGTCACGTTGCCATCTTCTTGGGAACTTACTACAAAGACACGTGCACACAAGTACTAATAACAGCAAATGAGACTGAAGCTAGGAAGCTAGCGTTTCCTAAAGTCCTGATGGTGCCCCCTGGCGGGCTATATTGGTAGTTCTTGGCCTTTGGGCTGAAGTTCTTCTGATAAAAGTTTCCCAAATTTGGGGCAGTTTCATGCATCCAAATTTGTTGAGGTTTGGCATGTTCCTAAGGGCCGAGGCTGATTCCATGAATAGTCTTTCATACTTGAACTTGCTGCGGTGTATTACTGTGGCTTTCTTCCATCTTATTCTGTGGCGAGTATCCAGAGCGTGGTCTGCAAGCCCAGAGTGGCTGTACTGGTGAAATCGGATGTAATCCTTGTGTTCTGAGATTCTGATATTTGCTGTCCTGCCTGTTTGGCCAAAGTAGGACAGTTTACAGCTGTAAGGGACCTGGTATACACCAGGTAGGTCTAGGGGAAGTGGTTGGTCTTTGGTGGAGCGGATAAGGGATGCCAGTTTTCTATGTGGTCTGTAACAAGTGGTCAAGTCATGTTTTTTTAGGATTTTATTGATTTTTTCTGAGGTGCCTCTGATGTAGGGAATAGTGATAGATTTAGAGTAATCTTTTTTGTGAAGGGGAGGGGGTGGTGGGTTGTGGATAACTGGGTTAAGTATTTTTTGGATTTTTTGGAGGGGGTAGCCGTTGGCTGAGAAAGTGTCACGGATGTGATTTAGTTCAGTGGTTAGGGCTTGATCATTAGAACAGATTATTTTTGCCCTGTTGAATAATGTTTTAATAACTCCATATTGTTGTGAGGGGGGGGGTGGGATTGTTGGTGAATGTATCTGCCTGTATGGGTGGGTTTTCTATAAACTGAGAAAACCAAGGTTCCATCAGGTTGGCGGGTGACTAGTGTGTCTAGGAAGGGGAGACCTCCCCTTCCTAGACACACTAGTTACCTACCTGGTGTATACCAGGTCCCTTACAGCTGTAAACTGTCCTACTTTGGCCAAACAGGCAGGACAGCAAATATCAGAACACAAGGATTACATCCGATTTCACCAGTACAGCCACTCTGGGCTTGCAGACCACGCTCTGGATACTCGCCACAGAATAAGATGGAAGAAAGCCACAGTAATACACCGCAGCAAGTTCAAGTATGAAAGACTATTCATGGAATCAGCCTCGGCCCTTAGGAACATGCCAAACCTCAACAAATTTGGATGCATGAAACTGCCCCAAATTTGGGAAACTTTTATCAGAAGAACTTCAGCCCAAAGGCCAAGAACTACCAATATAGCCCGCCAGGGGGCACCATCAGGACTTTAGGAAACGCTAGCTTCCTAGCTTCAGTCTCATTTGCTGTTATTAGTACTTGTGTGTGCACGTGTCTTTGTAGTAAGTTCCCAAGAAGATGGCAACGTGACGTTCGCCGAAATATCGGAAAGTATATATTAAAGTTTATTTAATCTATATTTCTAGTATACGCTGTCAATTCCTTAAATATTAGTTATCAGATCTTATTTTATTAGGTTGTCATAACAGCAAGTATCTCAATTTTCTTGAAGAAAAAATTATTGCAGTGTTTCCTTCTCTAAGGTTGAATAGTTCAATTCTGGACCAGATAATTTCTTACTAATAAAGGCTGTTGGCTTAAAATGTTTTCTTTCTTTCTAATACAGCAGCAATGCAGTCATTTGAAGCATCAGCAGAAAGATAAAAAAACTTCAACAAATTTAGGATAAATGAGAACTGGAGCTTTAGTTAATGCCAGTGTTAGTTTGTAAAATGCTTCTTGTTAGGCTATACCCCAAATGAATCTTTCTTTGTCAAGTACACTATGGGTCTGAATAGCTGTGAACAATTAGGAATAAATTTTTTATAGAAATTTAACATGCCGATGAAACTACAAAATTGCTTAACTGTTTTTGGAAGTTTAGCTGATAATATGCCTTCTACATTTGACTGAGTTGGCATATTTCCTTTTTTTTGCTGATTTTATGACCTAAATACACAACTTCTTTTAAGAAAAATTGATATTTAGAGCACTTAGATAGATTTGCTTATTCTAATCTCTTTAAAATATTCCAGGATTTCACAATGGCTATCTAGATTCTGTGAATAAATTAGATCATCTTGAAAACATATCACCTCATTTGCCAACCAGTCATATCTGATAAGACAGAATTCATTAAAGACTGGAATGACATGGCAGAATTTCTTGAACATTGTGGTCATCTATATAGCTAATATTTCTGCCCTCTAGTGGTAAATGCAAAGTATTTTCTTTCTTCAAATGGATTTGAAAGTAGCCAGAATTAAAATCTAGTTTTGTAAACTGTAGTGTGCAATTGGAAGAACCACAATACATTGTAGCCTTCAACTGGAAACTGCAATGAGTGTGATTCTCCTTGTGATGGGAGGAATCTTTATATGGGTTTCATCAATTGAAGGTGAGTTAGCCGATCTCATACAGATTTAGCTGGGTTTCTCTCCTGGAAACTTGAATTTTTCATCCTGCATATAGAAAAATTGGCCCTCAGGACATGCAATTTACAGACAGAAAACACCGGTGGTGGTGGGCAGTATATGGCATTGGTATAGATGATGGTGACAGATGTACGTGGTGGAGATGGACAGTTGTAGAGTAGGTGCCCTACCTTGATGAGTCTTTGAACTCCTGGGAGGTGTCACAAAATAATAATATTGTGTTCCATCCAAACAGATCAATAATTCCACAACCTAAGACAAATCTTAAGTTTACATTTGGTTTTTCAATTAAGATGAAGGCTATTCCACTGAGAATTTGACTTTTAAATTTTCCGTGCAGTAGTTTCTGAAAATGCACCATATAATTCAGTGGAGTTTGATACTGCCTAATGTAAATAGGAGAGTGAGTACAAATCTGCACTGAGTGTTCTACTGCATTAGTGCAAGACAGGAGAGGGATACATAGTAATATACAGTAAAACCCCAAAGTTATGCGATAGGTGGGACCAACAAAAAACGTGTAAGTCGAATTTGTGTAACTCGGGGTATAATTTTGCATGTAATTTATATATACAAACATACAATTGGGACCAAAGGTTTACAAAAACACCTATATTTTTTTAAGAAATATAATCATAATTGTAGTATTTCATACATAAAAAAAAGAAAGTTATTTCAACGTCGATGGTTTCATAAAATCTAATAGATTCGTCTACGGCATGTCTTTTTCTTGTCATGCAAAATTTCTTCATGGGAAGCTAATGATTTTTTTATTCTTTGCCTTGTAGCTACAATTCATTCCTCGTTAGAATCTATGTCCTCCAAAATCTGTAAACTTTTCTTTTATGATTGCTCTTACTGTGGATTTCTGTAGATCGAACTCCTTTGCTAGCTCACAAATTTTCATTCCACCTTCAAAATCCTTAATAATGTTGAGTTTTGTTTCCAAAGTCAATGTTTTTCTTTTCTTGCTAGCTGTAGAAGAATCGGACTTGCTTCTTTTGGATGACATTATTTTTTATGTGATAAAATTTTTATCAAGAACATAACATTAAACAATCGCAAGGTTTGTAGACTATAAAAATCATGTATGAATGGAGACTGCACAAAACACGTCAGTGCTTGTTCACAGTAGGTGCAACACTGGCGAATGCAGCTGGCACCTGAAAGATACGACTAGTGGTGAGTCGTGAAGTGGGACGGGAATACGCACATATAAGAAACCGCGTAACTCTGGATTCACGTAAGTCGGGGTATGACTGTACTTAGATTTTGCAAAGGCTTTTGATAGATTACCGCATGATAAGTTGCTGATAGGTATCGGCAAGTTGTGTATGGGGGTGCAATATCCAGGAAAAGGAAAGTCACTAGCAGTGTGCCTCAGGGGTCTGTTTTAGGGCCATTACTGTTTAACTTGTATAT
Source organism: Typopeltis vanoorti (assembly GCF_054136105.1). Lineage (NCBI taxonomy): Eukaryota > Metazoa > Arthropoda > Arachnida > Uropygi > Thelyphonidae > Typopeltis > Typopeltis vanoorti. The sequence continues at coordinate 28,754,301 of NC_143557.1, read as the reverse complement.
TAATGATATCGGTGAAGATTTGGATGGAGATATTCAGTTCTTTACAGATGATGCAAAGTTGGGACGAACCATAAAGAGTAGAGAAGATGTTGTGGCCTTACAAGAAGACTTGAATAAATTGAGTGATTGGGCATGGGGATATGTGAGGTCAATGTTGCAAAATGTAAGATTTTAAAATTTGGGAAACAAAGATGGGATGCAGAATTTATGTTTAGTGAGGATATACTGTCGGAGGTGGAGGAAATAAGAGATCTTGGGGTGATAGTGGATAAGGATCTGAAATTTAGGGGACACTGCCAAAATTGTGAAGACAACACAAAGACTTCTGGGAATGATGCAGAGGACACCGACTTGTAGAAGCAGGGAGATTCTAGTTCCATTGTATAAGGCTTTGATTAGGTAACACATGGGCTACTGTGCCTAAATTTGGTCACCTAGTTTTCAGAAGGACAAAGAGATGTTGGAAAGGGTCCAGAGGTGACTGACTAAGGTAGTCTCTGACCTCTGGAATGTTGAATATGAGGAAAGACTGAGAAGATGCAATTTACAGAGTCTGGTGGATAGGAGGAAGAGGGGAGATATGATAGAGACCTAGAAGTTAGTAAGGGGTTGTTATAGGATCAACATTGGAGAGGTTCTACAGAAAACATTGGGAGATCAGAGGAGAACCAGAGGTCATCCCTGGAAACAGTATAAATAGGGTGTCAGCAGTGGCGTGAGAAGCAGGTTTTTGCATGCAGAGTTGTGAAGGATTGGAATGCCTTGCCTGAGAGTGTGATGTCTGCATAGAATTTGAGTGTGTTTAAAGTGCTGTATGATGAACTGTGTGTATGATTAAAGGACCTCCTAGATGAGTCTTTGACTCCATGGGGTCTTGGGTAATAATGGTAATAATAATAATATCCTCTGTGAAAACACCAGAGAAAAATTCAAAGGTAGATTTTAAAGAATTTCAGACTTTCATTCCTTTCTTCACAAGTATTTCCTGACTTCAATGAATTCTGCATTAGGTTCTATTTTATTTCCCCAATGTTTTTCCTCTCATCTTTCTTTAGAGTCTTAACATTAAACACTTTTAATATTAACACACTGATGATCATTATCATCAGTGTGTTTAAAATCTTGAGGAAAATGCTCCAATTTTTGTCACCTGATGTCCTGTCCAAACAGTATTCTATGCCAGACAAGGACACTGTACCATCAACAAAATTACATGCAAAAGCATGACGCTTCAGAAAATCAATTCCAAATATTACTCATACATCAGAGAATTCTGGAAGAACTACTGAATGACAAACTTTCAAAGGAAAACAAGGAAGTGAAATAAAAGCATTTATTTACTTATCAGAATAACTGGATAACTTAAAACTGAGATGTCATTTGTAATTAGTTTTAATTTTGTTAAACTATAAGAATTGTAAGTGGATGTTTCTGTGATTTAAAAGTTCATAAGGCATATTCAGGTAATTGGACCACATTTTTTATTAAGCTAAAAGCACAATCAAGAAATAAAACCCGACAAGTTTCGTAAGTCATTTGACTTACATCTTCAGGGGTAAAAGGTAACTTAAAGTTCAAAACAACAAAAAAGAGAAATTATTCAAAAATAGTTCACATTATAAAGTTGTAGCTGTCTGAGTGTTCATAAAATTAAAAAATCAGAATTAAGATTCAAAGCAGCGCTAAGTTTAAACAATGCTGGATGATGTCACGTTCTGTTGTTCACGTTCATAATGTCCGAGGTCTGACTGAGGTATATTTTTAATCAAAGCTGACCAAACTTGGTAGAATTAAGCCTTGGTTTTTATTGCATTGTGTTGGAATTCTAAGCATATTTGCAGCCTCTTTAAATTTCCTTATGTAACAGTTTTTTTCTATGCAAGACATGTTTGTTTTCTGCCAGAGTACATTGTGGCTGGTGGAAATGGTATGGAAAGCTAGACCTGATTTGTGTTCTCTTCTGTTTTGCACATCCTTTTGGTGTTCATTCATGCATATTTCCCCAGATCTTCCTGTCTGTCCTTGCATTTATTTTATTTATAAAATTTTATAAACACCTGGTTTTTTTAAAGGATGATGTGGAGGTTTCGGGGGATATAGAAATCTTGAAATTTTTTCCAGCGGCAGAAAGGCTACTTTGATGTTGTTTGTTTAGTAATTTAGCCATCTTGTTCTGTAACATTCTTGATATATAGAAGCGTGATAGCGTTTTTGAAATCTTGTTTCTGTGAGATGCTTGTAGGAGGTGTGTGGAGGATTTTTTTGATAGTCTTGGGTTTATAACCATTTTTTTTTTGAGGATCAATGTTAAATATTCCAATTCTTCATTTCTCTGTTTTTCTGTGCTGGAAATATTATAAGCTCTGTCCCTCAGGGTTTTTATTAGACCTATTTTTTGTGAAGGGTGGTGGTGTGAGGACGCATTAAGAAATCTTCCTGTGTCGGTGGGTTTTCTATATATTGAGAAAGAAAGTTTATTATCTTTTTCATCGACTTCTAATAGGATGTCAAGAAAAGGAAGTTTTCTAAGTTCTTGTCCTAAAGTAAATTTTATATTCTTATGTAAATTATTCAGGTAATCTTTGAAAGCAATGAGTTCATCTGTTGTTCCTGGCCATATGATGAAATTATCATCTACATAGCATAGCCAAATTTTTGGTTTTTTATGATAATTGATTAAAGCATTATTTTCAAAATTTTCCATAAATAGGTTAGCTAAAGCCGGAGATGGGGAAAGGGCCCATAGCCAATCCTTGTTTTTGTTCCCAAAATCTGTCTTGATACATGAAAAAAAGTATTATATATAATGTTTATAAAGATCTACGATGTCTGGAGGAAAGAGGTCTTCAAGGAGATTCACAGTTTCGTTTCTTGGAACATTTGTAAATAGGCTGATAACATCCAAACTTGCTAAGATGTCTGAAGATCCAATGTAAATATCTTTTACCGTCTTAATAAAATGTGCACTGTTGATGAAAGAAGGTGTTTTTCCTGTGTGAGGTAAAATCATGTTGGCGAGATGTTTTGCTAAATTAGAGGTTGGAGAGTCTCTTCCATACACTATCGGTCTTAAGGGAATACCTATCTTATGTATTTTTAGTACACCATAAATTCTTGGAACTAATGGGTGTTTTGATTGTAGAGTTCTTTTAAGTTCTTCAGTCCAATTAGGCATCTTTTTAATTAGATAATTGGTTTTATTGTGAGCGTGCCATGTGGGATCTCTGTCTAAAGGTCTATATGTATTAGAATCTTTGAGAAGAGTTTTAATTTTGTTATAATCTTCAGAGTTCAAAACTACTGTTGCGTTCCCTTTATCTGCTTTGATTATAACAATATTTTTGTCTGATTTTAGTTCTTTGAGGGATGTGTATTCTGTGTAAAGAAGGTTCCTTTGAGGTAATTTGCTTTGCAATAGTAATGCTGTGTTCTGTATGTGGATGAGTTCTGATGTATCACCAGGTAAATTTCTTATTCCTTTTTCTATTTGAGTGATTAGGTCAATTTTTGTTAGGAAATGTGGCGTTAAGGCAAAGTTGAAACCTTTCAGGAGTAGATTTTTTTTGGTTCTTGATAGGACTCTTGAAGAAAGATTAATAACTACTTTGGAATAATCTAGGTTTTCTTTGTTTTTTGTGAAGAAATAAGTTAAATTTTTTGATTAAATATGCTTCTTCTGATCAGAAATTGCTGCAGCTTTGTTATATGTGATGATGTCTATGTTGTTCCACAGGTCGGACAGAAGAGATGTGGCTTTATCTCGGCTTATTTGTGCTAATTCTGATCTAGTGGCTGAAATCCTTTCTCTCAGAATCACTAGTTCCATTCTTCGGTAAATTCTGTTAGCTTCATTTGTATGGAATGCACGCGTGATTTGGATGAACTTAGGTATGATTTCGTTATCTCTGCATCGGATTAAGAATATAAGACGGTTAATTTTGAAATTCAGATGTTCAATACCCAATTTCTCTACTTGCGTAACTTTATACCAAAAACACTCACCATGGGCATTTAATTGTAAGTAGAGGTTTCTGTGGTTTAGAAGTTCATAAGGCATGTTCCAGTAACTGGACCACATTTTTTTTTTTATTAAGCTAAAAGCACAATAAAGAAATAAAACCCGACAAGTTTCGTAAGTCGTTTGACTTACATCTTCAGGGGTAAAAGGTAACTTAAAGTTTAAAACAACAAAAAAGAGCAATTATTCAAAACATGAATGAATAAAAAAAAATGAACTATTTTTAAATAATTTCTCTTTTTTGTTGTTTTAAACTTTAAGTTACCTTTTACCCCTGAAGATGTAAGTCAAACGACTTACGAAACTTGTTGGGTTTTATTTCTTTATTGTGCTTTTAGCTTAATAAAAAAAAATGTGGTCCAATTACCAGAATATGCTTTATAAACTATAAGAAATGAGTGAAATATGTGCACCTGTGTCAAGTAAGATTTCACAAGGCACATTTTCAATAAATCCTTGTAGAATTGTGAAAGAATTATCTTTCAGGGTTTGAGTGGCCATTAGCTTCACCCATGTCTAATGAGTAGTTTGACATTTCTGTACTTGCCAATATGATATTGGACTCATAACTGATTCAAATTTTTTTCTATATTCTCAGATTTCTTATGTTGAAAACAAAGATTATCCCTAACACAAGTCTTTAGCAAAATGACCACATCTCTTTTGAGACGTTTTATTCCTGTCAAGACCATTAGATTTGCAAGAGGGCAATTGGTTACCTGTGAGAGGATTCTTGGATATTGTTAAATCAGATATCTTAAAGAAAAGTTTCTGTCCTATCACAACTGATTTCTGTTGTTTTTCTATTTCTTGACTAAGAAATGCTTTTAGTTCCTCTAATTTTCCCAAATCATGTAATTTTACTTTGCACTCAGATTCTGGAACATCATTAGTTAAATTCACAGAAATTTCCTTCCTGTTTCTTTTTCTCATCACCTTTTAATTTTTGAAACTTCCCTTCTCTTTTACTTTATCTGCAGTCACTGTGTTAGGAGAATAAGTTTCATTACTGAAAAGAGTTTACCTGCTTATTTCTACACAATATACGAGGGTGGTCTGAAAAGTTCTCTGCCTCGACCATAGATGTCAACACTATCAGCAAGATTTTTTTGCACTATGAATTGTTGGAACATCCACCCTATTCCCCAGATTTGGCTCCCTATGACTTCTATCTCTCCCCAAAACTAAAACTCTTCCTCACTAGTCACCGTTTTTCTTTGAATCAAGAGGTGACTGCAACTGTAGAGGGTATTTTGCAGATCTCACTGAGATCTGAGAGCCATTATACAGGGACAGTATAATGGCTCTGGAATAAATGTATTAGTCTTAAGGGGGGGGGGGGGGTATGTTGAAAAATAAAATAATTTTTAAATTATAAATTCGCTTTTTCATTGTTGGGCCAAGAACTTTTCAGACCACCCTCATATGCTTTCATGTATACGAGGGTGGTCTGAAAAGTTCTGTCTAACAATGAAAAAATGAATTTACACAAGGTAAATGCATTATTTATTAAATATACTGCCATATATTTCAGCCTGAAATTAACAGACCATTGTCAGTGGCTCAAAAAACAGTTGTTACAAGGTAGAATACAAAAAATATTAAAATCATAGCAGTGTAAAATAAATTGCATATATATATAGCTTATAATATCGTACTCAACTGATCATCAGGTAGATGTAATATCTAGTTGGTTTCTCAAGATCTTATGTCTTTATAAAATATCATTCAAGGTCTAAATAATAATAATAACCTTTATTGATGTGTTATTCAGATCAAACTTTCCCATATTTTTAATAAGGATGGGCAGTCATTCCGATTCAAGTTAGGGCTGCGAAGCATGGCCTCTGCACTCTCTCTCTCCTTAAATAGGCGTTCAAATTTGTACCGATCTATGCAGAAGGCTTGTTTCAAATCAAAGAATGTTGTAGTTTGCCTCTATTCCATGTTAGGATAATCCAGACTAATTGGATTTTTTGGGGGAAAATATATGATCAATGTTCTTGTATTCTTTTTTTCTACTGAGAGTCCAAGTTTGTTCAAAGTAGGAAATTTGGCAATCACATGGAACTTGGTATACACCTGGAAGAGACATAGGACAGCATTTATCTTTAGAAGAGGAGTCACTACTAAATCATATTTCTTCAGAATTCTTGAAATCGATTCTGAAATGCCAGAGATGAATGGGATTGGAACTTGACGTATCGATTTCTTGTTCAGGTTAGGTTTGTAGGAGTCAAACAAAGGTTGTGTAGTCCTTTCGGAGAAGTCACTTGCTTCACATATTGTTTGATAGTTGAGAGTTCTTTAAGTAAATGATGGGGAGTTGAACAATTAGTCTTAGTTCATTGAATTAAATACTTTATGATTCTGTCTTTTGAGAAGGATAATGTGCAGATTATTGAAGAATTTAACATCCAGTGAAAGTGGGTTTCTATAAACGGATTTTGTTAAATTACCTAATGGTGAGTGGATGAGAAGAATATCTAAAACAATGATTTGTTGTTTCTTTCAATTTCCATAGTGAATTTCATACGACAATGTAAAGTATTTATGGTAGTTAAAAATGTTGGTAAGGATTGTTTATTGTGAGGCCACACTGCGAAATTGTCATTTACATATCTAACCCAAAATGAAGGTTGAGGATGTATAAATGAAAAAAGGATGTCTTTTAAATGCTCTAAATAAAAGTTGGTTAAAGCACGGGAGAGCGAACTTCACATGACAGTTCCTTCTACTTGATTGGAGAAATTTTTTTGAGAAACGAAGTATCCAGAATGCATCACAAATTAGAACAGTTTACTCTATCTTGTGGGAATATTTAAAGTAGTTGTAAAGTCTGTTTGAGAGGGTCATTTGTAAATAGGAATTTTGCATCAAAGCTCACCATAAGATCAATAGGTTGTATGGAGAAATTTTTTAATTTGTCTAAGAAATCTGAAGAGTTTTTTAAAAAGAGCGAGACCTACCTATGTGATTTCAGTAAGTTTGCTAAATATTTGGTTATAATAGGTAAATCAATGCAGTCTGCAATTAAATGGAGAAGAATGTCTTTGTTATGGATCTTTGGTAAACCATAGAATCTCAGTGTTCTTGCAAAATATGGTTTTAATTTTTCTATGGTGTCTGGTACTAAACTTATAACTTTTTCTAGAAGGTGGTTTAATTTCCTAAGTTGCCTGTTTGTGCTTCACCGCCCTAACTTGAATTGGAATGACTGCCCATCCTTATCAAAAAAGTTTCATTTGAATGACACATCATTACAGGGTTTTTTTTTCGAGACTAAGAATGATATTTTATAAAGACATAAGGTTTTAAGAAACCAACTAGATTACTACATCTAACTGATGATCAGTTGAGTATGATATTATAAGTTTTATATATTATTATTATTTCAGGAAACTCCAAGGAGTTGACAGACTCATTAAGGGAGGCCCTAACATCATGTCAAGAACAACTATTCGATATTCACACAGTATCTATCATACCTCGCCTTGAACTCATTCAGGGTCATAGCACCCACAACAGACTATGGCAGCTTATTCCACTCATTTACCACTCTCCAAGTAAAAAACCTGGCTCTAACACCCTAGTTAACCACATTCTTGACCAGCTTCCATGTATGGCCCCTACTCCTCCCACCACCAGTCCTATTCTCAAAAATATCTTCCGGATTAATCTTATAGAAACCCTTCAGTAATTTGAATGTCTCAATCATATCACCCCTTTTCCGCCTATCAACCAATTTTTGCAAACCCACAAATCTTCAATCTGTTCTCATAAGGTTCATTCCACAGACCTGCCACCATCTTGGTCACTCGTCTCTGGATCCTCTCCACCTCCTCCCCATCAAGAAGAAACCCTGGCACCCATATCTGGGCACAGTAGTCCAGATTGGGTCTTATCAGGGCTCGATATAGAGGAACAATAACTTGTTGGTCTCTGCTTGTTAAAGTATTTTTCAGTAACCAAGTGATTTCAGGAGCTGATTTAGCCACTTTTGCAATGTGCCCCCCTAAACTTCAACTCCCTATCCACCAACACTCCCAAATCCCTGGCCTCATCAATCTCCTGGAGTACGGTTCCACCAATGTGATATACTACTGCTGCTAATCTTTTCACTCCAAAATGCATAACCTTACACTTTGCCACATTAAATTGACAGCCATTTCTCTATCCCAGTCCTCCAAATTATCCAAATCATCGTGCAAAATTTTGATATCCTGTGCACTCACAATTGCTCTACCCAACTTTGTATCATCAGCAAACAAGTGAACACTTCCTCTCAGATCTTTTCCTATATCATTAATCAAGAAATTGAAAAGTAGTGGTCCAAGAACAGAACCCTGCAGCACACCACTAGTCACAAGCCTTCTTTTGGACTCCACTCCTGGATAAACCACTCTCTGGTATCTCTCCATCAACTACCCTCCTATCCATCTCACCAACCCTATATCCATCCTCATCTCTTCCAATTTACTGATTAGAGTTCCATGTAGTATCCTGTCATAGGCCTTGGCAAGGTCCAGTAGAATCACTGTAAACCTATTACTCTTATCCAGTTCAGCCGTCACTGTGTTATAAAACGTGAGCAAGTTACTGAGGCATGATCTATCCTTCACAAAACCATGTTGCCCACCATGCAGTATCCCATTTTCATCTATCCAATCCTGTATTCTTCTCTTGACTAGTTTCTCCAAGACCTTGACAACGATTCCTGATATGCTAATTGGTCAGTATTTACAACAATAGTCTTGGAACCTCCTTTATGCAGTGGAACTATTTTCCCCTCTTTCCACCCCATCGGGTTTAACCCAGACCCAAGACTCAGATTAAACAAAATGGTCAAGGGTACTGAAAATTCTTTAGCCACTTCACGTACGACAAGAGCTGGTATACCATCCAATCCCACAAATGTATTGACATTGAGGTTTTGCAATAGACTACTCACCTGCACCTCATTCACCACAATTCCCGTACAATCTATGATCTATTGGTTCATTCATTTCTGCAATGTCACCACCTGGATGATATACTCTTGCAAAGTGCTCGCTCAGTAATTCAACTATATCAACTGATGCAGTTACCTCCCTACCATCGGCATTCTTTAAAATCATCCTGCCATATCCATTTTTTCTTTTACTTGCAACATATTGAAAAAACTGTTTAGGATTCTCTTTAGCCTGTATGGCCAATGTTCTTTCGTAAACCTTTTTTTTTTTTGCTTTTCTTACCACACTCGTTACATTTCTTGCCTGGGCTTTATACTGTTCATGTGCCTGCCGGTCACCTTTCTCCTTAAATTTCCTCCATAGTTGTTTCTTTTTTTGCAGCTCAAGCTTAATGGTGTTATTCATCCATTTAACTCCTACTTGATTTATTATTCGGACTCTAGGTATACAGTCAGCCACTGCTTCATGCAAACACTTTTTAACCGCCTCTCATGCACTGTCAACTTCTAGCCCTTGCAGTTGTGCATGCCATGGCACTGTACCAATCAAGCTCCTAAGCTTGTCATACTTACCAGCCTGGTAATTCCACATGTAGCCTGTCTTAATTGTAAATTCCACACCTTTAGCCACCACCCAAGTCAAGACCCCATGATCACTCTTACCAATTGGTGGCAACGTGGTCATATTTGTTACAGCCAAATTCTCAGATGCAATTATGAGGTAAAGCACTCTCTGACCCCTAGCATTTTCCATTACATGCTGTCACAGATAGTATCCCTTAACAACTGCATAAAATCCAATTCCTTCCTCCATTTGTGTCCTCTTCTCCTTCCAATCAATGTTATCATAGTTGAAATCTCCCATAATAATTACCTTTCTTCACTCATTTCTTCTATTTGCTTATGCATACTATCACCACCATCAATTCCATCACCTGGTCTATAGTAGCACCCAACTGTATATTTAGTTCTGCTGGCCACAATCTCACACCAAATGGCCTCAAATGTGCTCTTTTCTCTATCCTGCAATTCAACTTCTATTCTCCTTGGCTGCAGCTCATCAGCTATCATCAACAATACTCCTCCCCTCATTTTATTCTCCCTGTCATTCCTGAACACACCATATCCCTCACATTCAATCCCACTAGCTGTGTCATCTTCTGTCAGCCATGTTTCACTAATGCCAATAACCTGTGGTCCGGAAGTGCCAAACAAGGCCAAAAATTTTTCCCTCTTGTTCCTAATACTTCTGGCATTTGTATACATGAACTGCAGAAGCCGACTTGTCCCATCCCTATTTTAATGCCTTATACTAACTATCCCATTCCGATTCGTGGTCTTTCCTACTTGCTCGGGCATATTATACACATTCACACACTCAACTGTCTCCCTAAAATCTGCATATCTACTCCGCCCCCCTTAATAACTCTAGTTTCCCTGGTTCTGTACGTTCACTTCCACTACATTCGACACCTTTTCAAGGCTCTGTACACCAAATCCATTCAAATGTAAACCATCCATTTTATATAACTCCTTTCGCCCATCGAACTCATTCCACACCACTCATTATACATAATTCACGCATAAAGTCATTGGCAATTATGGCTCTCCTTCTATACTCTTCACTGTCATAGCGCGGCAACAGACTCACCATCCTAACTTTCTCACTCTTTTCTTTTGCTACCTGAAGCAATTCCTTCACATCCTCACTCATTGCCTTTTTATTTCCTTTCAAATCATTTGTACCCATTACCACTATCAATTCCTTCACCTGATGTTTTCGCATTCTAATTGACTCACTCACATTCTTTACGTTCGCACTGGGTTGGTATGATTTTGTTAAACTCTCAACTAACACACCTCTTAATAAGGAATCCCCATACAACACATGCTCTTTCATTTTGTTTACACTCACTTTCATACACTTATTTTTTCTATCATACTTTTGTCGATTATTAGTCGGTACGCTTGTTAAAGATTTTTGCCAACGCTCCAACTGCTGATTTACTCTATGTATCACTTTGCGTAATAGTGATATTTCACTCATTGCATCAATGTCATCATTTTTATTCTCCGCTGATTCATTCAATCGTTCTGTATGCTTGACTTCATTCTCTCTTTCAACGCCACTCTCACAGCTATCAGGTAATACCTTGCAAATATCATCATGCGACTATTTTTTACTTGCATAAAAGACAATGCTTTTATGTAACATCAAGGAATATAACATCAAGAGACATATAAAACTGAACATTCTTTAAAATTTGACAATTTGCAAGGACAGCTGCTCAAAGACAAATTGAATTAGCTGCAAAAAAATCTTAAACAATGGCAAAATGTATTTAGATTGCTTCATTAACTGCAGATACCACAGTTTGTACAAGCTACATTGTTAGTCAAATTCTGAATAAAAGAATGAAATCATTCTTTGATGGAAAAATAGTAAAAGAAATACTCACTAGTGGTAGCAGATGTTGCTTTCCCCGATATAAAAAGATATAATTTCGAAAATCAGCTTGTCGTGATTTACAATCTCAAGAAGAATTGACGATCTTTAGCAAAGTATTGAGGAAATTTTGGAGGGACATATTTCTAAGTTAGATTGGATTTCTTTGGCTTTGGATGAAAGTTGTGATATTGATACAGCACAACTTGCTGTCTTTTGGAGAGGAACAGATCCTAGTTTTAACATCACCAAAGTATTTGCATCTTTAGTTCCATTGAAAGGAACTACTACTGGAAAAGATATATATACAGGGAACTGAAAACTGTTCTTAATCAATTAAATATCCCAATAGAAAACATAGTTGGTATAACAACAGATGGAGCTTGAGCCATGTCTGTTGGAATTATTAGATCTTGAGGACTGAATCATCACGAATTTAAGGAATTTTTGAGAGAGATGGAATGCACATATGCCAATATCCTTTTTATTACTGAGGTTTGATGGTTAAGTAGTGGTACAATCCTTAAGTGTGTGTACGATTTAAAGAGCAACATTCAGTTATTCTTGGAGATGAAAGAAAACCCATTTCCAGAATTTAATGACAAGTACTGGATGTGCAACTTTGCATTTTGCACTGACATTACTCAACATTTTAACAAATTAAATGCAAATCTTCAAGGACAGAACAAACTTATTAATGAAATGTTTGATAAAATAAAAGCCCTTGAAAATGAATTAAAAATTTGGAATTGGCAACTGGAATCTAATATGGCGTAGTATTTTCCAATTTTGAGAAAAGAAAATCCACCTGAAACAAAATAATATGCAGAGGAAATACAAGGACTACAAGAAGAATTCAATTTGCAGTTCAAAAACTTACGCGAAAATGAAACTAATTTTGATATTTTCTCATCACTCTTTAACATAGATGTCGAAAGGGTTCCCAAAGAATTTAAAATGAAATAATTGATTAGCAAAGCAATGATGAATTAAGAAATAAGTTTCAAAATGTAAGTCTTATGGATTTTTATAAAGTGTTACTTTCCAACTGATAAATTTCCATTGCTGGCTACCCATTCCAGGCAAATAATGAGTTTATTTGGTAGTACTTATCTGTGTGAACAACTCTTTTCAAGAATGAAAAGTGTAAAAAATGATCATCGAAATTGCCTTGATAATGAACGACTAAAAATTGTATTAGAGTTGCAATTTCAAACTTACCTCCCAATATTGAAATGCTTGATGAGAAACAGAGCCGAAAATCTCATTAATTAAATTTCAGCAGATATTTAATTTATTTTCATTAAAAAAATTATGTACATATACCTGTGTATACACTGAAAGTAGTACTAATTAAAAGTAAATCAAATTTAAAAAAAAAACTATTCTTGTAAATCTATGTCGAAAATAACAAATTCCCTATAAATTAAAATTTTTTGATTAATATATTAAAGTATTTAATATTGTGTTCATTGCAGTCTGTGTGGAATATTAGGTTTTCAACTGTGACCCACCAAAGAACAAAGGTTGCTTATCACTGGTCTATAGTAATACTCTGAAACAGACTTCCTATTACTCTGAATGCACTGCTGAATTTTCCAACTGTTAGGCCCTGATTCTCCCACATTTGAAAATTCTTATATTAGCAAACTTTTAAATGATGTATAACTGTCAGTGTCTCTCAATAAAGGGGATATATTTAAGACAGTTTTGGCTTTGTTGAATAATTTATTATGAAATATAATTAACAAATGAAAATCTGGTAATTTTCCTAAATCTCTAATTTTTTTCTGGATATCTAAAAAATGTTTCTATGCTTTCATGACTGAGAACAATGTTATCACAGTTTGGATTAACTAACCTAAAAAATTCCTCATCCTTAATTGAAGAAACTTGACTACTAGAATTATTACCTCCTGTAGCCATTTTACTTGAGTCAAAATTAAGCTTTCTGGAGTCTAAAATAAAGTTAAGTCACAACCAAACATATATATAGTCGACTTTGCCATTGTTATTTTCTCTTTATCTCTGTATCAGATGAGCCATTGTTTTTATTTATAATTTTTTTTATCTCTGTAAAGAGATTGTTTTTATTACTCCGAGCATATAGTATACAAGAGTTCATTCTGATTGGTGCAATGACTTTTAACTCTAATTCTTTTAGAATTCAGGAAAATCACTGACTCATGACCTAATTAAACATATACATTTAATGAAACTAAAACATTATATACATTTTAAATAATATTACATAAAAAACTACAAAATTAACTGGATATGAGGCCTTCTGAAATAAGTCTACACTTTAGAGATTTTATCATTGTCTATTAGATTTTTTTATCCTAAAAAAAAAAAATCACTCATTTTATTACTGGGTTGTTTAATCATGTCCACCTTGTTTTCACAACAACGAAATGTTTATCAGAGTCAGTTTCTTTGTCAGCCCTTTGTGAAAATATAAAATTTACTTCTTTTAAATGGGACTCTTTTTTTTATCTCATCATTTAGCATACAACTGCTCCAACCATCCTCTCTATTTCACTGGAGTACACATAGTTCAATATGATGCACAATCTTCTTCTTTCTCTCTCTCTCTTCCATCATCTATGTGGATGATGATTAGGCCGAATGAACTCTTTCCACTTCTGACTGTCCCTAGAGAGTCCAAACAATTTTGTCCAGTTTGTTGTCGCTTTAGATTTAGTTTTCAGGTCTTTGTTTATTTTTATATGGGGTGCTTAAGGGTCAAAGCTGTATAACTGAAAGGAGACTTCCACATAGCCTTTATAGGAATGCGGAGTACCGACCAGGGCTTCCGACCTAATGTCCAATCCTCACCTTCTCGTGGTGCACCCTGTTGGGTATCTACTTGGATACTGAACGGACAAGGATGGGCTGGCAATTTGGAATTTAGCCGACCAAATTGTATTCTTATTGGTTAAACCAAAATATAGAATGATGGTACAACATGACAAAATTTCATGCTGGCTGGGGCGTCGCTCAGTTAAACAAGGCCCCCCCCGTTGTTTTCGCCAGGGAACCGGGGCGAACAGCGAAAAGTCAGCTACTGGAACAAATCTGAAAATAAACCCCAACTCAACATCGCCAGAGTTAAAGATTGGTACTATCAACGTAAGAAGCCTAAATGGCAAAGAAATGGAGCTAGCTGAGGAATTAGATAAGTACCAGATCGACATAATAGGGGTGACTGAAACAATAAAGACCAAAACTGGTGAGATCTTTCTGAGCAATAAATACAAAATGTTATATTCAGGCAATGACAATCAAGGAAAAGAAGGAGTAGCCATAGTATTCAACACAAAATACGAGGCTAATCTTCTTGAATGGCAGTCAGTCTCAAGTACAGTAATGTGGGCAAATATGAGAATGGGGAACTGGACAATGAGACTTATTTGTACCTATGGTCCCACAGAAGGTTCTACTAAGGTAGAAGTGGAGGAATTTTTTGAGGCTTTAGAAAAAGCAACTGACAATGAAAAATGAAAAGTTGGTCCTTGTTGGGGATCTAAATAGCAGAGTAGTAAATGATTGTGAGACATACAAAAATATTTTGGGAAAATTTGGAGAAAAGAGCAAAGCTAATAATAAAGGGAAATATCTGTTGGATTTCTGCTCAGGACATGGACTGGTTATTACTAACACCATGTTCCAACATAAAAAAGTGCACAAATTCACATGGAGAGAAGAGGCTAGGAATAAGGAAAGTCTCATTGACTATGTTATTGTTGATAGTGATGTTTTCTCCATGGTGCAAGACACCAGAGTGCACAGAGGATTTGAAATTGGAAGTGATCACTATTTAGTCTTGAGCAGGATAAAATTGAAGTTCATATTGAAAAGAAGAACATGTAAGAAAGTTTTAAAGCGAATAAAAGTTGAGCAGCTCTCAGATGTGAACTGTAGGCTAAAATACACAAAGATTATTGAAGAAAAAATGAAAGAGTTTGAGAACAGGAATCAAACCTTGGAGATTCAGTGGCAAACTCTGAAGAAAACATTCATTGATTCTGGCAGAGAGGCATGTGGTGAGGTTATCTGCAAGGATAAAAAAATCAGAACTCCCTGGTGGACACAGGAAGTTAAAGATGCAGTGAAGGAAAAGAAGAAAGCATATCAAAAGTTCCTGGCAAATAAGTCAGCTTGTGCTCTAAGAGAATACAGAGACAAATGTAACAAAGCTAAACACTGTGTAAAACTAGCTAAACAAAAGTCATGGGAGAACTTTGGCAAGAATATAGAAAATAAATATCAAGAAGGTGGTAAGATATTCTGGAGGTTGTTGAAGAAGCTTAGGAATGGAGGAAAGAGTGCTGTAAAAGGAATTAGAGATGATAAAGGTGACATGAAAACGGGAGAAAAAGATATCCCTGAAGTATGGAGTAATTACTTTGAAAAACTGCTAAATGAAACAAGCAGTGATGACAGCACAGTGGTAAAAAACACTGACCAGGCATGCAGTCAGAAATACATATCCATACTAAAAGTAGAAAAAGCCATCAAAGGCTTGAAATGTGGAAAGGCAGCAGGAGTAGATGATATTCTACCAGAAATGCTGAAGTATGGTGGTATAAGAGTCTTACAGTGGCTGCACTGCATAGTTCAGAAAGCCTGGACAGAGGGACGAATTTCCGATGACTGGAGTAGGGCTCTTATAGTACCCATATATAAAAAGGGAAATAAAACTGCATGTGAGAATTACAGAGGTATTTCCCTACTGAGTGTTCCTGGCAAGATCTATGCAAGTATACTTGAGAAACAGTTGAGAAGAATTGTGGAAGAAAAGCTTGGTGAAGAACAAGCTGGATTCGGGCCAAACAAAGGCTCTCAGGATCAGATCTTCACTTTACGACAAATAGTCGGGAAAGCATGGGAATATAACAAAGATCTGTATTTAAGCTTTGTCGATTTGGAAAAGGCATATGATAAGGTGCCAAGAGAGAAGCTGTTCAATACACTGCAGTTATATGGTGTCAATTGGGCATTATATCAAGCAATGCTTAGTATTTATTTGAGTTGTAAGTCAGCAGTTAGAATTGAAGGAAGTACAGGAAGATAATTTAATGTTAAATCTGGTGTGAGACAAGGATGTACATTATCCCCTCTGTTATTCATTATCTATATGGATCACATTATGAAGGAATGTGGTATTAAACATGATATCAAAATTGGAGATGTAAATGTCAGCTCTTTGCTTTATGCAGATGATGTTATACTTCTAAATAAATCTGCTACAAGTCTGCAAGATTCTCTGACTAAATTGAATAGCTGTTGTAATAGATATGGTATGAAGGTCAGCAATAAAAAGACAAAGACAATGAAAATAGGTAGAATCATTGAAAACGTCAACTGTGTTGTGAATGGAGAACCTGTGGAACAAGTAAAACATTTTAGCTATTTAGGCACGATTTTTACTGAAGATGGTAAATTAAATATAAAAATAGACAACAAAATAAGCAAAGCTGGTATCGTGGGAAGTCAATTGAATAAATTCATATGGAATAAGAGAGAAATTAGTCGGAACACAAAATTAGCTGTGTACAAGAAAGTGTTCAAACCAGTTTTAACTTATGGATCTGAGAGCTGGGTCAGAAGTAAAACACTTAACCAAAGACTAGAGACCACAGATATGAGAGTCCTGAGAAAGATTATAGGCGTGAACAGATTTCATCAATGGCAATATAATATTAAAAATGAGGATATTAGGAAAGAACTTGACATTGTCAGCATCCAGGAATGTGTTAGCAGAGCTAATCTCAGGTGGTATGGTCACTTAAACAGAATGGGCGAGGAAAGATTAGCAAAACAAGTGTTCTCTGCCAGGTTGGCAGCAAAACGAACTAGAGGAAGACCAAGATATAGGTGGATTGATACTGTACAAAGTGCTTTAGACGATAGAAATATAAGATCTGATAATGTTGGAGTCTTGACTAGTAACAGACTGATTTGGAGGAAAATTGTAGATAGGAAATTAATAATGATGTAATTTTTTCATGTAGTACTATCATATCCTGTACACCTCTTGAGGGTACATGGCAGGAATTTGATGATGATGATGTCTTTTTTTATTTTGTCTATCCATCTAATTAGGGGCCAAAATTTGAAACTTTTACCTTTCATCGTTGTATACAGGGTTTCAGTTGGTAACCTTTCTAATTCCATTCTGGTCACATAGAAAACTATTGCAGTCTTTTCTTTCTCAAATTTCGTCTATTATTGTTCTCTCTTTTTTAGTCATTTCCTTATGTCTTTGTTTCTTAGTGTGTCAAGCAGAGATACTCCAAGTAATCTTCTTAGCTAGTAGTTAATAATTTTTTCTCTTCAGCTTTTTGAGATTCCAGCATTCACTTCCCCAGAGAAGTACTGGGAGGATCATTGTCTCATAGATTCTTATTTTCGTTACTTGTTTAATGTCACTTGACTTCTGTATTATTATTATTATTATCTAGGCCTCCATGGAGTAAAAAGACTCATCGTAAGAGATCGTTTTTAGGAAACACAAAGTTTATCATACCATTCCTTGAACCCATTGACCGTTCCCGCTCCAACCACTCTCTTAGGCAATGCATTCCAAGGTTCAACCACCCTCCATGAAAAGAAACCATTCCTCACCCTCTTGTGCTCAGCTTCCTTTTGTAACTTCCAGGGATGACCCCTTCCCGCCGTTCCACCAAGTGAAAGAACATGCCAATGTCTACCCTGTAACTGAATCTCAACAGCCTCGTTCGTATCACCTCTCCTCCTTCTATCCACCAAACTCTGCAGTCCACATTCCCTCAGTCGATCCTCATACCTCATACTGTACAGTCCTGAAACCATCTTTGTTATCTGCATCTGTACCCTTTCCAGAGTCAATTTATCCCCTTCAAATCCTGGGAACCATATCTGAGAACAATAGTCTAAGTGTGGTCTGATCAGGGTCTTATACAACGGAATGATAACTCTTTTATCTCTGCAGGTCAGCATCCTTCTCAGTATTTCAGCAATCCTCTGAGTTATCCTCACCACCTTTGCAATATGATCCCCTAAATTTCAGGTTTCTATCAATCATCACCCCCAGATCATGTCTCCCCTACCTCCTCCAGTAGAGCTCCTCCAATCAAGTATGCATCCTCCCATCGATAGATCCCAAACCTGAAGACTTTACATTTTGCTGCATTGAACCGACACCCCCATTCATTTGCCCATCTGTCTAGTTTATTCAAATCCTCTTGCAGGGCTGCCACATCTGCACTATTACTGATAACCCTTCCCAGCTTCATATCATCTGCAAACAATTGAATGTCCCCTTGCAATCCATTGACAATATCATTGATATAAAGGTTGAACAATACAGGTCCCAGTACTGACTCCTGTGGAACCCAACTTGTAACCTTCTGCTTCCTTGATATTGCCCCACCATACACAACTCTCTGATACCTCTCAGTCAACCAATCCTGAATCCGTTTTAATAACCCAACATTTAAACCCATGTGCTGCAACTTAAGTATCAGCTTATCATGTGGCACCCTGTCAAATGCCTTTGCAAAATCCAAAAAGATGGCAGTATATGCCTTTCCTTCATCAACTGCTCGTCACGTTATTATAAAAGGTAATCATATTACTAAAGCAAGAGCACCCCTTAACAAATCCATGTTGATTCTCACAGATAACATTACCCTCATCTGCCCAATGCTGTACATAGTCCCTCACTAATTTCTCGAAGACCTTAACTACTGATGACACACAAAAAGGCCTATAATTAGACACTTCCAGTCTGCTACCACCCTTATGCAGTAGCACTATCTCACCTTCCTTACATTCCCTGGGTACCTTTCGCACAGCCAGACTTTTATTGAAAAGCTAGGTCAATGGAGCTGTCAGTTCTTTAGCACATTCTCTCACAATCTGTGGTGAAATACCATCCAGTCCAACAGCTTTACTGGTATCTAGAGTACTTAGTATTTGGAACACACTCTCCTCTTGTATCTCTAAACCCTGAACCTGCCCTATCCCTCTAGTATTAAAACCTCCTCCAGGATGAAATACTCCAATAAAGTGTTCGTTGAACAACTCCACTATGTTCTCTGCATCAGTCACTCTATTCCCATTTTTATCCTGCAATGTCATTCTTCCACAATCGTTTCTCTGCCTACTGGCCACATAGCTAAAAAATTCCCTAGTATTTTCTTTGGATCTTAGTGCCAATCTCTTCTCATATTCCAGTTTTGCCTTCCCCACCATTCTGTTCACTCTCCTGGCCTGCATCTTATATTCTTCGTTTATCTGTCCTCTACCCCTCTCCTTATATTCTTCCATAATCTTTTTTTCAACCGCAGTTCCTGTTTGATATCGTTTGTCATCCACTTTACACCAAATTGTGTCTGCTTCTTCACCTTGGAATACAACTTACTATTGCTGCTAACAAATATTCGTTTACAATTTCCCAAGCACTAATGATATCCTGGCCTTCCAATTCTGCCCTCCATGGAACTGCCCCTAATTGATACCTAAGACTATTATAATCACCCGCCCTATAATTCCACATATGTTCTCTTTTTTTTGACACACCTGCATGTCTGTTCATCTTCCAAGTCAAAACCACATGGTCACTCCAACTGGTGGGAGAGATGTCATCTCACTTATTATCAGCTATTCTGATGCTATGACCAAATCCAAAACTCTTGAGCATCTTGTTCCGTCTATTACATGCTGCCGAAGACATTTGTCACTCAAGAATTCCAGAAATTCTATCCTCTTCTTATTTTATTTAGTGTTACAAAAGTTTGGGACGTTTAACTGATTTGTCTGTATATAACTTTTGTAATTTCACTGTTGTACTCAATTATTCCTCCCAGGTATGTGAAATTTTCTACATGCTCTAGATTCTTACCATCAGTTTCAATTTTCAGATTGGTGTTTCTTTTTCTTATTTGCATAATTTTTTTTTTGTCTATATTTAGGTTTAATCCAAATTTTATACATTCTTCCTTTATTTTATCAGAAATTTATTGTAGATCTTCTTCCTTGCTTGCAAGAAATTGAATGTCATCTGCAAATTTTAAATTTATTATTTTGTTATATATATATATATATGTGTGTGTGTGTTGTCATAGGCTTTTACTCATTTGTTGGGATACATTTTAAAACATAGATTTAATGACTTAAAAACTGAGATAACTTATAAAGATTTTAATGAGAATAATACAACTAGTTTTGGCTTATAACAGCCTTCCTCAGGTATTCATAAAGGAAAAGAATAGTAATAAACATTGAAGTATCTAAAAAAAACGGGAAATTACAGGTAAAAATTGCCACACATAATTGATACATAAAAAACGTATTTTTTCAAGTTGTTCTAACAGGCATGCCACTGTTTACTGCAAGTGTGCGTGCAAGCTCACATGAACGCCAATATTGAATAACTGCAGTATGGCTATCTGGGATGTTATAACTCAAATTGTTGTTTACATGGACAGGGTTCAGCAGGATTTCCCTTGATTCTACAATTTTTCTCTCACACTCATCATCACAGTGAAAAATATTTTCTGATCTATCCCAGTAAATGGATATATATATATATATATATATATATATATATATAATTCTCGTGGAAAGGCTTAGAAGTTAGTTATGCATTTTTACTATATTATTTAAGGAAATTACAACATACTAGGATATATATTAAAATAAATTTTTAATATATTTCTATATTTCGACAACGCCACGTTGCCATTTTCAAGAATTTAAGTACAAGACATGTGCACGCAGGCACAATAAAAAAAATAAGTGAGGAAGAAATATGAAGCTATTATTTCTCCTAAAGTCCTGATGGTGCCCTCTAGCGGGGCAATGTTGGTATTCTTGGGCGATTGGGCTGAAGGTCTTCTGACGTAGGTTTCCCAAATTTGAGGAAGTCTCATGCAGCCAAATTTGTTGAGGTTTGGATCCTTTCTTAGGGCTGAAGCTGATTCTATGAAAAGCCTTTCATATCTGTATTTGCTATGGTGTATTATCCTGGCTTTCTTCCACCGTATTCTATGGCAGGTATCCAGCGCATGGTCAGCAAGACCAGAGTGGCTGTATTGGTGAAACCAGATGTAGTTGTTGTGTTCTGAAATTCTGATATTTGCTGTCCTGCCTGTTTGGCCAAAGTAGGACAGCTTACAGCTGCAAGGGACCTGGTATACAGCAGGTAGGTCTAGGGAGGGGGGGGAGTTGGTCTTTAGTTGAGCGGATAAGGGATGCCAATTTTTTATATGGTTTGTAACACGAAGTTATGTTTTTTTAGGATTTTTGCGATTTTTTCCGAGGTGCCTCGGATATAGGGTATGGTGATGGATTTAGAGTAATCCTTGTTTTAAGGGGAGGGGGAGGTTGTGGTTTACTGGTTTCAATATTTTTTGGATTTTTTTGGGGGGGAGGAAGGGGTGTAGCCATTGGCTGAGAAAGTGTTGAGAATGTGGTTAGGACATTGTCATTCGAGTAGATAAGTTTAGCCCTGTTGTGTAGTGTCTTAATGACTCCATATTGTTGTGGGGGGGGGGATTGTTGGTGAATGTATCTGCCTGTATGGGTGGGTTTTCTAAATACTGAGAAAACCAAGGTTCCATCAGGCTGATGGGTTACTAGTCTGACTAAGAAAGGAATGCAGTTTTTTTTCCCTCTTCCAGGGTGAATTTGATTCTAGGGTGTTGGTTGTTTAAGTGTGTTATGAAGGAGAGGAGTGCATCGGAGCCATGTGGCCAAATAGCGAATACATCATCTACATAGCGAAGCCAAATGGTTGGTTTTTGTGGGGCAGAGTTTAAGGCTTTCTCTTCAAAAGTTTCCATATAAAATTTGCCAAGGGTGGGGAGAGTGGAGAACCTATGGCTGTCCCCTCTATTTGTTTGTAGAATTTTCCTTGCCAAACAAAATAGCTTGAGTTCATTGTGAACTGAAATAGGACTGTGATATTGGGAGGAAATTTAGCTTGGATTAGCTCTAAGGATTCTTTGAGTGGGACATTTGTGAATAAGGAGGAGACATCAAACCTGACCATTATGTCAGTGTGTTTGAATGTAAGGTTTTCTATGCTGGCTTTGAAGTGGGCTGAGTTTTTTATGTATGAAGGTGTGTTGCCAGTATAGTGTGAGAGAGCTTTGGCCAAATGTTTAGCTAGTTTGTATGTGGGGGAATCAATGCCATCCACTATGGGACGTTATGGCACATTTTCCTTGAGAATTTTTGGGAGTCCATAAATATGGGGGGGGGGAGTAGGGAGCTATATGGTTTTAGTTTGTTTGTTGGTGATTTGCCAGGATAACCAGGTAATCCCTGTGTGAAATTCAAGCACCGTTTCTCTTCGCAAAAGGCACTTCGTATTTATAACCGTGTGAGCCAAGCCTTACTCAGAGAACAAATTGCTGCCACTCGCTGTTTCCAGAGTGAAGCTAACTCAGCTATAGAGGCACTAGAAGATGACCTTTCAAGCACCTTAAGCCACGAAATTTGGTCTATTTTATATGACATCTCGTGCACTGCAGCGGAGAAAGAATTTAAAAAAGTACGAGATCGACACATCAAAAAGTTTTGAAAATTAAAAAAAGGACGCAATCTCGAAACCGCAACTTCCTACCGAAACGGTAATTAACCTGTCGTCACTTAGTGTGAAACCTGAAGCACTCGACGCCCTCGCACGTGGCCACAACTTCGCCATTGCGCCCAGAAGAATACCTGCTGAGGATATCATGATACGGATTGAACGCGGGATTCGACACCTTCCAAGCCACGTCGCCAACTATATTAGACTGGATGTAGCTTGTGTTCTGACCAAAGCTAAACCATCTAAAACCAAAATGCCCACTAAAAAAATTAAATCTACTAGAATTAAAGAAAAACAAGAAAATAATAATCACCAAAGCTGACAAAGGGAATGCCACAGTATTGCTGAACCAAAAAGATTACACAGGTAAGCTGAAATGTTTATTGTTAGATTGGGCCACTTACCTGCCTATCGAGTACAATCCCACCAACTCACAAATTAGAAAACTCCACAGGCTCCTTAAGAAGGTCACTTCTTGGCCTGCGGAAATCAAAAACAAACTAAAACCATATAATTCCGTATCCCCCCCCCGGCCCGTATTTATGGACTCCCAAAAATTCACAAGGAAAATGTGCCATTATGTCCCATAGTGGATGGCATTGATTCCCCCACATATAAACTAGCTAAACATTTGGCCAAAGCTCTCTCACACTATACTGGCAACACACCTTCATACATAAAAAACTCAGCCCACTTCAAAGCCAGCATAGAAAACCTTACACTCAAACACACTGACATAATGGTCAGTTTTGATGTCTCCTCCTTATTCACAAATGTCCCACTCAAAGAATCCTTAGAGCTAATCCAAGCTAAATTTCCTCCCAATATCACAGCCCTATTTCAGTTCACAATGAACTCAGGCTATTTTGTTTGGCAAGGAAAATTCTACAAACAAATAGAGGGGACAGCCATAGGTTCTCCACTCTCCCCACCCTTGGCCAACTTTTATATGGAGACTTTTGAAGAGAAAGCCTTAAACTCTGCCCCACAAAAACCAACCATTTGGCTTCGCTATGTAGATGATGTATTCGCTATTTGGCTCCGATGCACTCTTCTCCTTCATAACACACTTAAACAACCAAAACCCTAGAATCAAATTCACCATGGAAGAGGAAAAAAAAACTGCATTCCTTTCTTAGACACACTAGTAACCCATCAGCCTGATGGAACCTTGGTTTTCTCAGTATATAGAAAACCCACCCATACAGGCAGATACATTCACCAACAATCCCACCACCCCCCTCACAACAATATGGAGTCATTAAGACACTACACAACAGGGCTAAACTTTTCTGCACGAATGACAATGCCCTAACCACAGAACTAAACCACATTCTCAGCACTTTCTCAGCCAATGGCTACCATCCCCAAAAAATCCAAAAAGTATTGAAACCAGTAAACCACAATCCCCCCCCCCTCACAACAAGGATTACTCTAAATCCATCACCATACCCTATATCCGAGGCACCTCGGAAAAAATCACAAAAATCCTAAAAAAACATTACTTAACCTCGTGTTACAAGCCATATAAAAAATTGGCATCCCTTATCCGCTCGACTAAAGACCAATCTCCCCCCCAGACCCACCTGGTGTATACCAGGTCCCTTGCAGCTGTAAGCTGTCCTACTTTGGCCAAACAGGCAGGACAGCAAATATCAGAATTTCAGAACACAACGACTACATCCGGTTTCACCAATACAGCCACTCTGGTCTTGCTGACCATGCGCTGGATACCTGCCGCTGGATATCTGTATTTGCTATGGTGTATTATCCTTGCTTTCTACGGTGGCAGAAAGCCAGGATAATACACCATAGCAAATACAGATATGAAAGGCTTTTCATAGAATCAGCTTCAGCCCTAAGAAAGGATCCAAACCTCAACAAATTTGGTTGCATGAGACTTCCTCAAATTTGGGAAACCTACATCAGAAGACCTTCAGCCCAATTGCCCAAGAATACCAACATTGCCCGCTAGAGGGTACCATCAGGACTTTAGGAGAAATAATAGCTTCATACTACTTCCTCACTTACTGTTTTGTTGCGCCTGCGTGCACGTGTCTTGTACTTAAGTTCTTGTTCTTGAAAATGCCAACGTGACGTTGCCGAAATATAGAAATATATTAAAAATTTATTTTAATGTATATCCTAGTATGTTGTAATTTCCTTAATATAGTGAAAATATATATATATAAATTTCTGGAGATATGAAATTAGAATGCTGTTCTCCAATTTTACGATATTTTACAAATCAATGTTTTCTTCACGGTTTGCTAACGAGTCTCCAAGGTTTCATTCTTGAAGACGAGAATCAAACCTTAAGCATATCTGAGTTTGCAGTTCACCTCTGAAAGTTGCATGACTTTATTCTTTTTAAAATTTTCTTATATACTTTTCTTTTTAGTATGATATTTGATTTTATCCTGTTCAAAGCTAAATGGTCATCACTTCCTATTTGAAATCCCTTATATACTGTTTTTCTGAACCAGCAAGAAGATAATTCTATCAACAATAACAAAATAAATGAGACTTTTCTTATTTCTTGTATCTTGTTTTCATGTTCTTAGGAAGGACCTCCCATGATGAGTCTTTTGACTCCATGGAGGCCTGAATAATAATAATAATAATGTGAATTTGTGTGCATCATTATGCAGATCTTGGTATTTCTAATGACTAGTACTTGTCTTAAACAGAAATCTAGCAGTTACTTACTCTTATTATTTTCTTTCCTTTTTTCTTCAAATTTTCCTGAAAACAATTCTATATGTCTGGTATTAATTTCCTACTCTATTGTTTAGTTCTAAAACATGATGAAGTTTGTCTTTTTCTCTGTATCTGCTGCTTCGGCTTCTTTTTTAACCTTGTGTGTGGAACAATAGGTTCAAATAATTCTCAATGTGCAATTCGCCATTCTGAACTGCCCACATCACTCTATTTGATACTGCCTTCCATACAAATACATGATGCTAGATTCAGGTAATAATGATCAGGGAAACAAAGGAGTAGATGTACTACTTAACATGATACATGAAAATAATGTGTTTGTGAAGTAGTACATCTACTCCTTTGTTTCCCTGATCATCATCGTTATTATTATTATTATTCAGGCCTCCATGGAGTCAAAAGACTCATCGTGGGAGGAATTATTACTTGAATCTAACATGATCTATTTGTAATTCAGAAGAATCAAACCTGTTGCCTTGTGTTTTCTTTGTTTCGGTGCCACCAATTATGTCAATCTGATCCTTTTCCAATTCTTTGGCCAATTCCATCTATTTTCTAATGATGCTCTTTACATTGATGTAAGATGCTCGAACAGAATTCTGATGCCCATCTTGATGATGCTGATTTTGAGATTGTTCCAGTAGATGACGATGCACTGTTCATCATAGTTCCCAGATGAGAACAGTTAGGGCCCTTGTTTCAATAGGCAATGCCTTGGCTAGCATAAAATCCCTTCATGTTAAACTACAATTCTGTTTTGGTTTAAGCCAATAAGAATACAACCTAGTCAGCTAATCCTAAACTATCATCCTGTCTTCAAACATTCATATAGTTAGATACCTATTAATGGTATATGCCATTAGAAGGTTGGGAATGGACATTAGGTGAGAAGTCCCAGTCAGTTCTTCACATTTATCGAAAGGATATATCTCCTCCTAGCTTTGACCCTTAAATGACTCCTAATCCATACAAATATTGCTCATTGTCTACAGCTTTAAAAGAAATCTGCCATTAAAGTGTATCTTTCATAATTAACAATATCGATGACAATTGATTAAGCAATCCAGTTAGAAACTGCCTAACTTCCATTCAAAAATGAATGTTCCATACTTCCAAAAGTTACACATGTTCAGAATATCTATAAAGCTAAAACAAATCATAATTTGCAGAATTTTCTCATGCAAAACAATATTGATATAATATGACATTTATCAACAAAATAATTCTGTTCATGCTTTTTGCTTTCAAAATGGGTTTAATGCCTATATTGAATCCATAATTCTTAGCCTATATACACATTTAGTTGATGATTATCATGAGTTCAACACCCCCATTTGCAGCCAACTAAGAAAAACAGCCAAAGAGAAATATCAACAGAATGATATCAGTGATGAAAATTCAACCAGAATTAGCTGTACATGAAAACCAGTTGAACATGTTCTGGAATCTGAAATTACTATAACAGACTTTGAAAAAGAATGAGATAAAACTACAACTCTCAGAAACTTCTCTCATCATTAGAACAAATCCTAATGCAAGAAAACTCACTGATTATAACTGCCTGACAAGATTGGCTGAAAGCTGGAATGGTATTTTCTTTAATTCAAATGAATAAAATAAAATAACATTCCAATTATTTCTTAATTAATTACAGTAGATGACAATGCCACGTGGTTAGCTGCATAGTTATGCGCTCTGAACCATATGCCTAAGAAAGGAGTATCCTGAGTTCGATTCTCGTCACTGACGTGAGGAGCTATAGATCTTTCTCAGACACAGCCAATTTAGCTGGTCTTGGGCATGGACTGCAGGGTTTTTCTCCACAGTTTATCTGGGGGTTTTCCTCCCACAAAGCAGGCAAACCAGTCTTAAGAACGCAACGCTTCACAGACAATTACATGGTTGAGCATGGGGGTAACGACCCCACCTCATAGTGAGATATGAAACCCAAAAATGGGTGCCAAGGCCCTACATGGGGCTGTAGAAGAAGAAGAAGATAACAATGCACTGTTCATCATAGTTCCCAGATGAGAACAGTTAGTGCTCTTGTTGAGTACAATTTTGTACAATCAAAATCTCTTCTCCTTGACAATGCCTATAAGAAGAGCAAGACTCCACTCCCTTATGCAGCTTCTGCTTCTTTCTGTTCAGATGTGAGAGTGATTACTGAAATGGGCCCACACACACCATAATTTTCAAACCGAACATCATTCCATGTTTAATATTAGTTTTAAAATTTAAAGGTTAGCTTTCCATGTGAACCAAGTGTAATGTTTAATCTTAGATTTAGCCATTATACTCCTGTTTTGAATGAAACTCCCAAAATTTCAATTATTAGGTAAAATTTTAATTTTTAAGCATGACTGTCTGAGTTTGTACTTTTTAGTCAGAACTCAATACGTTCAATGATAATAAATATAAACCAGAAACTCTTGACTTATGTCTTTTTAACCTTTTTTTTTTAATCAAATGATATAATGAGGATGATTTGAAAATCTGCAACACAGTTAAAAAAAACTGTATTCTGTATAGGTCAATGCATACACACATATGATGACGCT
Organism: Typopeltis vanoorti; assembly: GCF_054136105.1. Taxonomy (NCBI): domain Eukaryota; kingdom Metazoa; phylum Arthropoda; class Arachnida; order Uropygi; family Thelyphonidae; genus Typopeltis; species Typopeltis vanoorti. The sequence continues at coordinate 28,726,020 of NC_143557.1, read as the reverse complement.
ACTTGATTTAATAGAATGCTATTTGAGACGCATATGGTATTATCATTACTATATCGGTAATGAGTGAAGTGTAGAGTTGCCTAATGGAACAACACCTGAGGTTCAAAAGAATTAAGGAGAGGAATTATCAAAGCAAAACATGTCAGAGGAAATAAGATAGAGATAGTAGAGGAATTACAGAAATACCATGTCAACACAATCAGATTAAGGCTGGAGAGATATTTATAAATAGTAACTATAAGATGCTACATTTCAGAACAGTGATCAGAAAAAAGAGAGTAGATAGAGTAATCAATATTAAACAAAAAAATACACTTAATGTTCCAATAGCAACCTGAAATGGAGGGATGGGGACAAATTTCAGTATGGGAAATTGATAAATGAGACTTATTTGTACCTGAGATCACACAGAAGGACCAAATGAGACAGAAGTAAAGAAAATTTCTGTCATTAGAGCATGCAGCTAATATAAAGAAAGAGGAAATGTTTGTCAGAGGCTTAAACAGCAGAGCAGAAAACAAATCTCAAAAAAGGAGAAATATTTTGAGAAAATGTGTAGAAAAGAGCAAAGCTAATAATAACAGTAAGTACCTACTAGAATTCTGTGAGGGACATTGATTACTTATTGCTAAAGCTATGTTCTAACAAAGATATGCATAACTGGAGAACACATAAGAAATAAGAAAATCACTATTGATTCTGTTTTTTGACGGTGATATCAACAGTCTGATTCAGGAGAGAAGAGTATAAACAGAATTTGAAACAGGATGTAATTTAATTTAATACACAATATAACAGAATATTACTCTGGGAAAAAAAAATAATAATAATACAGAAGTTTTTCAAAAAAAAAAAAAAAAAAAATCAAACTTGCACAACTTTCAGAGTTGTTCTGCAGACTAAGAAAAACAAAAATAAAATGGAGGGGAGGAGGAATGTGAAAGGGAAAAACAAGAACAGCTCAGAAATTGAGTTGAAAAATAAAGACATACTCACTGGTATGATCTAGAAAGCATGTGAAGTTGCCAGAAAGATCAAAACTCCAAGTACCGTGTGACCTTAAAATGTCTGTCTGGTTGGCCAATAATACAGAAGTTTTTCAAAAAAAAAAAAAAAAAATGAAAGTTGCACAACTTTCAGAGGTTCTGCAGACTGAAAAAAAAAAAAAAAAAAAAAAAAAAAAAAAAAAAAAAAAAATGGAGGGGGGGGGGGGATGTGAAAGAGAAAAACAAGAACAACTCAGAAATAGAGTTGAAAAATAAAGACATACTCACTGGTATGACCTAGAAAGCATGTAATGAAGTTGCTGGAAAGGATAGAAAGATCAAAAATCCAAGTACTGGTCTGGTTGGCCAAGTGGTTAATGTATCTATAATAAATTTAGTTTAATCCTTTATCCAAGTGTGTGCAAACAAAGTTTGTGCCTGAAAGTATCTTCAGGACTGGGGTAAGGTGGTGCAACACAGGGCGAATCCTTGCAAAGGTGGAGCAAGCTACCATCACTCCTATCTCAGTATCTCCTATAATGCAAAACACATCTCCTTGTGGATATGTATAATGTTATGCATTAAGGGAAGGGCCACTACCCAGACTAGTTTCGACCTTTATTGAGGTCTCTTCAGTGGGAGCCAGGCCCTTCTGCCTTGGTATCTCCATGCTTCTGCCATGGAGATACCAAGGCAGAAGCATTAGCAAGGTCATCTCTTCCTATAGGAGCTGCCAAACAGTGTGCCACCTTTTTATTAAATTACTCTGGATTTAGAGAAAGATGTTGAAAGTTTATTTTTCGCTTGGTCAGACTATATTAAATTTAGTTTAATCATTTATCCAAGTGTGTGCAAACAAAGTTTGTGCCTGAAAGTATCTGCTCACCAGCCAAAAGGCTGTGGATTCAAATTCTAACGTGGGCATGGATGTTTGCGATTGTGAAAATACTAGTGGTGCTGGTGGGCAGTAGATGGCATTGGTGAAGTTGGAGTTCATTGTAGTTGGCAAAATGAGTGGTGGAGACATAGTTGTTGAGTAAGTGCCCTCCCTGGAGATGTCACGTAATAATAATAGTAATAGTAATAATAATAATGAAAGTATTCATTATAGCTTATTATTTAGTATTCACACTGAGAGGAGAATGTAAGAAAGCTAACATATATGTAAAAATAGCTAAAAGTGGAAGACTTTTTCTTACTGAAAGAATATAGAAGATAAATATGATGAAGACATCAAAATGTTTGAAGGTTGAAAAATGCTTAGAAATAGAGGAAGGAGTAGGGTAAAAGGAATCAGAGATGATATTTATGTTTTGCTTTCAAAGCCTTTACATTCGTCATTTCTTATCCTTCACAGTTTTTAAGTTCTAGATTTTAATCTTCTAATATTTTTCATTTTTAAATGTTACAAGTTTATACTGAAAATATCACATAATTAATTATCGAATTGATTCTCATCTTTTAATAGTATCCTATTATTTTTATGCTTTAAACTCTCTTATTAATATCTCAGTTTTTAATTTTAAAATTCAATGTAGCTCCACTTACTATTTTACCTATTACTAATATAGTATTTGTTCATAACAACTACAGTCTTCACTTCAAATTTCAAAGATCGGTACTGCCAAAAGTACAGCAAAAGTAAGCAATTTACAGTAGCAAATAAATTATCCGAACAAGCCTAATTTTCATCAAGGTTTTGTTTTTGGTTTCTTTTTTTTGTTTCAGTTCACAATAATTTGGTTTTGGTTTTAGTTCACTATTTTGTATAGTGCCAAGTGCTTTAACTGTCTCTACAGTGTTCATTAATAGTGTTGTGCATTTTTAATAATGTAAACAAGTTGACATTCATAGTGTTTTATTCATTTTGTGTAGCTATAAAATGGACACATCTCCAAGCAAGCATTTAAAAATGTATTCTTTCTCAGCACACATCTGTGATTCAAAGACAAATTGCCAACGAGTGTGGTGTTGGTTTGGGCACTGTTAATGCAATTTTAAAGGAGTTTAGGGAGACAGGTTCCTTTTCTCCTGACAGAAAAGGAAAATGTGGGCTAAAAAGGAAAACTACTTACTCAAGATCATTTACTAGTTAGGAAAAGCAAAATGAATCCAAGATTGTCTGCTGTATACTTAAATAGAGACTTGGCAGTTAGTGGGATTAATGTTTCTACAGTTTGTCGATGATTGTTGGAAGAAGGAAGGACTGCCCACAGACCAAAAGAGAAACAACTGCTGATGAAGGATATGCAGAAAAAGATGCTCCAATGGGCAAAAATGTACAATGGTTGGACTGGTGAGAAGTGGAAGGAGGTCATGTTCTCAGATGGAAGCCATTTTTTTGTTCAAGGAGAGTGAGTACCCTATGTTCTCAAATCAGTGACCGAGAAGACGTCTCCCACCTACCTTCAACAAGCTTCTAAACACCCAGTTAAAAATATGTTCTAGGGTTGTTTTACACATGATGGTCCACGATCACTTGTGCCTGTTGATGATGAAAAGTGACTAATACATAAAAATATTGGAGAAAATAGTGGTCTCACAGATCCAGAAAGAAAAAGAACACATCTTCCAACAGGATCTTGCTCCATGCCACACTTCAAAAAAAAAAAAAGTTCTTCAAAATCACAACATCTAACTGCTTCAGTGGCCAGGAAACTCTCCTGATATTAACACAAGAGAAACTTTGCGGGATACAGTGAAAAAGAGACTTCGAAAATTAAATTGTGATAGGATAACTTAATACAATTCATTATAAAAGAATAGTTTCGAGATACAAAAATAAGAAAAATGAGTTCTACGTTGGTAGAGTCCATGCCTAAATGAATTAATTAACTTATTGGAAACAAAGCAGCACATATAAATTATTAGATATAGTCTGTGTTTAATTTTTGTACTTATTTTCTCACAAAATTAAAATTTTTCTTTCAAATGTGAGTGTTCAGATAAATTTGTTTGCTACTGTATATGATCACTTGATTATATTTTTAATTTTAGGTTTTAATTAAAAAATAGAGTTCCAGGTCAAAAGACATGTTCTGATCAAAGGGTACTCCATAACATAAAAGCTTGGCTTATATATTGGAAGTTTATTTTGCACTTGTTTAGACTATAATAAATTTAGTTTAATCCTTTATCCAAGTGTGAGCAAACAAAGTTTGCACCTAAAAATATCTTCAGGACTGAGACAAGGTGATGCATCTGTTGGCAACTCGTAGTAAAGGTGGACCAAACTCTCATCACTCCTTGTCTCAATATCTCCCACCATACAAAGCACATATCCTTGCAGACATGTATAATGCTATGCATTAAGGGAAGGGCCACTACTCAGACTGGTTTCGACCTTTATTGAGGTCTCGTCAATGGGAGGCAGACCTAGAAGTGGTGACGCTAAGGCAGAAGCAATGGAGAGGTCATATTTACCTATATGACTTGCCAACCGGTGTACCACCTTATTATTAAATTACTCTGGATTTAGAGAAAGATGTTGGAAGTTTATTTTGCACTTGATTAGACTATAATTGCATTAAGGTCTGGGTAGTGGCCCTTCCCTTAATGCATAGCATTATACATGTACGCAAGGAGATGTGTTTTGCATCGTGGGAAATACTGAGATAAGGAATGATGAGAGCTTGGTTCACCTTTGCTACGAGTTGCCTCAGTCCTGAAGATATTGTCAGGCGCAAACTTTGTTTGCTCACTATTTGTAAACCTATAGTACATTCATGCTCAGAAGGCTTGAGGATTTTTTTGTTTTTTTATTATTTATTTTTATTGATTTTATACATTTTTTTGTATTTTTTACTGTCTGGAAACCCAGCCAGTTCTAGAGACCAAAAGTGGAATATTTTTCAAGCCATTCAGTCCTCCAATAAGTAGGGCAGTGGTCTCACACCAGTCAATGGAATTCATATTCCACCTAAAGACAATCACAAACATTCATGCCCATAACAGGATTTGAACTCTGTTGGTTGGGGAACAAATACACTAACCACTTGGCCAGTAAGTTTACAAACTGGAAATGTTTACAGTGGCTAAAACATAATATACGAAGTCGGTACAGTAATGAATCAAATGAAAAATTCATAAGGAATAAGAGCTTAAATATATTAGCACTAATTCCATATAAATCTGAACACTATGTTGTATATTAGCAGTATACAAAACAGCAATCAAAGACTCAAGAGCACATGAGGGTTCTGAGAAATATAGAGAAGCGAATAGATTGCATCAGTGGCAGAATTACATTAAAAAAGAATTAGAAGATCTAATCTAAGGTGGTATGGTCAGTTAAACAGAATGTGAAAAAAAAAGTAATAAAATTAATATAATTATATTAATTTTATTACTATATTAAAAAGATATTTTATTACTATATTAATAAATATTTATTAATATAGTAATAAATAAATATTTAAATAATAAAATATCTATTAAAATAGATATTTTATTACTTAAATATAAAGAGCCAATAGGCTTCATTTTGGCGATATAAACATTATTTAAATTAAGGGGATATTAAATCCCACATTGTTTTAAAAAACTGAATAAGAAACTCAAAGATTGGAATTAGAGAGTTTCATCCCAAATATAGTAAACTATAAAAGTATCGGTGATTACTAGCATGAGCCAATGCAAGTAGTCCTAGTACGTAGTACAATACCGGCAACTCGCAGCAAAGGTGGTAAAGTTCTGATCGCTATTCTTGGTATTTTCCATAATGTAAAAACACATTTCCTAGGAAATGTATGCTGTTATTACATTATGGCGGGAGGTCACTACCCAGACCAGTTTCAGCCTTTTTTGAGGCTTCATCAGTGAGTAGCTAGACCAAATTAATACCAAAGGGTATAGCAAAAAGATCGAAAAGGCTGAAACCGGTCTGGGTAGTGACCTCCCACCATAATGTAATAACAGCATACATTTCCTAGGAAATGTGTTTTTACATTATGGAAAATACCAAGAACAGCGATCAGAACTTTACCACCTTTGCTGAGAGTTGGCTGGTATTGTACTACATACTAGGACTACTTGCATTGGCTCACGCTAGTAATCGCCGATACTTTTATAGTTTATTATATTCGGCATGAAACTCTCCGATTCCAATCTTTGAGTTTCTTATTCGGTTTTAAAACAATGTGGGATTTAATATCCCCTTAATTTAAATAATAGATATTTTATTATATTATGATCATTAACACATGTATAGAAAAATATAATTTACTAAAAAATCTAATATATTTTCCATCCAAATGTTCCGTGGACATCCTTAGAGAGAGAGAGAAGAGAACATCCGTTAACCACATACAAAACATGAATCATATAACATTTACTCACTAGCTCATGTCTTACTCATAGCTGAGTTACCAGGAGAATGCACTATTAGAATTCATAAGAACAAAATGGATAGCTTCTGTAATTCAAAATTAAATAACTTATTCAATATTACAAAAACAGTTAATAGCAGGTAATCAGAGCAGTTTAGTTTCTGATGATGTCATAAACTTTCCCAAGTTCCATGGAATAGATGATCAAATTTAAATCTTCTAAAATAAAGACTGTTGGATGGTTCCAAAGAACTCTGTGTCTAATGTCAATAGCACAGCAAGCAAGGCCAGACTTCTCCAATTCTAAAAATTTAATGTAGGTCTAATGTTCTTGGATTCTGATCTTAGCAGAATGGCCAGTCTGTCCAAAATAGAAAAGAGTTGACATGAACAGGGCATTTGATAGACATCTGGCAAGGAGAAAAAAAGTGGTAATCAGGTAGTCATTTTGTCCTTGGCGGACATGAGAAAAAGAATGCAGCCAGCTCTCAAGCTGGTTAGATGGTACCACATGTGATTGTACTCACAATGAATCCATGCTATTCTTTCTGATATTCTTAAGGTAGGATAAGGAGATTCTTTTATTTTACATTAACTTGTGGTGTGGGTGGTGGATGATATGCATATCTATAATATGGATTGTAACATGTCTAATACACGTTCCTTTAAAATATCTAAATAACATAGGTATTTTAAATCAGGTTTACAGGAATCAACCAAGATCTAGGCAGATTGATTACTTGTGACAAGAAATAAAATGTAAGATCTGAAAATTTTCATCATCAAATTCCTGATATATACCCTCAAGTGGTATACAGGATATGATAGTACAACAGGAAAAATTTACATCATTACTAACTTCCAATCTAATTTTCCTCCAAATCAGTCTGTTACCTGTTAAGACCCCAATATTATCAGATCTTATATTTCTGTCTTCTAAGGCACCTTTGACTGTATCAATCCACCTAAATCTTGGTCTTCCACTGAGTCTTTTACCTGCCAACCTGACAGAGAACACTTGTTTTGCTAATCTTAACTTTGCTGTTTAAGTGACCATACCACCTGAGATTAGCTCTGCTAATGCATTCCTGGATACTGACAAATTAAGTTCTTTCCTAATATCCTTCTTTTTAATATGATATAGCCACTGATGCCATTTGTTCCTGCCCCTAATCTTTCTCAGAACTCTCACATCTGTGGTCTCTAGTCTTTGGTCAAGTGCTTTACTTCTGACCCCCAGATTTCAGATCCATAAATTAAAATTGGCTTGAACAGTGTCTTGTATAAGCTAATTTCTCTCTTATTCCATTTAAATTTATTCAGTTGACTTCCTACCATACCAGCTTTGCTGATTCTTTTGTCTATTTCCATATTTAATTTACCATCTTCACTAAAAATCGTGCCTAAGTAGCTAAAATGTTTTACTTGTTCTATAGGTTCTCCATTCACAATGCAGTTAATATTTTCAATATTTCTGCTTATTTTCATTGTCTTTGTCTTTTTAATGCTAACCTTCATACCATATCTATTACAACAGTTATTCAATTTAGTCATTGAATCTTACAGACTTGTAGTGGTTTTATTTAGAAGTATAACATCATCTGCATAAAGCAAAGGGATAAGATTAACATCTGCAATTTTGATATCAGGTTTAATACCACTTTCCTTCATAATGTGATCCATATAGATAATGAATAATATCCTTGTCTGACACCAGATTTAACATTAAACCACCTTCCTATACTTCCTTCAATTCTAACAAAGATTAAGTATTGCTTGATATAATGCCCCATTAACACCATATAACTATAGCGTTTGGAATAGCTTCTCTCTTGGCACCTTGTCATATGCTTTTTTCAGATCTACAAAACTTAAATATAGATCTTTGTTATATTCCAATGCTTTCTTAACTATCTGTCGTAAAGTGAAAATCTGATCCTGACAGCCTCTATTTGGCCTGAATCCAGCTTGTTCTTCACCAAGCTTCTCTTCCACAATTTTCTTAACTATTTCTCAAGTATACTTGCATATATCTTACCAGGAACAATCATCTGGAATTTGTCCCTCTGTCTGGGCCTTTTGAACTATGCAGTGCAGCAACTGTAAGACTTTTATACCTCCATACTTGAAAATTTCTGGTCGAATATCATCTACTCCTGCTGCCTTTCCACATTTCAGGCTTTTGATGGCTTTTTTCTACTTCAAGTATGGATATGTATTCCTGACTGCATGCTTGGTCAGTATTTTTTTTTCACTGTGCTGTCATCACTGCTTGTTTCATTTAGCAATTTTTCAAAGTGTAAGCAAACAAAGTTTGTGCCTGAAGTATTTTCAGGACTGGGGAAACTCATGGTAAAGGTGGTATCAGTTCTCATCACTTGCCTCAGTATCTCCCATAATGCAAAGCATATCTCCTTGGGGACATGTATAATGCTATGTGTTAAGGGGAGGGCCACTACCCAGACTGGTTTCGACCTTCACTGAGGTCTTATCAGTGTTAGTTGACCCAGTCCTGAAAATACTTCAGGCACAAACTTTATTTGCTGACACTTGGATAAAAGATTAAACCAAATATATAATTGGTAGTATAGCCAAGTGAAAACAACTTCCATCAACTTATCTCTAATCCAGAGAATTTTAATAATAAGGTGTGACACCTTTTGGCAACTGGTGTAGGTAAATATCACCTCCATTACTTCCACCTTAGTATCACCACCTCTGGGTCTGGCTCCCACTGATGAGGCCTCAATATAGGTCGAAACCGGTCTTGGTAGTGGTCCTTCCCTTAATGCATAGCATTATGTATGTCAGCAAAGAGATGTGCTTTGCATTATGGGAGATACTAAGGCAAGTGATGAGAACTTATACCACCTTTACCATGAGTTGCCCCAGTCCTGAAAATACTTCAGGTGCAAACTTTATTTGCTTACACTTGGATAAAGGATTAAACCAAATATATAAATTGGTAGGAAAGCCAAGTGAAAAAACTTCTATGATAAAAAGAATGTATTTAGTGTCTTTTTTTTTTTTCACAAAATTTAGCAAGCAAATATTTACATAATGCGTTCAAAATAATCATGGATGATATGAGTGTCAGATCTGCTAGAGACCTAAAATGAGGTTTTGCTGTTGAACAGATGATGATACACAAATGTAACTCAACACATTGATGGATATTTATAATCGATTTATTTAAAATGAAGAATAGCCTGTTTGGGAAGAAGTATGCATATCTGGGGCTCCAAGCAATTAGCTGTAGGTATGAATATGTAGTGGTCATAGGTGTTTGTGGATGTCGTTAGGTGGGAGATGAATTTCACTGTCTAGTGCAAGAACAATACCCTACTTAATAGAGGCCTGAAGCAGACTGAAAAATTTGCATGTTTGGTCTTCAGAGCATGATTTCTGAATTATGAATAAAGAAATAAAAATAAAGGGAAAAAAAAAAGAGCTTAGCTCATCCACTGTATTAATGTAACTATAAATTTACCACTCTTTGTGGATTGAAGTAATATAAAAGGCATCGTGAATGATTAATTTGAACAAGCAAGAACAGGTAAACATAAAAGCTGCAGATGTCCCTGCTTCTTCCATTATGTGTCATAATGAGGAATTAAAAATTATGGATTTACAAACATTTAAATGTGTATGCTTCAAAAATTACAGATGACAGAAAAATATTTTCACTATTATAATTAGAGTAAAAAAAAAGTTTGTATATCACTTACAAACACTGTGACAGAAACTGCTGAACCACAATAACTACTCAAAATATATCTAATACTTACTAACTCAATTCTTTCAGTGATGTTATAATATTCAGCAGCAGAACTTTCTGTAATTGAATCCATTGAATCTTAAAAAGAAAATAATAAGTGTAAAAAAAACAATGAGACCAAAGAAAGCTAACAGTTTATACCATTCTCACATGCAAAACAAAAAATATCAGTACATATTTATGAGTTTATTTATAATGTATAGCAGCATTTTTTATAATGATATTTATGGAAACAACAGTACGGAAAGTAATTTTATAGATTTCATAGGCAGGTTTACCACAATCATGCTTGGCTTATCCATGATAATGGTGAGTGGGAAAGTATATGACAAATTAAGTAAATCTGATATTAATAAGACATATCATGGGTCTTAACAAAATGTTTTAGGAAGCTGACTGCAGTCTTGGCATACCTGTTTAGCACGAGTCTTGCAATAGAGCACATTTCAAAGCAGTGGAAAGAGGGAAAAATGCCACTTCACAAAGTGGGAGAAGACCAAAGCTGATTATAAGCCAATCTTTGTGACTGGAGTTATGATAGTATTGGCGAGAATAGTGAGGGCTAGGGAACTGGGTTAATAACACCAGTTATTCTCTGATAGTTAGTAGTGTGGATTTGTTATAAAGAGATGTCTTGGTTTAGTAATCTACTTATGTATTATAACAAGGCTGTTATGTATTTCTAAATAACTTAGGGAATTAAAACAACGTAGATCCGAATATAAATTAAATAATACTTTAATAGATATCTCCGATATTTCGGCAATGTCTCATTGCCATTTTCTATAGGAACTTACAAAAGGCAGGAGCACAACAAGCTCTAACAATATAGTAACTGGAAATGAAGATATGAAGCTATCTTTCTCCTAGAAGTCCTAATGGTGCCCTCTGGTGGGCTAAGTAGGCATTCTTGGCCGTTGGGCTGAAGGTCTGCTGATGTATGCCTCCCAAATCTGGGGCAGTCGCATACAACCAAATTTGTTGAGGTTTGGAGAGTTTCTTAGGGCAGAGGCTGATTCCACAAATAATCTTTCGAATTTATATTTGCTCCGGTGTATTATTTTTGCTTTCTTCCACCGTATTCTGTGGCGAGTATCCAGAGCATGGTCTGCAAGATCAGAATGGCTATATTTGTAAAAAGGCTGTTATGTAATGTTATGATAAAGTGTTGGTGAGAATAGCGAGGGCTAGGAAATTGGGTTAATAACACCAGTTATTCTCTGATAGTTAGAGTGGATTTGTTATAAAGAGATGTCTTGGTTTAGTAATCTACTTATGTATTATAACAAGGTAACAAATGCACTGGACAAGGGAGATATACAATACTTCTATTTTGAAAAGGCCTATACCATATTACAAATTGGTAAATAAACACTGAAATGCATGGTGTTAGATAACACATTACTGAGTTGAATAGGTGACTGGCTATCAGCAAATTGTGTATTGGGGAGTGGCAATATCCTGGACAAACTGGACAAAGAGTAACTAGATAGTGTGCAGCAGAGGCCTACTTTGGTTCCATTATTGTACCATCATTTGTGTGTTAATGGGACAGGCTTTACAACAGATATGCAGATGATGATGAGTAGTAGAGCAATAGTAGAGATGAGTAGACAGGTGATGATGAGGAGTAGAGCACACTGTTCTTTACAGGAGGATTTGAACAGAGTACCTGAGTGGACAAGCAAATAGACCCACAAGTTCAATGTTGCTAATTGCATGCTTTTGAAATCTGGTAAACAAAGAGGATTCAAAGTATACAAGTGGTGGGAAAATTTTAATAATGAGAGATCCAGGAGTGGTGGCTAGCAGAAGGACTGAAATTTAGAGATTACACTGCTCAAGTTATATGAAGTGAAGTCATTATATCAGATTATGGCAATGATGAGGATCTTCACATATAAAAGCAATGAGGTTATACTCCATTGTTTAAAGCCTTAATCAAGATTCATATGGATTACTGTATGCAAATCTGGTAGCTTTTTCGAGGGAATAAGATATCTTGGAAACAAGATCACATATTCCAGAGACATGACACTGCTCCTTAGTGTCTTCTCTGGATGACCCAGGGATATAAAGATAGACTGAGAGAATGGCATTTGCAAAGCATAGTGAACATAAAGATGAGAAGGCAGGGGGGGGGGTTAATTAAGACATAAGTTAAGTAATTGTTATTACCAGACCAGTATAGAGACTTTTCATAGAATGGAGGAAGACAGTGATAGAAGAAAAGGCTTGGAAGCTATATAAGCCTTATAAAACCCATTCACCTACATGCAGGTTAAAGCATGAAGAGAGCAGAAAAGGTGAATGGCATAGTTTAATTATCTCATTTGTAACAGTGGAGAACTCATATACCAACTCTTTTGCTTCCATACGGGTTTGATGTTAATAACAATAATAATTATTAATGTGGAGTTTTTTTCACTCTTATATTTATAGATGTCATCTAATGATGATGCAAAAATATCTGGATCTTGATATTGAAAGATCTAAATATTTTTAAAAATAAGATACTCACCATTCAGATACTGAAACAGAATTTTTGTTTCAATATCATTATTTTATACTATAATTCTGGAGAAAGAAAAAAAAAAAAAAAGAGGGAAATTTTGGGTGTAATTAATCATTATCCACTTTGTGTGTTTTCTAATGCATTTCAAAGATCAGAGGTTCTCTCACAACCTCTGAATTCTTTAAAAGCATAAGCAAGGAACTGTTGTATTATCATAATCACCTGAAAGCAAAAGCATTTGTGTGTGTGTGTACATACACACAAATATAAATATATATATATATATGGTCTGAGACTATTTTGAATGCATTAGAAGCTCCTGTAAGATAGGTGATTTTTTAAAATTAATTTTTTTAGATTAGTCAGTATCTTTTTTTTTTTTACTATATTATTGTCATTTCCATGTTTTTATTACTTAGTAGATTTCCTAATATATATATATATATATATATATATATAGACATATTCTTAAATTTAGATAGTAATATTTATGGCTATTTTGCCAATTTCCATAAGAAGTACACCTTGTATTATAGGGTTTTTTACTCCAATTAAATTAAAACATCAATGATATGTATTTTAAAAACAAATTAAAAGAAAAGTAATATAAAAGGAATATAATAAATTTAGTTTAATCCTTTATCCAAGTATGAGCAAACAAACTTTGCGCCTGAAAATATCTTCAGGACTGAGGAAAGGTAGTGCAACACCAAGCAACTCAGAGCAAAGGTGGACCAAGCTATCATCACTCCTATCTCAGTATCTCCCATAATGCAAAATGTATCTCCTTGTGGATATGTATAATGTTATGCATTAAGGGAAGGGCCACTACCCAGACCGGTTTTGACCTTTATTGAGGTCTCGTCAGTGGGAGCCAGGCCAAGAGAACCAGGCCCTTATTATTAAATTACTCTGGATTTAGAGAAAGATGTTTCTCTAAATCCAGAGTAATTTAATAATAAGGTGGCACACCTTTTGGCAACTCCTATAGATAAAGATGACCTCTCCATTGCTTCTGCCTTGGTATCTCCACCTCTGGGCCTGGCTCCCACTGATGAGACCTCAATACCGGTCTGGGTAGTGGCCTTTCCCTTAATGCATAGCATTATACCTATCCACAAGGAGATGTGTTTTGCATTATGGGAGATACTGAGATAGGAGTGATGATAGCTTGGTCCACCTTTGATCAGAGTTGCCTGGTGTTGCACTACCTTTCCTCAGTCCTGAAGATATTTTCAGGCACAAACTTTGTTTGCTCACTCTTGGATAAAGGATTAAACTAAATTTATTATAGTCTAACCATGTGTAAAATAAACTTGCAATAAAAGGAATAATTTTTGACATAACTTTGATTAGCATTTTATGGAAAGCATGAAATATACTGATGAAAAGTATATATATATATATAAATGAATTTTAAACCATTAAAATGAACTATGAATAATAAACTGTAAACCATTTAGGGCTATCAAATGAATAAATACATTAGAACTTTTTTCAAAATGGAGGGTAAAATAGAGATAAAAATATATGGAAAATAAAAATCTATATATGCAAACTAAAAATAGAAAAATACACACAGTGATTTCATAATGATCTCTGCCAGGTTGACAGGTAAAAGACCCAGAGGAAGAAAGATTAAGATGTAGGTGGGTTGATACAGTAAAAAGTGCATTTGAAGACAGAAATGTAAGATCTGATAATGTTGTCGTCTTGACAAATAACAGATTGATTTGGAGGAAAATTGTTGATAGGAAGTTAGTAATGATGTAAGAGTTTCATGTAGTACTATCATAATATCCTGTACTCCTCTTGAAAGCATATGTCAGGAATTTTATGATGATTTATGAAAATTGTATGGTTATATATTATTAAACTTGCTTATTATCTTAAAATGTGGTCTGAATACTGGAAACTATCTACAGATCTGTTAAAACCACAAACCATGCACATTCACTTGCAGATAGGTTATCATATTTGGTATGCAGCCTCCTCTTATCATAAGTCAAAGCACTATATAAGTATGACCCTAAAGACTTAAGAGTCCAAATTAAACTCTTGTATGATTTTATCTAAGTGATAAAATTAAATTAAAAAATTCATACATTAAATAATACTTATGTTAATGTATGAACTTTAAAAAAATTTGGAAAGGTATTTTCGAGTAAATTTTTTGGGACTGGGCCCTCGGGGGGAAAAAAAAATCAGCTAACGCCTTTTTTTTCTCGTAAATAGGAAGTAGCCGAGGTAGCTTTTAAAAAAAAAGAATTCTTCTTACTCTTTTAACTAATTTTATAATTAATATATCTGATTTATTTCAAACTGTTTAATTTTTTTTACTGAACATTTTATCAAATCATTCTTATTACAATTGCTTTTACATTATTTGACACGGTTTAGTACTTTTCTTACAAGTATTGTTACAATTAATATTTACTTTTGTGTGTTGCAGTCTTTTTTTTATTATTTTGCATTATTCATTTACTTTTATATTATTCGACATTTCTTATTTATAATCTTATTGTTTTTCATACTAAAGTTACCTTTACAAAACAATTGTATTTTGTTTTTATTATAGCTCTGACAAATATTAGAATTTGAATATTATTCAAAAATTACCCATGGATTCTTGTTTAAAGACAGGAACTTTAACACAAGGAGGAGTAAGTACTTCTACTGACACATTTACTCGTATGATTGAAGAAGATATGGAATTACAAACTGTGGTTTCTTCAAAAGCTAATATTAAAGAACAAGAGTCATCTAAGAACAGACCAAAACGGAAGTACCATGAAAGTTATTTAAATTATGGATTTACAATTATTGGCAATACACATGCTCCTAATACAATGTGTGTTTTATGTAATAAAATACTAGTAAACAGTTCTTTGGCTCCAGCTACACTTCGTAGGCACTTCGAAATGAAACACACTGATTACAAAGGAAAAGATTTTAAGAGATGACGTGACTCGCTAGAAAAATCTAAACTTCAAATGGCTATAATTGCTACAACTGAAAGTGCAACAGTGACATCTGTTCGCGTGTACCGCATTGCACTTCATGGTGAAGCTCATACAATTGGTGACACACTCATTAAGCCTTGTGTGAAAGACACTGTATCATGCATGTTAAACGAGCAGGTTGCTAAAAAAAATAGATGCAGTACAATTATCAAATGATACTGTTGAACACTGCATCAAAGATCTTTCTACTGACAGAGAAAGATCTAATTCATCGACTTAGACTTTGCAGTGAATATTCATTGCAAATGGATGAATCTACAGTTATCACAGGACTCACTGTATTACTAGTGTTTGTTCGTTACATATTTCATAAAAGTATTGAAGAAAGTTTACTCATGTGCGAATATTTACAAGAAAAAACTACCGGAGAAGATATATTCAACTGTATTAATAATTATATTACAAAACCAGAAATTGGTTGGGAGAAGCATATTGATATTTGTACAGATAGTGCTCAAGCAATGGTAGGAAAGATGAAGGGAGTTGTAACACGTATCCTGCAAGTAGCTACAAGAGCCACCAAAAGTCATTGTGTTTTGCATAGACAAGCACTAGTAACAAAAAATAATTCCGACATATTTAAAAACTATTTTGGATGAAGCCGTAAAAATGATCAACTATGTAAAATCTCGACCACTTCAATCCAGATTATTTAAACTTTTGTGCAATAAAATGGATAGTGCATATAATGCACTTTTATTACATACTGCGAAGTGAGATGGCTATCCAGCGGAAAAGCATTATTGAGCTTTTTGAACTTCATAGTTTAATGGTTTTCTTGACGTCACATAATTTAGGACAAAATTTTATTGAATTATTAAGAAATTCTTCATGGTTGATGAGTTTTGCATATCTAGCAGATATTTTTACAAAGTGCAATAAAATTAACTTATGATTACAAGGAAAGAATATCACAATTTTTAATACAAGAGATAAAATTGCATCTTTTGATAGGAAGTTGCAATTCTGGATTTCTACTGATGAACAGAATAATTTTGATTGTTTTCCCACATTGCATGAATTTTTGACTGAAATAAATTCTCTGAAGTAAATGAAGTTGCTGATGTAATTTTAGAACACTTGCATGACTTACAATCAACCCTTTTGCAATATTTTCCAAAATCCAGTGAGGATAATTCCTGGGTTCTGAATCCATTTACAGTGACAGCTAAGCCAGCAGGCTTCAGTGCAAGTGATTATGAAAATCTAATTGACTTAATTAGTGACTCTGATTTAAAACAAAAATACAAGGAACTGCCAATAAATGATTTCTGGACAAATATAACAAAAGTACCCCAGCATGTCAAAACTAGCTATTCTTGTTTTACTTCCTTTTACAACATGTTTATGCAAGGCAGGATTTTCATATTATGCTCCAACCAAATCAAAGTCTAGGAACAGACTCGATGCTACACCAAATATGAGAATTCAACATGCCTGATACCAAAAGAATTTGTAATTCAAAGACCCAAAAACATGGGAGCCATTAAGAATTTAATATGCAATATACGTGTATATACCCTAGTTTATTTTACTATTTTTATGTATTTTGTTTTTAATAATTAACATTTGACAATAAATGATTGTTTTTTCTTAACGCTTAGATTTACTCATCTATTTTATTTATTATTTATACTTACCTATCCTACAAAACCAGCACACAGGAGAAAAGTCTACATTCACTCGTAAGTACTTATAATATAAATTTTTGATCAGAATAGGATGTCAATGAAAATCACACAAATTAATTTAATGATGGTTCAGTCGATGTTTAATAAATTATTAAGTAATAATAATTAATTATCGATTAACTAACAATAAAAATAAGCTAAATTTCCAATTAATTATTAATTAATACATTACAAAATAACCAAGGTGTTCCATGAAAATTTTAGGATTTGTGAAGTGTTCCGTCATAGAAAAAGTTTGAGAAACCCTGGTCTACACCATCTAATGATAAATTTGATATCTCCTAGAATGTTTCTTTCTAAATACGAAAATCATCTGACTGAACAATAAAATTTCCACAATACAATATTATAAAGCATTTGGATGTCATATTATCATCATCATCATCAAATTCCTTCCATGTACCCTCAAGGGGTGTACAGGATATGACAGTACTACATGAAAAAATTACATCATTACTAACTTCCTATCTACAATTTTCCTCCAAATCAGTCTGTTACTTATCAAGACTTCAACATTATCAGAACTTATATTTCTATCATCTAAGGCACTTTATACCATATCAATCCACCTATATCTTGGTCTTCCTTTGGGTCGTTTTCTTGCCAACCTGGCAGAGAACACTTGTTTTGCTAATCATTCCTCTCCCATTCTATTTAAGTGACCATACCACCTGAGATTAGCTCTGCTAATGCATTCCTGGATGCTGACAATGTCAAGTTCTTTCCTAATATCCTCATTTTTAATATGATATTGCCATTGATGCCATCTGTTCACGCCTCTAATCTTTCTCAGGACTCTCATATCTGTGGTCTCTAGTCTTTGGTCAAGTGTTTTACTTCTGAACCAGCTCTCAGATCCATAAGTTAAAACTGGTTGGAACACTAAGATGAAAAGCCAAACGGCTATTTTTTTCTGGCGAAGTTGATCAGTTAATGGGTTAAAAATCCCTTATTGTTTTTCAGCCAGTAAGCAAAACGACGATCAAAAACTACGATCCGAACGTTTCATGCCGACGAACTGTCAGCGTATCCAAGCGTAAGTGACCACTAGGTAGTGCCACAGCACAGCAACTCGTTGCAAAGGTGGAGCAAGCTCCCTCACTGTTCTTGATATTTTCTCATAATGTAAAACACACAGCTATTAGGAGATGTAATACTGTTTTACATTATGAGGAGAGGTCACTACCCAGACCGGTTTCAACCTTTTATGAGGTCTCATCAGTGAGTAGCTAGACCTAGAATATCAGAGTTTAAGTGAAAAGAACTTACATACTTTTGCTATACGATTGCCAGAATGAGACCTTAAAAAAGGTTGAAACCGGTCTGGGTAGTGACCTCTCATCATAATGTAAAACAGTATTACATCTCCTAAGAGCTGCGTGTTTTACATTATGAGAAAATATGACGAAAAGTGAGGGAGCTTGCTCCACCTTCGCAACGAGTTGCCTTGGTGTGGCACTACCAAGTAGTCACTTACGCTTGGATACGCTGACAGTTCGTCGGCATGAAACATTCAGATCGTAGTTTCGCTTAGTGGCTGAAAAACAATAAGGGATTTTTATCCCATTAACTGATAAACTTCGCCAGAAAAAAATAGCCGTTTGGCTTTTCATCTTAGTCATACTATGTTATATAATAATATAATATAGTGACACACCGTTCTGGCAATCATATAGCAAAAGTATGTAAGTTCTTTTCACTTAAACTCTGATATTCTAGGTCTAGCTACTCACTGATGAGACCTCAAAAAAGGTTGAAACCGGTCTGGGTAGTGACCTCTCCTCAGCGCCTCCGTAGCACAATTGGAAGAACGACGGTACATTGTGCTCTTCGATTGGAATAGGCCTAAGTTCGATTCTCGTCGCGACGGGAGGAATCTTTATCTGGTCGATTTCACTCGAAGGTGAGTTAGCCGATCTCATACGGAGGTAGCAGGGTTTTTTCTCCCGGAAACTCGGGTTTTTCATCCCGCATACATACAAATCGGCCCTTCAGAACACACGCAATTTACAGACAAAAATTACTAGTTGTGGTGGTGTTGGAGGTGGGCGGTAGATGGCGTTGATTCGTAGTAGAGATAAGGTGTAGATACAGTTGAAGATGTCCTCCCGCGATGAGTCTTCGGACTCCTTGGAGGTATCAGGAATAATAATAATAATAATGTAAAACAGTATTACATCTCCTAATAGCTGTGTGTTTTACATTATGAGAAAATATCAAGAACAGTGAGGGAGCTTGCTCCACCTTTGCAACGAGTTGCTGTGCTGTGGCACTACCTAGTGGTCACTTACGCTTGGATACGCTGACAGTTCGTTGGCATGAAATGTTCAGATCGTAGTTTTCGATTGTTGTTTCGCTTACTGGCTGAAAAACAATAAGGGATTTTTATCCCATTAACTGGTTTGAACACTGTCTTGTATACAGCTAATTTAGTGTTCCGACTAATTTCTCTCTTATTCCATATGAATTTATTCAATCGACTTCCTACCATACCAGCTTTGCTGATTCTGTTGTCTATTTCTATATTTAATTTACCATCTTCAGTAAAAATCGTGCCTAAGTAGCTGAAATGTTTTACTTGTTCCACAGGTTCTCCATTCACAACACAGTTGACATTTTCAATGATTCTGCCTATTTTCATTGTCTTTGTCTTTTTATTGCTGACCTTCATACCATATCTATTACAACAGCTATTCAATTTAGTCAGAGAATCTTGCAGACTTGTGGCGGATTTATTTAGAAGTATAACATCATCCGCATAAAGCAAAGAGCTGATATTAACATCTCCAATTTTGATATCAGGTTTAATACCACTTTCCTTCACAATGTGATCCATATAGATAATGAATAACAGATGGGATAATGTATATCCTTGTCTCACACCAGATTTAACATTAAACCATCTTCCTGAACTTCCTTCAATTCTAACTGCTGAATTACAACTCAAATAAAGACTAAGTATTGCTTGATATAATGCCCCATTGACACCATATAACTGCAGTGTATTGAACAGCTTCTCTCTTGGCACCTTATCATATGCCTTTTCCAAATCGACAAAGCTTAAATACAGATCTTTGTTATATTCCCATGCTTTCTCGACTATTTGTCGTAAAGTGAAGATCTGATCCTGACAGCCTTTGTTTGGCCTGAATCCAGCTTGTTCTTCACCAAGCTTTTCTTCCACAATTCTTCTTAACCGTTTCTCAAGTATACTTGCATAGATCTTGCCAGGAACACTCAGTAGGGAAATACCTCTGTAATCCTCACATTCAGTTTTATTTCCCTTTTTATATATGGGTACTATGAGAGCTTTACTCCAATCATCGGGAATTCGTCCCTCTGTCTAGGCTTTCTGAACTATGCAGTGCAGCCACTGTCAGACTTTTATACCACCATACTTCAGCATTTCTGGTCGAATATCATCTACTCCTGCTGCCTTTCCACATTTCAAGCCTTTGATGGCTTTTTCTACTTCAAGTATGGATATGTATTCCTGACTGCATGCCTGATCAGTGTTTTTTATCACTGTGCTGTCATCACTGCTTGTTTCATTTAGCAGTTTTTCAAAGTAATTACTCCATACTTCAAGGATATCTTTTTCTCCTGTTTTCATGTCACCTTTATCATCTCTAACTCCTTTTACAGCACTCTTTCCTCAATTCCTAAGTTTCTTCAACAACCTCCAGAATATTTTGCCACCTTCTTGATATTTATTTTCTATATTCTTGCCAAAGTCCTCCCATTACTTTTGTTTAGCTAGTTTTACGCACTGTTTAGCTTTCTTACATTTGTCTCTGTATTCTCTTAGAGCACAAGCTGACTTATTTGCCAGGAACTTTTGATATGCTTTCTTCTTTTCCTTCACTGCATCTTTAACTTCCTGTGTCCACCAGGGAGTTCTGATTTTTTTATCCTTGCACACAACCTCACCACATGCCTCTCGGGCAGAATCAATCAATGTTTTCTTCAGAGTTTGCCACTGAATCTCCAAGGTTTGATTCCTGTTCTCAAACTCTTTCATTTTCTTTTCAATAATCTTTCTGTATTTTAGTCTACAGTTCACATCTGAGAGCTGCTCAACTTTTATTCGCTTTAAAACTTTCTTACATGTTATTCTTTTCAATATGAAATTCAATTTTATCCTGCTCAAGACTAAATAGTGATCACTTCCAATTTCAAATCCTCTGTACACTCTGGTGTCCTGCACCAGGGAGAAAACATCACTATCAACAATAACATAGTCAATGAGACTTTTCTTATTCCTAGCCTCTTCTCTCCATGTGAATTTGTGCACATTTTTATGTTGGAACATGGTGTTAGTAATAACCAGTCCACGTCCTGAGCAGAAATCCAACAGATATTTGCCATTATTATTAGCTTTGCTCTTTTCTCCAAATTTTCCCAAAATATTTTTGTATGTCTCAAACTCATTTCCTACTCTGCTATTTAGATCCCCAACAAGGACCAACTTTTCCTTTTTCATTGTGTCAGTTGCTTTTTCTAAAGCGTCAAAAAATTCCTCCACTTCTACCTTAGTAGAACCTTCTGTGGGACCATAGGCACAAATAAGTCTCATTGTCCAGTTCCCCTTTCTCATATTTGCCCATATTACTCTACTTGAGATTGATTGCCATTCAAGAAGATTAGCCTCGTATTTTGTGTTGAATATTACGGCTACGCCTTCTTTTCCTCGATTGTCATTGCCTGAATATAACATTTTGTATTTATTGCTCAGAAAGATCTCACCAGTTTTGGTCTTTTTTGTTTCAGTCACCCCTATTATGTCGATCTGCTACTTATCTAATTCCTCAGCTAGCTCCATTTCTTTGCCATTCAGGCTTCTTACATTGATAGTACCAATTTTTAACTCTGGATGTTGAGTTGGGGTTTGTTTTCAGATTTGTTCCAGTAGCTGACTTTTCGCTGTTCGCACTAGTTCCCTGGGGAAAACAATGGGGGCCTTGTTTAACCGGGCGACGCCCCAGTCGGCATGAAATTTTGTCATGTTGTACCATCATTTTTTTTATTATAGTTTAACCAATAAGAATACAATTTGGTCGGCTAAATTCCAAATTGCCAGCCCATCCTCGTTCGTTCAGTATCAAAGTAGATACCCAACAGGGTGCACCATGAGAAGGTGAGGATTGGACATTAGGTCAGAAGCCCTGGTCGGTTCTCTGCATTCCTTTAAAGGCTATGTGGAGGTCTCCTCTCATTTATACAGCTTTGACCCTTAAGCACCCCCCTAGGATGTCATATTACTGGTTTTCAAATCCATGTTTCTTTCTAACCTTCCATAAATGGTATTTTAATTCATTAATCATAAAAATCAAAATTCTCTTCCCATTCCTGACAGGTGGTGGGTATTGTAAAAAATAACCTGTTCTGTTGTAAGTAATGGAATGCCCAACACATTAAATAATATGTTCCAAATACGCAGGGCAAGAGGGCAAATTTAGAGCACTTCTACTGTTTCCATTCAGTAACAGATGTCACAGATTGGATTTCCGATGTTAAAATGCCTCCATATGCAATTCTCCAAGCAAGAACCTCTCCTGTTAAGGTACCCTTGGAACTTCATCAAACAAAATATTGTTGTCCGTGTGTTGAGGCTTAAGTGCTGAGGACATCACGTTGGAGGCTTAATAGATTGTATGCAGAACTCAAATAGGATTAAAACAGAAATTAATACTTCCTATATTTCGTCTCAGTCACTGAGACATCTTCAGGATTTACAAAAAAAACTAATGTAACATATACACAAATACCACACAATACTAAGCCAACCATGTGGATGACTCTAAAGTCCTATCTAGGTGGTGCACCCTCGATGGACTGTTGTAGGTAGTCAGGAATGTAAGGTGGGATCTCCAATGATTAATGTTTCCCAAATCACAAGTTTATAAGTCAGAGATCCCACCTTACATTCCAGGCCACCTACAACTGCCCATTGAGGGTGCACCACCTAGACAGACTTTAGAATCACCCACGTGGTTGGCTTAGTATTGTGTGGTATTTGTGTATACGTTACATTAGTTTTTTTTGTAATCCGTGAAGCTGTCTTAGTAATGAGACGAAATATAGGAAGTATTAAATTCTGTTTTAATCTTTTCTGAGTGATGTATACAATCCATTAAGCCTCCAACATGAAAAATATTGTTGTCCGTACCCAACTGTGGAAGTTTGTGGTGAAAGAGATTAAAGATTTCTTTATACCAAATTTTACTTTTTTTTTTTTAATGGAAAGAATGTCAATTCCAGTGTTATAGCAGTCTTAGAGTTAAGCACAGAGTGTTGTAGTACTCTGGAACAATTGCAGCTTTGGACCTGTATAATCATTAAATCCAAACAGGGGAAGATTAAAACCCAAGTAGTAATGGAGAGGGTCTGCACATGTGTGATCAATCTGCAATATTTTATGGATTTTAGAAGTTGTATTGCTTAGATAGCAGAATTTTAAGACTGGAAGTCCAAATCCTCCATGCTTCTTTGATAGTTGAAGAAAATCCTTTTTAACTTCTTGGTATTGGCTGGACCAAAAAAATTGCAGAGGCTTACTATATAATTATTTTTCTTCAGCTTCTGTGATGTCTGTAATATTTATTATGTACAACTGAGCAGGAAAGATTATGGTTTTAGAAGAAAAGGAGAGTGGTCCTATTTTCCTGTCTTCTAACTTTTCCAAGTTTTTGAATATAAGTTCTTGAACTGGTAATATTGGGTAAGTGGAGAAGAAAATTCCAAGTATAATGAGGGGTTCTCTCTCTTAGGGGTTAACCCAAAAGGAATGCCTTCAAGATCCCACTTTCCATAAACTTTTAATTTTGTATCGTCTGCATTAATAATTAATCCACTTCTTTTGCTGAATTTTTCCAAAATACCAAAAAAAAATCATTATCCTTCAAAGTTCCCACTACATCATCGGCATATGCTAATACCTTATTTTCCTTTACTGTTATTCCTTGCACAGCAAGTGTATTGTTGACTTCCTGTAAGAAAGGTTCAAGAACCAATGCAAAGAGCAGTGGACTGAGAGGGCAACTTCACTTGACTCCTTCTCGAATTTTTACCAGGTCTGACAGGAACCCATTAACTAGAAAGCAGGTGGTTGAATTGGCATAGGCCCCTTTGATAATAGATAGCAGCTTTTTACCTACGCTAATTTGCTGGAGGATGTGGAATAGAAAGGGATGCTGGACATTATCAAATGCTTGAGTAAGGTCTGCTGATAGCACTGCCATCGACTGCTTTTTTCGTGTTTACTAAGTGGATTAGATCACATAGCAGAAATAGATTAAATTCTACTGCTCGACCTAGTATTCCATACACCTGTGTGTTTTTATTTAAGTATGTCATTCCCACTTTAACACTGTTATTAATAATGCAGAAAAATATCTTGTAGTCAGTATTAGATAGAGAAATAGGTCTCCAGTTGCAGATTAAGGTGAAATCTCTATTAGGTTTAGGAATGAGGACAGTATGGCTTGCTGAAAATTCACTTGATATCTGTCCTGATGAGAGAAAGGAATTAAATAGTATAACCAGAATGGGAAGAATAAAATCTCAGGCCTCGCGATAAAGTTCTATCCCTAGATCATCAGGTTCTGGGATTTTCTTGTTTGGCATTCTTTATAGGCTGTGCTAACTTCAGATGCTGTAATGGATATGTCAAGCCCATCTTGGATATGAACAGGAAAGCCATTAATATTCCAAGAGTTATAATTTCCAACAGTAGTACTATCGTCTTCAAACAGATTTTTGTAGTGTTTTTGAAAGGAGTCAAGGATGTCTTGAGTGGTGGACATGTCATCTCCATCTTTGCGAAAATTTGTGAATTGTTTATTGAAGAATGCAGCTGAAGGAGATGCTGTATTATTATCTTAAAATTTCTTTCGTCTACTTGTTTCTGCCTTTCCAGTTCTATCCCTATGTTAGTGTTTCTATACCATTGCTTTGGTTTGTTATGAACCAGCTTCTCTTTTATACAGGTCTTTCAACTTTTTCCTTTTGAGGAAAGCCTGTTCCTTTTCCCATCCCATCATATTCTGCTTTACTGCTTCTTTGAATTTTAACCACACATCCCAATTCCAGGTAACATTATTCCAATTTGTACAGAGCGTCTGGAATTTGGTTGTAAAGATTAGTGGAAAATTTGGTGGTAGTCTCCATGGTCCAGAAGAGATCTCTACTTTTTCAATGCAGTTGAACTTGGATTATGATCTGACATGCTGATGTCAAAATGTTTTATCTGAATTATCCTATTTATAAGGGAAGAAGAGATATAAATTCGATCAGTACGAGTACCAATACCTTGATTCATGTATGTGTACGCCTGGAGATTAGGATTGAAAATCCTCCATATGTCTACTAGCTGAGCATTGTCAAGACATGTTTTTAACTGTGCATATCTCACTTTTCCACTTCTAAGGGTGTCCTTCTATTTTGTCTAATATGGGGGTTTTCAATACAATTCCAGTCTCCAGCTGCTATGATGTAGTGGGCACCATATAAGTATGGCTCCAATTCCTGGAAGAATTTTCATCTAACTGTTCCAATGGATGAAGCATAAACGTTTATAAACTTTATTACACATTTTTCTTTTAGGGTTACACGGTGATCAGCACTCATATTTGTAGATTTAGGGACTCAAAAACACAGGTGTTGAACAGATTATTTTATTAATTACAAATAAAATAAAACTTGACGATTCGACCTCTATATCGAGGTCATCATCGGAAGAATACAACTGTATGCAGAACCAAGCTACATGCTCATGCTTTCTATACCAGTAAACTAAATCTACGTAGTTAATAAATCTTTTTTCTAGCCTGACCTCTAGTGATAGAAAAGAAAAATAAATGAAAAAAAAAAAAAAAAAAAAAAAAATAATAATAATATATATATATATATATATATATATATATATATATACAGGGTGTTCGGGATAAATTTGACAGTTTCGTAAGGAAAAAGAAAATCTTCTTTGTATCTATTAAATTTAATGAATTGACAAAAAAACATTACAGGCAGAGTTAATTACAATACTATCAACAAGATTTACTCAAAATAACCACCATTAGCATCGATCACAGCTTCAATTCTGCTTCGGAACCTCGAACAAGCTGATGCTACAGTCTCCCTGGGAAGGGCCGCAAAAACTGTTTTAATTTTATCCATTAACTGGGCTTTTGTATTACTGGAAGTGCGATTGGTGTCTTTTTCAACTGCGCCCCATACAAAATAATCCATGGGGTTAAGGTCTGGGGAGTTTGGAGGCCAAACATTTGGACTGGTGAAGTCGTAGAAATTTTCAGACAACTATTTTTGACTTTTCCCAGAGGTGTGGCAAGGGGCCGAATCCTGCTGCCATACATACGGCCTACCATTGGCTACCCTTGTTATCCAGGGCTTGACTACAGTTAGCAACTCCACGAACAAAGCCCGAATTCCAATGCCAGGGTTCTTCAACACCTGTTCCTGCAGATTTGCGAGGAATTCTGCTGTACGAACGCAATCAGATCGTCTGCTAGGGATCTTTCTTCTTGCTACATCCTCGTAGTCACCATTGCAAGTCTCTAGTTCATGCCTGATTGTTTTTACTGTATTCAGGGAGCATTGGGCAGCAGTCGTAATATCCTTATTTTGATGGCGGGCACGAATCATCATGATACAAGTTATTCTCTTCCATGATTCAGGTGGGTTCCAGCTATCCATCCTTTCTGACATCTTGTATATGAATGAAGAAGGGTCCAAACTTTTAAATGAAGAGAAGTGTGTGTTAATACATGTAACTTACGGAAAAATATAATTAATTATAAATATGTCAAATTTATCCCGAACACCCTGTATATAAAAATATATATATATATTATAAATAGATAAATGCAACCACAATAAACTGTTAGAGTCCTCCTGTATTAATATTCTGGATAGTTACAAAATGATTTCTTTCAGTTGCTATTGAATGTTCTAAACACTTCACCAAGTCACCAGGTTGTCTTCTTGTAGTGGGAATTTTTCTAATGCTAGTTTAGGATGTTATATAGGTTGTAGATGGGTCCTCCACATTCTTGAAATGGTGAGGCCATCATTTTTGTTGAGATTTGGGTTGTGTTTGAGCATTTCACAAGACTCTTCAAATTTTCTCTCAAACCAGGTTTTGGTGCGGTGTAGGGACTTGGTATTTTTCCAGTCAATTCCATGGTATGTTTGGAGTGCATGGTCAGAAAGGCCTGTTTTACCGAAGTGGAGGTATTTAATGTGTCGTTTGTGTTCGTCTTGTCTGATTGGGATAGTTCGCCCTGTTTCCCCTATGTATGGTATGTTACATGTGCAGTGTATTTTGTATACCCCTGGGTGTGCTAGGTGTGGAAGAGGATCTTTAGAGGAACTGAGTAGGTGTCTTAGCTTATTTGGGGGTTTAAAGGTGGTTTTAATGTTGTATTTGTGAAGTGTTCTGTCTATTTTTTCAGAAATGCCTCTAACATAAGGAATGGCAATAGCATTCTTGAAATCTTTTTTGTTCTTACTGGTGTCTTTATGGAGGATCTTGTGAATAGTTTTTTTATTGTATCCATTTTTGATAAATGTTTGGTTGATGATTTTGTATTATTGGTTTAGAGCCTGTTCATTTGAACAGATAGTTAGGGCTCTGTGTTTAAGGGTGCTTATGACACCTAATTTTTGTGTTGGGTGGTGGTAAGAATTTTTGTGTATGTATTGGCCTGTGTGTGTAGGTTTGCGGTAAACTGAGAAGGAGAGACAGCCAGAGGGAAGACGTGTGACAAGTGTGTCTAGGAAAGGAAGAGAGTCGTTTTTTTCCATTTCAATGGTGAATTGGATACGTTTGTGTTGTTTGTTTAGGTGGCTAAGGAATGTATTTAGAGCTTCGCGGCCGTGGGGTCAAATGGCGAAAATATCGTCAACGTATCTGAGCCAGATTTTGGGCTTTAGACATGCTGTCTCTAGAGCCCGTTGCTCAAAGTCTTCCATATAAAAGTTAGCTATTGGGGGAGAAAGTGGTGAGCCCATGGCTGTACCTTCTTTTTGAAGGTAAAAATTGTTTTGCCATACGAAATATCCGGAGCGGAGTACGTGGGCAAAAAGGGCTGTGATGTCATGTGGGAATATGTTCTGTAGGAGCAAGATCGTGTCATTGATTGGGACATTGGTGAAAAGGGAAGTTATGTCAAAGCTGACTAATAAATCTTGGTCGGTGAGTGTAATGTTTTTGATTTTACTGATGAAATGTTGTGTATTTTTTATGTAGAAAGGGGACTGACCTACCAATTCCTTGAGTGTGGCAGCTAATTTTTTTGCTAAGTGATAATTTGGGCTGTCAATTCCTTCAACGATTGGGCAAAGTGGTGTGCCAGATTTGTGTATTTTTGGCAGGCCATAAATTCTGGGCGCACGGGCATACTGAGGTATTAATTTTTTTGTCGTTTCTTCGGGCCATGTGTGGACGGATTTGATTAATTCAGTTGTTTTCTTTTTGTTACGTTTTGTGGGGTTGTAGTTAACCTTTTGGTAGGTGTTATGGTCTGATATTAACTGGTTCATTTTTTCTATGTATGTCGTACGGTGGAATTGCCTTTATCAGCTTTCGTTATTATAATATCCTGGTTATTTTTTAAGGATTTAAGGGCTAGATTTTCACTTTTTTATTTATTACACATCCATAGTATTTCCAATCTATTGGAATAGGCCTAAGTTCAATTCTCATCACGATGGGAAGAATCTTTATCTGGACGATTTCAGCCGAAGGTGAGTTAGCTGATCTCATACGGAGGTAACGAAGTTTTTTCTCCCGGAAACTCAGGTTTTTCATCCCACATACAGAAAAATTGGCCCTTCAGAACACACGCAATTTACAGATAAAAAGTACTAGTTGTGGTGGTGGTGGTTGAGGTGGGCGGTAGATGGCGTTGATGGAGATGATTCGTAGTAGAGGTTCGGTGTAGTAGTTGTAAATGTCCTCCCGCGATGAGTCTTCGGACTCCTTGGAGGTATCAGGAATAATAATAATAATCTATTGTCAAGATTCTCCCTTCTGCATCCCTTTGGATATTACAGACTGACCCAAGGAAGGGAGCAAGAATAAGAACTCCTACTCCAGCCATGTTAAATCTTCTAAACTCCAAGTTTGGAAAGATTTAACATGGAAAGAAGTGGATATCTATCTGTTAAACTTTTTATATCTGCAAAAGTATATTTCTTGGAGAAACAGAAACTTGATATTATGGTGTAGCATAAATTTCCATATAGTTTCTTGTTTAATTCCACAGGCAAATCCTCGTACATTTAATGAGGCAATGAAGAAAGGAGATGCTATGATTATTGAAGTGTCACTGATAAGTCTTTAACTTCTAAATTTTCGATGAACCTGATGAGGTCTTCAATCTGTGAAGGAGCAATTGTGTAACCTGCTTCTTGTAAACTGTTTTCTAGCTTTTTGCAGTTGCTTTCCATTATTTCAATTTCATGCCTAATGTTCTTGATTTGAAAGCTGGTTATTTTCTTTTCATGTAGGTGATAACTGTACTGAGAAAACTTTGAATCAGTAAACTTTATATTTTCTTTAATTGTATCTCTTGCTTTCTCTTTATTAGCATGAGTTGGTTGTTCATAATCCATAAACTCTTCTAAGCCTGAAGAGTTTTCATTTGATGATAACAGCCTTCTCCATCTTTACATTTTTTATTACTTCTTTTAGATATAGTTCCATTTTTTAAATTTTTTTTGTTTATCTTCTATGGGTAAATACTAAAGACAGTGATTGGAGCTTACTCTACCTTTACTACTTTTTTAAATAACGAAACCTGTGGTGCGTTCATAATTAGAAGAAACACACGTATAAACCACAGTGAAAATTATTTAATTGTAAATATTTCATCCTAAGTATCTTAGGACATCATCAGTACAGTATTTAAACAAAAATGAGGAATAACATACAGTTAGGGCGCATGATTACAATAGAATCTCATGAAAACGTGCATAACATGCTGAAGTAGTACAAAAAAAAAAAAAACGTTAATTATTTAACATACAAAACTGTGTTAAATAATTAACGTTTTTTTTTTGTACTACTTTAGCACGTTTTCATGAGATTCTATTGTAATCATGCGCCCTAACTGTATGTTATTCCTAATTTTTGTTTAAATACTGTACTGATGATGTCCTAAGATACTTAGGATGAAATATTTACAATTAAATAATTTTCACTGTGGTTTATACGTGTGTTTCTTCGAATTACCTTTACTACGAGTTGCCCAGCATTGCACTACCAGGTGTTGGCTTATGTTTGGTCTCGCCGAACTTTATACAGTTTTCTATATTCAGCATGAAACTCTTAGATTAGATTTCCTATCTTTGAGTTTCTTATTTGGCTAAGAAATAACGTGGTATTCAATATCCACTTATTTTTGAATATTTTACTTCACTGAAGTGAAGCCTGTTGGCTCTTATTTCAGTAATTGTTTATCTTCAATTTTTTTTTTTTAATTCATCTTTCCTTTTTGATGCACATCCATAGTATTTCTGCATATCAAGTTCTTTCAGTCGTCTTACTTCCTTTCATGTTTCTTCTCCAGTTTCTCCTCGTAGAACCGTTGCATGATTTTGCATTTCATTTTGTACCTGTTCTGTTGTTATATTAGGTTCATTATTGGTAATTTCAACTAATGTTCCATCAGTATTTGACTGGGAAATTTACTCCCACAGATCTGGGATTTTGGGGCCAATTTCTAGCTGATTTAGTCAGCACTTTTTGAGATTTTGCCAAGTGTAGTTTGTTTAAAAGTGCCATCTTTACTAGACTGAAGATCCGAGAACTCTTCATTATGCCTCTCTGATATATATGGTGTTCTAATTGGTTTTACTAGTGCTCCCACTCTTTCCACGAAAGTTCTAAAAGGACAGGTATTAACATGGTGTTCAGAACTTTTGCATTTCTGACAGGGTGTGAGGCACTGATTAGTCATATGCCCGATCTCCATGCAGTTGAAAACATTTAGATGTGGGACAGTTACCACCCAAGTGATTGTATGAACCACAACGCAGGCATTACCGCTGTACTCCGGGATAGTTTACCATAACTCGGGTTGTATCGATGTTGACAAAATTTGGTACGGGTGTCGTCATATCCATTGTGAAGGTTACATCATCAGAAAACCAATTTGGATCTTCACTTGATAAACTAATATTACTATATAACTAATATTACTTCACTTGATAAAGGTATATTACTAATCTTACCCCATTTCTAAAATGTCTGTATAAGAATTTCATTACTGTTCTCTATATATTCCATCAGAAATCTTTCGATTTTTACTGTTTTTACCTGGCTCCAGACTATTACAGGAACAACTGTGTTGCCTTCGAAAGTAAAACCCTGTAATAGTTTGTCCCTCATTTCTACATCTTTAACTATGATTAAATATTTCCCTCCACCAGAATAAATCTTGTTTGCACCGACTATCTCTTTTAAAATCTTAGTTACCCATCTTGCTTCTTCACACCTGGGAATTTCAATTCCTAGAGTTTGCATCCTTGGAGGAAATGATACCATTATCTCAAGTGGGAAAAAGACTAATCTCTGCATTTGATTATAAGAAAAAAAACACCTTTCAGTCGTAAGACCGAGAATAAAATAATCCCGTGATAAAGGAATAATTCTACACCACCAGCAAATGCTTTATTTGAGTTACTATAAAATGGCGGCAGTGATACCGCTAAAAGTAATCCTGTAATGCAGATATTAACTGCACTACCAGCTATTTTAATATTTATTTTAATAAAGACCAGTGCAAGTGGGAGTGAAACCATTAATAGCACCAGTAAAATAAAATCAAAATGAAAAACGAACTAAAGCAAACCAAAGTACTTATCTTGTCAAAAGCCAAGATCTGGTCAGTGGGAGCCAGACCCAGAGGTGATACTAAGGTTGAAGTAATGCAGAAGTCCTTACATTATGCATGTCAGTAAGGATATGTGCTTTGCATTATGGGTTACTAAGGCATGTTATGTGAATTCAGTAGCTTGTTTATATAAGTTGCCCTAGTTCAGAAAAGAGTTCAGGTGCAAACTTGTTTGTTTACACACGAATGAAGGATTAAACCAAGTATATGGTTTCTTGGTATCTTTAATTTGTAGTATAACCAAGTGGAAAAACTACCAAAGCGAGAGGGTGCAGGATGGAGTGCAAACCTGCCATGGAGGAATGCTGTTATGTTTGATGTAGGCAATGTTATCAACATTTATGCCAAACAGTTTGCATAGTCTCTTTAACATGCATACCAAAAGGATGCATGACAGTCTGATGTGTGTGATACTGAACTTTTTAGCTGCACGGTTAGCCTAGTGGCTATGTACTTCGCAACCTGGGGAAGGAGTGTCCTAGGTTTGATTCCCGTCAATGACACGAGGAGCTTAAGGATCTTCCTCAGCCATGGTCAAGTTAGCTGATCTTGAGCGTGGACAGCAGGGTTTTTTCCACCAGTTTATATGGGGGTTTTCATCCCGCAAGCAGGCAAACTGGTCAAGTGAACACACACACACAGATTACAGTCAGGAATACTGACCCAGCCATAGGTCTGATTCGTCAGCTATGCCGGGTCTGGAGTCCGGATAAAATTTGGGGGGACTGAGATGGTGCCATACCTCCGCATAAAGGGGACTCACAGCTGTGTATCATCATACAATTATTATTATTATTATTGAGCTTTGTAACGTACAGAAAAGAGACCAGTTCATCAAGGATGATATAGCTATCTGTATACTTTGATGATGGATGGGATTCAACCATAACACATTATTTTGCCTTGAAGAACCATAGACTTGAGACCCATAATCCGGATTTGAACATATAAGCGCATGATAAAGACAAAGCAAAGAAGATCAATCTGCATCCCATTCAAAAGAAGAGAGAGTCTGAAGGAGATACAATGCTCTCCTACACTTCTTTCTCTCTCTCTCTCTTAGTTAACAAATGTACAAGGAATGCAAGTTTTCTGTCTAAGGTGATTCCCAAGAACTTGGCTTCTGTTGCTACTGGAATAACAGTTCGTCCCATTCTTAATTCAGGATCTGGATGAAAATCCACTTTTCATCCAGATCCTGAGGTGCAAACTTTGTTTGCTCACACTTGGATAAAGGATTAAACTAAACTTATTATTTATTTAGAAGTATAACATTATCTGCATAAAATAAAGCGCTGAGATTAACACTTCCAATTTTGATATCAGGTTTAATACCACTTTCCTTCATAATGTGATCCATATAGATGAATAAGAGAGGGGATAATGTACATCCTTGCTGACACCAGATTTAACATTAAACCATCTTCCTGTACTTCCTTCAATTCTAACTTCTGACTTACAACTCAAATAGAGACTAAGCATTGCTTGATATAATGCCCCATTAACACCATATAACTGTAGCATTTGGAATAGCTTGTCTCTTGGCACTTTGTCATATGCTTTTTCGAAATCTACAAAACTTAAATACAGATCTTTGTTAGGTATTGTTTCTGGGAAAATTCCCATGCTACTCCTCTTAAACACTATTATTATTATTATTACAGCTATTATAGCGTGTTTTTGTTAAGGAGAGTCCCTTATATGCTATTTTTACGCAAAAAAAAAAATATATATATATATTTTAGGGCATTATGGGTGAGTATTGAAGACAATTATAGCAGAATAAAAGAGGAGGAAAAGTTTTGTACATACGTTTTGATACTAGGATGTCTTTAAAAAATTCCATGTTCCTGCTGAAGATTGTTTATAACAAGGAGGAAGGGAGTTTTGATGTGTGTGTGTTTTGATGCAGGAAGAATAAATTGGAAACTGGGTTTATTTTAATAATAATAATAATAATAATAATATATATATATATATATATATATATATATATATATATATTATTGTGTTTAAGGGTGCTTTTTTTTTGGAGGGGGAGAGTTTACTTGTGGGAAAACTTGGGCAAGGGAGAACGTTAACGGGGTGTGAACCACTTCGGTCGACTGACCATCATCGAAACATATCCGGAATGAATGTAGGGCAATGTCATGACTGCAAGTTGAATCTGCCAAATAAGGGCATTTATTGTTTCTAAATGGCCAGAGGCATGGCCTGATTTAAGTTGAGGATCGTCCAACATTCAGAAATTAGGTAGGGTCGGTGGATGTTGATTGAGTTTTCATCGCATTTTATGACAACTGTTTCGGATATTCTAAGCATTGTTTCATTGCCGTGTTTGTCTATGATTATGGCCTTGTCGATTTGCAGGATATGTTTCAGTTCAAGGGCATGAGCTGCAATTTCTGTCTTCCCTGTACTCTGTATTTTCTTTTTGATGTTGCGATGTTCCGGAATGGGGATGTTGCAATCCCAGATACTCTTGTAGTCTAGTCCATAAAAACCTAATAGTAGAGCCAGGGTAGGTGATGTCACAGTCTTTTTGACAAGGAAATTTGTAGACTACATTGTGGTGTTCGAATATTTCTTTGTGAGTGAGAGATTTAGTGAGTTTTAGGAGAGTTGCTAATTTTTGGTTTGGGTGAATACTAGCTTATAGTCCGTATGTTTGAAAATGTATTTGTAGGCTTTCTATGTGTTTTGGATGTATGGCAATTTGATGACCATTTGTGTAAGGAAGCCTGTTTTGGTTGTATTGTTGTTATGACGGGTTTTTGCCGTACTGTCTGCGTAATTTATTAGATGTGTGGGATAGTTGCAATTTTTAAAAACCTGTGTTAAATACTTTAATTCTGTGTTAAGATAATTGCTGTTGGTTGAGAATTTGTAAGCATTGATAAATTGTGATAGGATGACTGATTTTTTAATGGAAATATGGGTGGTATGAATTAAAATGGAAATAGTTTCTGATATGTGTGGGTTTATGGAATATCTTGGTAGCTATTTTATTGTCGGTTCTGATTATGTCAGGTTTAAGAAATTGATGAATTTGTTCTGTTTCCATGGTGAATGGTGAATTTCAGTCTGTTGCTATAATCGTTGAGGGATGTTTGTAAGGCGGTGATGTGTGAGGGTTTACCAATGCATAGAATATCGTCTACGTATCTGCCATAAAAGATGATGTGGAGGGGGGGGGGGTTGATTCTGTGTGTGCCAGGTTTTGCTGGTTGTCCACTGATGTTTTGGCCCATGGAGACTGAATCTTTGTTATATTCCAAACATTTCTCAACTATCTGTAGTAAAACGAAAATCTGATCCTGGCAGCCTCTATATGGCCTGAATCCAGCTTGTTCTTCACCAAGCTTCTCTTCCACAAATCATCTCAACTGTTTCTCAAGTATACTTGCATATATCTTACCAGGAACATTCAGTAATGAAATGTCTCTGTAATTCTCACATTCAGTTTTATTTCCCTTTTCATATATGGGTACTATGAGAGCTCTACTCCAATCATCTGGAATTCGTTCCTAGGTCCATTCTTTCTGAACTATGCAGTGCAGCCACTGTACGACTTTTATACCTCCATACTTGAGCATTTCTGGTCGAATATCATCTACTCCAGCTGCCTTTCCACATTTCAGGCTTTTGATGGCTTTTTCTACTTCAAGTATTGATATGTATGCCTGACAGCATGCCTGTCAGTGTTTTTTTATAACTATGCTGTCATCACTGCTTGCTTCATTCAGCAGTTTTTCAAAGTAATTACTCCATACTTCAAGGATATCTTTTTCTCCTGTTTTCATGTCACCTTTACCATCTCTAATTCCTTTTACAGAATTCTTTCCTCTATTTCTGAGCTTCCCTTCTTCAACAACCTCCAGAATATCTTGCCACATTCTTGGTATTAATTTTCTATGTTCTTGCCAAAGTCCTCCCATGACTTTTATTTAGCCAGTTTTACACAGTGTTTAGCTTTCTTACATTTGTCTCTGTATTCTCTAAGAGCACAAGCTGACTTATTTGCAGGAACTTTTGATATGCTTTCTCCTTTTCCTTCACTGCCTCTAACTTCCTGTGTCCACCATAGAGTTCTGATTTTTCTATACTTGCAGACAACCTCGCCACATGCCTCTCTGGCTGAATCAATCAGTGTTTTCTTCAGGGCTTGCCACTGAATCTCCAAGGTTTGGTTCAAGCTGTCAAACTCTTTCATTTTTTCTTGAATAATATTTGTGTATTTTAGTCTCTAGTTCGCATTTGAGAGCTGCTCAACTTTTATTCTCTTTAAAACTTTCTTACATGTTCTTCTTTTCAATATGAAATTCAATTTTATCCTGCTCAAGACTAAATAGTGATCACCTCCAATTTCAAATCCTCTGTACACTCTGGTGTCTGCACCAGCGTGAAAACATCACTATTAACAATAACACAGTCAATGAGACTTTTCTTATTCCTTGTCTCTTCTCTCCAAGTGCACATTTTTATGTTGGAACATTGTGTTAATAATAACCAGTCCATGTCCTGAGCAGAAATCCAACAAGTTTTTACCATTATTATTAGCTTTGCTCTTTTCTTCAAATTTTCCCAAAATATTTTTGTATGTCTGACAATCATTTCTTACTCTGCTATTTAGATCCCCAACAAGAACCAACTTTTCCTTGTTGGGGATCAGTTGCTTTCTCTAAAGCAACAAAACATTTGTCCACTTCTACCTTAGTAGAACCTTCTGTGGGACCATAGGTACAAATAAGTCTCATTGTCCAGTTCCCCATTCTGATATTTGCCCACATCACTCTACTTGAGACTGCCTACTCTTCATGAAGATTAGCCTCGTATTTAGTGTTGAATACTATGGCTACTCCTTCAAGGAAAAGAAGGAGTGGCCCTGAAAAATTTGAATATGAAAAATACACTAGAAGGATTTTTTATTTGGCATCAGAGTTCCCCACTCACTAAAGGGCCACATATGCATGCCCATTGACTAGCAAGCGATGGATGATCTCCCTGACAGTTGACACATTTAGCTTCTTTTTTTTTTGCAGAGCGAGATTTGTTATTATGCTCTTTATTACCACCCCAGGAGGAACACCAGGACTATCCTTGATGCAATGCCAGCTCCACAGCAAGCCTTGGGTCCCAACCACAGACCATGAGGTGAGAGACACTGCAACACCACTGACCCTTGCAAGCAAGCCCACTAGCTGATTAACCCTGGCCAGGTCATCCAGGAATGTCCATCTTGCTGAAGCAGAGGCTAAAGTTATGCAAGACTACCTGGATCTCCTCTTTCCAGATGTTCACAGGTCACACTGCACAGCAAACACGGTAGCAAGGTATTGTCAGTAAAGTAAAAAAGACTTAGGAGAAGTAGAATAAAGAATACGGATAGAAATGCAAAGAAAAAGAGGAAGAATGAAAAGGGCCAGCGCCATCAATGAGATTTGAACACTCCACTATGAACAGATTTTTCACAGGTAGGGGTATGGATAGCAGTGATTTATGAAAAATTTGGAAGAGGTTATTTTATCTTAATCTATTCATCAGTAATAACCTGTAAGTGACAAAATAACATGAATTGCAGGACCTTTTGAACATTGATATTCTCCAGGTATAACAACTGACAATTGCTGTAACAAAGAGGTTGGAAGGTTTTATGAGGTGGTACAAAATGTTACAAAACAAATAAAGACAAATGATATTTTGATCATCATGTGAGATTCAAATCCAAAAGTTGAATTCATGGGAAGAGAAGCATTCCAAATAATTGGTAACTTTCGACTTGATGTAAATGACAGAGACGTAAGGATAACTGGGCTTTATGAGCAAATTTATCTGATACTAACAAATACTTTCTTTCAACAAACAAAAAGGTAACTATATACCTGCTGAAGAAGGAGATGGCCTGGGAAAGTCTGGATGGTAAAATAAGAAACCATACTGATTATACAGAGTGTTTCAAAGGGGGGGGGGAATACAACTTTCAATGATAATAGAAGGTAAAAGGAATAGATGTATAATTGTTTTAATTCTGGAAGGATAGGGCGAGTTCAATGTTTAGAGGTGCAAGAGGAGAGTGTGTTCCAAACACTGAGTACCCTGGATGTCAGTAAAGCTGTGGGACTGGATGGTATTTCACCATTGGTTTTTAGAGATGT
Source organism: Typopeltis vanoorti (assembly GCF_054136105.1). Lineage (NCBI taxonomy): Eukaryota > Metazoa > Arthropoda > Arachnida > Uropygi > Thelyphonidae > Typopeltis > Typopeltis vanoorti. The sequence continues at coordinate 28,687,627 of NC_143557.1, read as the reverse complement.
GCTAAAGAACTGACAGCTCCGTTGACTTGGCTTTGTCACAACGTTAGTTATGAGGATCGGCTGAGGGAATGTGGACTGCAGAATTTGGTAGACAGAAGAAGGAGACGTGATATGATTGAGACTTTTAAAGTGTTCAGAGGTAGTTATAGGATTGACATTGGGGAGTTCTTTCACTTGGTGGAACAGTAGGAAGGAGCTATGACAAGGAGCCATCCCTGAAAGTAGAAAAAGGAAGCTGTGAACTAGTGGGTGAGAAGTGTTTCTTTACATGGAGGGCGGTTGAACAGTGGAATGCATTGCCTTATAGAGTGATGAGAACAAGAACGGTTAATGAGTTCAAGGAGTGGTATGATAGATTTTGTGCACTTCCCACGATGAGTCTTTTGACCCCATGGAGGTGTGAATAATAATATTTGCATGGTTATTGTCCATTAGAATTTACATCAGTAACTTCTCAACTTTCTTATAAATCATCTGTTAATAATGTATAGCAACTATTCAAACTTTATCACAGTTTAAACTAACAGTTTTCTTCCTCTTCGTTCAATCCTTTAACTGCTGACTTCTTGAATGGTCCCAACTCATGTCTTTTCCTGGATATCTCAAACTCAATGTAAACGAGTTCTCAACTTTCTATCCATCTGATAATATGATTCAATATAAACGAGTTCTCAACTTTCCATCCATCTATGATAATAATGCACCATAAGTTGAATATTATCATAAAAAAAGAAGAAGAAAAGTATTGCAAAATAAAGACATGACATCAATAGAGGAGAAACAATCAAGTGATTCTTGAATGATGCACTATCTGATCTTGTCCCAAACAAGAATAAACTTGGTAGAAGTAAAATGGAATCGAAACTTTAATATTACTGTTTTGTAAAGGTGATGAATTGAAAACAATATGGAAAAATACTTAAAAAATTCATCCAAAATAGAGAGCATCAGGCCTTCAGAGAGAATTGATACTAGAGTTCTAGCCTCAACTGATATAGTAACTGACAATACATCTCTTATTGGAAAATTTGAATTCCAGTAAAAAAAAAAAAAAATATATATATATATATATATATCATCATCAAATTCCTGACATATTCCCTCAAGGGGGTATACAGAATATGATAGTACAAAATGAAAAACTTACATCATTACTAACTTCCAAATCAATGTTATCTGTCAAGATTCCAACATTATCAGATTTTATATTTCTATCTTCTATGGCACTTTTTACTGCATCAATCCACCTATATCTTGGTCTTCCTCTGGGTCTTTTTCCTGCCAACCTGGTAGAGAACACTTGTTTTGCTAATCTTTCATCTCGCATTCTGCTTAAATGACCATACCACCTGAGATTAGCTTTACTAATGCATTCCTGGATGCTGACAATATCAAGTTCTTTCCTAGTATCCTCGTTTTTAATATGATACTGCCATTGATGCCATCTGTTTATGCCCGTAACCTTTCTCAGATATAATAGTGGTCTCTATTCTTTGGTCAAGTGTTTTATATCTAACCCAGCTCTCAGATCCATAAGTTAAAATTGGTTTGAACACTGTCTTGACAGCTAATTTAGTGTTTTGACTAATTTCTCTCTTAATCCATATAAATTTATTTATTTGACTTCTTACCATACCAACAATAAATAAAAATACAAAAAACATAAAATAAATTTTTAAAAAAATGTAAATATTATCCTGTTCACCCTCAGATTATTTACTAAACTGTATGAGGACAATGAAAATTAACTTTGTCTGAAAATTTAAAAGATAATGAAAATGTAGAAATGATATCACAACAAACAGAAAACATCTCAAGAAAAATTAGAAATAAAAAAATTGCAAGAATAGACAACATACACAATATATTTTTAAAATATCAGAAGGATACAATATGTCAGTTAATCAAACTATTGAAAAAGTGTCCTAAAAAACAAATACCAGTTTTTTATATTTTTTATTATTGTTTTAATGGAGAACTCATTTATGACAGGTTGGTCAGCCTGCAGTACTCTAGTACTGTGGATGGACAATAAGGAACTTATTCACATTTGATTTGAAAAGCTCTGGGTTATATTCCTTGAGAAACACATGGTGAAAGTTACAAGAGGAAAGAGATAAATGAAGAAGAGTGAGGGGATGTTGATTAGCTGCTGCATGTGTTTGGATGGATTTTCAATAGGGTGGGGGAATTGTTAATACCAATTCTGGTGAAGAGCAGCCACAGAAGTATTTATAGAAGATGTAGGCTGCAGAGACTGAACACCTGTGTGAAAGTGAGTGGAGTGTATTAGTGAGAGAGGGGTGGTCAATCAATCTGATTGCTCTTTTCTGTATAGAATCCTGTATTTTCAGAGAGCTCTTAGGAGCATCACCCAGATATGAGAGTAGTATTCAATAGTTGGGTGGATTTGTGATTTGTATAGGATTAGGAGTTGTATGTAGTTAAAGTAACACTTCGAGTGAAAGTATAATTTTTTGGATGCAGAGGATACTATCAACACCATCGACAGGAAGGACACGAGAAGCAATGGAAGAAACTTTCATCAGTTTAGAAAAGGCAGCAAAGAAGATTATTAAAAGAACACGTAAGACCACAGTAATAACTTTTAATTAATAAAGGTACAGATGTTTCATACTAAAACTAATAGTACATCTTCAGTGTCACACAAACAGTTATAGGAATGGAATACAAGTACAATACAAGAATACAAGTAACGAACATTCGGTGGATCACCTATTAAAATATAATTATTGCCACATGCTAGGAAAATATAGAAAATAATAATTAATCTTTAATTGTTTTTTTTTTATTGATTACATAAAATAAGTCCCCAGATCTTACAGAAAGAGAGAGAGAGAGAGAGAAAATCATTTCAATTTAAATTCGGTCTGTGTAAAATAGCTTCACAACTTTCTTTAAAAAGGCGTTCATGCTTGAACTGCATCTATGGAGGAGAATAGCTTTATCACACTGGATATTATGAGTAGTGTTAATACTGTGTTGTGCTACACCAGACTTCTGAGGTTTCTTGTATTCAATATAATATTGATGTTCCTTAATTCTTTTTTCCACAGAACAGCCAGTTTGTTCAAAATAAGAAACATCACATGGTATTTGGTAAACGCCAGCCAAAGATAGAGATGACAGTTTATCCTTTGTAGAAGGCAATAAAGAGGAAATTTTGTTCATAGGAACATATGTGGGAATCAATTGGTACTTTTTCAAAATTCTACCTATAGTTTCTGAGATTCCTGGAATGTAAGGGATTGGAACTCTGCGGACTATTGAAGAAACCTTAGGTATTGGAACATAAGATTCATTGGGGTTATAATTATTTGATTCCATTGACTTTTTAATGATGGAAAGTTCTTGTTGTAAGATTACTGGAGAAGAGCAAACTTTATGTGCTCTATTAATTAGAGATTTAAGAATGCCAAATTTTTGAGATGTGTGGTGAGCAGACTTTTTATGAATGTATCTGCCAGTAAATGTGGGATTTCGAAAGATGCTTGTAGATAAGGTACCAGAAGAAGTTCGAGTAAGCAGGATAACCAAAAATGGTAAAGTACCAGAATTTTTCTTTTCCATGGTGAATTGAATAAGTGGGTGAAGGCTATTTATCTGTTGTAGAAATGTGGTAATCTCATCTTCAATATGTGACCAAATAGCAAAAACATCATCAACATAATGATACCAAAGAGATGGTTGAAAATGAATGGATGAAAACATAGTGTCTTTGGACTGTTTCAAAAAGTAGTTTGCCAAAGGTGGAGACAGAGGGCTACCCATGGCAGTACCTTCAACTTGTTTGTAGATCTTGTTTTTCCAGCTGAAATAACACTAATGGATAACAAATTCGAAAATCTTTGCAATATCTGGAGGGTAATCTTCATATAACAATTTGACTGTGTCGGCTAATGGAATATTAGTAAACAGAGAAATAATGCCCGAAACTGACTAACTCAGACTGTTTGAGAGCACTTAAGGAACGCGACAAGACTTTTGCAATTCGAAAGGTGGGAGAATCAATGCAATTCACGATAGGTTGCACTGGATAGCCTTCTTTATGGGTTTTCAGAGTCCATATAGACAGGGAGTTCTTCAAAGTGTATAGGTGTGTAATTTATCCACGTAATTTGGGTCCCAACTGATAACCTCATTAAGTAATTTATTTATTTGTTTAATTTGTGAATTTGTAGGATTATGCATGATCTCTTGGTAGGTAGAGGTGTCTTTTAAAAGGTTGGATACTTTTGCCTCATAGTCAGTCTTATTCATGATTACAATAGCTTTTCCTTTATCGACCTTAGAATAGATATTTTATTATCTCTCCTTAAAGAAGTTAGCCCTTTGATTTCAGCATTTGATAAGTAAAATGGAGGTAATTTGCTTTTAAATAATGAAGTCGCAACGTCAAAACTAAGTTTGTTATCATCGTTGCTAGAAAGTCCTGACGATTGTGTTCTATATTATGTAAAAAATTAAGATATGGGATGCATTTAGGAATAACTGCAAAATCAAGGCCTTTTGCTAAAGCACTGGTTTCGGCGTCGGATAAAGGGCGATTGGAAATATTAACAATCCATTTATTAGTAGAAGTGATGTCAGAGGTTAAGTTTTTCTTTTGCTTGTGATATAAAGAATTATATATATATATATATATATATTTTTTTACATAAGTCTGTGAAAATTTCTTTTGAAATGATTGTCTCTCTCTCGAAGATCTGGGAGACTTTTATTTTATGTAATCAATAAGAAAAAATCAATCATCTTAAAGATTAATTATTATTTTCTATCATTTTCTAGCACTCGGCAACAATTGTATTTTAATAGGTGATCCACCGAATGTTTGTTACTTGTATTCCATTCCTATAACTGTTTGTGTGACACTGAAGATGTACTATTAGTTTTAGTATGAAATATCTGTACCTTTATTAATTAAAAGTTATTACTGTGGTCTTACGTGTTCTTTTAATAATTATACTATGCAATTAACCAATTAAAATTAATCAATTTGCAGATTAACCAATTAAAGTATATGCCAGTAACTAGAAAGATTTATGATAATAATCCTTCTCAAATTGAAATTGGTTCCTATAAATTTGAAATTGCACATAGTTTTATATACTAGGGATCAGAAGTTAAAATATGATATCAGTAGTGAGATTCAGAGACATATTCTTTCCACAAATAGATGCTTTTGGACTTAGGAAACATCTAAAGTCACATCTGATCTTAAGAAAGACAACAATAATGATGTAGTAAGTAATACCAGTGTTAACCTATGCCTCTGAAAACTGGGTATTATCAATGGTAGATGAAGGATTGCTAGGTCTGTTTGAAAGACAGGTTCTCAGATATATTTTTGAAACAGTACAAGAGAATGGTGTGTGGAGGAAAAGATATAACCATGAACTATATAGATTATTTAATGAGCCAGACATTATTAAGTACATAAAAATAAATAGATTAAGTTGGGCTGGACACATCATACACATGGATAGTAATAGAATAGTTAAGATGTATAATGCTAAGCCAGAAGGAAAAAGAAAAATTGGAAGACCTAAATTAAGATGGGAAGATGGAGTGATGTAAGATATTAAGGTTTTAGGAGTCAAAAATTGGAGGAGTTTGGCACTGAATAAGGAAGGCTGGCAGAAGTTTCTGAAGAAGGCCAGGGCCTGTCGAGCTGATGATGATGATTGTCAAGGGAAATAATGCAGAGCAGTGTTTTGTTAGTGTTGAAGTTGATAATGTTATCCAAACCCCACTGATGAATGTTTTGAAGATCAGAATGTACGTTAATAGAGTTCAGGAGGTTGTGGTAATTTATGCATTGCAGGGTTTGTCAAATGAAAAGGAGTGCAATGTGCTGTCATTAGCAAAACTGTGTACTGAATTGGCAGTCAGCTGGAGTAGATTATATATAGAAGAAAGAGAGAACAGAGCATTGTGAGACTCCAGAATTAGTTGTATAGACAGAAGATAAGGTGCCATCCATCATCACTTGAAGTGAATATCCGACCAGAAGACTAGCTACGCAAATCACAGAAATCAAAATGATGGGTGTCTTTTAATAGACCTTTGTGACAAATTCAGTCAAAAGTGTTGGACATATCAAGAGTAACCACTTGAGATTTATCAAACCTTTCCAAGCTGTTTGTCCAGAGTTGGGTGACATAGGGTATTAGATCCTCTGTTGATTGAGAGTAATGGAATCCATACTGTTGACCATTTATTAGATGAGTGGCTTCAAGGTAGCATAGGCATTGGCTGTTAATGGTTTTCCATTAGTTTAGAAAGAATTGAGGTGACAGAAATCGGATGACAGTTTGAAGGTAAACATTTGTTACCCTTCTTAGGAATAGGTTGAATATAGGCTAATTTCCAAACTACAGGATAGAAATAGGTGGCATAAAGTGGGAGTCAACTCTGGGCCATAGAACAAATGGAGGGATGTAATCATGGCCAGGAGATTTTTTTGGTATCCAGTTTGCACAAAATATTTCTAATCTCTTTCTGGTGAAAGATCAAACAAACATGGCATTGAGCATTTGCAATGGTCGGGAGACATTTCCCATGGTCAGCTATGCAAGAATTGGAAGAGAAGTAGGAAGCCAGGATGTTGCTTTTTCTGTGGGGTGATAATGCAACAGTACTATTTGTGTGTAAAAATGGTGGGAGTGGTGTTGGGCAGAAGTTATGGTCAATAGCTTCTACTACAGCCCAGAAGGCATGGCTGCCATTTGGGTAGGATACAAGTTTCCAGCTTTTAGCTCTCTCAAAATCAGTTTTCGATGTGGTGATAATTTTCTTTCAGCTTTTCAGAGCTTGGGTGTAGTCTGTATAGGAAGATGGAGTTTTGGATGTAAGCCAATTGTGGTATGCCTGACTTCTTTTGTACAGTTCTGGCACGCCTGTGAGAGAACCAAGGCTTAGATAGGGAATGAAAATTTAGGATAAAGTATGGAATGAATATTTTCATGCCGATAAGTTATTTTAGCAATTCTTTCTGCACACAAGTTTGGCTCAGATGGCTGTAAGCAGTAATCTAACCAAGGAAATGAGGCACTGAAGTTGCTAAGATTGTCCCACTTGTCTTTTTGATAATGCCATATATCCTTTTTTTATATCATGTAGCAATGCATAGATGTTAGTGGTTGTGTATGGGTTGCTACATGGTAAAAAAAAAAGGATCTGCAACATATTGTAGTCTGAGCTGCCTAGAGGGCAAACAACATTCCCAGAGTACTTAGATGAATCACTGGTAAGGAAGAGATCAAATGTGTTTGGGGAGTGGTTAGGATTGTTTGGTATTCTGGTAGGCACATGGACACTTTGTATGAGATCATTTGTGACTGCAAAAGTCTCAGCCTCTCTACCTACTTGATTTGTGCAATTGGAAGTGTACAGCCAGCTGGTATCGTGGACACTGAAGTCCCCAAGGAAAAATGACTTTGCTGTTTGGAGAGTTGGATTGAAGAAAATCAACATTTAAGAAAAGATGACTCAAGAGTTCAGAGTGGTTGCTAGCATTAGGAGGGCAGTAGAATAAAATTTAAATCTAGTAGAATGAAGTAGGGTGATTTTTAGCCAAAGGAGATGAAAATTGGGAGATTCCAGGTTGCGTACTCTCTGGCAAGGTATATCGGAGTGAACACATGCACATACTCCATCTCTGAAGTGAAAGGAGTTAAAGAGTGTGCAGTTGAGAAATTAGAGATGAGTAGTGTTTGAGGAAATTGAGATTTGAGTTTGTCAGGAAGAGTAGGTGAGGCTTTGTAGGCTGGAGGTGGAAGTAAACATCATTAAGGTTAGAACTGAGAAATGATGAGAAAAAGATGAAAGCAGGAACAATATTACACCTAAGGTCTTACAAAAAGAAGATAAAACAGATCCAAATAATAATTATGGAGGCATTAACAGATTACTAACCAAAAATTTTGAAAATCTCTACAGAAATTATTCAAGAAATTATAAATGAACCTCTGGTGTATTAATGCATTTACAAAGGCTAGTGATATATATCATCTTCGGCTGTACACGGCCTTTGAGGTGGGATGTAGAATTTGTCTCACTTCTTGATTGTGCACTGTACAGGCACACCACAAATTGTAGTGTGTTTCCACTGAATTAAAACTATACAAAAGAATATGTTTGCTTTAGGATACATTAGAAACCAATAATTAAAGGACTTCTATACTTGGTTGGTATATTTAAATTACAAAAAGTTATAAGAAATTTTATGTGAACTAATAAGACATGAACCATATGCAAATGACTGAGACACATTTAAGGAGAGAAAGAATAAGCATGTAAGACATACATTCATTGGATACAAATGAATTACAATAATTTTACATTTATGGTATTACACATATCCAAGAAACTGCTGTGAGAGCATATGAACTGTATTATGTATAATCTCTATACATGCAAGGCATGAATAAATAAATAAAACTTTTAATGTAAAACACTAAATATAGTGCACAGAAAATGAGTTGGTCTACTCTATTTAATAACAACTGCAATGAAAATGATCTTATGAATGGTTAACAAATCCACTTTCTAATAGCAGGCTGTGGGTTTGAATCCTATTGGTGACATGGATGTTTAGGTCACAGATGAATTTATTGGCTGGTAGGATACCACTACCCCACCAACTGATGGCTTGAAGTGCTTGAAAATGTTCTGTGTTTGGTTATTTGGTTCAGGGTTTACAAATTATGTAGAAAATAAAATTACAAAAAATATATATAAAATTAATTAAAATAGGAAAAAAAATCCACAGTACTAATGCACTATAGGTTTACAACCTACTTGGGATGGAAATCACAAAAGAATAAAAGTTTTATTGTAACATTAACTACAATATGCTCCTAACAACCTGCTTCAAAAGAACTGATAAGGGAAATTTATTTGCTCGCTCTCGCGCGCGCGCGCACACACACTTTGCTAAATGCAGAAACCAACTGATTTATGTAATGCAGATTTTCAAAAGCACATTTTTTCTTTCTTTTTTTATGACTTGAAATAAGCTAATCTTATATTTCAGATATTCTATCGAAAAAATGTGCACACCTGATGTGAAAGGGACACTTAAGCAGCCACGACCTTCCAACTATTCTTGGACTTCATAACAACATTCATTAAAATCATTCTGCCATAAACATTCCTCCTTTTACTTGCAACATATCCAAAGAACTGTTTGGTATTATCCTTGGCTGTGCTCATCATCATCATACGTATAAAATTTAGGCCTAGCATGGCCTGTTCCGGCCTTAGAAGTCATCGTTGAATCGTTTAAGAGGATGTCCTAGTTTTCTTTTTCCTAATGGCTTGTATTTTAAGGTAATCTTGTTTTGGTAATCTTTCTGTTTTCATTCTTTGAACGTGTTCCATCCATTTATGTTTATATTTTTTAATTTTTTCTATTACTGGTTCTTGGTTTAATTCTTTCATAATATCTTTGTTTCTTTTGTGATCAAATAGGGTATACTTTGCAGTTTTTCTCATAAACTTCATTTCTTCTGTTGTTAATCTTTGTTTGTATTTTTTGTTTTATTGTCCAGATTTCGCTTCCATACATTAAGACCGGTAAGGCTAATGTATTGTATACTTTTTAGCCTGGTTTGTTTTTGAACTAGGTTTGGTTTAAATATAGAGTTAATTACACCTGTTATTTTTAAATATTTTGCAATTTTTATGTTTATATCTTTTTCATTTTCATATGTGATCATACATCCTAGGTAGTTAAATGAATTCACCTGTTCTAAGATCTTGTTATCTATTACTATTTTAGTTCTTGCTGGAACTTGTCCTTTAAAGGCCATAGTTTTTGATTTTTCCATTGATATTATCATACCATAATCTTTGGATATCTCATTTACATTTAAAATGGCTTTCTGTAAGTTATCTTCAGAATTTGTAATTATTATTTGGCCGTCTGCAAAGAGGAGAGTGTTTAAGTTAACTGTAGGTGAAAGTTTAATTCCTTGATGTAAATTTTTACTCCAGTTTATTATTATTTCATTTAAGTAGATATTAAAAAGAGTTGCTGAGAGGGGACATCCCTGTCAGACCCCTTGTTTTATCTCTCTTGTATATGATAGCTTGTGATTTAATCTTATTTGTATTTGATTATTTTCATATATACTTGTGATAGCTTTTAGGATATTATTTGGTATTTGTCTTTCTTTTAATATGTTAAATAATATGTTTCTTTTAACTTTGTCAAATGCTTTTTCAAAGTCAATAAATGCAATATGTGTTTCCAAATTATATTCTCTTCTTTTCTCTATTATTAATTTTAGGCAAAAGGCTGGGTCTATACATGATCGTCCTCTTCTAAATCCATTCTGTACTTCTAGAATAAAGTTTTCAGCATATTTCATTAGTTTGTTATTTAAGATTCTGCTATACATATTTTGTAACAGGAATTTAGTATACTGATACCTCTATAGTTTTTAGGGTCATCTCTATTACCTTTCTTAAAGATAGGAATCACAATTGCTTTTTTCCATTCTATTGGGGGAATACCAGTTGAGTAAATTTTATTTAAGAATAATAAGAGTCTTTCTTTGAATCTTGTTCCTGCGTGTTTATATAGTTCTGAACCTAGCTTATCTTCTCCAGGTGATTTTCCGTTTCTTGTTTCTTTCAGGCTGATTTCTAATAATTCTTCAGTTATTTCCTTTTCATTTTCGTTAATTGTTTGCCAGTTGTCTTTTTTAAAATATTTGTCTATACACAGTTCTGTGTAGTAATTTAGAAATTCTTCTAATTTCAATTCAGTGTTTAATTTTATGTTTTCTTTGGTATCTGCATTTAGGTGTTTCAAAATCTTATATACATTGGGTCTTATTTTAAATCATGTTCTAAATTAGAAACAAATTTATTCCATGATTCTCTATGTCTTTTTCTGGCTTCTCTTTTAACTATGGCTCTTATTCTTTTATATTCTATTTCATCTTCTAATCTTTTACTGCTTAACCATTTGTGATAGGCTTCTTTTTTCTTTTTGATTATTTCTTTGTTTGTATCATCCCAGATCTTTAGTTTTTTTCTTTTATTGAATTTTTTGGTCTTTCCTAAGCTTTCATTTGCTGCTGCATTTAGTATCGTTTTTATATTAAGCCATTCTATTTCTATTTCTTCATTTTGTTTTATTTTATCTAGATATTGGTTAATTCTTTGTTCATATAGCCATTGTACATTTGTGTCATTCAATAGTCTAGTTTTATAAACAAATGTTTCAATTTTTCTTTCTGTTCTTGTTACTTGTAAATATAGGTGGTAATCTTAATTTTATTTTAACAAGGAAGTGGTCACTGCTTATTTCATATCCTCTGTGAACTCTAACATCTAGTGAAAATTTTGATGTCTTTTCATTTAATATGAAGTAATCTAATATTGATTTCCATCCTCTTGCTGCCCAAGTATATTTATGTATGTCTTTATGTTTATAGAAGGAATTCATTATTTTTAGGTTATCATAAACTACAAAGTCAATCAATTTTTTACCATTTCTGTTTAGAGTGTGTTCTCCATGTATTCCTATATTATTATTAAATTTCGTGTTTCCAATTCTTGCATTTAAGTCTCCTGCTAAAATTATGTAATCATTTTTATTTATTTTATTATATATGTTTTGTAGCTGATTATAAAAATCAATATCATCTTGTTCTCTTCCTTCTCCTGGGGCTTATAAACCAATTATTGTTAAATAGCCTCTATCTATTTTTATTCTAGCTTCTATTATTCTTTCATTCCATAATTTATAATGTTTTAACTGTTTTGAACGGGAGTTATGAATCCAAATCATGACTCCTGCTTGTGCTCTTTGGTCTCTGTCAACTCCACTGTATATCACATTAAAATTTTCAGTTCTCATAGTTCCTTTTAATTTCTTTTTTGTTTCAGTGATTACTGCTATTTTAAAATTTCTTTCATTTAATAATTGGTCTAATTCCATTTCTTTATATGCTATTCCTCTTACATTCCAGTTTGGTATGTGAATTATATTTTGCCATTTCCATTTTTGTTTTACCTTTTCCATTCCAGGGTCGTTTCCCATAGTTTCAATCCGATTATCTTTTTCTGTCAGCTTACTAGTAGAATTATGTTCTCTATGTCAGGGGACTAGCCTGACGATGGAATAGTTCAGTGGTAGGGCTGCTACCTTAACTAGCCTGAACTAGAAGAAGGCTTCTGAACTAGCCTTCTTTCAAATTTAAACCCATAGGATGAATAGGGTATACTGGAGGGGAAAGAGTAGATTATAGAAGAAATATAGTAAGGTTTATAGAGAGGGCATAGTTGTAAGGCCAGAAATGAAAGGACCCCATGGCCCTCAAGTACTCTAATAGCATAAGGGTCATAAAGTAAGAGTACTTTGGCTGATAATTCCTTTTCATAATCTGCTTTTGCCTTTCTTACCACGATGCTTTTCCTTCTGGCCTGTGCTTTGTACTGCTGTTCACATTTCTCCTTGAATTCACCAACACAATTTTTTTTTGTAGCTCCAGCTTAATGGTGATATTCATCCATTTAACTTCCACTTGATTTACTCTCCTGATTCTAGGTAGGCAGTCTGTCATTACTATCTTCAAACACTCCTTTACCACTTCCCATGCAGTTTCACATGCCACGGCACTGATCCAAGCAATCTCCTAAGCCTGTCATACTTACCAGCACCATAACTATACACATAAACTCCTGAAAATTCCACACATTAAGCCACATTCTAGGTCAAGACCTGAAATGTGGTCACTCTCACCAATTGGCAGAAATGTGATCATACAGGTTATAGACAAATTCTCTGATGCAATTATTGGATCTAGCACTGCCAAGCCCCTAATATATTTCATCCCATGCTGTCTCAGGTAATTATTCTTTAGTAGATGTATAAATTTCATTTTCTTCCTCCCATGTGTCCTTTCCTCCTTCAAATATATGTTCCCATAATGAAAAAAATTAGACGATTTCTTAGGTCTGCTACTATTCAATGTTTTAATGCAAGCAATAATAACAGAACAAAAAGATAAATTAACTTTAATAAAAAATAAACTGAAGTAAAAGGGCAGTCACTCAAAGCAACACATTATGGAAATTTAAACAGAACATATAATAAAAATTTAAATGCAATTATGACATACTGCAAGAAGTATATACGAAAGTATAATAAGACTAGTTTTAAGCTATGCATCTGAAACATGATTCTGAAAGAATAAAGATAAAACACTCCTACAGAAATTAATCCTTAGAACTGTGGGTAAAATGTCAGAAATGAAGAGATATTCAAGAATTACACCTTACAATAAAAAATGAATGAAGAGCTAACAGTAAAAAGAAACGTGAAACTATGAAAAAAATATAAAATACTTTACTAAAAGAACACGAAAACAATATAATGATGAACTGCAATGATCACTGCCACAATCTCAGGCTTAAAGCAAAACATAAGTTAAATGGATGAAAGCAAAATTGATATATGAAAATATGATATGGACAGACTTTTGCAAAAAGAGGAACAAATGAGTGCACACGTTTGCACTTGTAATTTTTTATAACAATAAAAAAAAAGATATTAGAAGGGAAAGGTACCATATTAATACAGGGGAAGGAGGCATTATCTGATACTATTCCCAGAGAAGAATATATCGGGGGGAGGGGGATTAACTAGATGAATAAGCTCATAAAGCAAAGCAGTAAAAATTATATGGAATGTCATGTCTTTTGCACGCATGGGCATGCACACACAGTGCAATCTCAGTTGTCTAACCACAGCAGGTAAGCAATGGCCAGTGGGATAACTGAAGGGTTAGTGAAGGTATAATTACATAGTGATGCTCCAGAAGTCAAATTAAAAATGCCAAGAAATTATATTCTTGTTTAATCCATTATCCAAGTGTAAGCAAACAAAGTTTGTGCATGAAGTCACTTCAAGACTGGGCTACTTGTATATAGAGGCTAATGACTTCACATCAATTGCCTTAGTACCCCTGCAATGAACATATCCTTATATGGACATGTATTATGCGTACATTATAGGAAGGGCCACTACCCAGACTGTTTCAACCTTTAATGAGGTCCCATCTGTGGGAGCCAGACCCAGAAGTGATACCAAGGTTGAAGTAATGCATAAGTCATATTTCCATATACAAGTGGTCAAAAGGTGTCACACTTTATTACTAAAAAAGTCTGTATTAGAGATAGATGTTGAAATTATTTTTTCACTTGGTTATACTATAAATTAAAGATGCCAATAAATTATATTCTTGGTTTAATCCTTTATCCAAGTGTAAGCAAACAAAGTTTGTGTATGAATCACTTCACAACTGGTCGACTTATATATAGAGGCTAATGACTTCACATCTATTGCCGTAGTATTCCATAATGCAACATTAATCATATCCCAACAGACATGATTAATGAATAGTATTATACATCCACAAAAGCATTAATAACAAAATATTAAATAATATTAAAAGCATTAAATGTAATGATATGGGTTATTACTAAGGCAATTGATGTGAAGTCATTAGTCTCTATATACAAGAAGCCTAGTCGTGAAGTCTTCATGTGCAAACTTTGTTTGCTTATGCTTCGAAAAAGGATTAAACCAAGAATATAACTTCTTAGCATCTTTAATTTATAGTATAACAAAGTGGAAAAACTTTCAACATCTATCTCTAATCCAGAGTATTTTAGCAATAAGGTGTGACACCTTTTACTACTTGTATATGGAAATATACATTATGAAATATTGTATATTTCCATATAATTGAGGATCTTACCCTTGGAGGGTAATGGATGGCAATCCTGTAGCCAATGAAGCTCTAACTGAGGCTCGGCTATTGCTGTTACCCTCCTGCCGTTATCAGAGATTTTAATAGCTCCATATAATTGAAATTGAATTTTCATATTTCAATTGAAATATGAAAAATACAATGGAAATATGGATCAGAGAACTAACAGGAAAGTTTAGTGCCAAGGTGACAATATTGAAAAGTAAACACAAAGGATATCTTACAGAAGCTGCAGACATCAAAGAAAGATGGAAAGAGTATACAGAAGCCCTTTACAGAAAGGACTTCAAATATAGAAGGTATATAGAAGGTAATGAGTTCACATTAATTGCCTTAGTATCCCATAATGCAAAGCATGCATCCTTTTATGCATGTCCGTAAGGATATGTACATTGTATTATGGGATCCTAAGGCAATCAATTCTCCAGTATATTCACTTATCATGCTGAAATCTCTTTCATACCAACAGCCTTGTTTACATTAAGAATTTGCACTATCTCTACTGCTTGCTGTTTTAGGTTTTGTAATGTCTCATGGAGTAGAGTTATAAATAAATATACAATGCTCGCTTAGTTATCCAATCTCCAAATGACTAAATCTTCAATTAACTGACCAATGATAGGACTAGGGTGTCAACTGACTTCTGGTACTTGTAGAAATTTTTTTCACTCGATTATAAATTAAATTTAAAGTGTCAAAAAAGTATATATATTCTTGTTTAATCCTTTATTATTATTATTATTACGTGACACCTCCAAGGAGTCCAAAGACTCATCGAGGGAGGGCACCTACTCTACAACTCTGTCTCCACTACTCACTCCACCAACTACAGTGAACCACAACTACACCAACAACATCTACTGCCCACTACCACCACTAGTATTTTCACAGACATTCACAAACATCCATGCCCATGGCAGGATTCGAAACCAAAGCCTTTTGGCTGGAGAATGGATATGCTAACCACTTGGCCAACCAGGCCGGCAAATGTAAGCAAACAAAGTTTACATGTGAAGTATCTTCACAACTAGGCTACTTGTATATAGAAGGTAATGAGTTCATATTAATTGCCTTAGTATCCCATAATGCAAAGCATGCATCCTTTTATGTATGTATAACACTATGCATTATGCATGTCCGTAAGGATATGTACATTGTATTATGGGATCCTAAGGCAATTAATGTGAAGTCATGAGCCTCTATATATAAGGAGCCCAGTTGTGAAGTGACTTCACATGCAAACTGTTTACTTGCACTTGGATAAAGGATTAAACCAAGAATATAACTCCTTATCATCTTTAATTTATAGTATAACCAAGTAGAAAACTTTCAACATCTATCTCTAATGCAGAGAATTTTAGTAATAAGGTGTGATGCCTTCTGACACCATATACAAATAGTATATGGAAATATGACTTTGGCATTACTTCAACCTTAGTATCCCTTCTGGGTCTTTTTTATATAATGGCTATAGCTCCGACAGTATCAAAATCAATCCTTCCCCCAGTTCACGACCTTCTGATCAGAAAGATTTTAGTAATACTAAAATAAAGATAAACTCATTCCTCTCTCATTTCCAGGTTCACTGTTCCTGCAAACTGGACAGACAAGAAGATCAGCTACCATGTGCATGAAAGAAGATAAAAAATACATCTGCAGTCATGACTGGAAAAACAACATCATGATCCAATCAAAGTAAATTTAAAAGAGAAAGACTGTTTTTAGAATCTACTAATGCTGTTAAAAAATCACCCTATTTGAACAAATATGGTTTATAAAACTTCCCAAAATATGGAAAACATAATAACCCAAGATCCCTGTTTACATCCTAGGATGCCAACAGGTATTCATAGAGGGCACCCCACCTAGTTTAGGATTAGTCTTTTGTCCACATGTTTCAGTTAATTTTGTGCTGCCTTTATGTGTGTATTACAAGTCTCATTTTGAAATCTCTCATGATGTCTTCGTAACTGAGATGAAAGAACTAAATGGTATATAATTAGTGCCGTTTCACTTCATTGAACTTTTAACATGAGTTTCTCTCAGCACTTAAGTTTTAACACATGGATGCTGTTTATCTCTGAAGAGGCAAATTATAAATTATTAATAATAGTTCAAATAAATAATACTTACTGCTTAATAATAATGGCATTTTTTCATCATGATCAATTGAGCTGGATATCACTTCATCCTGCAGCAGTCCTTCCTAATTTGTTGGCAAATATAAACTAGTGAATATTATTAATTATTCTAAATATATAATTTGATAAAGTATTAATTATTCATCTGATATGTAATAAGTAACAAGGTATTAGAGTGCTATTTTATAAGATGAAACTTCCAGCAGTTTCATCTTATAAGAATATAACAATCTAATGGACCACTAATGGGCAGGGATGCACAATATACAGCCTCTCCCTGTCAAGTCAATCCCACAAAAGGGAGCTCTGGTGCATGCAATGAACCAGAGCTCCCTTCTGTACCCTGCTACTTCTATTCCTGTTATTATATCCTCTTGTGTCAACCACGTCTCAGTGATCCCAATAATCTTTGGCCAGGCTGATGCTATCAGCGCCACCAAGTCAATTGACTTGACTTGACAGCGCCTCCCTGTCAAGTCAATCCCACAAAAGGGAGCTCTGGTGCATGCAATGAACCAGAGCTCCCTTCTGTACCCTGCTACTTCTATTCCTGTTATTATATCCTCTTGTGTCAACCACGTCTCAGTGATCCCAATAATCTTTGGCCAGGCTGATGCTATCAGCGCCACCAATTCCGCTCCTTTATTCTGGATACTTCTGCATTAGTATAAAGCATAAAAGTGCCACAGTTTCCATACCCAGCATTATCCCCTCTAGACTCCACTGGGCTCAGCGTTACCTGATGTCGTCCCCCCTTTTCTCAAGTACACATTCCCACAAGAGGCCATCCCCTGCTACCATCCCTGGGCATTGTAGTTTCCCTGCATTGATTGACACACATACTCATTCAGAACAGCAATCCTGCAGATGCTTACGTCCTTCCTTATTCAAATGCAAGCGGTCTCTCACATACAATTCCTTTCTGTCCTCAAATCCCGTCCAAGCATCCACGTATTCCAATCCTCTCTTCTGACACATTCTAGCTATTCCCACTGCAAAAGAATATCTTCCTAGCTGGAGGAAATGCTAACAAGACTACTAGGTGTAGACGACCTTCATCGCCTGGTGAAACATCCCACCTTGCTTAATACACTCTACCATTTTGAGGGTATGTAATTTAAAACAGTGGAAACACAGGACAGCAACCAAACAGTATATTGGCTGGAACCAGAAGGCAACGAGTCAGGAAGGTCATGCCTGGTGATGGACTATAAGCAATGGTATGTGGGGGGACACTATCGAAGCCAAGGAGACTGGTCACTTATGCAATGGCACTATCTTACCTTCCTTCCATTCCCTAGGCACCTTTCCTGTAGCCAGACTTTCAGTGAAAAGCCAGGTCAAAGGAGCTGTCAGTTCTTTAGCACATTCTCTCAAAACTCGTGGTGAAATACCATCCAGAGTACTCAGTATTTGGAACACACTCTCCTCCTGCACCTCAACCTTGAACCTGCCTATTACTCTGGTATTAAAATTTACTCCTCCACGATGAAATACTCCAATCAAGTGTTCATTGAACAATTCCACTATGTCCTCTGCATCAGTCACTCTATTCCCATTTTTATCCCACAATGTCATTCTTCCACAATCATTTCTCCTTTCTCCTTCTACTGGCCACATAGCTAAAAATTTCCCTAGGATTATCTTTGGATCTTAGGGCCAATCTCTTCTCATATTCCAGTTTTGCCATCCTTACCATACTAGTCACTTTCATGGCCTGTGTCTTATATTCTTCATGCATCTGCTTTTCACCTGTTTCCTTATATCTCTTCCACAGCCTCTTTTTCACCTGCAGTTCCTGTTTGACATTGTTTGTCATCCACTTTACTCCAAATTGTGTCCTCTTCTTCACTTGTGGAATACAGCTCACTATTGCTGCTAACAAATATCCCTTCACAATTTCCCAAGCACTAATGATATCCTGGATTTCCAATTCCTTCCTCCATGAAATTTTCCTAAGTTGATGTCTAAGACTATTATAATCACCTGCCTTATAATTCCACGTACGTTCCCTTTTCTTTGATACTCCTGCATGTCTATTCATCTTCCTAGTCAAAACAACATGGTCACTCTCTCCAACAGGGGAGAGAGATTTCATCTCAGTTATTATCAACTCTTCTGATGCTATGACCAAATCAAACACTCTTGAACCTCTTGTTCCTTCCATTACATGTTGCCTAAGATATTTATCCCTCAAGAATTCTAGAAATTCCATTCCTTTATTGCTACATGCATCTTCCTCTCCCCAATTTATACTGCTGTAGTTAAAATCTCCCATAACAATCATTCTTCTTGCACTTGCCAAGCTCAACTGTCTGAACATCTCCTGCTCTCCAACCTCTATGCTCCTCGGTTTGTAACAACACCCTACTAAATATCCTGTCTTGTCCACCTCACACCAGTGTCACTGCCTTCCAAAGCCTCCACTCTTAGAGGGCATAAGTCATCATTTATCATAAGCAGTACTCCACCACCATGCTTGCCCTTCTTATGCTGCTGAAAAATGCTGTACCCTGCAACTTCTATTCCTGTTATTATATCCTCTTCCATCAACCACATCTCGGTGATCCCAATAATCTTTGGCCAGGCCGATGCTATCAGCGCCACCAATTCCTCTCCTTTATTCCGAATACTTCTGCATTAGTATAAAGCATAAAAATGCCACTGTTTCTGTACCCAGCATTATCCCCTCTAGACTCCACTGGGCTCAGCATTACCTGATGTCGTCCCCCCTTTTCCCACAAGAGGCCACCCCTGCTACCATCCACCCTGGGCATGCTAGTTTCCCTGCATTGACACCCGTACTCATTCAGAACAGCAATCTCTCCAGATGCTTACGTCCTTCCTCATTCAAATGCAAGTGGTCGCTCTCATACACTTCCTTTCTGTCCTCAAACCCCCTCCAAGCATCCACATATTCCAATCCTCTATTCTGACACATTCTAGCTATTATGTTATTCAATATTACTGCTCTTCTGCTCAGCTCGTCACTATCATACCTAGGCGACACGCACACTATCATTTCTCTCTGCGTCTTCTTTCATACAACCCCAAGTAAGAATCTCATATCTCTTGCTGCCCAATTTACATTACCTCTCAAGTCATTTGTTTCTACCATCACAATCATTTACATTACCTCTCAAGTCATTTGTTTCTACCATCACAATCATCTCGCCCCCCTTTCACCCCTTCTTAATTGCCATAGCCACTTTCTATCATTCCTTCAGGCAAAACACTCCTCACGCATCCTATTTTGAACACCATGGATCATCGAGTCCCCGTACATTACACCTCTTACCACCCTGTTCCTCGATTGCTCAGATATATATCTCTCTCTCTCTCCTCTAACACTTTCTCTCTGTGTTCCACTACTAACCTGCCTTCCTGACATCACTCTATCCCTGGTTCCAGTGCTCCCTTGCATTCTTCTCATTCCCTCTCTCCTACTGTTTCCATTCTCTGCTCTTCTATCATTCCCACAACTCTCTCATTCTCTCTCTTCCACTTATCCTATTCTCTCCTCTTCTTTCATTCCCATAACTCTCTCTCATTCCCCCTCTTCCACTGTTCCTATTCTCTCCTCTTCTACCATTCTCATAACTCTCTCTCATTCCCCCTCTTCCACTGTTCCTATTCTTTCCTCTTCTACCATTCTCATAACTCTCTCTCATTCCCCCTCTTCCACTGTTCCTATTCTTTCCTCTTCTACCATTCTCATAACTCTCTCTCATTCCCTCTCTTCTACTGTCCCTATTCTTTCCCCTTCTACCATTCTCATAACTCTCTCTCATCCTTCCTTTGGTAACAGTTGTTCCTTCCTTAGATGGTCTCAGTTGGGAGGATGAATGGCAAATAAGAGTGGCTGACTTGCAGAGCGAGATAGATGAGCTGAAATAGCAGGTGGAATGTCTGGGAATGAGATGAGAAGTGTGAAAGATGAGATTAGGCGAATTGAAGAGATGAATGCCATTCATCCTACCAACTGAGACCATCTAAGAAAGGAACAACTGTTACCAAGGATATAGTTGAGATATTTATTCAGTAGCTCATAAAAGTCTTTCATCCTTATGAATGTAACATCACAGAGTTCAAGAGCAGTGGATGAGGAGAAACAGAGTGTGATTGAGCAAGTGATACCACTTGCTCACTTACATGGGAAATTGAACAAACTTGCTGTTAATAAGGCTGTGGGATTTGATGACATATCACCATATATTTTGAAGGAATATGCCAGACTGTTTAAATCTGTCTTGGTATATTTATTTAATATGTCTTACATTGGGTCAAGTTCAAAAGGAGAGTAAGAAAAGGTAGACTGTACTGCTTCATAAGGGAGATGACAGAACTCAAGCATGAAATTATAGGCCAATCGTTCAGGAGTTGTGGCTGAAGTGTTAGATCCAAAATTGGGTTGAAAACAGTGGTATTATCTTTGATGGACAGCATGGATTTGCTAAAGGGAGGCATGTTTTAGTAATTTACTTACTTATCACAATAAAGTGACAGCTGTATTAAAAAAAGGGAAATGGATATACTGCGGTATACTTCATCATCATCGAATGATATATGCACGTAAACACAAGAAAGATATTTAATTAACCAAATATTTCGGCCTGGAAATAGTTTGGTTAATTAAATATCTTTCTTGTGTTTACGTGCATATATCATTCAGTCTTATGTCACAAGCAACCTTAAAACAGAAAATCATCATCATCAAATTCCTGACATTTACCCTCAAGGGATTTATGGGATATGATAGTACTACATGAAAAATTTACATCATTACTAACTTCCAACCTATAATTTTCTGCAAAATCAATCTGTTACTTGTCAAAGCTACAACACTATCAGATCTTATATTTATATATCTATCTTCTAAGGCACTTTTTAAGTTTCAGTAAGGAAATACTGTGAGTAGACATATTACTAACTATAATAATAACGGAATTAACTCACATAAATTATTCTTTATTCGTAGAATTTTCACCTGAGTATCACAGGCATCATCAGTACAGGTACAAGGCTAATTAACACGTTCGCTGCCAACTACGAGTACACTCGTAGTTGGTAAACCAGCCACACAAGCCAGCTACGAGTATACTCGTATGACGCTTACTGCCGGCAACGAGATTACTGTACTGACCTTGAAAAAGTGAAAATGTTTGGCTTGTGCAGCTAGCATCAAAACTGTGTATTCTCATAGATGGTATATGCTCTGCACAAGCTAACTACGAGTATACTCGTATGATGCTTACCGCTGGCAACGAGATTACCATACTGACCTTGAAGAAGTGAAATTGCTAGGCGTATGGGAACAAACTATGCTGAAGTAGCATGGCAGCGAACGTGTTAAACAATAACTGTTATATTCACAAAGCACCACCTAAGTAGCTAAGGTTAAATTTCCTAAATTTATTTAATTATTTAGTTATTTAATTATTCAATTATAATAATTAAAATTTTTATTTATTTATTTTTTTTTTTTATAAATATATATGTGTATACAATTATATGTTAGGAAAGATTTCCTGCTTTATAAAGTACTATCTCCCACAAGGGGGAAAGACGTAGACCATCGGATCTGTTTAGGTTAGAGGAGTGAAGTAATGTTTCACATGTTTCTTTGTATAGCCGTTCCATTAGGAACCGACTTTTGTGAATGACTTTTGTCTGGTTCCACTTAATGTCTGGTGTTGATGGCATGTTCTGCAATTCCAGACTGTTCGGGTTTAAGGTACCGGATGTATGACTGGTGTTCTTCTAACCGGACCTGAGTAGATCTTCCTGTTTGTCCAAAATATGATAATCCACACAAGGGGTCAGTGAACGCATTGAATTAGCTATGCGTTCACTGACCCCTTGTACGTAAGGGATAGGTATACGTGTAGGTTCTTCTGTACTTGAAGAGGATGCTGGAGCCCAACTACTTAAAGCTCTTTTTACGAAGGCCTTCTTATAGCCACTGGATATGAAGGAGGAATTAATATACTGTAATTCTTTTTGTAAAAGTTCTGAAGAATAAAAAGAGTTGGCTCTATGAACTAGTGTTTTTATAGTACCTGCCTTTTGGCTGGGATGGTGATGTGATTCAGCGTGGATGTACTGGCCTATATGAGTCTCTTTCCTATAGACTGTGAATTCTAGATAACCATCTGGTTGGTGAAGAATCAAGAGGTCTAGAAAGGCTAACTGCTTATTTACTTCTACTTCTAGGGTGAACTGGATCCTTGGATGAAGTGCATTAATTTTTGAGAGAAACTGTTGCAGTTCTTCTGAAGTGCCCTTCTATATGACAAAAATGTCATCCACATATCTGAACCAAATGTTAGGTCTGGGTGTAATGTTGTCAAAGATACGCTGCTCAAAATGCTCCATGAAGTTGGCAATAGCAGGAGATATTGGATTACCCATTGCTGTCCCTTCGATTTGTTGGTATAACTGGTTTTTGAAAGAAAAATTACTGTACTTTATTACAAATTCAAATAATTTGACAATGTCTGAAGGAAATTCTTGGTGTAGTAATTCTATGCTGTCCGCCAACGGAACAATCGTAAATAGCGAAACAACATCTAGACTAATCATAATCTCCGAATCGTCTAGATGTAGATTGGAAATTTTATTTCTGAAGTCCACAGAATTTTTTCTATATGTAGCAGTTCTTCTAGTTGAAGAAGTAAGTAAATTTGAGAGAAATTTTTATATTTTGTAAGTGGGACAACCTATACAGTCTAAAACCAGTCTTAATGGAATTCCTTCTAACCTCTAAGGTCCTTCCTAAGAAACACAAAGTCTATCAAGATTCATCGAGGGGAGGTCTCCCCCCCCCCCCGCCACCGAGAAACACAAAGCCTATCATACCACTCCTTAAACTTATTGACCGTTCTCACTCTCACCATTCCATCAGGCAATGCATTCCATGGTTCAACCACCCTCCATGCAAAGAAACCACTCTTCACCCTCTTGCAAACAGTTTCCTTTCGTAACTTCCAGAGATGGCCTCGCACTGTTCAACCAAGCGAAAGAACTCCCCAGTGTCAACCCTGTAACCACCTCTCAACAGTTTAAAAGTCTCAATCATATCACCTCTCCTTCTTCTATCCACCAAACTCTGCAGTCCACATTCCCTCAGCGATCCTCATAACTAACATGGTACAGTTCTGAAACCATCTTTGTTATCTGCCTTTGTACCCTTTCCACAATTAATTTATCCCCTACAAATCCTGGGGACCAAATCTGAGAACAATAGTCTAAGTGTGGTCTGATCAGACTTATACAACAGAATAATAACCCTTTTATCTCTGCAGGTTAGTGTCCTTCTCATTATTGCAGCAATCCTCTGTGTTACCTTCACCACCTTTGCAATATGTCCCCTAAATTTCACGTTTCTATCAATCATCAACCCCAGATCTCTTGTCTCCCCTACTTCCTCCATGATAACTCCTCCCATAGAGTATGCAGTGTCCCATCGATGTTTCCCAAACCACAAGACCTTACATTTTGCTGCATTAAACCGACACACACATTCTTGTTAGGATGAATACCTTTATTCCCCATTACATTCAAAATCCCTGTCTCTTATCCTAGCTTTGGTTTCAAAGAAATGCACCAAAGCTGTCCAAAACTAAAACTGTATCACACACACTCAGTGGCTCAAGCTATAACCTCAAGCCTTTCACCAGCTTAAGCTACAGCTCATGACTGAAAAAAAATTCTTGGAAAATCTAAAGCAAACTTTGTAAGTGGCAAATACAATAAGCTTGCTGTCCTAATATGTTTCGTTCTCTCTTTCTCATCCTGATGGAACAATATCAATATATGTTTAGACTCCACCTCTTGTTTAAAGTACTAAGGCAAAAGGCAAATCCTCCATCCCTCCCCCCCCCCAAAAAAAAACACACAAACACTCTTCCACAAGCCACATTCACAGCATGACTGCTTTGATCCTTCGACAGAAGGACGTCAGAAAAAAAAAAAAAAAAGAAACAACCCTGAAACTAATAAGCTTTCTGGCACAGATAGTATTTCTCCAGTTCTACTAAGAGCATGTGCCCCAGATATAAAACCCATCCTGTATCACCCTTACAATCTGTCATATTCATCTGTCATCCATCTAACTAACAGCATGGAAGCAAGCTGTTATCTAGCCTGTTCCTGAAGCTTACTTCCATAAACCTGAACCATCAAAAGCTACTGTCCAATTGCCCTCACCTCAATACTCTCAAAAGTAACAGAGAAGGTAATAAAAAACAAAACTTTTTCACTAGACTCATAAGTTAATTAGTGATTAGCAATATGAATACTATTATTCTCATTAATGGTAGACATCCTGGATAACTTATCAACATTTGGACATAAGCCATGGAAAATTTTGGAAAAACTCGGAGACTCATTATTAATATTTCAAAAGAATTTCATGTGGGGTATCAAAGCCTTACCAAATTACCATCTTATGGTAATTCTTGTGCCAATGTCATGTATTTCCAGTTTCCTCTCTGAACATTCAATACATGTCTTTGTGGATAGTTTCCTATCATCTGATTTTTCCACTGATGACAGAGTATCCCAAGGCTCTGTGCTTGCAAGTATAGTCTTTCTCCTTAACATCAATAATCTTCTCTTGCTAATGTCCAATCCTGTTCATAGCTTTACTGATGATATTGCACTCCATTTCTGTTTGGTATTCACAAAATCTTATAATACTCAGATAACGCAAGTTTCAAGATCTTCTATGGTAAATGCCTTAAACAGCCACCCTCTAGTGGAGTGAAGGTAATTTAGTAAATTTTTACACTACTACAACAAAATTATTATTATTATTACGGGCAACTCTGAGGAGTCAATAGACTCATCGAGGGAGGCCCTAACATCATGTCAAGAACAACTATTTGACATTCACACAAAATGTACCATACCTCGCCTTGAACGGATTCACAGTCATGGCATCCACAACAGATTCTGGCAGCTTATTCCACTCATTCACCACTCTCCAATTAAAAAACCTAGCTCTCACACCCTTGCTAAAGACACTCTTGACCGGCTTCCATAGATGTCTCGTAGTCCTCCCACTACCAGTCCTATTCTCAAAAATATCTTCTGAATTAATCTTATAGAACCCCTTCAGTAATTTGAATGTCTCAATCATATTACCCCTTTTTCGCCTATCAACCAATTTCTGCAACTCACAAATCTTTAACCTGTCCTCATAAGATTCATTGCATAGACATGCTATCATCTTGGTCCTTCGTCTCTGGATCATTTCCACCTCCTCTGCATCAAGAAAAAACCCTGCTGCCCATATCTGGGCACAGTAGTCCAGATGGGTCTTTATCAAGGCTCGATACAGAGGAACAATAACCTGTTTGTCTCTGCTTGTTAAAGAATTTTTCAGCAACCAAGTGATTTCATGAGCTGATTTAGCAACTTTTGCGATGTGCCCCCCCCCCCCCCCCCACCCTAAACTTCAACTCCCTATCCACCAACACTCCCAAATCCCTGGCCTCGTCAATCTCCTGGAGTACGGTTCCACCAATGTGATATACTGCTGCTAATCTTTTCACCCCAAAATGCATAACCTTACACTTTGCCACAATTAAATTGACATCCATTCACCTTAGCCCAGTCCTCCAAACTATCCAAATCATCCTGCAAAATTTTGACATCCTCTGCACTCACTATTGCTCTACTCGACTTTGCATCATCAGCAAATAAACGAACACTTCCTCTGAGATCCTTTCATATATCGTTAATGAACAAATTGAACAGAACTCTGCGGTACACCACTAGTCACAGACCGTCTTTTGGACTCTACTCCTGAATAAACCACTCTCTGATATCTCTCCATCTACCACCCTCCTATCCATCTCACCAACCCTATAACCATCCCCACATGCTGTAGTTTAATGATTAGAATTCCATGTGGTATCATGTCAAAGGCCTTAGCAAGGTCCAGTAGAATTAAACCTATTACCTTTATCCAGTTCAGCCGCCACTATGTTATAAAACGTAAGCAAGTTACTGTGGCATGATCTACCCTTCACAAAACCATGCTGTCCCCCATACAGTATCCAATTTTCACCTATCCAATCCTGTATTTTTCTCTCGACTATTTTCTCCAAGACCTTGACAACAATTCCTGATATGCTGATTGGTCGGTAATTTACAACAGCCGTCTTGGAACCTCCTCTTGCAGTGGAACTATTTTCCCCTCTTTCCACTCCCTCAAGACTAACCCAGACCTGAAATTCAAATTAAACAAAATGGTCAAGGGCACTGACAATTCTTTAGCCGCTTAACGTACAACACGAGCTGGTATACCATCCAATCCCAAAGATGTATTGACATTGAGGTTTTGTAATAGACTATTCACCACAATTCCCATATAAGCTATTGGTTCATTCATTCCTGCAATGTCACCACCTGGATACTCTTGCTAAGTGCATGCTCAGTAATTCCACTATATCAACTGATTTGGTTACCTCCCTACCATCGGCATTCTTTAAAATCATTCTGCAATATACATTTTTTCTTTTACTTGCAACATATCGAAAAAACTGTTTGGGATTCTCTTTAGCCTGCATGGCTAATGTTCTTTCATAATCCACTTTTGCTTTTCTTACCACACTCATTACCCTTCTGGCCTGCGCTTTATACCGTTCATGTGCCTGCCGGTCACCTTTCTCCTTAAATTCCCTCCAGAAGTGTTTCTTTTTTTGCAGCTCAAGCTTAATGGTGTGTTATTCATCGATTTAACCCCTACTAGATTTATTATTCGGACTCTAGGTATACAGTCAGCCATTGCCTCCTGAAAACACTTCTTAACTGCCTCCCATGCACTATCAACATCCAGCAATTGACAATTTTACATGCCATGGCACTGAACCAATCAAACTCTTAAGCTTGTCATACTTACCAGCCTGATAATTCCACATGTACCCTGTCTTAATTGTAAATTCCACCTCCCAAATCAAGACCATATGATCACGTTCACCAATTGGTGGTACATGGTCATATTCGTTATAGCCAAATTCTCAGATGCAATTACTAGGTCAAGCACTCTCTGACCTCTAGTATTTTCCATTACATGCTGTCGCAGATAGTTATCCCTTAATAACCGCATAAAATCCAATTCCTTCCTCCCATGTGTCCTCTCCTCCTTCCAATCAATGTTACCTTAGTTGAAATCTCCCATAATAATTAAATCCTGCTTAATTCCTGGAGGAAAGGTCATGCCTCTCTTTCTTTCTTACTTTTCATAACATTCTGCTCACAATTAAGATCAGTTTTCTCTTCTTGGGCTGATTTTCACATCTAGATTATCCTGTCATAAACACATCTCATTCATAGACTCTTCACCCTCCAAAGAGTTCGGCATTCATTTTCATTCTAAGAATAACTTGATGTTCTGCTCAATTCCTAATACAGTCATACCCCGAAGTTACGCGGCAGGTGGGACCAACAAAAAGAGCGTAAGCCGAATTTGCGTAAGTCGGGTATAATTTTGCATACAAACATATAAATATTAGTTAATTGGGACCAAAAGTTTATAAAAACACCTATATTTTTTAAGAAATATAATCATAATTGTAGTTTTTCGTACATAAAAAAAAAAAAGAAAGTTATTTCAATGTCGATGGTTTCTTAAAATCTAATAGATTCATCTGATGGTAATGTCTTTTTCTTGTCAAGCAAAATTTCTTCATAGCAAGCTAATGATTTTTTTATTCCTTACCTTGTGGCTACAATTCATTCCTCATTAGAATATATGTCCTCCAAAATCTGTAAACCTTTCTTTTATGATTGTTCTTACTGTGGATTCCTGCAGATCGACCTTCTTAGCTAGCTCACAAATTTTCATTCCTTCAAAATCCTTAATAATGTTGAGTTTTGTTTCCAAAGTCAATGTTTTTCTTTTCTTGCTAGCTGTAGAACAATCGGACTTGATTCTTTTGGATGACATTATTATTTTTTATGCGATAAAATTTTTATCAAGAACATAACATTAAACAATTGCAAGGTTTGTACTCAGGATTCGCATAAGTCGGGGTATGACTGTACTTTATAAATTGCAAATCCATCCAAACATAGACTACCACTCTTACATCTGGAGTATAATCTCAAAAGCCTCTCTAACAATGCTAGATTGTACACAGAAGAGAGCAATTTACTTAATAACTCTTTTAACAGTGGCTCCCTCCATTCACTTTCCCATAGATACTCTGTTTCAGAGTTATGTCTTTTCTCAGGTATTTCCATGAATGATGCTCCAATGACTGGTCACCTCTATTCCTCCATTTCAGTCTAATCATGCTCAAACAAGGGAAGCTGAGAGTCTACATTAATATAACAATCCGCTCCAGACTCACCAAACCAACTTCTCATTCTCTTCTTTCATTCCGTATACCCCTGTTCTTTGGAACAGTCTTACCCATACCATTTTCCCAATGCATATAACCTTCAACCCTTCAAGAAGCACATCAGCAGATTTCTTTCTTCTATTTGATCACTTGCCCACACATATGGAATTATCATATTATAGGTCTTGAGACCTCTCATGTGTGGAGTTTATCTTCATACCCTGCATGGAGTAGGAACTATTATAGCCTGTTCAGGACTTAAAAGCCATCAGCAGTCTCTTCAACAGAAGACAAGGTCTTCTTTTCTTGATAGTTTGTGATGAACTTGTTTAGGTCATCATTCTTTCCATTTGGATTATTTTAATATAATACATCCAACTGTATGGATGGATCATATTAAATTATTATTATTGATTATTATTGATATCTAGTTTAATTCTTTCATTTTTTTTTAAATTCTTTTATGATCAAGAAGGGTATATATTACCGTTTTTCTCAAAATTTCATTTCAGCTACTATTAATCTTTACTTTTGTTTTTATTATCCAAATTTCACTTCCATATAGCAGCACTGGTAACCCTAGTATATTTTAAACTTTTATTCAAGTCTGTTTTTACACCAAGTTAGGTTTAAGAAGAGTACAGGCAGTAGCTGAAGTATGCAAATTTGGACATACACAAATCATCTTGAAAAGGCTATGAAAAAATTATGTAAGTTTAACTTATTGTGTGTACGTTATTCACATGCTACCTAACAGCAGTTTGTCTGCAAGGCGAACTGACTACACATTGTATAATATGTATTCATAATTTTAGTGTGTGTGTGTGCATGCACAGGCGGAGTACAGTTATGACTGGATAAAGGAACAGAAGTGGAAAGAATGAACCCATTCATAAATGCACCAAAATAGATGTACAGATCAAAATGAAAATTATAACAAATAATTATGCAGTACTTATCTGATAATTATTAATACGGGTAAATCGAAGGAGTCCTTAGACTCATCAAGGGAGGCCCTAAACATCATGTCAAGAACTATTCGGCATTCGCATGGTATCTATCATACTTTGCTTTGAACTCATTCACAGTCATGGCACCAATAACAGACTCTGGCAGCTTATTTCACTCATTCACCACTCTCCAGGTAAAAAGCCTAGTTCTAAAACCTTGCTAACTACACTCTTGCTCAGTTTCCATAGATGGCCCTAGTTCTCCCACCACCAGACCCGTTCTGAAAAATTTCATCTGAATTAATCTTGTAAAACCCCCCCTCAGTAATTTGAATGTCTCAATTATATCACCCCTTTTCTGCCTATCAACCAATTTCTGTAACCCACAGATCTTCAACCTTCCAGTTCATTCCATATCATCTTGGTCACTCACTTCTGGATCCTCTCTACCTCCTTCCCATCAAGAAGAAACTCAGGGGCCCATATCTGGGCACAGTAGTCAAGATGGGGTCTTATTAAGGCTTGATCAAGAGGAACAATAACTTGCTCGTCTTTGCTTGTCAAAGTATTCTTCAGTAATTTTTAATCTTTTAAAAAATTCTGTACCAGGTATATAACATGTTCTGCCACATATTTAGAAGTTTCTGAAATTGAGTTTTGTCTCGTGGCAGGCGTGAAGTACCTTTACCATAAGTTTCCCTTGCTATGTGTGTGCAACACTTCAATATGATGCTTCAGTAACATAACACTTTTTCATTACAATTTTCTGGATAATACCAGTAGATATTTTTAATGTCAATCTTGTTAAATTCTGAATGAGAAGAATTGTACAATTATAGTATCTCATTCAGAGTTTAACATGATCTGCCATTCCTAAAGCAAATTCTTGTTAATCAGAACTAAATAGTAGGATTTTTTGTCTAAAATCGTACTCCACTTAATTATAAAATAAATTGTAAGATATAAGTAACAACTTTGAATTGTATGCTGTACTGTTCACAAAAGGGAATAATTCTTGGTAATCCATATGTATGCTGTAAACTATGCACAGGACCTTGGAACTTAATCCCCTTATTTAGAGTGCCTGCCTAGGGCAAGATACGATGGTCTGAGTATGAGTAATGCACGTAAAAGATGTATCATCTGCTAGAGTCCTATTTGGCGCTACTCGTCATGCGATGTGACAAGGACGATAGTCGACAGTGAATTTGGCACTAGTTGTCAAAGAGACATGCGCTGTTCACGAAAAGAGAAGAACCAATAGCAGAAGAAAGCACGAGATACAAAACGGAAGGTCAGAGCCAAAAGCACTCTCTTATCTCCTAGTTCTGAGCTTTTGCTCTTGTGCCAGCCCATGTTCCAGTATGTAGACGCCGAAACTCGTGGAGGCCTCTAAGGTAGTAAACCTATGGAATGATGTTGTGTAGTCAGAAAACGTGCACTCCTGTGATAGCCAAGGCAGATAAGGAACCTCTGGGCCATGCTGTATGTTACTGACGAAGACTCAACGTCCACCTGTGGTATGCGGTACGGTCTTCTAATATAAGGGTCTATGGAACAGGAAAGAGGAACCACCATTCCAGATATCGAGCTGAGAAGGAAAGTATGACTTCAGTCCGGGTAAGAAATTCTTTGTCTTCACATTTTGGATTCATAAAGAAGGGACGTGTGTAATCTTAATAAGTGTTCATGTCGAATGAAAGCGAGAGTTTAATATGTGTTCCAAGGAAACGTGGCTTAGTCATTTCTTTGTTCCTCGAGAACGGATTGTGATATATATTAAGTAGTTCCTTGAGAACGTGTTATCAGTTAATGTAAGCTCATAAAATTGTGTAAATTGAAATGATTCGAGTTCCTTGAGAACGTGTTAAGGGTTAGTAAGATTTATTTCAAGTAACGAATTTTAGAGTAAAGGAATTCAGGAAATTTTGTTGTAGAGTAGGGAAGGAACTGAGATTAATTTTGTATGATCAAGTTGAGTAAATATCTGTGTGTATATGAGTTTATGTTTGATCTCAGTTGATAAAATTGTGTGATCTATTGGTGTGAACAAAGTATAATCCTGAGAAAATCTGCTAAGTAGCCAGATAAATTAATGAAGTTTGAGTTGTGTTGTTCTAGAAGAAATTGCTTAACCTTGATATTTAAATGTGAGTTAAGATCTCAAAGTGTGTGTAATTTCTATGTTTTTTTTTAGTATAATAAATGTTTTGTGTTAGTTTAAAGTATATGCTTGCCTGACTGAATTTCATCTTTACAACTCATAAAAATTCGAATCTAAGTGGGAACCCAATTTATTAGTATAGGACCACAACTGTAATTTGCTTGAGAATAGAAATAATTATATAGTTAAGTCTTTAAAGTAAGAGTGGTATTGTGTTCTCTGATCATTGATTCCTGGATATTACACTTTCGATTATCTAGAAGCAGGGTGGCACAGTACAAATAAATTTTCTCTGTGTCGAAATAGGAATCAAATATCAGAAGAATAGAAGGGCTGG
Source organism: Typopeltis vanoorti (assembly GCF_054136105.1). Lineage (NCBI taxonomy): Eukaryota > Metazoa > Arthropoda > Arachnida > Uropygi > Thelyphonidae > Typopeltis > Typopeltis vanoorti. Next base: position 28,654,869 of record NC_143557.1, on the reverse strand, counting down.
TTCATCCACAAGAATACCACCTCCCTTTATTCACATATAATATGTGAATAAAGGGAGGTGGTATTCTTATGGATATAATGCCAGAAATATAATATCATTATAATAAGAAGTAGGCCACAGGTGTGTACTAAGACTGCATGTTAGAGACTTGATAATAGATGCGAAAAAACTAACAATTAAGTACATAGGTAAAAAGGACTATATATATATATATATAGAAGCAAGAAATAAAATATAGTATAAAGAAATATTAACCCCCCCCCCGAGATATAACAATATAGAGGTGGACAAAGCAATTGAAAGATAAATCCCTAATGTCTCATAGTCTTAAAAATCAAACGAGAAATCCATTCATCTATTCACTGGTCATCATAAGATGCCATATGGTTACTCTGTTGCTCAGTGATGTGCCACCAGTCCTTGCTAGGTGGTCCTGTTGTATTCTGTTCTGGAGGCTTCAACTCTCTGAGATCAGTCACTTCAGACACATCATCCATCTCATTGAGGGTCTATCCCTATATCAATATCCTTAAGGAACCTTAAGGTTCTACCGATCTTTTCTAGTACCCATCCATTTGTGTTTGCCTTTGATATATGATATTCTCAATGACATTTTGTAACTCCACATCTCAAAAGCATAGCAGCTATCCCTTTCCCATAAGACTTGTTTAAATTCCAAGTCTCACATCCATAAGTCGCTGTTGAAAAAACAGATACATCCAGAATCCTCAACTTTGTTCCTCTGGTGATAGATCATTCTTCCAGATTTTAGACAAGTCTCTGAATGTTGTTTTAGCCATTCCTAATCTTCTTCTGACATGTTCTGAACAGCAATGCATCACATAAATAATGGTTCCCAGGCACTTGAACCTGCTGACCTCCTCAGTCCTTTCTCTGTTAAGTTACACTTCTTCCTCAGGAGCTACCATGTCTGCATTTCCTTTGGGAACCATAATGTTTGTCTTCCTAGGATTGAGTTGAAGTCCTCTGTTCTTACTGATCTCATTAACTTTGTCAAGGATTTGTCTTAGTTCTTTGTCATTACAAAGGAGTACAGGAGTATCAAAGAGACGGGAACTTATGTGGAATTATAAGGCAGGTGATTATAATAGTCTTAGAGGTCAACTTCGGGAAGTTTCATGGAGGGAGGAACTGGAAGGCCGGGATATCACCAGTGCTTGGGAAATTGTGAAGGGATATTTGTTAGCAGCAATAGTGAGCTGTATTCCACAAGTGAAGAAGAGGACACAATTTGGAGTAAAGTGGATGACAAACAATGTCAAACAGGAACTGCAGGTGAAAAAGAGGCTGTGGAAGAGATATAAGGAGACAGGTGAAGAGATGCATGAGGAATATAAGACACAGGCCAGAAGAGTGACTAGTGTGGTAAGGAAAGCGAAACTGGAATAAGAGAGGAGATTGGCCCTAAGATCCAAAGAAAATCCTAGGGAAATTTTTAGCTATGTGGCCAGTAGAAGGAGAAAGGAGAAATGACTGTGGAAGAATGATATTGTGGGATAAAAATGGGAATAGAGTGACTGATGCAGAGGACATAGTGGAATTGTTCAATGAACACTTTATTGGAGTATTTCATCCTAGAAGAGTCAGTTTTAATGCTAGAGGGACAGGACTGGTTCGAGGTCTGGAGGTACAGGAGGAGAGTGTGGTTCAGATACTGAGTGCTCTGGATGTCAGTAAAGCTGTGGGACTGGATGGTATTTCACCACGAGTTTTGAGAGAATGTGCTAGGGAATTGACAGTACCTTTAACGTGGCTTTTCAATGAAACTCTGGCTTTGGCAAAGGTGCCCAGGGAATGGAAGGAAGGTAAGATAGTGCCATTGCATGAGGGTGGTAACAGACTGGAAGTGTCTAATTATAGGCCAGTCTGTGTGTGTCATCAGTAGTTATTAAGATCTTGGAGAAAGTAGTGAGGGACCGTATACAGCATTGGGCAGATGAGGGTAATGTTATCTGTGAGAATCAACATGGATTTGTGAAAGGATGCTCTTGTTTAAGCAATATGCTAGCCTTTTATAATAAAGTTACAAGAACATTAGATGAGGGAAAGGCATATACTGCAATTTTCTTAGACTTGGCGAAGGCATTTGACAGGGTGCCACATGATAAGCTGATGTTTAAGTTGCAGCACATGGGTCTGGATGTCAGATTGGTCAACTGGATTCAGGATTGGCTGTCCGATAGGTATCAGAGAGTTGTGTATGGTGGAGCAATTTCAAGGAAGCAGAGGGTTACAAGTGGGGTCCCACAGGGCTCAGTACTAGGACCTATATTGTTTAACCTTTATATCAATGACATAGCCAGTGGATTGCAGGGGGATATTCAGTTGTTTGGGATGATGCGAAGCTGGGAAGGATTATTAGTAATAGTGCAGATGTGGTAGCCCTGCAAGAGGATTTAAATAAGCTAGATAGATGGGCAAATGAATGGGGATGTCAGTTTAATGCAGAAAAATGTAAGCTCTCGAGGTTTGGGAAACATCGATGAGATGCTGCATACTCTATGGGAGGAGTTATACTGGAGAAAGTAGGGGAGACAAGAGATCTGGGGTTGATGATTGATAGAAACCTGAAGTTTAGGGGACATATTGCAAAGGTGGTGAATCTGGGAAGGATTATTAGTAATAGTGCAGATGTGGTAGCCCTGCAAGAGGATTTAAATAAGCTAGATAGATGGGCAAATGAATGGGGGTGTCAGTTTAATGCAGCAAAATGTAAGGTCTTGAGGTTTGGGAAACATCGATGAGATGCTGCATACTCTATGGGAGGAGTTATACTGGAGGAAGTAGGGAAGACAAGAGATCTGGGGTTGATGATTGATAGAAACCTGAAGTTTAGGGGACATATTGCAAAGGTGGTGAAGGTAACACAGAGGATTGCTGCTATTATGAGAAGGACACTGACCTGCAGAGATAAGAGGGTTATCATTCCATTTTATAAGTCTCTGATCAGACCACACTTGGACTATTGTTGTCAGATTTGGTCCCCAGGATTTGAAGGGAATAAATTAACTATGGAAAGGATACAAAGACGGATGACAAAGATGGTTTCAGGACTGTACAAGGATAGTTATGAGGATCGGCTGAGAGAATGTGGACTGCAGAGTTTGATGGATAGAAGAAGGAGAGGTGATATGATTGAGACTTTTAAACTGTTGAGAGGTGGTTACAGGGTTGACAGTGGGGAGTTCTTTCGCTTGGTTGATCAGTGGGAAGGAGTGATGACAAGAGGCCATCCCTGGAAGTTACGAAAGGAAACTGTGAGCAAGAGGGTAAGGAGTGGTTTCTTTGTGTGGAGGGTGGTTGAGCCATGGAATGCATTGCCTGATGGAGTGGTGGGAGCGAGAACGGTCAGTGAGTTTAAGGAGTGGTATGATAGACTTTGTGTTTCTCAGGGGGGGGGGACCTCCCCTCGATGAGTCTTTTGACTCCTTGGAGGCCTGAATAATAATAATAATAATAATAATAAGAATAATCTGCCACATACTAATTCTTGTCTTAAGTTCATCCCTAAGCTCATTAACTAATCAGTTAATCCAACACCTGTTCTTACCATGTCTTCTTCCTAACACTGTACAAGTTATCCATCAACCTGATGATGTGTTGAAGAAAACCCATTATTTCCATTACTAACCACAGTCTTACATGGTGAGCACAGGCAAAAGTTTTGGCATGATTATGATATTACTACAGTGAGTTTAAATTCTTTATACTTTTCAATGATCTGAGAAGCATATGATGCTTTTAAGTCTCAACTTTACTGAGAGATTCATCATCATCATCATGCATATCTAGCATGGCCTGTTCAGGCCTTGGAAATCATTGTTAAATCGTTTAAGATTTCTTTTTCCTAATGGCTTGTATTTTAAGGTAATCTTGTTTTGGTAATCTTTCTGTTTTCATTCTTTGAACGTGTTCCATCCATTTATGTTTATATTTTTTAATTTTTTCTATTACTGGTTCTTGGTTTAATTCTTTCATAATTTCTTCATTTCTTTTGTGATCAAATAGGGTATACTTTGCAGTTTTTCTCATAAACTTCATTTCTGCTGTTGTTACTCTTTGTTTGTTTTTTGTTTTACTGTCCAGATTTTGCCTCCATACATTAAGACTGGTAGGGCTAATGTATTGTATACTTTTAGTCTGGTTTGTTTTTGAACTAGGCTTGGTTTAAATATAGAGTTAATTACACCTGTTATTTTTAAATATTTTGTAATTTTTACATTTATATATTTTTCATATGTGATCGTATATCCTAGGTAGTCACCTGTTCTAAGATCTTGTTATCTATTACTATTTTAGTTCTTGCTGGATCTTCTCCTTTAAAGGCCATAGTTTTTGAATTTTCTGTTGATATTATCATACCATAATCTTTGGATATCTCATTTAGATCTAAAATAGCTTTCTGTAGTTTATCTTCAGAATTTGTAATTATTATTTGGTCGTCAGCAAAGAGGAGAGTGTTCAAGTTTACTGTAGAAGAAAGTTTAATTCCTTGATGTAAATTTTTATGCAATTTAAGTAGATATTAAAAAGAGTTGCTGAGAGGGGACATCCCTGTCGGACCCCTTGGTTTATCTCTCTCGTATATGATAGCTCATGATTTAATCTTATTTGTATTTGATTATTTTCATATATACTTGTGATAGCTTTTAGGATATTATTTGGTATTTGTCTTTCTTTTAATATGTTAAATAATATGTTTCTTTTAACTTTGTCAAATGCTTTTTCAAAGTCGATAAATGCAATATGTGTTTCTAAATTGTATTTTCTTCTTTTCTCTATTATTAATTTTAGGCAAAAGGCCGGGTCTATACACGATCGTCCTTTTCTAAATCCATTTTGTACTTCTAAAATAAAGTTTTCGAAATATTTCATTAGTTTGCTATTTAAGATTCTGGTAGTCTCCAAAAGTTAGATAGGGCTAAATGGCCTCGCCTACTCCCGTATACGGGAAAAAAAAGGCGTTAGCTGAGCTATATATATTTTGTAACAGGAATTTAGTATACTGATACCTCTAAGTTTTAGGGTCATCTCTATTACTTTTTTTAAAGATAGGAATCACAATTGCTTTTTTCCATTCTATTGGGGGGATACCAGTTGAATAAATTTCATTTCAAAATAATAAGTCTTTCTTTGAATCTAGTTCCTGCATATTTATATAGTTCTGAACCTAGTTCATCTTCTCCAGGTGATTTTCCGTTTCTTGTTTCTTTCATGCTGATTTCTAATTCTTCTTTAGTTATTTCCTTTTCATTTTCATGAATTGGTTGCCAGTTGTCTTTTTTAAAATATTTGTCTGTCCACAATTCTGTGTAGTAATTTAGAAATTCTTCTAATTTCAATTCAGTGTTTAATTTTATGTTTTCTTTGGTATCTGCATTAAGTATTTCAAAATTTTATATACATAGGGTCTTATTTTATATAAATCATGTTCTAAATTAGAAACAAATTTGTTCCATGATTCTCTATGTCTTTTTCTGACTTCTATTTTAGCTGTGGCTCCTATTTTTTTATATTCTATTTCATCTTCTAATCTTTTGCTGCTTAACCATTTGTGAGAGGCTTCTTTTTTTCGTTTTGATTATTTATTTCATTGAATCATCCCAGATTTCAGGTTTTTCCTTTTATTGAATTTTCTGGTCTTTCCTAAGCTTTCATTTGCTGCTGCATTTAGTATCATTTTTATATTAAGACATTATATTTCTATTTCTTCATTTTATTTTATTTTATCTAGATATTGGTTAATTCTTTCTTCATATAGCAATTGTACATTTGTGTCATTCAATAGTCTAGTTTTATAAACAAATGTTTCAATTTTTCTTTCTGTTCTTGTTACTTGTAGCCATTTAGGTGGTAATCTTAATTTTATTTTAACAAGGAAGTGGTCACTGCTTATTTCATATCCTCTGTGAACTCTAACATCTAGTGAAAATTTTGATGTCTTTTCATTTAATATGAAGTAATCTAATATTGATTTCCATCCTCTTGCTGCCCAAGTATATTTATGTATGTCTTTATGTTTATAGAAGGAATTCATTATTTTTAGGTTATTATAAACTACAAAGTCAATCAATTTTTTACCATTCCTGTTTAGACCTATATTATATACCATTCCTATATTATTATTAATTTTCGTGTTTCCAATTCTTGCATTTAAGTCTCCTGCTAAAATTACGTAATCATTTTATTTATTTTATTATATATGTTTTGTAGCTGATCATAAAAATCAATATTATCTTGTTCTCTTCCCTCTTCTGGGGCATATAAACCAATTATTGTTAAATAGCCTCTATCTATTTTTATTCTAGCTTCTATTATTCTTTCATTCCATAATTTATAATGTTTTAACTGTTTTGAAAGGGAGTTATGAATCCAAATCATGACTCCTGCTTGTGCTCTTTGGTCTCTGTCAACTCCACTGTATATCACATTAAAATTTTCACTTCTCATAGTTCCTTTTAATTTCTTTTTTTGTTTCAGTTATTACTGCTATTTTAAAATTTCTTTCATTTAATAATTGGTCTAATTCCATTTCTTTATATGCTATTCCTCTTACATTTCAGTTTGGTATGTGAATTATATTTGGCCATTTCCATTTTTGTTTTACCTTTTCCATTCCAGGGTCGTTTCCCATAGTTTCAATCCGATTATCTTTTTCTGTCAGCTTACTAGTAGAATTATGTTCTCCATGTCAGGGGAATAGCCTGCCGATGGAATAGTTCAGAGGTAGGGCTGCTACCTTAAGGCTTCTGAACTAGCCTTCTTTCAAATTTAAACCCATTCTAGGGTCGTGTTCTATAGATTCAATCCGATTATCTTTTTCTGTCGGCTTACTAGTAGAATTATGTTCTCCATGTCAGGGGACTAACCTGACGACGGAATAGTTCAGTGGTAGGGCTGCTACCTTAAGGCTTCTGAACTAGCCTTCTTCCAAATTCAAACCCATAGGAGGAATAGGGTATATTGAAGGAAGAAAGAGTAGATTATAGAAGAATTACAGTAAGGTTTATAGAGAGGGCATAGTTGTAAGGTCAGACCCCATGGCCCTCGAGTACTCTAATAGCATAGGGGTCATAAAATAAAAGGAGTTGGCTAATAAGGCCTTATAGGAAAGATTAAAGTAAGTGGATCTTCCTCAAAGTAGTAGAAGGAGAGGAGATAGATCCAGCTAAGGGTCCACGGGAGTGCTGCTTCCCTTACAATCAAGATTATGGCCCTGTTGGTCCACGAGTCCTTATTCAGTATATTTGGACCATCCCACCATATACGCACGCATGCACGCACGCACGCACATGGTGGGCTCCCCTATCCACCACCCGGGGACGAGCTCTCTATGGGTTACAGGGCCCCCGAGAGAGACGGACCCTGTAACCCCTTAGTAAAACCCACTACTTCCATTACTAACCGTAGTTTTACATGGTGAGCAAAGGCAAAAGTTTTGGAGTAATTATGATATTACCACAGTGAGTCTAAATTCTTTATACTTTTCAATGATCTGAGAAGCATATGATTCGTTTAAGTCTCAACTTTACTGAGGGATTCATGAAGAGAATAAAGAAGTCATTGTTCAATCAACAATGAACCAAAAACAATGAACCCAACAATGAACCAAAATCATGCAATATCATTTTAAAAATCAGCATTTGATTATTAGTAACTGGCCAATAATTTGATATTATTAATAGGCCATCACGTTCTCCAGATCTGATGGCTCCTGACTTCTTCCTATGGTGTTACCTGAAGGAAAAGATGTATGTGAACAAGCCTCAGACAATTGAACATTTGAAGAACATTCATGCAGAAATTAGGGCGCTGCAGCCAGAAACATTAGCAGCCATCATGGAACATGATGTGAAAAGGTCCCGTCTTTGTGAAGCTGAAAATAAAAGGTATTTGTATGATGCAGTTTTTCATAACTAATAAAAAAAAAATATCCAGGTTCTGTATTTCATTATTAAAAAAAAAATAGTAATAAAAAGAATAAAAATGGGTATTATTTCTGGGAAAATTCCCATGTTAAAATAATTAATAATTCTTGTAGATGAACTTATACGTCGGTTAAACATGACTTTGAATTTTTCAGGAAATGACAGTGTCTACTAAAATATTAACTAAAAAAACTTTAATCAATACCTTCCTATATTTCACAATGTTACATTACCATCTTCTAGGAACACAAAACTATGATATATGCACGCAGGCACTAACAATTTGCTCATTGTTCGACTGCGCATGAATTGAAGTAAGTATCCATGAACTCAAATTGCTATCAAAACAGATGGCCTAAAGATAAACCTAAAGAAGACCCAAGCTATGTTCAATAGCTATGTCCAACCAGAAATAATAAAAATCAATAATGAGGAAATTAAACAAGTAGATCATTACATATACTTAGGACAACAGATATCAATGGAACAAAATATCATGGATGAAATTAAAAAGCACATGATGCTTGGGGTGGAAAACATTTGGAAAATTACATTCAATATTCAAAAGCCAACTACCATTATGCCTGAAGAGAAAACGTTTTAAACCAAAGCATTCTTCCTATACTGACATATGGCTGTGAAATATGGACACTGAATGCAAAGGAAATTCAAAAATTAAGAACAGTACAATTTAGTATGGAAAGAAGTATGCTTGGTATCACAAGACTGAATCACAAAAGGAATACATGGATAAGAAATCAAAACCAAAGTCTCTGACATCATAGGAAGAGTGAAACATCTGAAGTGGCAATGGGCTGGGCATACTGCTTAAAGACAAGGTCAACGATGGACAAAAGAAGTACTGGATTGGATTCCATGAGAGGAAAAATGCCCACAATGCCCACCTAAGTCATGGTAGGTTGATGATATCATCAAATTTGTAGGAGTGACATGGAAAAGGAGAGCCATGGACAGACAGTTTTGGAGTAATCTTGGAAAGGCCTTCAATTCAGCAGTGGATTGACAATGACTGATAATGATGGATATATATATATATATATACTCGTGGAGGAATATGGAAATTTCAGTCTCTTATCAAAATTTCCATATTGGAAATTTTGGACAAAATGATGGACAAAAGAAGTACTGGATTGGATTCCATGAGAGGAAAAATGACCACAACGCCCACCTAAATCACAGAGGTTGATGATATCATCAGATTTGCAGTAGTGACATGGAAAAGGAGAGCCATGGACAGACAGTTTTGGAGTAATCTTGGAAAGGCCTTCATTCAGCAGTGGATCGACAATGACTGATAATGATGGATATATATACACACACTCATGGAAGAATATGGAAATTTCAGTCTAATATCAAAATTTCCATATTATATTCATAGCAAGTCAGTTGAAAATGAAATACTTCTCTTTGTAAATTATCTTTTGCATCTGTTAATTAATATGCCATTTGCACAACAGATTAGATTTACTATATTATCAATTTTATTCTAAATAACTTGGCATCTTTTAATTCTGTTATTATTTCATCCATTAATATACTGAACAGTAGAGGACTTAATGTATCACCTTGTCTACTCAGTTTCTTCTGCTTCATAAAAATTACAGATTTTTATAATTCATTTATAATTTCTTGAATAACACTGGAGGACTGCATAGCTCAGTGGAAAGTGACATCTGATTCCACAGCACTATGCTGCCTGAAGGAAGACATAAGTTCAATTCTAGTTGCTGACTAGAGGAACTTTGTCTAAGACTTTCTTCATTCAGTTGCCGCGTTAGTCTCTGGAATGGACAAGTGGTTTTTTTTTTCCTCCCAGAAACTAGTTTTTTTTATCCCATACACTCAAGAAAAACAACCATAGAATGCACACTATTTTAAACAATAACATATTGTGTCGCACACCATGAGATGATGGAACTTTTCTACCATCTCTTTGTTGGATGCTGCTTAAAATTAGCAATAGTCTTGAGCCAGCTATCTCTGATTGATTACCAATGGAGATTGAACTGCCCACTCAGTTTCCAAAAGTCTCCAAAAATTCTATTTTTTTTTTTCCTCAATAAATGGTATTTTTTCTCAGAGGCTCACATTGGTGAGTACAGGCATGGCAAACCCGAGATGCAAAAGCTAGACCTGATCTTACTTCGTACAATATACACTTGGTATATCATATCATATCTGGAGACAGGTCTTCTACTCTTTTTTTCCTCTACTCTCTCTTACTTCTTGCTCCTTCCCTCCCCCCCAGTGCTATTAGAGCAATTTGAGCACAAGGGGGGGGGGTGACTCTTTCCTCTCGAACTGTAGTTTCAACTATCTACTAAAAAAGGCAAGCCTAGATGTCTTAAGGTGGCAGCCCCACTGCTAGGATAGGTATTGTCATGCTAGTCACTTGACATAGGGAAACACATATTACTTTCAAGTCTCAACGAAATCCAAACCAGAGAGAAAACATAGGAAACGACTGCTAACTGGAAATGGTTAAGAAACTTTGGAAAAAGAAAAAAAATGGTGAAATGTGCTACATGGAACATTAGAAGCATAGCACATAAAGAAGAAGAATTAGATAAAATATTAAATGACAAAAATATAGAAACTGCAGTTCTTACAGAAACAAAAAAGAAACTTAAAGGAACAAAAGAAACAGCTAACTACAATATTATATATATATTTATTTTATTATTATGGGCAACTCCAAGGAGTCCTTAGACTCATCGAGGGAGGCCCTAAACATCATGTCAAGAACAACTATTCAACATCCACACAGTATCTATCAAACTTTGCCTTGAACTCATTCAGAGTCATGGCATCCACAACAGACTCCGGCAGCTTATTCCACTCATTCACCACTCTCCAAGTAAAAAACCTAGTTTTAATACCCTTGTTAACCACACTCTTGCCCAGTTTCCATGGATAGCCCCTAGTCCTCCCAACACCAGTCCTGTTCAAAAATATCCTCTGAATTAATCTTATAGAAACCCTTCACTAATTTGAATGTCTCAATCATATCACCCCTTTACTGCCTATCAACCAATTTCTGCAACCCACAAATCTTCAACCTGTTCTCATAAGGTTTTATTCCATAGACCTGCTATCATCTTGGTCACTCACCTCCGGATCATCTCCACCTCCTCCCCGTCAAGAAGAAACCCTGGCACCCAGATCTGGGCACAGTAGTCAAGATGGGATCTTATCAAGGCACGATATAGAGGAACAATAACTTGCTTGTCTCTGCTCGTCAAAGTATTCTTCAGTAACCAAGTGATTTGATGAGCTGATTTAGCCACTTTTGCAATGTGCCAGCTAAACTTCAACTCCCTATTCACCAACACTCCCGAATCCCTGGCCTCATCAATCTCCTGGAGTACAGTTCCACCAATATAATATACTGCTGCTAATCTTTTCACCCCAAAATGCATAACCTTACACTTTGCCACATTAAATTGACATCCATTCTCCTTAGCCCAGTCCTACAATCTATCCAAATCATCCTGCAAAATTTTGACATCATGTGCATTCACTATTGCTCTACCCAACTTTGCATCATCAGCAAACAAATGAACAGTTCCTCTAAGATCAATTCCTATGTAGTAGTGGAGTGGACAAACAAATACATGCAAAAGCTGGTGTAATGATTTGGATCCATAAATTAATTAAAGCAAAAATAACTCATTATACATACTGGAATGAAAGAATATTAGAAGTGCGATTAAAATTAAATAAAGAAAATTTAATAGTTGTTGGAGTGTATGCCCTTGAAGAAGGAAAAGAAGAAGAAAATTATTAATTTTACAAAGAGTTATAAGGAATATATGAAAAATTAAATAAAACAGACCATATAATTATAGCCAGAGATCTTAATGCCAGAATAGGAATGAAAAAAATTAACAATAATATACAAAAATTTGGAGAACCAACAATAAGCAAAAATGGAAAGCGACTCATTGATTATACAATATATAATAATTTAAAAATAATGAATACATTTTACAGACATAAAAATATACATAAATATACATGGTGTGCAAGAGAACAAAAATCAATAATAGACTACTTTATAGCAAATGAAAAAAGCAGCAAACCTCTTCCTAGACGTTAAAGTTAGAAGAGGCTAGAAAATGACACAGATCACTATTTAGTACAGACACTATTTAGTATTTAATTTCAGACAAAACTAAGATTTCCATCAAACTGGCTACAAAAAATTCAAAAAAAATAAACAAACTAGAGAAACAAAATATAATTACAAAGTAAGACTACTAAATGATTCAAGTATAAGAAATTTATACCAACAGAGGATCAATAACTATTTAGATAAAATACAAGAAAATGAAGACATTGAGAAAAAATGGAATAGTATACAGTATTTTTCGATAGATAACAAGCACCTAATGTATAACGTACACCACCAACATTTTGTACAGACAGAGGACGGAGGAATTCTTTAAAAGCACGTGCATTGCTAGTATCAGCGGTCCATTGTTTTAATTCCAAATTTTACAATTTTCATATTATTGGGGAGCACTGTGACATTACTACAACTACAATTGAAAGGTAGGTGTACATTTTTTGTATTTTATGAAGTTACATTATTCCATACATCCTGTTTTAAAATATTTCATAAATAAATCATTATTTGTTTATAATTTGTTATTAGATCTGAATTACCCATGGAAGACAGAAGTACTTCTCAGAGAAAATCCTACACAGCGCAGTTCACGCTTGAAGTGGTAGAAGTAGCAAAGGAAAAAGGGAATTATGAAACTGGTAGATTGTTCAGTGTTGGAGAAAGTAGTGTTTGTGAATGGCGAAAGGAATGTTTACATACGAGGAAATGTGCTATGAGGTTTAGAAGGTGCTTGTGGCCAACCATAGGAAAAAACTGTTTGATTGGGTTGTTAGTGAAAGAGCTAAAGGTATGAGAATATCTACTGTCCGTGTGTTGCAGGAATCGAAAAGAATTGCACAAAATGATAATATAAAGGATTTCAAGGCCTACCCATCTTGGTTTTTGGATTTATGAAGAGAAACAATTTAAGTGTGTGCTCCTCTACTAGTGTTGGACAAAATTTGCCATGCAACTGGGAAGCAAAAGTAGCTAAATTTCGTTTGTTTCTAAGAGTGTGTGGGTTGATGCTTGTCACTTTGGGAATATGGATGAGGTTCCCATAAGTTTTGACATGCCTAGTTCCAGGACTGTGAATCTGAAGGGAGCAAAAGAGGTTTCAGTTGCTACAACAGGGCACAAAAGGTCTAACTTTACTTTACTGTTAATTTGCGTTAAAAACGAAATTTTTAATGCAATTGATTCTTTCAACATTGTGTCTGATGAAGAATTTTTTGGATTTGAATAGTGTAATGTTCAATAAATATTAAGTAATACTTCTACCTTAGTTTGTTATTACATTTGATTTACCTCTCATACCTTTCAAATGTATACCACGCATGTTCATTTTTAACGAATTTAGACTTTTTTGTATAGATAATGCATGTGTTATCTATCGAAAAATACGGTAAAAGAAATTATCTCATCAGCAGCATTTGAAAGTCGAGGAACACACAAAAAATATCATAAAAATAAAAAATTACATATATGGGACAATGAAATAAAAACAATAATTGAAAATAAAAAGCTGGCTTTTAAAATATGGTTAATTAGCAAAAAACAAGATGAAACTGAATATAAAAAAAGACAACCAATAGTCAAAAGGGAAACCAGAAAGAGACACAGAGAAAGATGGGAAAAATTTGTATCATATCTAGAAAATGACATATACAAAACAAGACCCAGTGCATACAAAATACTAAAACAAATGAATGCAGTTATCAAAGAAATTGTAAATATAAATTGTGAAACAGATGTAAAAGAATTCTTGGATTACTTTACAGATTTTTGCACAGATAATACTGGCATCAAAAATAATTACACCAGAAACTTACAAAATACCTTAAATGATATGATAACAATGAAAGAATTAAAGAACAACCTAAATAAAATAAAAAATGACATATCAGCAGGAGATGATGGGATAAAATACAATGCGGTCTACAAATTGTAGTAACCCTTGTTGAAGGTTGTACTTATACAACATGGTTTCAGTATAAGACGGTCTATAAACTGTAGTAACCCATTATCTTTTCATATATTTTTCAGCGTGTGACTTAAAAATCAAATTTTATCTTTGTTAAATTTGCGCCTGCCCATATTGCACATGTAGTTATAAAGTGGCGAATTTATATTAGGGAAATACCCTTTAGCACGCATGCACGTCAACTGTTTACTGTATAAAGTATTTATTGTTGAAAATTGTCATCATTTTCTGCAAGGAAAACACATTAAAAATCATAAGTGTGTCAATCTCAAGCTGAGCACTTTATTTTTTGGTGAATTACATACAATATGTAATGGGTTTTTTTATGTAAAAAAAATTATTTTTATAGTAATGGCCACTTAGAGCGCATTTGTGATGTACGAGTTTGTTAACTGGGATAAAACCACCCACTGTAAACTGCCAAGGTAACAATTGAACAAGACTGAAGATACATTCGGTTTCAATCAGCAGATGCGACTCAACCTTTGCGAACTTCTTCATAAGTGCTCCAATCTCTTCAATAGTGAATTAATTGACAGAGAAATAGATTTAAATGAGGAACTGGTACAATTAATAGATGATGTTGAACCAAATGGCAGGGAAAGTTCTGCCAAAGATTCTGATTGTGATGAATCCGTTAAAGAATTCAGTTTAAAAAAATTAGCAGAAGGATTGGACTTGTCAAGAAAGTTATTTTATGGATAATAATCTCTCAATGGAGCACTCTGGAAAATTCACGAGACAATTGGATATTTGTTTAGCTCTGTATTATGAACTTAATAAAAAATTGCAGCATAGTGGTAAGCAAGGTCTTATTACTGACTTCTTGATAACTAAACCAGCCGAAGTATGCAATGAAAATTATACTAATGATGTCAAAGAGATTTCAAGTGATGACAATATCCGGCTACTCGTAAATAAAGAACATCTATGAAACATCAGTTTTGAAGAGAGTAATGACGATTAAAATATACATTTTATTTTGCCTAAAACATTTATGTTTTATGTGCAATGAAGTTTACATACAATTTATAATTTTTCATAATTTTATACTATGTATTTGTTTCATAGTTTATATATTTTCTTAACTTACATGAATTACTTGAATTAAATAAAAATGTTTTTTGTTGGATATGTCACTGTTTATGTAATCTTAAAAAAAAAAAACGATTTCGAAACCTAACCCTACTTTTTCTATGTGATCCGAGTCTCAATTCTAGTAGCAAGGCTTATACGTTGGTCAGACATAACTGGTAATTGGTTTACGGAATTAACAATGCATATAAAGTATATTAATTAAAGATAACTTTAATGAATAACTTCTATATTTCGGCAACGTCACATTGCCATCTTCAGGAACATAAAGATATGGTATGTGCATGCAGGCACTAACACAAAGCAAATAAGGAAGAAACTAATATTGTTCCTAAAGTCCTAATGGTGCCCTCTTGCGGGCTAATTTGGTAGTCTTGGCAGTTGGGCTGAAGTTCTCATAATGTAAGTCTCCCAAATTTGGGGTAGTTTCATGCACCCAAATTTGTTGAGGTTAGGAATGTTTTTTAGAGCTGCTGAAGATTCTTTGAATAATCTTTTGTATTTAAACTTGCTGCAATGAATTATTTTTGTTTTCTTCCAACGAATTTTATGGTGGGTATCTAAGGCATGGTCTGCCAGCCCAGAGCGGCTGTACTGGTGAAACCGGATGTAGCCTTGGTGTTCTGATATTTGTTGTTCTGCCTGTTTGGCCAAAGTAGGACAATTTGCAGCTGCAAGGGACCTGGTATACACTAGGTAGGTCTAGGGGAAGTGGCTGGTCTTTGGTAGAGTGAATAAGGGATGCCAACTTTTTATATGGTCTGTACAGGAAGTAAGGTCATATTTTTTGAGGATATTGGTTATTTTCTCAGAGGTGCCCTGGATGTAGGGGATGGTGATAGACTTGGTGTAATCATTATTGTAGAGGGGGGAAGGGGGGGTTGTGGTTTACTGGTTTTAGTATTTTTTGGGGGTTATAGCCATTGGCTAAGAAAGTGTTGAGGATGTGGTTTAGTTCAGTAGTTGGGGCCTTGTCATCTGAGCAGATTAATTTTGCCCTGTTATATAGTGTTTTTATTACCCCATATTGTTGTGAGGGGGGGACTGCTGGTGAATGTATCTGCCAGTATGGGTGGGTTTTCTGTGAACAGAGAAAACCAAAGATCCATCAAGCTGGCGGGTGATTAAAGTGTCTAGGAAGAGGAGGGTGTTGTTTTCCTCTTTTTCTAAGGTGAACTGGACTCTGGGGTGTTGGTTGTTTAAGTGTGTTAGGAAGGAATGGAGTGTGTCTGAGCCATGTGGCCAAATAGCAAACACATCATCCACATAACAAAGCCAAATAGTGGGTTTTTTGTGGGGCAGAGTTTAAGGCTTTCTCTTCAAATGTCTCCATAAAGAAATTGGCCAAGGGTGGGGAAAGCGGTGAACCCATGGCTGTCCCCTCTATCTGTTTGTAGAACTTTCCTTGCCAAACGAAATAGCCTAAGTTCATTGTGAACTGAAAAAGGGCTGAGATATTGGGAGGAAACTTGGCTTGGATGAGCTCTAGGGTTTCTTTGAGTGGGACATTAGTGAATAGGGAGGAGACGTCAAAACTGACCATTATGTCAGTGTGTTGGAGTGTGAGGTTTTCTATACTGGCTTTAAAGTGGGTTGAGTTTTTTTATGTGTGATGGTGTGTTGCCAGTGTAGTGTGTGAGCGTTTTGGCTAATTTATATGTGGGGGAATCAATGCCATCCACTATGGGACGCAATGGCACATTTTGTTTATGTATTTTTGGGAGTCGATATAATCGGGGGGGTCTAGAGTTATAAGGTTTTAGTTTGTTGGTGACTTCCACAGGCCAAGAAGTGACCTTCTTAAGGAGTCTGTGGAGAGTTCTAATCTGAGAGCTTGTCGGATTATATTCAATGGGGAGGTAAGTTGTACGGTCTAGTACTAAAGCAGTTAGCTTACCTTTGTAGTCTTTTTGATTGAGCACCACAGTGGCGTTTCCCTTATCCGCCTTGGTGATTACTATTTTTTTGTTGTTTTTCAATTCCTGTAGGGCTGCATATTCGTTTTTGGATAAGTTGGTTTTTGGAGATTTGGCTTTTGTGAGGACACCGACTACATCCAGTCTAACGTTGTTGGCGATATGGTTAGGCAGGTTGCAAACCCCACGTTCTATCTGGATCATGATTTCTTCGGCAGGTATTATTTTTGGAAGAAAACAAAAATAATTCATCGCAGCAAGTTTAAATACGAAAGATTATTCAAAGAATCTTCAGCAGCTCTAAAAAACGTTCCTAACCTCAAGAAATTTGGGTGCATGAAACTACCCCAAATTTGGGAGACTTATATTATGAGAACTTCAGCCCAACTGCCAAGACTACCAAATTAGCCCGCAAGAGGGTACCATTAGGACTTTAGGAACAATATTAGTTTCTTGCTTTCTTCCTCATTTGCTTTGTGTTAGTGCCTGCGTGCACATACCATATCTTTATGTTCCTGAAGATGGCAATGTGACGTTGCCGAAATATAGAAGTTATTCATTAAAGTTATCTTTAATTAATATACTTTATATGCGTTGTTAATTCCGTAAACTAATTACCAGTTAGATCTGAGTCTCGCATTACGCGATTTATATAATGTGCCATTTTTGTGGAACCTAACATCTGCGTTATATAGGGTTACCTGTATAAACAAATGGACAATACCAATAGAATTGAATACAAGCATAGTAATACCTATATTTAAAAAAGGGGATAAAAGTAAACCGCCTAACTACAGAGGTATTAGTTTATTGAATACATGCTACAAAATATATAGCAGAATACTTAATGAAAAGCTAAAAATATACAGTGAAAAAATATTATTAGAATGTCAAAATGGATTTAGAAACGGACGCTCTACAATGGATGCAGCTTTCTGTTTAAAACTACTTATAGAAAAAAGAAGAGAATTTAATTTGGAAACTTATCTTTTGTTTATTGATCACGAAAAAGCATTTGACAAAGTAAAAATATATATACCATTTGGTGAAATGGTGAATTGGTGATAGGGAGACTTATCCACCAATTGGTGAAAGTGACCATGAGGTGATTACCTGGGTGGTTGCCAGCAGTGCAAGGACCCCTGTGAAAAAAGGGTATATGTGGAACTACAAGGGAGGTGATTATGAAGAGCTCAGGAGACAGCTTGCAGATGTAGAATGGAATGAGGAGTTAGCTGGAAAAGAGATCAATGCAGCTTGGGGGATTTTCAAAAACTATTTAGTAGATGCAATGTCTAAATGTATACCATGGGTGAGAAGGTTAAATAAGGTAGGTGTGAGATGGATGAATAAAGAGATTAAGCATGCAATACAGAAAAAAAAGGCATTGTAGAGACAGCATAAGAGAAGTGGAAGTAACCAATTTCATGAGGTCTACAAAGACCAGGCAAGGAGGGTGACTTGGTTGGTGAGAGTAGCTAAAGAGAGGTATGAACAGCAGTTAGCTAATGAAGCCAAAAAGAATCCTAGGGAGTTCTTTCGATATGTAGCCAGCAAAAGAAAGAATGATTATGGAAGGATGACATTGATTGGAGGAAATGGTATAAAGACAGCTGTTGCAGAATGTGTTGTGGAGATACTTAATGAGCAATTCATAAAGATCTTTCAATCTTGTGAATGTGACTTCATGGAGAGATTAAGAGCAGTTGATGATGGGGAGGAGAGACTGACTGTAAGTGAGCAAGAGGTGTTTGGGGAGTTGAGTAAACTAGATGTAAATAAGGCTGTGGGACTTGATAATATATCACCACGTATTCTGAAGGAGTGTGCTAGAGAGTTGACACCTGCCTTGACATATTTTTTTAATACGAGTCTTGCACTTGGTCAAGTTCCTAAAGAGTGGAAAGAGGGCAAGATTGTGCCACTTCATAAAGGAGGTGATCGAACTCAAGCATCAAACTATAGGCCTATCTGTGTGTCAGGTGTTGTGGTTAAGTTGTTGGAGAAGCTTGTGAGAACTAGGATCCAGAGTTGGGTTGACAACAATGGTATAATCTTTGATGGACAGCATGGATTTGCTAAAGGGAGGTCATGTTTTAGTAATCTACTTACTTATTACAATAAAGTGACTACTTCCTTGGACAGAGGAGAAGGATACACAGTAATATACTTGGATTTCGCAAAAGCTTTTGATAGAGTACCTCATGATAAGTTGACAGTCAAACTAGAGCAGATGGGGTTGGATTAGTGCATTGGATTAGTGGATTAGATTAGTGCATTGGATTGGAGACTGGCTATCTGATAGGTATCAACAAGTTGTGTATGGGGGTGCAATATCCAGGAAAAGGAAAGTCACTAGTGGAGTGCCTCTGGGGTCTGTTTTAGGGCCATTACTATTTAACTTATATATTAATGATATTGATGAAGATTTGGATGGAGATATTCAGTTGTTTGCAGATGATGCAAAGTTGGGATGAACCATAAAGAGTAGTGAAGACGTTGTGGCCTTGCAAGAAGACTTGAATAAATTGAGTGATTGGGCAAGCAAATGAGGATGTGAGTTCAATGTTGCAAAATGTAAGGTTTTAAAATTTGGAAAACAAAGATGGGATGCAGAATTTATGCTTGGTGAGAATATATTGTTGGAAGTAGAGGAAATAAGAGATCTGGGGGTGATAGTGGATAAGGATCTAAAATTTAGGGGACACATTGCCAAAATTGTGAAGACAACACAAAGACTTCTGGGAATGATGCGGAGGACACTGACATGTAGAAGTAGGGAGATACTTGTTCCAATGTATAAGGCTTTGATTAGGCCACACTTGGACTATTGTGCCCAGATTTGGTCACCGGGTTTTCAGAAGGATGAAGAGATGTTGGAAAGGGTCCAAAGGCGAATGTCTAAGGTAGTTTCTGACCTCTGGAATGTTGAGTATGAGGAAAGATTGAAAAGATGTAATTTGCAGAGTCTAGTGGAGAGAAGGAAGAGGGGAGATATGATAGAGACCTACAAGTTGGTAAGGGGTTGTTATAGGATCAATGGTGGAGAAGTTCTACAGAGAATAGTGGGAGATCAGGGGAGAACCAGAGGTCATCCCTGGAAACTGTATAAGGAGGGTGTGAGTAAGGGAGTGAGAGGCAGGTTTTTTTCGTGCAGAGTTGTGAGTGATTGGAATGCCTTGCCTGAGAGCGTGGTGTCTGCAAGTAGTTTGAATGTGTTTAAGACACGGTATGATGAGATGTGTGTGTAAGATAAAAGGACCTCCTAGATGAGTCTTTGACTCCATGAGGTCTTGTTTTAATAATAATAATATTTGATATATTACAAAGAATAAATATACCTAATATTTTACTACATGCAATATTGAATATATATAAAGATAATAAAATAAAAATAAATGAAAAGTTGTCTGAAAAACAATCTATAAATCAAGGAGTAAGACAGGGATGCCCTCTGTCTCCAACACTTTTCGATATTTACATTAATGAAATATTAATATAGTGGAACACCTTAAACAATGAAGGTATAGAAATTTTCCAGAATAATAAAATAAATACGCTATTATTTGCAGATGATCAGGTAATAATATCAGATAAGGAAGACAATTACAAAGAGCAATATATAATTTAAACATTACAGTAGAACAGTTTGGAATGAAAATATCCATAGATAAAACTAAAACAATGGCATTTTGTGGACAAACTCCAGTTAGAAATTATTAATAATAAAATAATACAACAGATAAATACTTTCAGTTATCTTGAATGTGAAATATCATATGAAGGAGAAATACATAAAATTAAAAACTTCAAAATTTTTACAGATTATAGGCCTGATAATCTGACTATACTATAATTTCTGAACACTCAGAAATTATAGTACAAAAAGAAACGCGCTTGAAAATATACAATACTTTAGCAGTGCCCACCTTATAATATGGCAGTGAAATTTGGGCAATAAACAAACAAGATAAAGAATAAAAACAAGTGAAATGAGATTTATGAGAAGAACTGCAAAATGCACGTTATTAGGTCAAAAAAGGAACGATGACATTTTAAAAGAACTAAAAACAAAATCAATAGAAGAAAAACTAAATAATTATAAACAAAAATGGATTGAACATGTAAACCAAATGGCCAACATCCGACATCCTAAAGAAATACTAAAATATAAGCTAATTGGAAAGAGAAGGCAGGGTAGACCTCAAAAAAAGATATTGGATGGATAATGAGATCGGAACAGACCAATATGGTCTATATCCATAATTAGTGTTAATGATGATGATAAATGGTATTTGAAATAATTTTTTCATGAATATTTAATCTACATGTTTTCAATAAAATCTTTGGAAAAAAGCACAATTTCTATACCATTTTCAACAAAATGAAAGAATCTGAATTAGGCATCTTATTCTAATCCAATGATCTGAAAAACAGGAGACTGCAAATATTCCCATTAATAAATAAATGTATTTCTAGAATTGATCTGATGCCACATTCTAAAACCAATCAGGATAGTATATCTGATCAACTTGATAGCATAATAATAATATAATAATCTACCCTATATATATAAAATGATAAGCCTTTCTATGTCACGTCTTGAATCTCAGGGGGCTACCCTGAGTGTCGAGTCTTCAAAATTCGAGTCATCAGAATTCAAGAAGAACCGGCCTACCAGTCTGGAACTTGGGGGTTGAGCAGCGTAGACACCAGGGGGACAGAACCCCCTTTTGAGTCTTCAAAATTTTAGTCATCAGGAGAACCAGACTACCTGTCCGGAACTCGGGGAGTTGGGCGCCAGGAGAGTGGAGTCCCCCTTTTGAAGACTCTACACTCAGGGGATACCCTAGGCACCAGGACCCCCCTTTCAAGTCTTCAAAATTCGAGTCATCAGAATTCAAGGAGAACATGGGGGGGGCATAGATGCCATGGGGGGAATAGCCCCCCCAGTAGTATAATAATATAATAAAGACAAAATAAATAGTTATGTAATAATGAAATGTAAATTCTGCGTTACCATTAATTGTAATCTATTGCTTTCACTCTCTTCTTCTTTCATTACTTTCTTTAGGTGCTTTAAAGCATGCCAGTGTACCATGGCATTTGCTGCTGCCATGGTTTCTATAACAAAAGTAACTGTCATGAAGCTAAAAGAAAGAAAAATATTAGCAATGGGGATTATATATACGTATACATACTTAAAGATTAAATAAAGCATTTTGGATAAAACTGCTGAGAGACAATATTATTAAAACAAATTTTGCAAGGAAATAAAGTCTTTGGGTAGAAGAAATTACAATTTTACTTTTTCCAATGGCTGTACAAAATACTTTTAGTAGTAATACGGGCAACTCCAAAGAGTCCTTAGAGACCCTAACATCATGGCAACTCCAAAGAGTCCTTAGAGACCCTAACATCATGTCAAGAACAACTATTCGACATTCACACAGTATCTATCATACTTCGCCTTAAACTCATTTACAATCATGGCACCCACAACAGACTCTGGTAACTTATTCCATTCATTCACCACTCTCCAAGTAAAAAAATCTAGCTCTCACACCCTTGCTAACCACACTCTTGCCCAGCTTCCATAGATGGCCCCTAGTCACACACACCACCGGTCCTATTGTCAAAAATATTTACTGAATAAATCTTATAGAAACCCTTCAGTAATTTGAATGTCTCAATTCAAATTACTGACTCAATTTGAATTGAGACAAATGAAAAATATAATAAAGATGAGTGACTCAATTCTTGGTCACTAGTCTCTGGATCCTCTCTACCTCCTCCCTGTCAAGAAGAAACCCTGGCGCTCAAATTTGGGCACAGTAGTGTAGGTGGGGTCTTATCAAGACTCGATACAGAGGAACAATAACCTGTTTGTCTCTGCTCGTCAAAGTATTTTTCAGCAACCAAGTGATTTGATGAGCTGATTTAGCCACTTTTGCAATGTGCTCCCTAAACTTCAATTCCCTATCCAACAACACTCCCAAATCCCTGGCCTCATCAATCTCCTGGAGTACATTTCCACCAATGTGGTATACTGCTGCTAATCTTTTCACTCCAAAATGCATAACCTTACATTTTGCCACATTAAATTGACATCCATGTTCTTTAGCCCAGCCCTCCAATGGTTTGCAGTATTGTCTCCCTGAGCAAGGATCTTTTCTGCTATAGGATACTGGCTGGCACAGCAAAATATAAATTTGTCAGTATCCAAAGAGGAAACAATCCTAGATATAAGAATAAGATTAAAGTAAGTGAATAAAGAGAATAAATCACAAAAGATAAATATTTAACAATAGAGCAGCCGGTAGGATTTTGATTGTATAAGGTTTTAAGTAAGAAAGGATAGATTTAAGTAAACAACTAATTAAGCAATATATATAGAAACATGGATATCACAGCATCCACAACAGACTCTGGTAAAACCTATTCCACTCATTCACCACTCTCCAAGCAAAAAAACTAGTTCTAACAATCTTACTCAGTTTCCAAGGATGGTCTCTAGTTCTTCCACAACCAGACCTCTTCTGAAAAATTTCCCAAGTTAATCTTGTAAAAATCCTTTAATAATTTGTATGTCTCAACCAGTTTGTGTAACCCACAAATCTTAAACCTGTTCTTGTAAGGTTCATTCCACAGACCTATTATCATGTTGGTCACTTACTGCTGAACAGTAGAGACAGGACAGTAAAAAAAAAAAAAAAAAAAAAAAAAAAAAAAAAAAAAAGGGGGGGGGAAGTATATGGAGGTGGGAGGGAAGAATGAAACGAGCCAGTAGTACAATCTCATCATCAAGAAACCCTGGTGCCCAGATCTGTGTGCAGTAGTCAAAATGGGGGTTTTATCAAGGCTTGATAAAGAGGAATAATAATAACTTGCTTGTCTCTGCTCATCAAAGTATTCTTCAGTAGCCAAGTAATCTGATGGGCTTCTTTAGTCACTTTTTCTATGAGCCCCCTAAACTTTAACTCCCTATCCACTATCACTTCCAAATCTCTTGCTTTGTAAATTTCCTGGAGTACAGTTCCACCAATGTGGTACACAGCTGGTAATCTTTTCACCCCCAAATGCATAAGCTTACACTTTGCCACATTAAACTGACATCCATTCTCCTTTGCCCAGACTGCCAGTCTATCCAAATCATCCTACAAAATTTTAACATCATCTGTATTAACTATTGCTCTACCCAACTTTGCATCATCAGCAAACAAGTGAACAGTTCCTCTCAGATCTTTTAGTATATTGTTAATGTACAAATTAAACAGTAGTGGTCCAAGAACAGAATCATGCGGCAATGAAGTAAATTGATTTCAAGATTGCTTTTGACTTTGACATCTAACATAACATCCTTTAGCCCAAGCACATTTGAAAGCAATGAGATCTGATGCAGTAAAGTATCTAAGAAATATATTTCATGCTCTGTCCTGATTGCTTTTGGCTGCTTGGCACTCAGTGTTCTACTAAGGCTTTAGAAACAGTGAAAACTGAGCGATAATTATTTATGGAATTGTAGCTGTTGCTACATGAACAATACAATCTGTTACATACTTCAGAACTTTATTTATAGGCATTTGACTGACCGTTTGAGCATTAAATTTTGCAAGCTTGGAAAGTGTATTCCAGTTAACTTGGTCCATATTCCCCATAGGCATCAGTATAGAATATGATTCCTGTGAGGACATATATGAATACTGCAACACCACTAATTCTTGCAGACAATCTCACTATCTGAATGATCACAGCTGGAGGTCATCCATGACTGCCTATCTTGCCAAAGCAGAGGCTAAATTAGTGCATGACTACCAGAACCCCCCCCCCTTAGAATGTTCATGGATTGTACTATACAGCAGATACAATAACAGGATATTGATCCTAGTGATGGTGGTGTGGAAGACAGGACAGTAAAAAAAAAAAAAAATTGGAGAAGTAGAGGGAAGTATATGGGGGTGGGAGAGAAGAATGAAAAGAGCCAGTAGTACAATCACTGAGGTTCCCTCCACCACAAACAGGTGCCCCAAAATGAGGGTTTAGGGTACTGTGCAGAATGTAGTCCTTAAATGGTGGAGGTCTGAGCAATAATATATCAGCTTAGTGACTTACAAGATAAGTCACTAAGATAACTTATTATACTAAAAATAATAATAACAACACGAAACTCTAAAATCCCAAAATATAAACTTTCCACATGAAATAGCGACCAATCCAGGCAAGACTCACTCTAAATTTAAAATATAAAATTTACATCTAAACTTAAGTGTTCTTTTTTCTTCAAAAGATGAGAGAGTACTAGACAGTAGTGGAATTCTAATACTGTCACATTAGTGACAGTATTAGAATTTAAGAATATGAGTAGATTTTCAATGTCTCCTCCTTATTCACAAATGTCCCACTTAAGGATACCTTAGCTCTAATCCGAGCAGAATTTCCTCCCAATATCACAACACTATTTCATTTTACTATGAACTCTGTTTAGTTTGTTTGTCCAGGAAAATTCTAGAAACAAATATAGGGTATAGCCATGGACTCCCCCCTTTCTCTCACCCTTGGCTAACTTTTTTAATGGAGACATTTGAAATGAATGCAATAAATTCTTTCCCACTTAAATTCATTACTTAGCTACACTACGAGGGTGGTCTGAAAAGTTCTCGGCCTAACAATGAAAAAACGAATTAATAATTTCAAAATTATTTTTATTTTTCAACATAATCTCCCTTAAGACTAATATTTTTCAAGTGATGCTCCAGCATCATTATCCCATGCCTGTAGTGGTTCTCAGTAAGATCTGCAAAATATCCCCTCTACAGTCGCAATCACCTCTTGATTTGAAGAAAAATGCTAACCAGCGAGGAAGAGTTTTAGTTTTGGGAAGAGATAGAAGTCAGAGGGAGTCAAATCTGGGGAATAGGATGGATGTTCCAACAATTCATAGCGCAGATCTCTTAATTTTCCCATTGCCAAAATACCTTCGTGGGCAGGCGCATTGTCCTGATGAAAGTTAATTTTTTATTTCTGCAAACCAAGTCTTTTCTCATGAATTTTTTCGTCTAGTCTGGTTAAAATATCAGAATAATATTTCCTAGTTGTTTTACCATTTTCAAGATAATTAATAAAAAAATGCCTTTAGCAACCCAAACTACTGATAATATGACCTTCCCTGCTAATGGAACCGACTTTGTCTTCTTTGGTGCTGAACAACCGGCTTCTGTCCGCTGTTTGGATTCTGGTGTGTGTGTAATGGTGAATCCAAACTCATCCATAGTAATAAATCAATGCATAAAATCAGTTTTATTCTTCTTAAAACGCTCCAACCACTGTTCAGAGATTATCATGTGATTGCATTTTTGATCTGCTGTGAGCAAGCACGCAGCACCCAACTTGTGCAAAGCTTTTTCATTTGCAATTCTTCATGCAAAATATATCCAACACGTTCTTTTGAAATGCCTATAGTCTCAGCAATTTCATGCACTTTGATTCACCGGTCATCCAATATCATATCATGCACTGATCAATGATTTCTGGTGTTGTTACACTTTTTGGACGTCCCTCACGTGGATCATCTTCAAGGCTGGTACAACCACGTTTAAACTTGGCAGCCCATTTCTTAATTGTCGAAAATGAAGCAAAAGAGTGCTCATAAACTTTTATGAACTTCGAATGAATTTCTTTTGGCATTAAACCTTCTTTTAAAAAGAATTTTATAACCGCACAATACTCAATTTTATCCAATCCAAGGGATACAGACAACACTTTCGCTTCAGACAGCTGTATAAAAAAAAACTACTTGATAGAATGACTTGCAATTTCATATAGATGCTTATGACAGATGTACCAACTTAGAAAAAAACCTTGCTGATAGTGTTGCCATCTATGGTTGAGATTAAAAACTTTTCAGACCACCCTCTTACGTGGATCATGTGTTTCCAGTTTGGCTGCACCACACACTTTCACATCTCATTTGAACAGCCAAAACATGCAAGGATCATATTCACAACAGAAATAGAAACAACAATCTGCCCATCCTAGATATCCTAGTTACAAGAGAACCAAATGGATCTCTGATCTTTCAGTCTACAGAAACTCTCCCCCCACACACACACAGGTAAATACATCCACCAACAATCACATCACCCTCCCTCCCAACAATTTGGAACTATAAGAACCTTAGTACATACACCAGGCAAAATTAATTTTCTCAGATAACACTGCCCTCTAAACAGTACTTACCCACATAAAAACTTGCACCTATCACCAGATAAAAAGAATTTCAACACCATGTACTCCCCACCCTTTTCTTTTAGAGTTACATAGTGATGATCAGCATTCATTTTAAAAATTTAGAGAATTTACAACTGTGTTAAAATAACTTTTTTATTATCCTGACATTTCGATCTTCACATCAAGATGATCATCTGGAGCTTATATCAATATATAAGACAAGCTGAGTTACATTATTAACTGTAAGCTAAAGAAACAATGATTTGATCACATGTTAAAATTTGATCACCGGCATGACCTCTAGTGAAAAAAAAATATTAAAAAAAAAAAAAATTACATCAAGCTAAATTCTATTTATGATGACAGGAATAAACATTCTTTCAGAAACAATGATGTCTATTTTTAGTATTACAATTCTTATTTTTGCTTTTAAGATACTGGATTTTCTACAGTCCTGTATATAGCTGTTCTTAGTGAGGAACGTTCCGTGGGTCGAATACATACCTTCCATATGTTTGGGATTTTTAGACCATCATTATTATTCAGATTGGGGTGGTTGATAATAATCTCACATGCTTCCTTAAATTTCTGTTCATACCATGTTTTAGTGCGATGTAGACAGCTAGTGCTTTTCCAGTCAATTCTGTGTAAGGAATTCAGGGCATGATCAGAAAGGCCAGCTTCAACATAATTATTATATTTAATGTGTCGTTTATGTTCTTTTTGTCTGATAGGAATTGTGCATCCCGTTTCTCCTATATATGGTATGTTGCAAGTACAATAAATCCGGTATACTCTACGTTGGGCTAATGGAGGGAGTGGGTCTTTGGATGAGTGAGTAAGCTTTTTAATTTTGCAGGAGGTTTAAAGGTGGTTTTGAGATTGTATTTTCGTAGTACTCTGTTTATTTTGTCTGATGTTCCTTTAATGTAGGGAATGGTAATAGTTTTACTGTAATCTGGTTTGTCTTTGTTTTTTTATTGAGGTTTTGTAGAGAATTTTGTTAATAGTGAATACTACTAATAGTGGATAGGAAAGTATTAAAGATAATTTTAAATTAGTCTTTTGGTGCCTGTTCGTTGGAACAGATCGTCTGCACCCTGTTTTTTAGCATGTTGATGATACCTAGTTTTTGTGTTGGTAGGAGTTTATGTGTATATATTGTCCTGTAAGTGTCGCTTTCCGGTAAACAATGAAGGAAAGATTGCCAGAGGGCAGACGTGTGATAAGTGCATCCAAAAACAGAAGTATGTTGTATTTTTCAATTTCAATTGCATGAGTTTGTGTTGTTTGTTTAGGTGGCTAAGGAATGTGTCTAATGTCTGGCAGCCATGCAGCCAGATTGCGAAAACATCTTCAACGTATCTTAGCCAGACTTTAAAGGGGAGGAACCTAAGGCAAGTTGTTCAAAATGTTCCATATAAAAGTTAGTAATAGGGAGGAATAATGGCGAGCCCATGGTTGTGCCTTCTTTCTGTAAATAGAAGGCGTTTTGCCATACAAAATAACCTGACTGTAATACATGAGCAAAGAGTGCCTTGATGTCTAGAGGGAATTTGTTCTGTAGGAGAAGGATTGTGTCACTGATTGGGACATTCATGAAGAGGGCAGAGATGTCAAAACTGACTAATAAATCATCTTTTTCTAATGTAATGTCTTTGATGGTGTTTATGAAGTGCTGTGTGTTTTTGATATAGGAGGGGGAATGACCTACCAAACCTTCATAAACGGTATTACTTTGTGAATTTTCGCATGCTCCCCAAGAACTTTCGGTAGCCGTAAGTTCTTGGGGAGCGTGCGTAGTGAGGAATCAGCTTTTTGACCATATCTTCGGGCCAAGTGCTAATTGACTTAAGTAGTTTCTCTGTTTTGTTTTTTATTCTGTTGGTTGGGTTGTAGTTAACTAATTTGTATGTGTTATTGTCAGAGACCAGCAGATTCATTTTTTATACGTAAGTGGTACGGTTTAAAATGACGGTGGCATTTCCTTTATCGGCTCTGGTTATTGCTATGTTCGGATTTGTTTTCAGTGGTTTTATCACTGTTAATTCGTGTTTAGTAATGTTGCTTGTTATTGTTTTGTTATGATTTAAAATGTTGGCAGTTCCTAAAAATATTTTGTCTGCTACGTTATTAGGAATGAATCTTAGGCCTCTTTCAATATTACACATAAATTCCAGTTTATCGATTTCGATGCTATAGCAAAATTTAACCCTTTGTTAAGTATAGAGATTTCGTCTTTGTTTAGAGCGTCATTAGATAGGATGACTATGTTTTTGTTACCTGTAGGTGATTGGTGGCTCCTGTTGTTTCTTGCTTGTGGTTGGTTGTTGTTCACTGCGGCGAACTTTGAATATTGAATATGGCAGCTGTTTCTGTCGTTCTTTTAGTCTTTGGAAATTAGGTTTCCTTTCTTCGTTTGGAGGACGTAGTTTGCTGTGTTGTCCGTAATCTTTTCTAGGCTCATCCAGATATCTTTGTTTACGTAGCTCAAAAGTTCAGTTTTTTCTTTTAGTAGCTGGTTTTGTATAGCGGCTAACTTCTTTCTGGTAGCTTGGATCTGCTCTCTGAGAAGTGCTTTCTCCATGCGGTGGTATATTTGTTGCGCTTTTGTTGAGGCGAATTTTCTCTTTACCCTGATGCAATTAGGAGTGATATTGCTGTCCGTTTTAAAAAAGTCAGTCGATTGATCAAATTTGAAACTTGAATCTTCAGTTTACTGTACTGATTGCATCGCTTGTGGGTTGAATCTCCATGAATTATTGTAATCCTTTCTTTTAGAGTTACACAGTGATCATCATTTATTTTAAAAATTTATGCAATTTACAACCGTGTTTAAAAAACTTTTTTATTATCCTGACATTTCGATCTTCACATCAAGATCATCTGGAGCATACATCAATATATAAGACAAGCTGACAACACAGCAAACCACATTCTCCAAACGAAGAAAGGAAACCTAATTTCCAAATTCCAAAGACTAAAAGAACGACAAAACTAGCAGCTATATTCAAAGTTCGTCACAGTGAACAACAACAACCAATCATAAGCAAGAAACAACAGGAGCCACCAATCACCCACAGGTATCGATAACATAGTCAACATATCTAATCACATTCTAACTAAAGATGAAATCTCTATACTTAACAAAGGTTTAAATTTTGCTATAGCACCAAAATCGATAAACAAACTTGAATTTATGTGCAATATTGAAAGAGGCCTAAGATTCATCCCTAATAACATAGCAGACAAAATATGTTTAGAAACTGCCAACATTTTAAATCATAACAAAACAATAACAAGCAACATTACTAAACATGAATTAACAGCGATAAAATCACTCAAAATAAATCCAAACATAGCAATAACCAGAGCAAATAAAGGACATGCCACCGTTATTTTAAACCGTACCACTTACATATAAAAAATGAATCTGCTGGTCTCTGACAATAACACATACAAATTAGTTAACTACAACACAACCAACAGAATAAAAAACAAAACAGAGAAACTACTTAAGTCAATTACCACTTGGCCCGAAGACACACGATCAAAAAAATATTTACTCACTACGCACGCTGCCCAAGAACTTACAGGCTACCGAAAATTCACAATGAAAACACACTGTTAAGACCTATAGTTGAAGGAATTGATAGCCCAAAGTATCACTTAGCCAAAAAATTATCGGCAACACTCAAGGAGTTGGTAGGTCATTCCCCCTCCTATATTAAAAACACGCAGCACTTCATAAATACCAAAGACATTACATTAGAAAAAGATAAAAAATATAAAAAAAGATAAAAAAAGATAAAAGATAAAAAAGATAAAAAGATTCTCGTCGCGACGGGAGGAATCTTTATCTGGTCGATTTCAATCGATGGTGAGTTAGCCGATCTCATACGGAGGTAGCAGGGTTTTTTCTCCCGGAAACTCGGGTTTTTCATCCCGCATACATACAAATCGGCCCTTCAGAACACACGCAATTTACAGACAAAAATTACTAGTTGTGGTGGTGTTGGAGGTGGGCGGTAGATGGCGTTGATTCGTAGTAGAGGTAAGGTGTAGAGACAGTTGAAGATGTCCTCCCGCGATGAGTCTTCGGACTCCTTGGAGGTATCAGGAATAATAATAATAATAATAATAATAATAATAATTTATTAGTCAGTTTTGATGTCTCTGCCCTCTTCACGAATGTTCCAATCAATGACACCTACAGAACGAATTCCCTCGAGATATCACGGCAAAACATTTTGAACATTTTGAGCAACTTGCCTTAGGTTCCTCCCCTTTAAAGTCTGGCTTAGATAAGTTGAAGATGTTTTCGCAATCTGGCTGCATGGCCGCCAAACATTAGACACATTCCTTAGCCACCTAAACAAACGCATACAATTCGCAATTAAAAAACACATCATACTTCTGTTTCTGGATGCACTTATCACACGTCTGCCCTCTGGCAATCTTTCTTTCACTGTTTACCGGAAAGCGACACTTAAATACAGATCTCTGTTATATTCCCATGCTTTCTCAACTATTTGTCGTAAAGTGAAGATCTGATCCTGACAACCTCTATTTGGCCTGAATCCAGATTGTCTGTCACCCAGCTTTTCTTCCACAATTCTTCTCAACTGTTTCTCTAGTATACTTGCATAGATCTTCCCAGGAACACTCAGCAGGGAAATACCTCTATAATTCTCACATTCAGTTTTATTTCTCTTTTTATATATGGGTACTATGAGAGCTCTACTCCAATCATCGGGAATTCATACCTTTGTCCAGGCTTTCTGAACTATGCAGTACAGCCACTGTAAGACTTTTATACCACCATACTTCAGCATTTCTGGTCGAATATCATCTGCTCCTGCTGCCTTTCCACATTTCAAGCCTTTGATGGCTTTTTCTATTTCAAGTATGGATACGTATTCCTGACTGCATGCCTGGTCAGTTTTTTTACCACTGTGCTGTCATCATTGCTTGTTTCATTTAGCAGTTTTTCAAAGTAATTACTCCATACTTCAAGGATATCTTTTTCTCTTGTTTTCATGTCACCTTTATCATTTCTAATTCCTTTTATAGCACTCTTTCCTCCATTCCCAAGTTTCTTCAACAACTCCAGAATATTTTGCCACCTTCTTGACATTTATTTTCTATATTCTTGCCAAAGTCCTCCCATGACTTTTGTTTAGCTAGTTTTACACAGTGTTTAGCATTCTTGCATTTGTTTCTGTATTCTTTAAGAGCACAAGCTGACTTATTTGCCAGGAACTTTTGATATGCTTTCTTCTTTTCCTTCACTGCTTCTTTAACTTCCTGTGTTCACCATGGAGTTCTAGATTTTCTATCCTTGCAGACAACTTCACCACATGCCTCTCTAGATGAAAATCCAGTATCTTAAAAGCAAAAATAAGAATTCTAATACTAAAAATAGGACATCATTGTTTCTGAAAGAAAACCATCTGAAAGAATGTTTATTCATGTCATCATAAATAGAATTTAGCTTGATGTAATTTTTTTTTTTCCCACTAGAGATCATGCCAGTAGAATAACATGTGATCAAATCATTGTTTCTTTAGCTTACAGTTAATAATGTAACTCAGCTTGTCTTATATATCGATGTATGCTCCAGATGATGATCTTGATGTGAAGATCGAAACGTCAGGATAATAGAAAAGTTTTTTTTAACACGGTTGTAAATTCTATAAATTTTTAAAATGAATACTCCCCACTCCATTCTTCACAATCACTTATATTTGTGTTTCCTAGAAAAGGTGGCCAAGATCTTAAAAAACCACAATCTTGTGACCAGTTATAAACTGCACAGAACGCTAGCAACCCTTATCCAACTCCTCAAAGACTAGCTAGAATCTCTGGATTTACATGGAGTGCCAGGGTCACTGAAGCTGTAGTAATTCATACTATAGCCAAACAGGTAGGACAGCCAACATCCATATATAAGAGCACCAGAATTACATTCATATACATCCAATGACTGCTGAAGGTTAGCAGACCATGTCCTAGATATCTGGCACAGGATCCATTGGAAAAAACCACCTTATTCCACAGAAGCAAATTTAAATTCGATAGGCTTTTCCTCGAATCTGCTGAAGATCTTACCAACTAATCCAACCTAAATAGATAGCTGTATCAAACTACCTCTCATATGGGAAATCTTCATTAGCAGACAGTTAACCCAACAGCCAATTATAATTATAGGACTTTAGATCATCCTGTATCTTTCCTGTTCAATCTTTGTTACTGAAATGTGCCTGAGTGTAAGTTTATAATACCAGTGTATTAATCCCTGAAGATTCTGATTTAACTCTGGAATATAGGAAGTAATAAATATTTTTAGTTATTATCTAGTCTAAGTTGTCAATTTTCTTAAACAACATGATGCTAGAATCAATGTATAAACCTAAACACTTGGACACAATTACTCTTGTATAAACAATTCGAACTATAACTGAAAAAGAACTACAGACACTTCTCAATATACATAAGCAGACTGTTCCACAACTCTTTATGCAAGTCAGAATGTAGGTAAATCATATCCCCCCCCTACAACTTCCCCTGACCTTTCAAAATAAACTTTGTCATGTCAAACACATATGCAAAAAATAAACATGTAATGCAATGCAAAAATATTAAATAGTACAAAAAAAAGATAAATATCCTGTATTAAATACATAAAAGATACATACATTTCACACCATATCCACTGAACAATTTTTAAACACTGAACACACACCAAATATAGTATATTTTACAATTTGACAATAGTTTTGTGCTGGCAACACAAGACATTAACAGGAAATTGTCATTGTACGAGGGCTGTCAACAAGTAATAAGACTAATTTTACTGTCGCGAAACCACTCATCACAATATTAATTTCTGTGGAATGAAGAAATGTTGCTGTCTGTATTAACAAAAGAGGTTGATAGATGACGTATACGGGCTGATGTGCCAGAGGACTAAATGCAAACTTGTTTAGACATGCCTATGAACCGCGACAGTCGTCGAAATGGAAGTGTCCTTGGAACAGCATCATGCGATTAAATTTTGTGTGCGTTTGCAAAAATCGGCATTGGACACTTTTAACATGATACGCGAAGCTTTCCACGATGAAGCAATGTAGAGGGCAAGTGTTTTTCGCTGGCATAAAACTTTTAAGGAAGGAAGGCAAAATGTGGAAGATCTTGAACGTGAGGGAAGACCTTCAACGTCCATTACAGAGACAATGATCAACACTGCAGCGATTATCATCAAGGAGGATCGCAGAATTACAGTATGCCAGCTGCATGTTGTCCTGAATATTTCTGTGGGAAGTGTTCACTCAATCATGGCATAACATTTGGGACTGAAACGTGTTTGCACCCGATGGATTCCCAAACTCTTGACACCAGAGCAAATGCAGCATCGAGTGGATGTGTGCACAGAATGGAAAGAAAGACTGGAACAAGAAGGCGACAACTTCTTAAAACGTATCATTACAGCAGATGAAGCTTGGTTGTATCACTATGACCTTACAATGAAACAACAAAGCAGTGAATGGAAACATCCATCTTCACCTACCCCCCAAGAAGGCAAAAACTGTAAAATCGGTTGGTAAAGTTATGACCATAATGATTTTTGACTACGAAGGCATTGTTTACCAACACGCTGTAGAACCTGGGAATACCGTAAAAGGCTCGTACTATGCGGATGTTTTACAGACAATGGTACAGCACGTCAAAAGGAAGTGTCCATTGCTGAAGAATGGCTTCTCATTGCACCACAATAATGCAAGGCCACATATTGCTGGTTGTGTAGTGGATGTTTTTCAGAAGAACAACATAGATATCCTACCATATCCTCCTGATCTCGCACTGTGTGATTTCTGGCTGTTTCCTCAGCTCAAGAAACAACTAAGAGGCTGCCATTTCGAAAGCACCAAAGCATGTGTAAAAGTGGCGGTTTTCAAAGAACTCTCAAAAAACGGACTTTCACATGTGTTTAAGAAGTGGATGCAACGTTGGGACAAATGCATCGCATCTCACGGTAGTTACTTCGAAAAAGACCATGTAAATGATGACGATTAAAGGTAATCTGTTTTCTGTATAAATATAGTCTTATTACTTATTGAACAGCCTACATACATTATCTTTTAACTTGTGGCTTTCAATAATCCAAATTATGATATTTGCTGTCAATACCTCAAGACTGAGTTCATGTGCTATACCCGATAACCTTTGTCGACTTTCATATTTCTTTATTATCCATAATTTCAACTCTAGATCGATTGCAATACATTTCAGAGATGGTTCACATTTTGATTTAAGGGTATGTTGTGAATAATATTTTCCTGACTTCTCCAAATTAACTCTTCCTCCAGCCCTTCTTAGAGGGCATCTCGCTAAATTATTACACTTCAGTTACAATTTGAATTTCTATGACGGTTAACCTCGGTTCTTTACCAGCAAGACAATAAGTTCAACACACACACGCGCGCAAGGGATGTCCAGAAAGTAAGTTCCAATGGGCTGTCAGAGAAACAAAAATATACTTACAAAAAAAAATATATTGGAAATTAAAGTAGACATCTTTCACTACTTTTCTACATAATTTCTGCCACTGTTCAGGCACTTATCATAACGGGGCACCAAGAGTTGTATACCTTCATCGTAGAAGGTTGCTGCCTGTGATGCAAAGCATGTATTGACTGTTTCTTTGACTTCATCTTCGTCTTGAAACTGCCGGCCACCAAGGAAAGATTTCAGATGTTTGAACAGGTGAAAGTCACTTGGCACGAGGTCAGGACTATATGGGGGATGATGGAATTGTTCCCAGCCGAAGGTGGTGAGAAGTTGTTGTGTTATGCGAGTCGTGTGTGGGCAGGCGTTATCATGAATCAAAACAACACCCCTGATAAGCATGCCATGTCGTTTATTCTGGATTGTACGACACAGTTTCTTAGGGTTTGGTAATACATACTCGCGTTGATTGTGGAGCCTCGATCCAAGAAGTCTACCAGCAAAATTCCTCGTCTGTCCCAAAACACAGTGCACATCCTTTTCTGAGTGGAAACCATTGTCTTCAATTTCATCTTGACTGGTGATGAGGTGTGCCTCCACTCCATGGACTGTTGTCTGGATTCAGGGGTTGCATGCAAACCAAGTTTCGTCCCTGGTGCCAAGTCTGCTCAGGAAAGCATTGCCATCTTCATGGTAGCGTGTCAAGAATTCCAACGTGCTGCCCAGCCGATTCACTTTGTGTTGATCTGTAAGCAACTTTGGCACTCATCGTGCACACAATTTCCGATAATTCAGTTCCTCCGACACAATTTCATGAAAACATAAACGTGAAACTTCTGGAAATTGCAGTGAGAGTGACGTAATAGTGAACCCCCTATTAAGTCGAATCTTTTCTTCCCATGAATGCACCAAATTATCAATCACTAAAGATTGTCGCCCACTCCGTTCATCATTGTGCACACCTGTCCTTCCTTCATTAAAAAGTCTTACCCATCTTTGAACCATCGAATCACTCATTTCGTGTTCTTCATAAACGTCAATAATTTGCCAATGAATTTCAGCTGCTTTAACGTTCCTCGCATTCAAGAAATGCTGACCTAATTTCACATGCGGCAAGCAAGTCGATTTTCTTAGACATTATAAACACACACCAAGAAATGTACGCACTGCAAGAATGTCTGAAAATGGCACCAACACTTTGCTAATAAATCAACAAACTCAGACACATGCGAACCATTGCGGTCAGCACTGAAATGAAAATATTTAAAAACAGAACTTACTTTCTGGACATCCCTCCTATGTGTGTGTGTGTGTGTGTCTCTCTCTCTCTCTCTCTCTCTATATATATATATAGATTGTTTGTTTCCTTGCTGGTTTGGTTTTTTGCCCTCTGGCTATTAATACCTTGAAGAATTGTTATGAATACATATTATTACGGGCACCTCCAAGGAGTCCTCAGACTCAACGAAGGAGGCCCAACATCATGTCAAGAACAACTATTCAACATTCACACAGTATCTATCATACTTCACCTTGAACTCATTTACAGTCACGGCACCCACAACAGACTCTGGCAGCTTATTCCACTCATTTACCACTCTCCAAGTAAAAAACCTAGCTCTAACACTCTTGCTAACCAAACTCTTACCAAGCTTCCATGGATGTCCCCTAGTCCTCCCACTACCAGTCCCATTCTCAAAAATATCTTCAGAATTAATCTTATAGAAACCTTTCAGTAATTTGAATACCATCCAATCATATCACCCCTTTTCCACCTATCAACCAATTTCTGCAGCTCACAAATTTTCAAACTGTTCTCATAAGGTTCATTCCATAGTCCTGCTATCATCTTGGTCACTCATCTCTGGATCCTCTCCACGTCCTCCCCATCAAGAAGAAACCCTGGCACCCATATCTGGGCACAGTAGTCAATATGGGGTCTTATGAAGTCTCGATACAGAGGAACAATAATCTGTTTGTCTCTGCTTGTTAAAGTGTTTATCAGCAACCAAGTGATTTGATGAACTGATTTTGCGATGTGTCCCCTAAACTTCAACTCCCTATCCACTAACACTCCCAAATCCCTGGCCTCGTCAATCTCATAGAGTACAGGTCCACTAATGTGATATACTGCTGCTAATCTTTTCCTCCCAAAAATGCAAAACCATACATTTTTTTCACATTAAATTGACATCCATTCTCCATAGCCCAGTACTCCAAACTATCCAAATAATCCTGCAAAATTTTGACATCCTCTGCACTCACTACTGCTCTACCCGACTTTGCATCATCAGCAAACAAATGAACACTTCCTCTCAGATCCATTCCTATATCGTTAATGAACAAATTGAACAGAACCCTGCAGTACACCACTAGTCACAGACCATCTTTTGGACTCTACTCCTGAATAAACCACTCTCTGATATCTCTCCATCAACCACCCTCCTATCCATCTCACCAACCCCATATCCATTTTCAAATGCTGCGGTTTACTGATTAGAATTCCATGTAGTATCTATCAAAGGCTTTAGCAAGGTCCAGTAGAATCACTGTAAACCTGTTACCCTTATCCAGATCAGCCGTCACTGTGTTATAGAATATGAGCAAGTTACTGAGGTATGGTCTACCTTTCATAAAACCATGCTGTCCCCCATACAGTATCCCATTTTCATTTATCTAATCTTGTAATTTCCTCTTGAATAATTTCTCCAAGACCTTGACAACAATTCCTCATATGCTGATCAGGCAGTAATTTTCAACTGCAGTCTGGGAACCTCCTTTATGCAGTGGAACTATTTTCCCCTCTTTCCACCCCCTGGGGACTAACCCAGACTCGAGACTCAAATTAAACAAAATGGTCAAAGGCACTGACAATTCTTCAGCTGCTAGTGTTTTCAAATATGACACGAGGTGGTATACCATCCAATTCCACAGATGAATTGACATTAAGGTTTTGTAATAGACTATTCATCTCCACTTCATTAACCACAATTCCCGTGTAAGCTGTTGTTTTGTCCATTTCTGCAATGTCACCACCTGGATGGTATACTCTTGCAAAATGCTCACTCAGTAATTCTACTATATCAACTGATTTGGTTACCTCCCTACCATTGGCATTCATTAAAATCACTCTGCCATATACATTTTTTCTTTTACTTGCAACATATCAAAAAAACTGTTTGGGATACTCTTTAGCCTGCATGGCTAATGTTCTTTCATAAGCCACTTTTGCTTTTCTTACCACACTTCTTACTCTTCTGGCCTGGGCTTTTAACCGTTTATGTGCCTGCAGGTAACCTTTCTCCTTAAATTCCCTCCATAGTTGTTTCTTTTTCTTGCAGCTCAAGCTTAATGGTGTCATTCATCCATTTAATCCCTACTTGATTTATTATTCGGACTCTAGGTATACAGCCAGCCATTGCTATAGACCAGGTCCTGCAAACACTTCTTAATCGTCTCCCATGCACTATCAACATCCAGCCCTTGCAGTTTTACATGCCATGGCACTGAACCAATCAAACTCCTAATGTCATACTTACCAGTCCAATAATTCCACATGTACCCTGTCTTAATTGTAAATACCACACCTTTAGTCACCTCCCAAGTAAAGACCCTATAATCACTCTCACCAACTGTTGGCAAAGTGGTCATATTCGTAATTTACTAGGTCAAGCACTCTCTGACCCCTAGTATTTTCCATTACATGCTGTTGCAGATAGTTATCCCTTAATAACCACATAAAATCCAATTCCTTTCTCCCATGTATCCTCTCCTCCATCCTATCAATGTTACCATAGTTGAAATCTCCCATAATAATTACCCTCCTTCCACTCATTTCTTCTATTTGCATATGCATACTATCTCCACCATCTATTCCATCACCTGATCTACAGCAGCAGCTTCAAAACATTAAAACAGGATTCGATAATATTCATAATGAATTCCCGATACATTGTGGACCTTATGGTAGATTGTGGTTGGCCAAATTCTTTAGCAAAATACTTGAAAGTGGTTGATTCCC
This sequence comes from Typopeltis vanoorti, assembly GCF_054136105.1. NCBI lineage: Eukaryota > Metazoa > Arthropoda > Arachnida > Uropygi > Thelyphonidae > Typopeltis > Typopeltis vanoorti. Next base: position 28,615,040 of record NC_143557.1, on the reverse strand, counting down.
TAGGGAATTTAAAAGGATAAAAATCGTCGCTATGTTAAAACCTGGTAAGCCAGCAGATAGAAGTGAAAGCTATTGTCCCATAGCCCTTTTAAGTGCAACCTATAAACTGTTGGAGAGACTGATTTTGAATAGGATCAGTGGGGAAATTTTGGAATGTGTTCGAATAGAACAAGTGGAGTTCAGAAGAGATCGTAGCTGCATAGATCAGGTCCTTAATTTACATTGAAGCAGGGTTTCAAAGGTGCCTGAAGACTACTACAGTCTTTGTTGACTTGACAACAGCCTACGATACTCATATACAAATTTCTTACTTAAAGTCATCCCATGTAAAACACTGGGTCACCTCGTAAACAAATTATTATCTGACCGATATTTCAGGGTAGTAAATGGGGGAAGTATCAGTAAACAGAGAGTGCTTAAAAATGGGCTACCAAAGGGCTCGGTGCTAGCACCACTGCTTTTTAGTCTTTACATCACAGACATCCCTGAAACAGTTAGTAGAAAGTTTGCTTATGCAGATGGTTTAGCTTTGGTAATCAGTGACAAATCCACAGAAAGAACTGAAGAAATATTGATGAATGATATGTCGGCCTTATGGCAGTTCTATAAAAAATGGAGATTAACACCAAATCCTGGTAAAACTGAATGTACCTGTTTTCACCTAAATAGACTTGCAAATCAAAAACCAGAGATATATGTTGATGGGACATTAATCTCATTTAATCCAACACCTAAATACTTGGGGATAACCTTGGATAGAACTTTGTCATATAAAAAACATATGATTAATATCGCTGCTAAAGTATATACTATAAATAATATAGTATAGAAGCTCTGCATGGGGCTCAAGTGCCACAACCCTATGCTGCGTCACTTTGGGTCTGGTTTACAGTGTAGCAGAGTATGGTGCCCCTGTTTGGCTTAACCATGCTACTGGCCAAGACGTCTATAGACGTCAAGGTTATCATGTCTGTGAAGTGCATGTTAAAATTGTAATACCATTGATATTACATTGAAATATATGATGGATACGAAGTGTGTGAGGATGCGTATTTAATCCATAATGGCCGGTAAGGTGGTTAGTAGCTGTCAGCAAATTAGACGTTAAACTTAATTTCACTATGCACTTAATCACAGGCTGTATCAGAAGAACACCTTTACAATGGCTCCCCATTCTGAGTCATATTTCTCCTCCAGAATTGCGACCACAGGAAAGCTTTGCTTCATGAATATAAAAGAATCTTAAATAACCAAAACCTCCCAATACATGAGTTTATCCCAGATGCTTTATCTGAGAGATTAAAATCCAGAAGACCTGCCAAAAGTTCCCTCTTCCCTCATGAGTTCCGACAATGACAAATGTTCGAAATGGCTCGATGCTATGTCATGTCGGCTTGGTGTTTCTGCCTTTGAAGTGCTTGTGTTATTGCCTATTGGTCAGAGTTTACTTATTTATATACAGTATGTTAACTGCAACTTTTCTGGTAGAATTTTAATTGTAAAATTGCATATGGTGAAGTGTCTGGATGATATCAAATATCTCAAATGTAATCAAACTGATTTCAAGTTATATATATTGCATATTGGATCTGGTGTCAAAGCTAGCAGGTGAAAAGACATACTGTCAGAGAGCTCCTGAAAGATTTGTGATTTTTGTTGATTTATTAAGTGTTTTCTTAGATTTAATTGGGTATTATTGTATTTTTTTAGTGTAGTTATTGTACTAAAGCATTTTATAACATAATTTCAGAAATATGATTAGTGTTTACTACTCTTAAAAATGGCACCAAAAACTCGTAGCAAGGCAGTGACTAAAGCTAAAGTTGTTGCTACTGAGGAGAGTATTTGTCCTGACAAACAAACACACTGCTGCAGTGATCATGATGATAATTTATCTGAGGATACGTTGACATTAGAACATTAGAAATAGCTCGAGTAAAAGAAATTGACCAGGGAATTGGAAAAGGTGGAAAAAAGTTTGACTAAACTTCAACAGGATAAGAAAAAGAATCAGAACAAGAACAGGCAGGAAAATACTGAACATGTTATCAAAATATTAATAATAACAAGGTAAGTCAGTTAATATCTAAGAAAAAAAGAGGTAATATGGTATGGTGACTCAATTTTAAAATTTGTGCTTGCTGAGGGAGTCACTACTTCTAGTTTCCAGGGAGGGAAAATTAAAATTATGACAAACAATTGAAAACCAAAAAAGAAATGTAAAAGAAATGGTAGTTCTAGTAAGTACTAATAATTTAAGTGGTGACAAGCATAGTATGAGAGAAGATATGAAAGGTCTGTTGGAAGAAGTGAGAAAGAAATGTGAAAGAGTAAAAATTGTAAGATTACTACCTAGATACGATAGTACTAAGTTAAGAAGCAATTACCGAGTTAAAAAGTACTGAAGTTAAGGCGGTGCACTCCCCTGACCACTTCTCCCATAAACCCTTCCCCTTACTCAAAAAAAAAAAAAAAAAATTTCTATTTTCAGAATCCTTTTCCCATTTCCAAAAAAAAAAGCGCTCTCCACACCCTTAATATTATATATTAAAAAAAACAGGTTTTTTCAAATTAATTCTCCCACATGCTCAACTCCAGCCCCCCCCCGCTTTTTCCAAAAAAAAAAAAAAAAAAAAAAAAAAAAACCTTTTTAACAGCCTAACAGCAGGAGTATGCACATTGCAAAAAGAAGACAGCCAACAACATCCAAAACAGGGATGTGCAATTTTCTTCCTCTTCTATTCTGCATATATTTGTCTCCATAATACATTTGTAAGGCCCTAAGAATTCTTGAGTGAAAAGCCAATGACATTAAAAAAAGGGGCACTCCTAAACGAAAAGCAGTCAAATAGCAGTAAAAATAATACTGTATAAGTTTTGTGAAAACAGTGAAAGCTTGATGAGGAAGCTGCATATATATATATCTATATATATGCTAAAGCTACTTCCCACCAGTGATTTAAGCAGCTAGTGTGAATGAGTTAAAGGTCATCATCATCAAATTCCTCCCATGTACCCTCAAGGGGTGTACAGGATATGATAGTACTAGATGAAAAAATTTACATCATTACTAACTTCCTATCTACAATTTTGCTCCAAATCAGTCTGTTACTAGTCAAGACTCCAGACATTATCAGATCTTATAATTCTATCATTTAAGGCACTCTGTACCGTATCAATCCACCTATAACTTGGTCTTCCTCTGGGTCGTTTTCTGCCAACCTGGTAGAGAACACTTGTTTTGCTAATCTTTTTTCACCCATTCTGTTTAAGTGACCATACCACCTGAGATTAGCTCTGCTAACCCATTCCTGGATGTTGACAATGTCAAGTTTTTTCCGAATATCCTCGTTTTTAATATGGTATCGCCATTGATGCCATCTGTTCACGCCTATAATCTTTCTCAGGACTCTCATATCTGCGGTCTCTAGTGTTTGGTGAAGTGTTTTAGTTCTGACCAAGCTCTCAGAGCCTATAATCTTTCTCAGGAGATGCTCATATCTGCGGTCTCTAGTCTTTGGTCAAGTGTTTTACTTCTGACCCAGCTCTCAGATCCATAAGTTAAAACTGGTTTGAACACTGTCTTGTATACAGCTAATTTAGTGTTCCAACTAATTTCTCCTATTCCATATGAATTTATTCAATTGACTTCCTACCATACCAGCTTTGCTGATTCTGTTGTCTATTTCTACATTTAATTTACCATCTTCAGTAAAAATCGTGCCTAAGTAGCTGAACTGTTTCACTTGTTCCACAGGTTCTCCATTCACAATGCAGTTGACATTTTCAATGATTCTGCCTATTTTCATTGTCTTTGTCTTTTTATTGCTGACCTTCATACCATATCTATTACAACAGTTATTCAATTTAGTCAGAGAATCTTGCAGACTTGTATCGGATTTATTTAGAAGTATAACATAATCCGCACAAAGCAAAGAGCTGACATTAACATCTCCAATTTTGATATTAGGTTTAATACGACTTTCCTTCATAATGTGATCCATATAGATAATAAATAACAGAGGGGATAATGTACATCCTTGCTGACACCAGATTTAACATTAAACCATCTTCCTGTACTTCCTTCAATTCTAACTGCTGACTTACAACTCAAATAAAGACTAAGTATTGCTTGATATAATGCCCCATTGACACCATATAACTGCAGCATATTGAACAGCTTCTCTCTTGGCACTTTGTCATATGCCTTTTCCAAATCGACAAAACTTAAATACAGATCTCTGTTATATTCCCATGCTTTCTCGACTATTTGTCGTAAAGTGAAGATCGGATCCTGACAGCCTCTATTTGGCCTGAATCCAGCTTGTTCTTCACCAAGCTTTTCTTCCACAATTCTTCTCAACCGTTTCTCAAGTATACTTGCATAGATCTTGCCAGGAACACTCAGTAGGGAAATACCTCTGCAATTCTCATATTCAGTTTTATTTCCCTTTTTATATATGGGTACTATGAGAGCTCTACTCCAATCATCGGGAATTTGTCCCTCCGTGCAGGCTTTCTGAACAATGCAGTGCAGCCACTGTAAGACTCTTATACCACCATACTTCAGCATTTCTGGTCAAATATCATCTACTCCTGTTGCCTTTCCACATTTGAAGCCTTTGATGGCTTTTTCTACTTCAAGTATGGATATGTATTCCTGACTGCATGCCTGGTCAGTGTTTTTTACCACTGTGCTGTCATCACTGCTTGTTTCATTTAGCAGTTTTTCAAAGTAATTACTCCATACTTCAAGGATATCTTTTTCTCTTGTTTTCATGTCACCTTTATCATCTCTAACTCCTTTTACTGCACTCTTTCCTCCATTCCTAAGCTTCTTCAACAACCTCCAGAATATTTTGCCACCTTCTTGATATTTATTTTCTATATTCTTGCCAAAGTCCTCCCATGACTTTTTTTTAGCTAGTTTTACACAGTGTTTAGCATTCTTGCTTTTGTCTCTATTCTGTAAGAGCACAAGTTGACTTACTTAACAGGAACTTTTGATATGCTTTCTTCTTTTCCTTCACTGCCTCTTTAACTTCCTGTGTCCACCAGGAAGTTCTGATTTTTTTATTCTTGCAGACAACCTCACCACATGCCTCTCGGGCAGAATCAATCAATGTTTTCTTCAGAGTCTGCCACTGAATCGCCAAGGTTTGATTCCTGTTCTCAAACTCTTTCATTTTACTTCAATAATCTTTGTGTATTTTAGTCTACCCAACTTTTATTCGCTTTAAAACTTTCTTACATTTTATTATTTTCAATACGAAATTCAATTTTCTCCTGCTCAAGACTAAATAGTGATCACTTCCAATTTCAAATCCTCTATACACTCTGGTGTCCTGCACCAAGGAGAAAACATCACTATCAACAATAACATAGTCAATGAGACTTTTCTTATTCCTTGCCTCTTCTCTCCATGTGAATTTGTGTATATTTTTATGTTGGAACATGGTGTTAGTAATAACCAGTCCATGTCCTGAGCAGAAATCCAAGAAATATTTGCCATTATTATTAGCTTTGCTCTCTTCTCCAAATTTTCCCAAAATATTTCTGTATGTCTCACAATCATTTCCTACTCTGCAATTTAGATCTCCAAAAAGAACCAACTTTTCCTTTTTCATTGTGTCAGTTGCTTTTTCTAAAGCCTCAAAAAATTCCTCAACTTCTACCTTAGTAGAAGCTTCTGTGAGACCATAGGTACAAATAAGTCTCATTGTCCAGTTCCCCATTCTCATATTTGCCCACATTACTCTACTTGAGACTGACTGCCATTCAAGAAGATTAGCCTCGTATTTTGTGTTGAATACTATGGCTACTCCTTCTTTTCCATTATTGTCATTGCCTGAATATAACATTTTGTATTTATGGCTCAGAAAGATCTCACCAGTTTATGTCGTTTTTGTTTCAGTCACCCCTATTATGTCGATCTGGTACTTATCTAATTCCTCAGCTAGCTCCATTTCTTTGCCATTCAGGCTTCTTATGTTGATAGTACCGATCTTTAACTCTGGTGATATTGAGTTGGGGTTTGTTTTCAGATTTGTTCTAGTAGCTGACTTTTCGTTGTTTGTCCTGGTCCCTGGCGAAAACAACGGGGGCCTTGTTTAACCAGGCGACACCCCAGCCTGCATGAAATTTTGTCATGTCGTACCATCGTTTTTTATTTTGGTTTAACCAATAAGAATACAAATTGGTCAGCCATCCTCGTTCGTTCAGTATCCAAGTAGATACGCAACAGGGTGCACCACAAGAAGGTGAGGATTGGACATTAGGTCAGAAGCCCTGGTTGGTTCTCTGCATTCCTTTAAAGGCTATGTGGAGGTCTACTCTCAGTTATACAGCTTTGACCGTTAAGCACCCCTGAGTTAAAGGCTGATTTCGCAATCTCTATTCTTCTCTTACTCTCCATTTTGTCCTATAATATCCTAGTTAACATTTGACTTCTTCTATAATTGGGTTTTCTACTTTGATTTATAACTCTGGAGTAAACATAAATTTTTCTCTGCTTACTATTATACATTACACTGTAGAAACTGAACAGGAGAGAAGAAAGTAAACAGCACACTACTAATACCATTTTGTATTTGGAAAGTTCGTGGATTTTTATGTTTGGGGTTTGGCTCAAATATACAAGGTGTTTCAAAACGAATGACACGATTTCAAATAATTATATTTAATAATGAAAATGTGGTACAGTTACAAAATAAATTACCAAGTATGAAGTAAGGCCTAAAGTTTCACTCACCACAATTACAAATGCTCAATGTGCCCTCCACCTGTTGCAAGTGATATCAAACTCTGGGCAAAGGCCGTTCACATGTCGTATTTATTTGTGGTTCGTGGTTGCAGAGATATACAATTTTCAAATTGGGACATTCATTTTGAAACACCTGTATCTATGAGTGTTAAATATACCAAGAAATTTTTTACTTGGTTTTAATACTTTTTCCAAGTAAGCAAAACAAATTTTTGCATGTGAAATATATTCACATCTGAGCTACTTGTAAATAGAGGCCAATGACTTCATTTCCCTTGCCTAAGTATGTATCCCATAATGCAAAGCACACCCCTTTCGGACAAGTATAATGCAGTGCATAATGGGAAGGGTCACTATCTCTCATCCAGGGATTTTTATTAATAAGGTCAAGCACCTTTTGTCTACTTGTATATGAGATATGACTTCTGCATTACTTCAACCTTGGTATCTCTCTCGGGTCTGACTCCCACTGACAAGACCTCAATAGAGGTCGAAATCACTCTGGCTAGTGACGTTTTTGTTTTGTTTTGTTTTTTAGCTTAGTCCACCTTTACCACAAGCTGCCTCAGTCCTGAAGATACTTCAGACGCAAATTTTGTTTGTTTACATTTGGATACAGGATTAAACTAAATTTATTATAATCTAACCAACTGGAAAAATCTTCCAACAACTTTCTCTAAATCCAGAGTAATTTAATAATAAGGCGAGACATCTTTTGTAAACTAGTATAGGTAAATATTACTTCTCCATTACTTCCACCTTAGTATCACCACCTCTGGGTCTGGCTCCCACTGACAAGACCTCAAGAAATGTCGAAACTGGTTTGGGTAGTGGCCCTTCCCTTAATGCATAGTATTATACATGTTCACAAGGAGATGTGCTTTGCATTATGGGAGATACTAAAACAAGATGAGAGATTAGTCCACCTTTACCATGAGTTGCCTCAGTCCTGAAAATACTTCAGACAGAATGTTTCTTACACTTGGATAAAGGATTAAACTAAATTTATTATGAAACTTAATTTTGTTTAGTATCTATATTTTTGGATTCTACTTAAGATCTCATGGCTTTACTTAGTTTTCAACAAAGAGCAGGTATCACATAGGACCTGTGTGTGTGAAGTTTAATTGTAAAGCAAAACTTGAGAGAACTCATGTAGTAATAATAATTGTGGACCCTTTGGATAAGATTTTTTTTACATTATTTTATTTTGTATTTACAATGCTTATGAAGTATAATTCTGCAGTATACTGTTTATAATGCATAATTACACTTTATTCTGTAAATAAGAAGAAACAAAAATATTTGTTTATCTGATCACTCTCTTTTTTAATTTTGTTCTTAATGGCTTTTTTTTTTTTTATTATTCAATATTAGTCTTGAGTATAAACTGTAAAAATCTCATATAAACGTGTCTTTTTTTTAGAGTATATTTTTATATATATATGGAGTATAAATTTCATAAACATGGATTTTATTATTTTTTTTTTTTTAGTTTAAGTTTTTGGAATTAAGTTTAGCCACATGATAAGTTTTGAAATTTAATTTTTTGAATTAATTAATGCAATAATACACCTACTTAGTACTACCAAAATCACCATGTGATTAAGTGATGGCAATACAAAATTGTCAGCTTTTTATCTTAATATCCTTAAGAGTTACACAGAAATTATACATTATGCTGTGTCTATTTATAATAATTTTCCTATGCCATACACTATTGTAACATGTAACTACTTTACTCATTGCAGCCATGTTGTCATTTAAGTTTTGCTTGGAATCTTAGTAATGGGCAGGCATGTTATCTGTGAGTTTTGAAACAGCTGTCTCTTAGAAACAGGAAAGCTAGCAATAAACAATGAGAGGAGAAACAGAAAGAAGAAAAACTGTCACGTTTCAATTCTGGGATCAAAGAAAATATTGTATATGGATCTTTATCTACTCTCTAAATATGAACTATGAGATTAATACTGAAAAACAATACAATGTATCAAGCCATAGGGTGCTTTTGTAGCTTCTCAATTAAATGTTGATTGATTGTCGGAGTGGTTATCTTTATGCCTACTTCAGGACATAAAAGAATGATGTTTTTCACCCCACCTACTTGCTAGAGGATGATATATGCAAGCATAACAGTCAAGTGAGATCATTAACTTCTTTAGAACCACCATAGCTCAGTCCATACAGATGAAGCCCTTTGGTCAAAAAGACCCGAGTTTGATTGCTGTCCATGACATGAGGAACTTTATCTGGTCTCTTTAGACTAAAGGTGAGTTAGCCAGTCTCATATGGAGGTAGAGGGTTTTTCATCGCTCAGAACAAACATACTGGCCCTATGAACACGCACACACAGACTTATAGTCATAAGATACATATACATTGTCGGCCTGGTTGGCCGAGTGGTTAGCGTATCCGCTCTCCAGCCTGAAGGCTGTGTTCGAATCCTGCCATGAGCATGGATGTTTGTGATTGTCTGTGGAAATACTAGTGGTGGTAGTTGTGGTGAGCAGTAGATGGTGTTGGTGTAGTTGGGGTAAGTTGTAGCTAGTGGAATGAGCTGTAGAGTGGGTGTCCTCCCTCGATGAGTCTTTGGACTCCCTGGAGGTGTCATAAAATAATAATAATAATATACTTAATCCCTCATTAGAAAGGCTCAACCCCCCCCCCCAAAAAGGACGAGGAAGAACCACATATAAATAAATTAACTTCTTTTATTGTGATCTAAGGAATTTGAGAGATAAGATACACTGATTGAATGAATGGGTAGAAAAACATAATAATAAAATGAAGAAAGATAAAGAGGACAGTGATGAGATAAAAGGAAGAGGTTCTCATATAATCAAGAGAAACTATACAACATTTAGCAGAATGTTATATTCACTTTTTTATGCTGCCTGATGTCATTTCATCCCACAAAAATGAATTTAACAATCAGAGTGTGAAAACTTCCTCTGAGCCCACACTGTGTAATATGCAAAATGGTCATATAAATATAATTTGTATTTAATAAGAATTTAAGTCAAAGATAAACAGAATATTAGAAATCATTTGCTAATCATAATTCTACAGATTTTGTCAGATTTCCTTAGAGATAAAGAAAATAACTCACATTTATTTACAATAAATATTTAATTTCTTTTTAATACAATTGGGCTTCATCTTTTAAAATTCAACATCTTATGATTCTAACCAACCAACAAACAATATTATATATAGACATTGTTTATCTATTCTCCATAACTGACTATTAACATAAAAGGTTGAATATAGAGAGAGAAGAGGGAGCTAACCAAAACCTCTACAAAAAAATAATGAAGTCTCCAAATAAGAACAATCGACTGACACAATTAGCTAATAATGAAGGAAGAAAAAATAGTACATAAACTACTTGGTAAATGAACCTTATCGTGTATGGCCTTTTTGTGAATCCTGGAAAGGTATCTATTTTTCAGATAAGAGACCAATGAAACCTGCAAGAACAATCATTTCAGCAAAACCTTCAACAATGATGAAAGCCAAAGTGCAGTACTCCCCCCCCCCCTTCTAACCATGCATTTCAATTATAGCAATACATATGAAGGTGACTGAGAATGAAATTGTAGAATTTACTTATTGAGAATGAAAATGGATAAGGCTCCATTTCATTTCAAAGTATGCTATCAGACACTTCTGCCGTTTATTTCCCAAATAATTTTTTTGCCTTAATTTCATTAAAAGTACAGACTACTAGCAAAAAGTATTTCTTTTTGGAAAATTATATTCATTCAATATATTCCTTTATGCAATATTTATCAGGAAACCCTTGACAGTTTTTTTTTCCTATGAAGACAGAATATAATGAAAAAAATTTATTTTACGAATTGCTATAGTGCAAGCAAAGTACAATATAATAAACAATATATTACAATACACATTGGGTTACAGCCAAGAAATTTTAAGTATTAAAGGAATATTAGAGCCTCCGTAGCTCAGTTGGTATAGACAAAGCCCTTTGGTCGGAAAGACCTGGGTTCGATTCCCATCCATGACATGAGGAACCTTTATCTGGTCTCTTTCAACTAAAGGTGAGTTAGCCAGTCTCATATGGAGGTAGAGGATTTTTTCACCTGAAAACTCGGGTTTTTTTGTCCCTCAAAACAGGCAAACTGGCCCTATGAACACACATGGATCTACAGTCAAAAATACATAGGAAACCTTTTCCCTTCACCTGGTTCTTAGGGTCCCTGTGTAGTATTAGACTCAGTGTTAGTTATATTATGAACAGATTCATAATTGCAAACCTTCAATATGAAGATGACACCTAAGAAGAAGAAAGGAATATTATAAACTGTAATAAACAAAATGAAAGTAACTAAAGAGTTTCCTTTTGTCAGTTTTCAAATAAGAATACTTACCTCATGAATGCAAGCACTACTAGAATTAATAAACTTAGCAGCCAACCAGTATTTTGAAAGGCAGCAGGCATTGTTAAAGCTCCAGTACCCACAATTAAATTAAAAATGTAAACCAGGCCCATCTGTAAAAAAAGTATGGATCGACCTTTAGCAAAATTATTTCGGATAAAAAATATTTTTATTCATTAAAATGACTGCAGAATTATATACTGGTTGTTAAATGTGTTGATAATGCACATTTGCAAGATAAATTTTTAATTTTTCTGGCCAAATGCCTCTACCCACTAGTGTGGCCTGAAAAAAAACATGGCTATAGTATTTTTTTTATAAATCATTTATAATCATAAAACTTTCTTTCAACAAAACATGGCTACAATTGTTGAATTTTTTTCTGTGAAATGAAGAAAATACATTCCAGTGCTTATTTGGAGGCAAAGGTGGCAGTTCCACACTTAACTTACCTCATTTTTACTAGTAACTAACTCTAAGAAATTAATCTCACCCAAGAAGCCTCACAAAATTTCATCAGACAACTGAAAGTGATCAATGTTGTTCCAAGTAGATTCATAATAATAATAATAAATAGAACACCAAAAACTAAATTATAAATACAGGTATCCCTTGCTTAACAAGGGATTTGATTAACGTGGCAAAATTAATTGCAGCAATCCCCTGATATACGCAGCAAGAGTTTTGATTAACGCGCCTTTAACCCTGCGGGGCTCAGATACAGTGGTGCTCAGAGCTGAGAGATACATGCAAAATGTATCTATCATATATAAAGAATATAAATACACTGAATTGTGTAAGAATATAAATATTCTTACACAATTCAGCGTATAGCTTGGAGGTCATGAGTAGCTGTGCATTCATATGTTACGAGTTATGATATTCCTCACTGTTTTTGGCTGTCAGTTTGGTTTAACACATTATGTAAAGGTTTATGATATTTGTGTTGAAATTGTATCTGAGAGATACCGTGACCTCCGATGTCAGTATAGTATAGTTTAGTTGGGTTTTTTATATTCTTTGTTCAATAATTTCTAGATTGTAACTGAAAATAAATAAACCATCATGTATTACTGAAATAGAGAGCCAAAGGCTTATTTATCATACATGTCCTCTAAGAGATGTGCTTTACATTACAGAAAATACTAAGGAAAGTGATCTAGAGCTTAGTCAACCTTTACTACGAGTTGCCCATAAGGTTGCTTATGCTTGCACCTGCCGAAACTTTTAGTTTCTATATATTCAGCACGAAACTCTTGTAGTTTCTATATTCGGCTATGAAATAATGTTGGAGTCAATATCCACTTAATTTATACCATCATGTAATATATTTGCAGTGTTTTTTCCTTATGTTTTATTGCATGTTTGCCGAAGTCTGGAGAGTCATTTTGCTTTTTATCATAAAATTTATGCCGATAAGAAAAAAAGTAAAACTGTTCAAACGACTCTTGATAACTTCTTTTGATAAAAAAAAATTGCAGTAAATAATGTAGGTACAAGTATTTATTAAACATTTACTTTGCATTCATTTTTATCTTTCCTAAAAGAGTACCATATGAAATGAATTATTAATACAGTAATCGATCGTGGATGAATTGTAATTTTCACCATTGATTATTAGATTTGATTAACACGATTTCGATATACGCGGTAACATCGAGGGAAACCTGTACATTTTACCTACATACATGTTGCATATAGTAATCTTTTTCCTAGAATGCTAACTTGATAATTCAATACTTAAGGAATTGACAGCGTATACTAGAAATATAAATTACATCAACTTTAGTATATACCTTCCAATATTTCGGCAACGTCACGTTGCCATCTTCATGGGAACTAAAGATAAAGACACGTGCATGCAAGTGCTACATAACAGCAAATGAGAAATGAAGCGAGGAAGCTACCGTTTTCCTAAAATCTTGATGGTGCCCAATAGTAAGCTATATTAGGTGTTCTTGGCCTTTGAGCTGAAGTTCTTCTGATGTATGTTTCCCAAATTTGGGGCAGTCTCATGCATCCAAATTTGTTGAGGTTTGGTATGTTCCTAAGGGCTGAGGCTGATTCCAGGAACAGTCTTTAATATTTGAACTTGTTGCGGTGTATCACTGTGGCTTTCTTCCATCTTATTCTGTGGCGAGTAGCCAGAGCATGGTCTGCAAGCCCAGAGTGGCTGTACTGGTGAAATCAGATGTAGTCCTTGTGTTCTGAGATTCTGATATTTGCTTTTCTGCCTGTTTGGCCAAAGTAGGACAATTTACAACTGCAAGGGTCTCATGCATCCAAATTTGTTGAGGTTTGGTATGTTCCTAAGGGCTGAGGCTGATTCCAGGAACAGTCTTTAATATTTGAACTTGTTGCGGTGTATCACTGTGGCTTTCTTCCACCTTATTCTGTGGCGAGTAGCCAGAGCATGGTCTGCAAGTCCAGAGTGGCTGTACTGGTGAAATCAGATGTAGTCCTTGTGTTCTGAGATTCTGATATTTGCTTTTCTGCCTGTTTGGCCAAAGTAGGACAATTTACAACTGCAAGGGACCTAGTATACACCAGGTAGGACTAGGGGAAATGGTTGGTCTTTAGTGGAGCGGATAAGGGATGCCAATTTTCTATATGGTCTGTAACAAGCGGTGAAGTCGTGTTTTTAGGATTTTGTTGATTTTTTCAGAGATGCCTCGGATGTAGGGAATTGTGATGGATTTAGAATAATCTTTTTTGTGAAGGGGGAGGTGGGTTGTGGATAACTGGTTTTAGTATTTTTTGGATTTTTTTGGGGGGATAGCCACTGGCTGAGAAAGTGTTAAGGATGTGATTTAGTTCAGTGGTTAGGGCTTTGTCATTTGAACAGATTAGTTTAGCCCTGTTGAATAGTGTCTTAATAACTCCATATAGTTGTGAGAGGGATTGTTGGTGAATGTATCTGCCTGTATGGGTGAGTTTTCTATAAACTGAGAAAACCAAGGTTCCATCAGGTTGGGGGGGGGAATAGTGTGTCTAGGAAGGGGAAGCTATTGATTTCCTCTTTTTCCAGGGTGAACTTGATTCTAGGGTGTTGGTTGTTTAAGTGTGTTAAGAAGGAGAGGAGTGTATCCGGTCCATGTGGCCAAATAGCAAACACATCATCGATGTAGCAAAGCCTTATGGTAGGTTTTTGTGGGGCAGAGTTTAAGGCTTTCTCTTCAAAAAATGGGTCTTTAAGTATGTTTGCATGGCAAACATACTTAAAGACCCATAACCTTCTCCATTTTGAGGATTCATCAGTTAAAATGGTGCTGAAGGTGGGTCATCAGTTGGCACACTAGCCCAAATCTGTCAGTGAGTCAGGAGGTTTCCCGATCAATTAGTGCATAATCATGCTGCCACACTCTGCCAGGTTATGCCTGGAAAGGGAGTCCATTCATGGCATAGAGAATGGTTTCTCTCTGTATGGATGTCATGTCTAAGTGTCTATCTTCTCACACTGCACATCCCCACCATATCCTTATATCTAATCAAATTTATGAAGACTCTCACAAACAATAACACTGCAATGAAAGGAAATCTCCCTTGTAAATAATCCTATCAAAAAAGTCACATTACAATTAGTCACAACATACAAACCATGCCAGAATCTCTTCAATAAACACTCACATTCACATCCACTTACTAACATCTGTGGCATTAACACAAACATAAATGATGTTCACCATTACTTGCAGCAGTCTTCTGGACCAGACATCTCATTCCTGACAGAAATCCAGATTCAACTTCTCTACTACTGTTCACCTCTAGTGTCCAAACTACACACTTCATGATTCTTTTCACCACAAGAATGGCACCTATGACTTTGTGAAATCTGATGTGGCCTGTCAGAGAAGCTAAGTTAGAATCCCCTGCTTTTGATGTTCTCAGACTCAAGTTACTAAATGGACTTTCCTTGCCCCAACTAGTAACATTCATTTGTTGCATTTAATAGTCTCCAAACATTGATAACCACTCAGATCTCTTCATATTCCTTTCCATTAAACTTAGACACTTGCAATCCAGGTATCCAAATAGTGAGGTCATCTTCCTGGGTGACCTCAACGTCCACAATTCCAACTGGCTCCCCTACTCCAACACCATTGTCCAAGCAGAGTGAGTATGAGCTAGCAAAAATCATACATCTACACACCTGAGTTCCTGATAACTCTCTTTATTCTCCAAATACTTTATCTCTTTTAGACCAGTTTTCCTTCCAGATACACCGCTGAGGTAACCTCTCCTCTATGCAACTCAGACCACAATCTTGTACAAGTTTCCTCTCTCACACAGAGAGCCCCCCCTTCTTCTACCACTCCCAACATTGTATCCGCTAGTACTATAAAGGAGCCAATTGTGATGACCTGTGATTCTACTACTCCTTTCCTTAGTCTGACTACTGCTTCCACTTATCTGACCCCTAACACCTGCTGCAAATGAATCACATAAATTTATTCTCATTGGTATAAAGGCCTTCAGTCCCCATAATCCTTATCTTTCCAAGCCCTGGTTCAACTGAAAATGTATCAAAGCAGTCGAAGAAAAAAATTCAGCTTGCTGCATGTGGCTTACATAAAGAACTCTACCTTTATGATCTGCTTATACCAAAGAATGCAAGATGTGCAAATCAGTCATCAGTAGATCCAAATCTAATTTCATAAAGGCAGATCCAAAAAGCAAGCAGAAAACTTGCTTCCTGTCCAAATGGAAGCCATGCCTTCTGGTCCTTTGCTAAGGCTATTTGCCGCAACTTCTGCACACCGCATTTCCACTGCTCTCTCTCTCAAATTATGATGGCACCCCTGTTACTTCACTAAAAGATAAAGCTGAACTCCTGGTATCACTCCTTTCCTGCACAGATGACCAAGGGAGATCAATTTTCAATCATACCAGAATCCCAGGACTGTATGTCTCCTATAGTTTTTCAACAAAAAGATAAGTAAACTACTAAATAACTTGAATACTAAAAAGTGTACTGGTCCTGATGGCATCTCTCCAATCATTCTTAAACACTGCACTCCAGAGCTAAACACCCATCCTACATCGTCTCTATAATTTATCATACGTATCTGGTACTTATCCCAATGCATGGAAGCAATCTCATATCCATCCTATTCCAAAAACAGGCAATAGAAATCTATTGTCAAACTACTAACCAATTGCCATAACCTCTGTCCTCTCCAAAATAATTGAGAAAGTTATCAATAGTCAACTCCTCTATTACTCAGAAGCCTACCAATTAATCAGTGACACCAGTATGGATTACACTATTCAACATTCACAGTATTCAATATTCAATATTGGCAACCATCATTCCTCCCTCAACCTCTCGTGTATTGGATCTATATACAGGGTGGTTCAAAATTCCACATACAAACTTTGAGGGAAGGTAGAGAACATCAAAATCAACCATATTCACATAGGAAAGCATGACCGAAGTGCCACCTGAAAGTGATAGGTGGCACTGTTTGCCAGCACTCCAGGTGAGCAATTGGGGCTTCCTCATTCAAGCTTTCGACATTGTATGAACATGCATCGTTTTACAAAAGCTGAGATGGCAGACATGCACCTTGTTTACGGGTTAGCTGATGGTAATGGACGAGCCGCTGTACAAATGCATCGCGAAAGGTACCCAAACAGATGTGTACGACATTTGCATCAGAATTTGTGTGACTATGGATCATTCAGGGATCGCAGGCACGATAGTTGGTGACCATGATCGACGCGATATCCCGCCATGAAGGAGGTATTGCATGTGATGGACAATAATCCAGAGACAAGCAAACATGTTGTTGCCTCTGCTATAAGAGTATCTTGATCCAGTGTATTGAGAGTTTTGCACTCTGAGTCCTTGCATCCATTTCATCTGCACGGGTTCAGTTACTGATGGTCGAAGATTATCCTTGACTTGTGAAATTCACACAGTGGTTTCTGCAGAAAAGTGCATTAGACCCAGATTTTCCAACTTGTGTTTTGTTCATGGATGAAGTTTCATTTACCCACGAAGGGGTCTTCAATCACCACAATGTTCGTGTGTTGGCCCAAGAGAACCCACACGCTGTACAATCACATGCTGCACAACACTTCACCATTAATGTATGGGCAGGTATCATTGCTGACTGTTTAGTCAGTCCATACCTGTTACCACCCTGACTGGACTCCAAGAAGTATCAGACCTTTCTGAAAGAAGTTCTGCCGGATTTACTGAACAATGTTTCAATGACTGTGCATCGGCAGATGTGGTTCCAGTACAACGGGACTCCAGCCCATTTTGGCATTTTTGTGCATCAGTATTTGGACAAGTCCTTTGGAGCTCTATGTATTAGGCATGGTGGATCTGTCACATGGCCCCATGCTCACCTGATTTATCGAGCATTGATTTCTTTCTGTAGGGGATCCTTAAAGCCATGGTGTACGAAATGCCTGTTGCCTCTGACATGGACCTCGTGGCAAGAATCGCCATCGACGCTGCTAATATCCGGGGAAACTCCAGGTGTTATTCGAAAATGTACAGCAATCAATGGGTCGGTATCAGGCATGTATCACTGCTAATGGTCGTAACTGAGCACCTGATGTAAAATCATATTATGTATCCAACTCCTATTGAACTGTTCAGTTACACCTAATAAAGTTTTTTTACACTACTTACTGCCTTGTGTTATTTCTGTATCTTTGTGTCCCTGTTAGTATGGCATTTCCAGTCATGCTTTCCTATGTGAATATGGTTGATTTTGATGTTCTCTACCTTCCCTCAAAATTTGTATGTGAAATTTTGAACCACCCTGTATATATGTGTATATATATATATATATATATATATAAAATGGATTTGAATAAACTGGAAAAGTGGCAAATAAATGAATAAAAATGTTAGTCAACATGTGTCAAGAAGTGACGCAATGCAGAAACTGATCTGCTATGAGAACGTGGCTGAAGAGAGTCTGTAAGAAATGTGTCATCAATCAACTGACCTGCCATTTTATGAACAGCATCAAGAATTTTTAGGGAGGTCTTAGGTGCAACACCCCAACATGATAGAAGTATATCAAGGTTGGCCAGTTCTGAAATTTATATAGAGTAAACTGTTCAGAAGAGAAGTGGAAGTGCAGTCTTCTCTTGGAAGGAAAGATCTGGAACAAGAGCCAGTCTGAGATAAGAGTTTGGCCTTGACTGTTGAGCTAAGCATTATCAAAAGTAAGGAGATATGAGGGGGAGGGGAGAAAGAGAAGAAAAACTGTTTTGGAAGAACTGAAGTTGACTAGGTTATTTTTGCTCCAATCAAGTATACCATGGAGATCAGTACTCAGAACACCTGATCTGATGTCCAAGCATTGCAAAATCTTGTTGTGTGAGTGGGATGAGTGGAAACTATATCAAGAAAACTATGAACAGGGTTTGCAGCCTATGAAAGCAAGTCATTTATGTAAATCAGGAAGAGGGTGGGCAAAATGACAGAGCCCTGAGGGAGACTGGCATTAACAAGAAAATGTGAAGAGAGAACACCAATCACCATTACATGTAGGAATCGATCTGAAAGAAAACTGGCAATCCAATTACATAAGAACGAAGGCAATCTTATGCTGGAAATTTATTGAGAAGTCCTCAATGCCAGATGATATGTCAAGTGAGATGGCACAGATTTCTCCAAACCTTTGCAAGAGATTTCCAGAAGTGTGTGATGCAATTAGAATAACCTGTGGATCTAGACTGGCAAAATCCATATTACTGGATTTTGATATTACCGGGTTACTAATTAGTTGGCAGTTCTCCAATTGTTCAGGTTGACTTATAATTGTTGGATGTTTTTCCACTTGGTGATACTATAAATTAAAGATACCAAGAAATTATATACTTGATTTGATTCCTTTATCCAAGTGTAAGTAAACAAAGTCTGCACCCCAAGTATTTTCAGGACTGGGGTAACTCGTATATAAAGGCTAATGACTTCACATCACTTGCCTTAGTATCCCATAATGCAAAGCACATATCCTTATGGACATGTAATGCAATGCATTATGGGAAATCACTACCCAGACCGATTTCAACCTTTATTGAGGTGAAAAAGTAAAGGGTTGCTCATCATAGGCCTCGAGTAGTTAGTATAAGGATAGTATTAGGAGAAAGAAAAGACAGATAGCATGAGAGATAGAGAAAAGGCCTCAGCTCTTTTATATCATCATAAAGGTATATGATATCATATAGCCAAAGTTTTCTTTTTTCACCAATCTCATATAGATGAACAAAAAAAAAAAAAGACTAACTGAAACTAAAGCACAAGGATCAAGAGATCCTTGCGCTTTAGTTTCATGACTCACACCCAGGTAGTTAGCTCATCTCAGTTAACTGCCTTGAGTTGGCCTTCTCTGCCTGGGATTTCTCTCCAGTCATCCCTGCAATTGACTATAAGACCACACTGAATAAAGAAGGAACTATTTGAAAAACCTCTCATAGCAAGAATAGACAGAACTTTAACTTCTCCTGGTGAATATTGCATAATGTGGATGGTCTACACCAGTGGTCTCCAAACTTTTTTGATCGTGTACGCCCAAGACAGAAAAAATAAATAGCACGTGTTCCAAACTGATTAAGCAAAAATCTATTGTAATAAGTATTATAAAGAGGAAATATGCCTTGTATCATCATAATTAAAAACGCTAGATATTTTTACACATTATTTTTATTATTAACAGCTTACAAACATATTTATTACAATATTTAATGTGAACAATGGTCTTGCATTTCTTTCATAATTTCTTGAAATTCTGGTTTGATGGCTTCTGATACTGCGATACGTTGCTTCTTTAAATTATCTGCAATGATTTCTATATGTCTACCAATAGTATTTGCTGATAAGGGAACACATTTTAGTCTGCATATTCTTTTCCATGGATTATTTCTACCATTTTTTTCCCCAATAATGTGTGGCTTTTGTTCTTTTACAATTAAGAATGCAACCGCAAGAGATGCCTCCAAATATTTATCGTTAATTTTAGTGAATTTTTTTAAGTTGTTGGATTGAGAATTACATGTCTTCAAACACTGTTCAAAGAATTGTACAGATTTGTGTTCATGTTCAGGATGTTCAGTTTTTAAATGTCTTACTAATAATGATGGTTTCATACATCCATTACATAGCGTCTCATGACACAATACACATGTAAGACGAGGTTCACTGTTGACTATCATCGATGTAAAGCCCCATTTCAAGTAGTTTTCTTGATAATTTCGAACTTTCTTGGGCAAGGTTTGTTAAGTTTCAGATAATGTTTTTATCACTTAATTTGACTGATAACAAACTTGTTTGAATAGAAGAATTAATCCTATCTTTTCCTTTTTGTTCGTCTGATGTAGAAGTACTATCATAATTATCTTCAATTAGCAGTTTCTTTGGAGGAAATTTTTTAACCATTTATCCATTTTGTGAGGGTTAATTTGTAAAATTAAAATAATTCATTTACTATTGATAATATCAAACACTTTTAAAAAATGTAAGCAATTTTGATAATAGGAATTCACTATTTCTAGTTTAAACGTAAAAGCAAGCACAAAAAGGCATTGGAATTGCACAGAAACAATATATACTAAAAATCGTTAAACTTACTACTAATAGTCAAATAATTAATACAACTGTGGTATCATCTGTAGATAATAGGATAACTAAACAATTTTCCTTCTCTAGTTGGGTTTGTCAATACTAGGATGCGCTACAAACAATGGCAATGATCAGAAGTAAGAGATTTACTCCCTAGTTTTAAAAAACATGACAGCTTTGCTACGGACGATTATGTGTGCAAAGTCACCCAATGTGCACTACTCGCAAATTTAAATTTACAGGATCTTTATAATGTCTTTGTCTATACTAGATATATGTTTAACTGATGAAAGAAAGTAATATTCTTTATCTTTAATTAATTACTTAATTTTTTTCCTATCAATATAAAACTTTTTTGATGTACCCCCCACGTATCGACTCGCATACCCCAGGGGGTATGCGTACCACACTTTGGAGACCACTGGTCTACACCATCTAGTTATAAATTTGATATCTTTTAGAATGTTTCTTTCTAAATACAACAATCATCTGACTGAACAATAAAATTTCCACAACACAATATTAAAAAGCATTTGGATGTCATATTGCTGGGTTTCAAATCCATGTTTCTTTCTAACCTTCCATAAATGGTATTTTAATTCAACCATTATTGAGGTCTCATCAGTGGGAGCCAGACCCAGAAGTGATACTAAGTTGAAATAATGCAAAAGCCATATTTTCATATACAATTAGCCAAAATGTGTCACATCTATTATTAAAATACTCTGGATTACAGATAGTTGTTGGAAGTTTTCCCCATTTGGTTATACTATAAATTAAAGATACCAAGAAATTATATACTTTGTTTAATCCTTTATCCAAGTGTAAGCAAACAAAGTTTGCATGTGAAATCACTTCACAACTAGTCGACTTGTATATAGAGGCTAATGACTTCACATCATTTGCCTTAGTATCCCATAATACAATGCCCATATCCTTACAGACATGATGAATGCATAGAATTATACATAGACAAAAGCATTATACATGTCCATAAGAAAATGAACATTGGCAAGTGATTTGAAGTCATTAGCTTCTATATACGAGTTCCTTCAGTCCTGAAAATACTTCAGGCACAAACTTTGTTTGCTTACACTTGAATAAAGGATTAAACCAAGTATATAATTTCTTGGTATCTTTAATTTAATGTATACATATAACCTTCTCCACTACTTGAACAAAACTTACAATTATCAGATATCTGATAAGTACAATTAATCTTAAATACTAATATTTAAAAAAAAAATATTAAATACTTTATATTTTTTTCCTTTAACATAAAAATGAGAATAGAGTGACTGATGCAGAGGACATAGTGGAATTGTTCAATGAACACTTTATTGGAGTATTTCATCCTAGAGGAGTCAGTTTTAATGCTAGAGGGATAGGACTCGTTCAAGGTCTGGAGGTACAGGAGGAGAGTGTGTTTCAGATACTGAGTACTCTGGATGTCAGAAAAGCTGTGGGATTGGATGGTATTTCACCACGAGTTTTGAGAGAATGTGCTAGGGAATTGACAGTGCCTTTAACGTGGCTTTTCAATAAAAGTCTGGCTTTGGCAAAGGTGCCCAGGGAATGGAAGGAAGGTAAGATAGTGCCATTGCATAAGGGTGGTAACAGACTGGAAGTGTCTAATTATAGGCCAGTATGTGTATCATCAGTAGTTGTTAAGATCTTGGATAAAGTAGTGAGGGACCGTATACAGCATTGGGCAGATGAGGGTAATGTTATCTGTGAGAATCAACATGGATTTGTGAAAGGACGCTCTTGTTTTAGCAATATGCTAGCCTTTTATAATCAAGTAACAAGAACATTAGATGAGGGAAAGGCATATACTGCAATTTTCTTAGACTTGGCGAAGGCATTTGACAGGGTGCCACATGATAAGCTGATATTTAAGTTGCAGCACATGGGTCTGGATGTCAGATTGGTCAACTGGATTCAGGATTGGCTGTCTGATGGGTATCAGAGAGTTGTGTATGGTAAAGCAGTTTCCAGGAGGCAGAGTTACAAGTGGGGTCCCACAGGGCTCAGTACTAGGACCTATATTGTTTAACCTTTATATCAATGACATAGCCAGTGGATTGCAGGGGGATATTCAGTTGTTTGCGGATGATGTGAAGCTGGGAAGGATTATTAGTAATAGTGCAGATGTGGTAGCCCTGCAAGAGGATTTAAATAAGCTATATAGATGGGCAAATGAATGGGGGTGTCAGTTTAATGCAGCAAAATGTAAAGTCTTGAGGTTTGGGAAACATCGATGGGATGCTGCATACTCTATGGGAAGAGTTATACTGGAGGAAGTAGGGAAGACAAGAGATCTGGGGTTGATGATTGATAGAAACCTGAAGTTTAGGGGACATATTGCAAAGGTGGTGAAGGTAACACAGAGGATTGCTGCTATTATGAGAAGGACACTGACCTGCAGAGATAAGAGGGTTATCATTCCGTTGTATAAGTCTCTGATCAGACCACACTTGGACTATTGTTCTCAGATTTGGTCCCCAGGATTTGAAGGGGATAAATTAACTGTGGAAAGGATACAAAGACGGATGACAAAGAGGTTTCAGGACTGTACAAGGATAGTTATGAGGATCGGCTGAGAGAATGTGGACTGCAGAGTTTGGTGGATAGAAGAAGGAGAGGTGATATGATCGAGACTTTTAAGCTGTTGAGAGGTGTTTACACGGTTGACACTGGGGAGTTCTTTCGCTTGGTTGAACAGCGGGAAGGAGTGATGACAAGAGGCCATCCCTGGAAGTTACGAAAGGAAACTGTGGGCAAGAGGGTAAGGAGTGGTTTCTTTGTGTGGAGGGTGGTTGAGCTGTGGAATGAATTGCCTGATGGAGTGGTATGATAGACTGTGTGTTTCTCGGGGGGGGACCTCCCCTCGATGAGTCTTGACAGACTTTATGTCCTAGGAAGGACCTCCCTCGATGAGTTTTTTGACTCTTTGGAGGCCTGAATAATAATAATAATAATAAATATGCTATTTCTGATCGCTGACATGGATAGTTACAAATCTGAAAAAAAAAAAAAAAAAAAAAATCAGCTAATATTAATAAGCAGGGCTTTCTGCAAAATTGACAGTAAAATCAGGAAATTCTTGCTGTTTTTTGATCATTTAAAATCGAGAATGTGTAGATAAAGAAAAAAGCAGGTAATTTCCACACTACACTCTTTTAGGTGTTGAACTGACCCATGAAATCCTAAGAAAGAAGTGCTGAGGTTGATATTTGCTGTTCAGCTTCATAAAAAATGTGTATAATAAAATTAATTTTGAGTTTTTTTTTTGTTTTTTTTACAAGGGAATAGATACAAGCACTTTGTGGTAAATGGATATTTTCCAAATGAATATTACTTGTAAATTTATTGTAATAGAATATGTCCAATTGTAAAAAAACTACGGAACTAACAGGATGCTTTCTAGTTGCATTTAACACTATATGCCTTACACCCTTGTAAAAAATGCAGAACAAACTGCACATTTACTACATGCATATATGCCAGCAAAGGTTGGTTGATTGGTAGAGCCTCTGCTACTAATGGCTTATGCAAAAAGTTGAGCATATTTGAGTGTTGTTAAGCAAGTTAGTAGTTGGAAGGGTATCAATCGTTCGATGCTGTTTGCACACTCTCCCTCGATGAGTCTGGACTCCCTGGAGGTGTCA
Organism: Typopeltis vanoorti; assembly: GCF_054136105.1. Taxonomy (NCBI): domain Eukaryota; kingdom Metazoa; phylum Arthropoda; class Arachnida; order Uropygi; family Thelyphonidae; genus Typopeltis; species Typopeltis vanoorti. Next base: position 28,590,614 of record NC_143557.1, on the reverse strand, counting down.
CATAATAATAATAAACGTATACCTCTAAGTAGGAACCAATTACATGCTCCACATTTTTTGTGAAGCCAATTTCAACCTTATGATGTGCAATTGTTAGAGCTCGGCTTGTAAATGTTTACTAAAAGTTCTAAATAGAATTTTTAAAATATTCACTCTAAACTTTAACTTCCTATCCAAAAATATCCCTAAAGTCCTAGCTGCATCAAATTTCCTGGAGTCCAGTTAAATCAATATAGTATACAGCTTTGTAAGATTTGCAACCCAAAGTATACACCTTTACACTTCTGCACATTAAGTGCCTCTGTAGCACAAATGTAAGAGCAATGAGACATGTGCCCTTTGACTGAAAAGATCTGAGTTCAAGTTTCATAATGATCAGAGGAATCTTTAAAATGGCTTTATCAATTAAAGAGGAGTAAGCTGATCTCATACAGAGATAGCAGAGCTTTCATCCCATAAAGACAAACTGGTCATGATTGTTGTTGGTTGTGGGGAGAAAACAGATGGTGTCGATGGTAGTAATGTCACTGTATGTGGTTGCAGGATTTAGTAATGGAGATGGTGAATTGTAAGTAGTTCAAGGATTAAGTAGGAGAGACTGTGAGAGTAGTGAGATGGTGAAGTAGAGTGCCTTCCTACAATGAATTCTTGGACTCCTTGGAGCTGTCATGTAATAATAATAATAATTAATAAGAACAGACAAAGATTGGAAGCAGCACAGATGAAGTATCTAAGACTTCTCCTGGGACTCACTACGTTTGATAAAAAGAAAAACACAGAAATAAGAGAACGATTAGATACAAAAAAGATCATAGAAGAAATAGAAGAATACCAGAAAAATTGGCTACACCACATAGAAAGAAAGAATGAATAACAATAGGATTCCTAAACTACCACTAGAATATAAACCCACAGAAAGAAAGTGGACATCCAAGATTAAGATGGAAAGATCAACTTTGTCTGCAGAGCAGGAACAGGACATAAAAGCCTATACTTAAATTTGTTCAGACAACGATGACAATATAATAAGAAATAATAATTATCCTTTGTCTATTTAAATCATTCTGCAAGCCCTCTCTACACTGCCTTGATTAATTAATTATCATGATACTAATTTTGCATCATCAACAAACAACTGAATATTTCCCTTTAAATCATTTCCTATAATCATGACTATACAAAGTAAATAACAGTGGACCTTTGTGTAACAAAATTAGATGCAGTATCTTGCCAAATGCCTTTGAAAATAACACAATAGCAGTATTATTGTGTTGCTTACCATTCCATTTATCTAACTCAGCTGTCAATCTATTTATAACAGTTTTTTGAAACTCAGTGTACCATGAATCAGTGTTTGTTTTTTTTAACCTTTACTCAAACTCTATGAGTCAAAATCCAAAATTTAGATGTTAACTATCACAAAAAAAAATTAATTTTAAAAATTAATATTAAAAAAAATTATATTAGTTTATAAGATTATAAAAGAATAATTTATAATTTATATTTCAATTTATAATTTTTTATAATTATAATTTATTAATTTTTTTAATTTATATGGGGGGAATGGAAAATTCTAATAAACACCTATAGTTCGCTCTCCAATTAGAGATCCCTCGACGCTTCTGCGCATGTCAGATAAAGGAGAATCCATTGCGATAATAGGGTAATCAATCTGTCTTCTGGGATGAGTTTGTTTATTATTACAGGATGGAAAATTTAGCTTTTCCTTTATGAACATTGTAGTTTTTAAAGTGTAACTATTTTGCTTGTGTAACAGTTGGAAAAATGTACGTAGAGTATTAACAAAATTAAAAAAAAGGTATAGCATAAAATAAAAATTTAACTAAGTTTATTTTTAAGAAAGTTTTCTATAAAATAAAAATAATTATACAGAAAAACAGAAATTTTTTCAAGTGAACTTAGATATTCTAAACTTACAGTTGAGCGAACTGAGACACTTTAATCCTAAACCGATTAATTTTATGACTTGTTGTGACTATTAGCAAACCCATGCAAAAAAAAATGTTGGAAAAAATACCATTATCAAATCCTTTTAATCTTCAGAGTCATCTGAATCGGTGTCCAAATCAGCATCACTTTCACTTAAACTGATCACCAAAGGTTCGCATAATTCTTCGATAATTCCGTCTGTCCCAATACATATTTTCCAATGAGGTGACATGAGAGCAATATTTTCCCCAGTTTTGAACTGCAATACTTTTAATCGCCTGTTCTGAAGGCTTAAAAACTTTCGACATGTCAATATCTCCAGTTACGTTGCGATGGCAAATGAAACTTTTCACTTCTGCCCAAACATACTCAATAGCATTAATATCACAATGATATGGTGATAGCCTCAAAGCTAGAAATCCATGCTCTTTGAGCATTGTGTCGAATTCAAATAGTTTAATTGTGGACGAGTTTCTTTTGACCAAATTAAGCAATTCAATTTTTTGCATATCTGGGAAATGAGAAATGTTATTTGCTGAGAGCTACTGAAAAAGTAGCTCTTTTGCAAGAGCTACTGAAACGTTTAACAACAGAACTTGTTGACTCTACTGGTTCCTCATACAAATTAATAACAAAAAATAATGAAAAAAAGCGACAACAAAAATCAATCTAGTACTAGCACAGCGACAGACAAGAAAGCACGTGATTTTGCATGTTGGCGACCAATTCATATATCCTTCATTTCTTTCTCCCCTTCAGCATGAATCGACTATTCTTGGCAAAATGCTAAGGAGAGATCTACAAACGGTGGGCAAACTATAGCACAAAAATGATAAAGCAACTGATATAACCACAAAAAAAGAACATAACTTACCTTCAAAATTCTGCTACTACCATGTTCTTTCTTGTAGTTATATCAGTTGCTTTAATATCATTTTTGTTCTAGGTGTTTATCAAAATTATCTAGCCCCCTTGTATAATATTGAATTTGAATTTAAAACATATCTAACAACATTTTGCTTTTATATATTTTAAATGTTCATGAGCAATGATTTAAAAAAAAAAATAGGTTGTTTCCCAGGATTAATATTCAGTTAATAAAAATTTATTTTCTTGACATTTAAAATCAAAGTTAACAAAATTAAACTAATTTGTGTGAGTGAGTGAGTGATTTTTATTGGCTTGAGTGGCTAATTTCTGCTCATGCTACACTTCTGCTGTCTTTACCAAATGAGTTGCCTTCCTAGCCTGCTCTTTGTACTCTTCATGCAACTAACTGTTATCAACATTCATCTCTTGTTGTCTCCAGTGCCTTCTTCCAGATTGTATGCTTAATTCCCTTCATCTATTTTACTCCACCTTTAGTCTTTTGATCAACTGCCAAGCAGCATTTGATCTGTCTCCTTTTCCACTCATCTCCTCTTTCCATGCTACATCTCCCAGTTTTTTCCATAAGCATTCATAATCACTTGCCCTGTAGTAGTTCCACATACATCCTTTTTTTTTTTTTTTTTTTAACAGAAGTTCTAATATGACTAGCTAACCCATATGCGATCACCTCATTGTCACTTGCCAACTGGAGAAAGATAAGACAATTCAGATCCTCTGATGATATGATCAGATCTAAGACTAGCAAGATAGTTGTCTAAGAAGCAATTCATTCTCCTTATTACCTGATAGTATCTCTTCATACTAATACTTCGATGCTATCGCTACATTTCCATAATTATTAAAATCACCTTTCTCTTGCTCACTAAGCCAATTTGCCTATACATTTGTCTTCAACCTCCACATTCCCGTTTTATAGCAACACCCAAATATTTCATCCTATCAACCTCCACTTCACACTACATACTGCCTCAAAACCACTACCACTATTTTCCATCTTGTATCCTTTATCCTACTTGGATAAAGGATTAAACTAAATTTATTATAGTCTAACCAAGTGGAAAATAAACTTTCAAAAACTTTCAAATTCCAGAGTCCTGATATTAATCAAAGCAACTCCTCCCTTTTAATTCCGAATCTCATACCTTCCTGAAGCAAAGTTCCACTAATGCAGTGGAACCAGTACACAGATTACATCTTTGCATGCCAAGGTGTTGTACCTTTCCTTTATTAATAACGAAACTAAAATTAAGTCTATTCAAATATTATTGAAGGAAAACATTAATATTCCCTATAATTCTTAACTTTACATTATCAGCAAACAAATGAAGATCCCTAAGTCAATCCATACGAAATATCATTATAAAAATATCACTGAGTTAAACAGCACGGACCCGAAGAACAGAACCCTGAGGCACACCACTGGTCACCTTTCTTTCCTGAAACACTACTCAATCATACACAGCTAGCTGTTATCTTTCAGAAAGCTGATCTTCAATCCAACTAACCAATTTGTTATCTGCTCTCCCCCCATCTTCAGCAGCTTATACACCAGCCTGTCATGTGGCAGTCTATCAAATGCTTTTGCAAAGTCCAAGAATATATGTGAATCTCCCTTATCTAACATTTCTCACCTTATCAAACTGCAAGCAGATTGCTAAAACAAGATTTATGATTCACACACCCATGCTGACTGCCACCTTATGGCCAATCCGATCCTGTAATCTATTCATGACCAATTTCTTGAATACTAAGACAACTGCAGATATCGTAGACTGATCTATAACTGGGAACTTCTGTCATATAATAGATATCTTGCTTACTAAGTGAGATCTCCATAATGAGGAACACCTATGACTCAATAGAAAATACTGGATTGAGAGACAGTGAGGAGAATAACAAGAGGTCATCCCTGAAAGTCATGTGTGTGATAAACAAAGGCATGTGAAGTAGTTTTGACATGGAGATGGTGTGTTAGTGGAATCCACAGGAATATGTTTAAGGTATAAATTAGAAAGGTTTGCGAAGGGCTTATTGACTTCATGTATGCTAATAATATATTCCCCTAACTTTATTATTTGATTGTACTTAAAGATATATATAATTAAGATGTCAGATTTCGCTACTGTTGTGTTAATGTATATCAACACAACTATAGAATAACACATATGCCACAGCAAATAACTTTTTTATTATGTAAATATTATCATAAGACATCATCGGTACAACAACAATAGGAATTAAATTAAAAAAACAGCATGTTTAAATTGGAATTCTGGCCCCGGTTGGCCTAGTGGTTAGCATATCCGCTCTCCAGCTAAAAGGCTGCAGGTTTGAATCCTCCCGTGGGCATGCATGTTTGCGATTGTCTGTGAAAATACTAGTGGTGGTGGTCGGTGGTAGATGGTGTTGGTGCAGATGATGAAGGTAGTTGTGGTTGGTGGCAGGGTGGAGATGGAGAGTTGTAGAGCAGGTTCCCTCCCTCGATGAGTCTTTGGACTCCCTGGAGGAGTTGCGTAATAATTCCTTCCTCTACATATACAGCTGCGTGTTCATGGATTAAAAACTACTGGGCTGAAATTAAAATCACTTAAATGAAATTAAAATATAGCAGATAAATTATTGAATACAACTGAGGATAACAATTTTCCAAACTTTTGGAATAGTGAGACAGACATTTTGATTAACATTCATGCTTATATGTGGATCTATGTAGTAACTTGGTGTTTTACCATTGGATCCAGAGGTTAGCATTTTCAATTCCATGTTGTGCAAGGCCAAACTTGTGATGTTTGATAAGGTGGATGCGGTGGTCTTGATGTTCAGGGATACATTTATTATAGATCTTCCTGTTTGTCCATAGTAAGACAAGTTACATGAACAAGGTACTTGGTATATGTCATGTAGCCTCACTGGTGAGAATTTGTCTTTTAGAGAAGGTAGCAAGTTGTGAATTGGGTTGATGACTTTGTAGGTAGCAATGAGTTGATATTTTCTCATATTTTTTGTCACATGTTCAGAGATGCCTTTAATAAATGGAACAGGAGTCTTGTGGGCTCTTCTTGTTTGGGTTGATTTGTAGGAGAGTGGTTAATTATTTTTTGGGTTATTATTGTCAGTGGCCAAATAGGTTTGAAAGCACCACTTCTTGTCTGATCACTGAAGTTAAGCAAACCTGAGCCCAGTTAGTACTTGGGAGGGTGCAGAGAGAGTTGTAGAGTAGATGCCCTCCCTTGATGAGTCTTTGAATTCCCTGGAGGTGTCACAGAATAATAATTATTACTGGATTATATTCATTTAGTAAGGATGTTTCTTTGATCACTTCCAATTCTTATTTTAGGGATACTTCAGAACAAATCTTGTGTGCTCTGGATATAAACAAGAATTGGAATTCCTAAAATAGAATTGGAAATTATCAAAGAAACAGCCTTACTAAATGGATATAATCCAATTACAACCCAAAAAATCTATAAGATCTATAAATAAATGTATATCTGAACACCACATCCACCTTATCAAACCTCACAAATCTGGCCTTGCACAACATGGAATTGAAAATGCTAACCACAGGATTCAATGGCAAAACTTAGATCCACATATAAGCATGAATGGTTATATAAAGAAACTGCTGAGGCCTTACTTCATAGAAGTACAGCCTCAGCACTTTCGATTACGATCCTTAATCTTAATCGAAAAATTTTGCACCTACTTTGGAAGAACTTCCCGTCTATATGGTCTCCCAAAAATCCATAAAGAAGACAATCAGGTTGACCAATCGTGAATTGCATTGATTCTCCTACTTATCAAATTGCAAAAGTCTTGTCTTGTTCTTTAAGTGCTCTCACTGGACATTCCAGATCCTACATAAAAAATTCAACAGATTTCCTTGAAAAAATCAAGGATTTAAATATCAAAGAGTTGGAGTTGCTAGTCAGTTTAGACATTGTATCTCTGTTTACCAATATTCCATTAGCCGACACAGTCATATTATATGAAGATTACCCTCCAGATATCGCAAAGATTTTCGAATTTGTTATCCATTCAGGTTATTTTAGTTGGAAAAACAAGTTCCACAAACAAGTTGAGGATACTGCCATGGATAGCCCTTTGTCTCCACCTTTGGCTAACTATTTTTTGAAACAATTCAAAGAGACTATGTTTTCATCCATTCACCCTCAACCATCTCTTTGGTATTGTTATGTCGATGATATTTTTGCCATTTGGTCACATACTGAAAATGAGCTTTCCACCTTTCTACAATGGATAAATAGCCTTCACCTTCGCATCCAATTCACCATGGAAAAGAAAAATTCTGGTACTTTACCATTTTTGGTTATCCTGCTTACTCGAACTTCTTCTGGTACCTTATCTACAAGCATCTTTCAAAAGCCCACATTTACTGGCAGATATATTCATAAAAAGTCTGCTCACCACACATCTCAAAAATTTGGCATTCTCAAATCTCTAATTAATAGAGCACATAAAGTTTGCTCTTCTCCAGAAATCTTACAACAAGAACTTTCCATCATTAAAAAGTTAATGGAATCTAATAATTACCACCCTAATCAAACCCAAGAGATAACTGAATCTTATGTTCCAATACCTAAGGTTTCTTCAACAGTCCACAGAGTTCCAATCCCTTACATTCCAGGAATCTCAGAACCCATAGGTAGAATTTTAAAAAGTATCAATTGAATCCCATGTGTATTCCTATCAACAAAATTTCTTCCTTATTGCCTTCTACAAAAGATAAACTGTCATCTCTATCTTTGGCTGGCATTTACCAAACACCATGTGAATGCGATGTTTCTTATTCTGGACAAACTGGCAGTTCTGTGGAATAAAGAATTAAAGAACATCAATATTATATTGAATACAACAAACCTCAGAAGTCAGGTCTAGCACAACACAGTATTAACACTACCCATAATATCCAGTGGGATAAAGTTATTCTCCTTCATACATGCAGGTTCAAATATGAATGCCTCTTTAAAGAAAGTTGTGAAGCTATTTTACACCGACTGAATTCAAATCGAAATGATTGTCTCTCTCTCTCGAAGATCTGGGAAACTTATTTTATGTAATCATTAAAAAAACAATTATCTTAAATAATAATTATTTATTAATTTCCTAGCTCGCGACAACAATGTATTTTAATAGGTGATCCACCGAACGTTCATTACTTGTATTCCATTCCTATCTGTTTATAACACTGAAGATGTACTACTAGTTTTAGTGTGAAATATCTGTACCTTATTTATTAATTAAAGTTATTACTGTGGACTTAAGAGTTCTTTTAATAATCGAAGTGACTGTTTCACCAATCGAAAAGTTTGAGAAATTGTTATCCCCAGTATTCAATAATTTATCTGCTATATTTTAATTTCAGCCCAGTAGTTTTTAATCCATGAACACACAATGAATACACATAGAAGGATTTCAATTTAAGTATTATTATTATTACTACTACGGGCTACTCCAGGAGTCCTTAGACTCATCGAGGGAGGCCCTAAACATCATGTTCACACAGCTGTTCAACATTCTCACAGTATCTATCATACCTTGCCTTGAACTCGCTCACTGTCATAGCACCCACAACAGACTCTGGCAGCTTATTCCACTCATTTACCACTCTAAAAGTAAAGAACCCAGCTCTAACACCCCTGCTAACCACGCTCTTGCCCAGCTTCCATGGGTGTCCCCTAGTTCTCCCACCACCAGTCCTGATCTCAAAAATATCATCTAAATTAATCCTATAGAATCCTTTTAGCAATTTGAATGTCTCAATCTTATCTCCCCTTTTCCACCTATCAACTAGTTTCTGCAACCCACAAATCTTCAACCTGTTCTCATATGGTTCATTCCATAGACCTGCTATCATCTTAGTCACTCGCCTCTGGATCCTCTCAACCTCCTCCCCATCAAGAAGGAACCGAGGTGACCAAATCTGGGCACAGTAGTCGAGATGAGGTCTTATCAGGGCTCGGTACAGAGGTACAATAACTTGTTTTTCTCTGCTCATCAAGGTATTTTTCAACAACCAAGTGAGTTGATGAGCTGATTTAGCTACTTTTGCAATGTGCCCCCTAAACTTCATCTCCCTATCCACCAACACTCCCAAGTCCCTGGCCTCATCAATCTCTTGGAGTACAGTTCCACCAATGTGGTATACTGCTGCTAATCTTTTCACTCCGAAATGCATAACCTTACATTTTGTCACATTAAATTGACATCCATTCTCCTTAGTCCAGAACTCCAATCTATCCAAGTCATCTTGCAAGACTTTGACATCTTCTGCATTCACTATCGCCCTACCCAACTTTGCATCATCGACGAACAAATGAACTGTCCCACTTAGACCCTTCCCGTATGCACACTAGTGTGTTATGAATTCAATTCCTATTGTTGTTAGTTGTACTGATGATGTCTTATGATACATAAAATGAAATATTTACATAATAAAAAAGTTATTTACTGTGGCATACATGTTATTATATAGTTAAGGATACCCCACAGGTTTCATTATATAAAAAGAGGTATATATATATATATATATAACATTAACAAAAGAGTAGGATTTAATATGTACCTCATTAAAGTCTTAGTGATTTTATTAAGAATGAGATGTAAAATTAACTGATCAAGAACTTTATGGTTATTATTCAGGATCCCCCCCCCCATATACACACCAATAGATTCATGGGATTCTTCATAGGAGACTAATTTTTACGCCATTAAGTCTATCATACTAATCACTTACTTTCAGCATTCCTACTATCCTCTCAAGCAGAGTATTCTAGACATCTACCAATTCACAGTACTAAATTACTACTACTCAATTCTCAATTATACATTTTCTGGTAACATTTTGTTTATTTACTTTTTTACTACCTCTAAAATTCTGAATTCTCGTTAAATCTTCTCATAGATCTGAGCATATACTAAGCTATCTGATCACTCCTTTATACATGAGCATATACTAAGCTATCATCACTGCTTTATACAAGAGAATCACTACTATCATTCCAAGGTACCATGCATCCTCCATTCTGTCCAGGAGTTCCAACAACATAATGTGAAGTTTATGCCCAAGAGAATATGCATCTAAACAATATACCTGAATACATTAACCACATGTTCTCCATCTCATACTCATTTTTTCACTTAGTCAAATATCACTAAAAGCGCCATGGCATCAGCACTAATAATAGCACTAATATCATGGATCTTCAAGTAATTCCCAACTTCATATCTAGAAACAGTTGAAAGATCCCAGTAATTCAGTGATAATATTACTGACATAAAAGATAAAAAATGATGGTCCATACAACAAATCATGTGGAAACCAACTTGAAGTCTTCCTGACACTACTTCCCCCAATACAGAACTCTTTGATATCTCTCAAGATATCAATCTCTAATTCAATTCATTAATCTATTTAAAGTTATATGTTGCTGAAACAAGATCACATCCATGACATGCTCCATGAATATTACCCTCATTTGCCCAAGTCTGTACACAAGCAGTTAACAATTTTCTGAAGAAAATTGTTAACTGCTTGTGTATATAAACTAGTCTACAGTTTCGATAGCAATATATAGTGCATATGACAAATTAAATAAAAACAGAAGGCAGCAATAGGTTACTCAAATATTTTTTTTTAAATATGTCTGATCAAGATTCCAAACTAGATAGAATATATCCATGAAAAGAAACTGTTCAGAACTGAAATAACACTGATATTTCCTGTGTTATTTCAGTATTATTAACCATATCATATTTCCATACTTACCGCGGCGGAATAACTTTCGCCAACATCAGTCTGTTCATCTGCCATTTGCAAAAAAACTACAAATCTCTACTAATTAAGAACATAAGTTTCAAAGAACGAAAAGTTCAGCGAATAGCTATGCAACTCTTAACTGAAGAAGCAGAAAGGGCGAAGAGTACAAAAATATTGCATTATCTCTCAACAGACTTCGTATCTAATCATGAATAATGGTACTATCGGTTATTATGCAAGTGGTGTTAAGAGATGACATAAAGAAAGCACCAAGATGATCTCATTTTTTTCTCTCCCTTTCTTCTTTAAAGGTTTCTAAATCTTAATAACACATCAACATTCATGATAATTATGGACTTCAAATCTTCCTCTCGAATCATGGAAATAATAAGAATTACCAAAATAAATAAATATAATACAAAATAAAAGATAAATAAATAGAGAATAAAATTCCCCTAAAGAATGGCATAAAATAGCGCAGTTTTTATTTATAACAAACTACCCTAACATGTTATCTAAATTGAAACACACTCCTCTCCTACGCACATGCATGGGTTTATAAACAGACAGCCCAATAAAAAGAAACGAAATGAGCGCCTAGGCAGTTCAGTAAAATAAAATAAAGAAAAATTAAAAATCTGTCGTAATTTCACATATTTCATTTATTAAATTGATTATAATTACTTATTTTAATTATTAATTATAATTTATATATATCTATATTAATTATAAATATAGTTAATATGGTTAATAATATGATTATATAGTATAGTATAATAATATAATATAGTTAATAATATGGTAATTAAGAAATATAGTAATATATTATTAACTATTATATCATTTTATTATTATTTTTACATTATTATTAATCTTAAATGAAACGAATCATAATTACTACTGAAATTAAAATAAAATTATTAGCTATTATAGTTACAATAATAGTAATACTATTAAATATATTAACATTATTAATATAAATATTATTACTATTATAGTACAATAATAGTAATACCATTAAATATATTAACATTATACCACTTCCATGGTCTACTACTTCCATGGTTACCCAGTCAATATTGGGAGAGTGTATTTATGCTTGGGTGAATGAATGTATGAAGGCAGAAGACAATCACAAACATCCATGCCTATGTGGGACTCGAACCTGAGGCCTCTTGGCTGCAGGTCAAGTAAAACTCATGGGAGCCAGACTCTAGGTTTGGCTCTCACTGACGAGACCTCAATACAGGTCGAAACAGGTATGGGTAGTGGCCCTTCTCTTAATGCACAGCATTATACATGTCCACAAGGAGATGTGCTTTGCATTATGGGAGATACTAAGACAAGTGATGAGAGCTTGGTCCACCTTTACCACAAATTGCCTGTCCTGAAGATACTTCAGGTGCAAACTTTGTTTGCTTACACTTGGATAAAGGATTAAACTACATTTATTATAATCTAACCAAGTAGAAAAAACTTCCAACATCTTTCTCTAAAAAACTATGGTTTTTCTTTTGCCAAATTCGTTCAGCTTTGACTTGCAACTCATAATACTTTGTAATTTTTTCAGTTTATTTTTCGTCAATTCGACTATCTCTTAGTGCTGATATTTCGATAAACTGAACACCCTTGTTTTCACTTTTTTCAACCACTGTTGTATCATTCCAATGTTATATCTTGTATTGCATTCCAAGCTTTTGTCAGTCTGGAGTTTGAAATCCCAAAGTATTTTAGCTTTTTCATGCGCAATCACGTTTTTTTTCAACCTTCTGCTTCCAATAGTCTATAGGTACTTTAAACCCATATTTTTTTCATAAATGACAGTGAATTATCTTAGCTACATTATCATGCCTTTTAAGGTACTCAATTTGTGCGATTTTGCTCCAATCACTTATAATGTGGTTTATCGTGTCTTCCTTCTCTTTGCACAATCTGCATTTACTGCCTTCTTGAATTTTTTGTATTATATATATATATATATATATATATATATGTAAATACATTTTTTTTACCTTGGAATATTTCACTAAGCCTTTCTTCGACTGGTAGATTTAGTCGATATCTGCCTTTTTCTTCTAGAAGCTCAGGTTTTTCGTCCAGTAAACTCAAGAAAATCGACTCTAGGACCAACATTATTTAAGACTGTAACATATCATGTTAGGGATATGTACCAGGAGATGGTAGGACTTGTTTGCCAGTCTCTTCATCGGTGGCAGCCTATAATTACTGATAGTAATGCGTCAGCTATCTCTGATTGGCTACCGGTGGAGATTGAACTGCCCACTCCGTCTCCAAACGCTAGGTAGCATTAAAAGTTTCAGCAACTCCCTATAAAGGAAGAAATGACATTAGCTTAATATTATAAAAAAAAATCAGTTAACGTCTTTTTATTCCCGTATATACGGGAGTAGGCGAGGACATTTAGCCCTATCTAACTTTTGGAAACTGAGTGGGCAGTTCAATCTCCACTGGCACCCAATCAAAGATAGATGGCCCAAGGATATCACTAATTAAGCAGTATGCAGTGAAGAGAGACAGCTCAAATGTGCCGCCATCTCGTGGTCCCTAACTAACACAATATATTTAATGTCTGAAATAATGTGGGTTCCACGGTCGATTTTCTTGAGTTTACAGGACGAAAAACCCACTTGCCCGTGCCAGAGATCAACTAACTCGGGAACCGGTAGAAAAGAGGCTTAGAAAAATTTCCTCTAGTCGCCGACTAGACTCGAAACCAAGTCTTCCTTCGTGCGGCCAAGGGCCGTGGTGTGTAAACGCCACAACCGCTGAGCTACACAGGCTCTATTATGATTATTATTAATTTATATTAATATTATTAAAGCGCCTCTGTAGGGCATTGGGAAGAACGATAGTACGTTTTACCCTTCGATTGGAAATGCCACAGTATAAAGGAAGTAGATGGTTCTAATATATCGAAACAATTTAAAACGTTTTCATCATCTCCTAAAGGATGTAAATTCATGTAATGAATTATGATTGCTGGTTACATATTCCAAGGAAAATCTTGAATTTATTCTTTTTATTGAATAGAGTGACTTTAAACTTATCCAGTTTAACCATATCTTCAATTGACATTCACGTTTCTGAATACCTCCCTATAAATTTTCTAAAACTCTTATTATGCACTATATTAATTGATTTGATCTTGAATGAATTACAAATGAAAGTAATGAAAATTCTTTAAGAATATCTATAATTATTATTACTATTATTAGGTGACACCTCCTGGGAAGCATATGGAATCCTCACAGTAGAGCAACCTACTCTATTAAAATACATCGCATCCTCTCCACTACTACTACTTTATTCTCCTCGATTAATTAATTAATTAATAGGTAACTAATTTATAAGTAATAAATAAATTAGATAGCATTAATAAATTAATGTTACATAACCTTTTTACAAGATGAATGGCATTATCCATTGTAGTTTGAAGTGCGTGATACTCTATAGTTTATACCCATTACCAGTTTGACAAGCAAGTCTCAAACTTCCAGAAAATTTAACAATCTGCTTGCGGACAGAATGCATTGTCAAATTCCTGTTATAGACCGAGTAAGTTGCAAAATAAAATGGTAAAACTGATATTCTGGGAACAAACAGAACAGGACACACTTACATGGGCAGCAAGGACAAGAATACAAAATATTTAAGGTGAAACACTTATGACACTGCACAGTCATGCTAAAACGTTACTTCAGTCCAACCTACAGAGTAACCAGAACAACATATCATATAACAAGATTACAGTCAACAAATTACATAACATATAAGTATAATAATCACTACGGAAAAGCCACCCGAAACTTCTACATACCTGAAATGATCAACAAATGCCATTCGAAGACAGAAACCTAGGGACCTATAGAGACCTGAAACAAATGTATAAATATTATAGCGAGACTGAAAATTAGAGGAAAATTACTCTCTCTCTCACCCTCATGCGCACACACACACACACACACACACACACACACACACACACACACACACACACACACACACACACACACACACACACACACACACACACACACACACACACACACACACACACACACACACACACACACACACACACACACACACACACACACACACACACACACACAAACCTATAACAAATCCCATTACAAGGACACAAACACACCATATCTAAATCCAACCCCATCCCCTCAGTGGAAATCTGTGGGAGCGTCTACTCACCGAGATGGATGAAATAGCAAGACCACTCCAGAATTTTTCACGGATCACTTCATCGGCATTCTATCATTTATCAAGTATTTACTCTTCTCCGCTGTTAATCCCTTAACGGCAATTTTAGAACCGTTAGCGGATTTACTGTGGTCGAGTGACTTTTGAGTCACTTGTCTTTAAATGTACTATGTTACTTCGAATTTTCTTCACTTACTAGGATATTTGATCGTTTTTTTTTTTTTTTTTTTTTGCTGCATAATTTATTTATTGTGTCTTATGTATCCTCATATAAGTTTCACATCTGCCAAAATAAATAGTCAATCTTGAAATGACCACAGATCAGCGTTTGCAATCAATATATTTTAGTAATAGAGTATATCCTTCACTTTACTGACAATATAGATTCTTTTTACGCGAATTTTCAAATGTTTGTTTACGTTTAAAATATTTTGTCAAATATTTATATTTTTAAATAACATTTAGTGAAATAAAAATGACATTTTGCTTTCTTACTTTGAAAAATACCTTTATATGGATTGTCACATTTCAATTTTAGCAACGATTTTTTTTTTTTTTTTTTTTTTTAATGAACAAATGGTTATAAACTGCGTTACTCGGTTTCCGATACTGTGTCATTTTTAGTATCAAAAATTTATACCTAATGGTATTTTATCAGGGACCCTTCGCCTTCTTCTTTTGCTTAAAATTGCAACAGATTTTTTTTTTTTTTTGTAGGATGCACATCACTATAATACCCAGTGCTTAACCACTATAGATATGTTAAAATATAATAGGAAGGATATCCCGTATGGTGTAATTCAAAACTTATGCTCAATTTAAGGATTTTTTTGCTGCAACTCCCCCCCCCCCCACATGCACACACACTCCTGTCCTGGAACTCAGTTACGTAACTACTTTAAAATTTCTACTGTTTGAAAGCATTCAGACAGTATTCAAAATCTCTTATTTCAGTTTACCGTTTTGACAAAAGAAATAAAGCAATAATATTGTTGCATATTCGAACCTTCTAATTCGGTACTCTTTCTTTGATTCTGAAATCAGCTGGTCAGCAGTCTGCTGAAATTATTCTAAGATTTAGAAATACTATGCTATATTTTCAATATGTAAAACTGTATACCACATAAAAGAAAGTTCAGTTGTGTTATTTTTGTTTGTTTGTTTGTTTCTTTCTTTTTTTTTTTTTTTTTAATCTAAATATTACTAATTATATGAAGAGTCAAAGGCTTCAATTTGGCGACATGAACTTTTTAAGTTAAGGGATATTACATCCCATATTGTTTCTTAGCCGAATAAGAAACTCAAGGAGTGTCATGCCGAAAATATAGAAACTATATAAAGTTCGGCGATTCCAAGCGTAAGCAAATACCTGAATAGTGCAGCACCTGACCCATTTAGTAGTGCAAACTGAGGCAACTCATAATAAGGGTGGGGCAAGCTCCGATCACTATTCTTGGTATTTACTCATAATGTGAACTTAGCTGCTAGGAGATGTATTACTGTTGCACTACCAAATGGGTCAGGTGCTGCACTATCCAGGTATTTGCTTAAGCTTGGAATCGCCGAACTTTATATAGTTTCTATATTTTCGGCATGAAACTCCTTGAGTTTCTTATTCGGCTAAGAAACAATGTGGGATGTAATATCCCTTAACCTTAAATATTACTACTTCTATTGCTGCTAATTGCTATTTCCGAAATACGTCTTAGAAATGCTGGACAATGATCCTCTTAGCTGGAGGAAAAGCTAAAAGTCTTAGATTACTCTTGTGAGAAACACAAGAGAGAAAGCTTCCCAGAAGTTCCACTAAATTACCTCAAGCAAGAATGTCGTTTCGTTTAGTAATAGTAAATTTCCTTCACTTTACTGATAATATAGGCTTTATGATGCAGTATTTATGCCAAAAATGATTTCTTTATTTATAGTGATCGGTTTTACTTTTATTATCGAAAAATTCTAAATTATTTGATACAATTATATTGAAAAAAAAAAGGATTTGAATTTTTTAAGAGAAAAGGCACATATCTCTTATATAATCATTTATTTTTTGAGTTGGGGGTGGGGGTAGACCTATTCAATCTGCAGGCAATTGTTACACACGTAAATCACTTCGGGAACATGCTCATGCAGTTTAGTGTAAAATAGTAGCAAAAGTTTTATTTCAATAATGTCACGTATCTAAACTAGAAGAAAATGTCTTTATATCTGCTGATGTTAGAACTCATGCATAAATATTTTTTCTGGCATGAATTCTCTATCGGTTATAATGTAATCAATTTACAGATTTTTGCACTCTTGTATTGACAAAACAAATATGTGTAGTAATTTCTTCTTTCTAATACAAGAAAAATCCAGATAATAACAGAAGAAGAATATGTAGTATTTTCTTTTTCATTGGGTGAATTTACAATGTTCTTTCTTTGTGATTTGAAATGAAAGTGCAAATGATTATTTTCTTACCAGTTTTGCCAATAGAAAATCTGGTATAATTATACGAGTGACATTTTACCGTTTTTCTCCCACAGGAGAAAATAAATAATGCAATAATATTGTTTAATCTGCAATACAATAAAGTTCAAATATTTATTATCAAACTTTAACATTTATCTATAATATTTATTATACCCAAGATAAAATACTTTCTACATTTATATCCCCTCCTGAGATTTTTATTTAATAAGGTTAAAACACCTTATGGTAACTTGTTCTGGTAAAATACTTATGGGCTCTGTATTACTAAAATCTTGGTATTTCTAGCCTGGCGTCCACTGATGAGACCTCAATAAAGGTCGAAACCGGTCTGGGTAGTGGCCCCTTGCCTTTAATACAAAGCATCATACATCTCCTCCAGGAGATGTGCTTTGCATTATGGGTAAATATTAAGATTAGTGATCAGAGCTTATTCTACTTTTACGATGAGTGGCCTTGGTCTTGCACTACGTGCAGGGTCAGCTAGACTTGCAACACTTGCAGGCGCAAACTTGCCTTGCTTGTCTGTTTGCTTACTTGGGAAATGGAGTAAAACCAGGTTTAAAATAGCTTGGTATCTTAACATTTATTATATCCAAGGTAAAATATTTTCTACACATATATATATATATAATCTCCCACACAAAAAATTTGGAACTTATATCACATCAATGCTGTGTGTAGTAGTGTGTAGGCAAGGGGAAAAGGTTAACATTATTATTTATAGATTTTAATTATTTATTTTATTATTTATATTTTTAATGTTTTTTGGTCAAATAATTTACTTGAAAGATGAAATGGTAACAGCATAGTCAGGCATCTCTCTATCAATATTTGTAATAATGAAAAGGACTATTTTGATGGCCCTGAAAAGAAGCATTTTTGATTTTACTGGTGAAAATTTATAGTTATTGAACAGTATAGAACGCCCTAAAACAAGATTGAAGGCACCTGTTTTTTTTATTGATATTTCATTTCTTCGAAAATATACTATTATACATTTTGAAAGAACAATATATCACTGTGTTATAAAAATAACTTAAAAAATTCACCTTCAAGATGAAATGGAAACAGTACGAACAAGCATCTTTCTATCAATATTTGTAGTCTTGAAAAGGACTGTTTTGATGGCCCTGAAAACAAACATTTTTTCTTTTTTTTCGTACTGTTCAGAATTTAAAAATCTTGAACAGTATGGAATACCTTAAAGCAAGGATAAACACATAAAGCAGTTTTACATTCAGGGCACTAGATTGTTGTCTCCCTTCTGATATATATATATATACTGTATATATATATATATTTTTTTTTTTTTCAAAATTCATTTTTACTCTGTTGGAATATTATAAAAAAAGGTTTAATGACTATTACCGAGAGGAAAGATGACAAGATATATTTAAAAAAGATACAACTAGTTTACTAGTTTCGTTACATGAACATCATCAGGTATCACAATCAAAGAAGTATATAAAAAAATTACAGAGACTTAAAATTGTACTAACAGAACAAGTATAAAAAACAGTAGCGTGTTTGAAAAAAATGCAAGTATGAGTTCCAAATAAACGAATACTACGCGCTGTCGCGAGTGCGCCAGTACTGAACAGAAGCAACGTGTGCGTCAGAGAGATTGTAACTCAGGCTGTTGTTGATATGAGAGGAATCTAGAGAAATTTCCCTAGATTCAACAATCTTTCTTTCGAGTTCATCGTAGCACACATGGATGTTAGCAATTTGAGTCTAGTTTACAATGTGCTGGCGGCCTTCGTCTGAGTTAGCTGAAAAGAGAACGTGGCTGGAGAGAGCGCTAGCTCTAGTCCTGTTATAGGAGATATCTCTACGTGTTCATCCAAACGTAGAAGGATGGATTTAGCAGTCTGTCCATAGTATGGCTTTCCGCAATCACACAGAATCTTGTACGCTCGTGGAAACTGAGTAGGAAGATGTTTCTGTTTATGTTTGCTAAGTAATAAACGAAGGTTTGGAAGCGTAGTGAAGCATTTTGAAGTTGAATTTCTTGAGAATCTTGGCTAGTTTTGGTGAAAGAGAGCTGATGTAAGGCAAGCAGATGAAGGCTCTTGGGGAAGAGGGATCTTCAGAAGTAGTTGAGTGCCTGGGGGAAAGAAATTTGTCAATTTTCTTTGGAGAGAAACCATTGTTAATAAACGTTTTTTTAAGAAAACGGAGTTCATTTTCAATTTCTGTTTCTTCTGTAAGTAATGATTTGGCTCGGTGGGCTAAAGTGGAAATAATACCACATTTTTGTGGGGGATAGTGATGGGAGGAAGCATGAAGGTATCTGTCAGTATGAGTAGGCTTTCTAAAAATTGAGATTTTAATGCTCTCAGCACAACTGGTAAGTTTGAGGTCTAAAAACGAGCACTGAGTAGATATCTGCGAATATCTACTCAGATACGGTATAACAGTCTATGCAAACACATCAAACAGCCAACTGACAAATTTAGAAATATTACATAGGAAAATTGTGTCAACAGTGATTTGGACACCTCATACACAACAGCCAATAGCAGAACAACACATGATGATATTATAATAATATACGTTGTAAACAATTATTATTATTTTAAAAATATTATGTCCGTGCACGTATCTGTAATGAACAATTGTATTCGTGTAATGTATTATAAATATTATATATATATATATAAATTATTATTAATACTATTAATACATGCATGTAATTTATCTGAAACGTTACCATCATCATCATCATCAAATTCCCCATGTACCCTCAACGGGTGTACAGAATATGACAGTACTACATGAAAAATTTACATCATTACTAACTTCCTATCTACAATTTTCCTCCATATCAGTCAGTTACTTGTCAAGACTCAAACATTATCAGAATTTATATTTCTATCGTCCAAGGCACTTTGTACCGTATCAATCCACTTATATCTTGGTCTTCTTCTGGGTCGTTTTCTTGCCAACCTGGCAGAGAAATCTTGTTTTGATAATCTTTCATCTCTCATTCTGTTTAAGTGACTATACCACCTGAAATTAGCTCTACTAACGCATTCCTGGATGCTGACAATGTCAAGTTCTTTCCTAATATCCTCGTTTTTAATATGATATTGCCATTGATGCCATCTGTTCACGCCACAAATCTTTCCCATGTCAAGTGTTTCACTTCTGACCCAGCTCTCAGATCCAAAAGTTAAAACTGGTTTGAACTCTGTCTTGTATACACTGATTTATTGTTCCGACTAATTTCTCTCTTATTCCATATGAATTTATTCAATTGACTTCCTACCATACCAGCTTTGTTGATTGTGTTGTCTATTTCCATATTTAATTTACCATCTTCACTAAAATTCGTGCCTAAGTAGCTAATATGTTTTACTTGTTCCACAGGTTCTCCGTTCACAACGCAGTTGACATTTTCAACGATTCTGCCTATTTTCATTATCTTTGTCTTTTTATTGCTGACCTTCATAACATATTTATTACAACAGTTATTCAATTTATTGAGAGAATCTTGCAGACTTGTAGCGGAGATATTTAGAAGTACAACATCGTCCGCATAAAGCAAAGGGCTGACATTAACATCTTCAATTTTGATATCATGTTTAATACCACTTTCCTTAATAATGTGATCCATATAAATAATGAATAACACAGGGAATAATGTACTACATCCTTCTTGAACTTCTTTCAGTTCTAACTGCTGACTTACAACTCAAATAAAGTCTAAGTATTGCTTGATATAATGCGTCATCGACACCATGATATCTCAATTGTCTGTCGTAAAGTGAATTTGATCCTAACAGCCTCTATTTGGCCTGAATCCAGCTTGTTCTTCACCATGCTTTTCTTACACATTTCTTCTCAACCGTTAAGTATACTTTCATAAATTCTTATTAGGAACACTCAGTAGAGAAATTCATCTGTAATTCTCACATTCAGTTTAATTTCCTTTTTTATATATGGGTACTATGAGAACTCTACTGCAATCTTACGGAATTCGTCTCTCTGTCCAGGCCTTCTGAACTATGCACTGAAGCCACTGTAAGACTTTTATACCACCATTCTTCAGCATTTCTGGTCGAATGGTCTACTCCTGCTGCCTTTCCATATTTCAAGCCTTTGATGGCTTTTTCTACTTCCTGACTGTATGCCAGTTGAGTATTTTTTTATCACTGTGCTAGCACTGCTTGTTTCATTTAGCAAATTTTCGAAGTAATGTCTTCATATTTTAAGGATATCTTTTTCTCCCGTTTTCATATGAACTTTATCATTTCTAACTCCTTTCACAGCATTCTTTCCTCCATTTCTAAGCTTCTTGAACAATCATGAGAATATCAATACCTTTTATTTAACTAGTTTACACAGTGTTTAGCTTTATTGCATTTGTCTCTGTATTCTCTAAGAGCATTAGCTGACTTATTTGCCAGGAACTTTTGATATGCTTTCTTCTTTTCCTTCACTGTCTCTTTAACTTCCTGTGTTCACCAGGGAGTTCTGATTTTTCTATCCATGCAGACAACCTAGCCACATGCCTCTCTGGCTGAATCAATCAGAGTTTTCTTCAATGCTTCCCACTGAATCTCCAAGGTTTGGTTCCTGTTCTCA
Organism: Typopeltis vanoorti; assembly: GCF_054136105.1. Taxonomy (NCBI): domain Eukaryota; kingdom Metazoa; phylum Arthropoda; class Arachnida; order Uropygi; family Thelyphonidae; genus Typopeltis; species Typopeltis vanoorti. Next base: position 28,568,695 of record NC_143557.1, on the reverse strand, counting down.
AACTCTTTCATTTTTTCTTCAATAATCTTTGCGTATTTTAGTGTACAGTTCGCATATGAGAGCTTCTCAACTTTTATTCGCTTTAAAACTTTCTTACATGTTATTCTTTTCAATATGAAATTCAATTTTATCCTTCTCAAGACTAAATAGTGATCACTTCCGATTTCAAATCCTCTGTACACTCTGGTGTCCTGCACGAGGGAGAAAACATCACTATCTACAATAACATAGTCAATGTCTCTCGTTATTATTAGCTTTGCTCATTTCTCCACATTTTCCCAAAATAATTTTGTATGTCTGACAATCATTTCTTACTCTGCTATTTAGATCCCCAACAAGGACCAACTTTTCCTTTTTCATTGTGTCAGTTTCTTTCTCTAAAGCCACAAAACATTTCTCCACTTCTACTTTAGTAGATCCTTCTGCGGAACCATAGGCACAAATAAGTCTCATTGTCTAGTTCCCCATTCTCATATTTGCCCACATCACTCTACTTGAGACTGCCTGCCATTCATGAAGGTTAGCGTCGTATTTAGTGTTGAATACTAAGATTACACCTTCTCTTCCTTGATTGTCATTGACTGAATATAACATTTTGTATTTATTGAACAGAAGTATCTCACCAGGTATTGTCTTTTTTTGTTTCAGTCACCCCTATTATGTCAATCTGATACTTATCTGATCCCTCAGCTAGCTCCATTTCTTTGCCATTCAGGCTCCTTATGTTGACAGTACCGAGCTTTATCTCTGGTGATGTTGAGTTGGAGTGTGTTTTCAGATTAGTTCCAGTAGCTCACTTTTCGATGTTCTCCTGGTTCCCTGGCGAAAATAACAGGGGGCCTTGTTTAAACAGGCGACTCCCCAGCCGGCATGACATTTTGTCATGTTGTACCATCATTTTGTATTTTGGTTTTAGCCAATAATAATACAAATTGGTCGGCTAAATTCCAAATTTCCAGCCCATCCTCATTCGTTCAGTATCCAGGTAGTTACCCAACAGGGTACTCCACGAGAAGGTGAGGATTGGCCATTAGGTCAGAAGCTCTGGTCGGTTCTCCGCATTCGTTTTAATGCTATGTGGAGGTCTCCTTTCATTTATACAGTTTTGACCCTTAAGAACCCCGAGACATTATCATATTATTATTATTATTATTATTATTATTATTATTATTCAAAAATTCCTTGTAATCTTCATTGTTAATATTAGAAGAACACGTGTTGTAAATACAGATGCAAAAAAGTATTATTATCAAAATTTTAATTGAAATGCAATGTAGAAAATGAATTGCATATATGCAGCACTTAGTGCTGAATTTTCAAAAAATTTCAAGTTGGAAGGTTACTAAAGATGATTATTGTAAATGTGTAAATATTTTAGAAATCAATAAAAAATTGTTATCATTATTATTATATTTTATTATATATTATAAAACTATATAATTAAATAATACAGCGTAACGACATTAACACCGAAAATTGTAGTCCCAGAAGCGCAAAAAACAAGGCTTTCCATGACCTGCTAAAGTCATAGTTCGTCTTAGAAGCAAGTTCACAAGAAGCAATCTCATAGGTCAATTGGTAGAGCCTCTGCCCACTAATGACTCAGTTAAGTAAGTTTGAGCACGGTTAGTAGTTGGAAGGGGTTTAATTGTTCGATGCTGTTGGCACACTCTCCTTCGATGAGTCTTTGGACTCCCTGGAGGTGTCAAATAATAATAATAAAAGCCAGCAGATTAAAAAAAAAAAACAGTTGCCTAGGTCTTGAACGCATCAGCAGACAATATACCAATCTTCCTATCTGAGTATTTAACTATTTAACCAAAATCTGTTGCACCAAGCAAAGAAAAGTAACCACCGGAAAAAAAAATACCAATTTTTGGATCAGAGATGCAAAAGCATTCTTGAGGACATTACAAACTTCAAAGTCGATACAAATCAAAAGCTTGGAAGACATAGACTTCCATGGTGAAAAAAAACCTCCTAATTAGATCAAAAAGAAGATCTCAACACAACAGAAAATAAATATGAAACGTCAGACAGATGTAATAACACCAGAATATATTAGTAATTGTACTTTTGACTCGCTCGATGCATGGAAACAACACACAGTTCAAACGAGGGGACTCTCCATCCTGCATATTAATATCAGAAGAATTCGAAGACATTGGTTAATGTTACAAGCTTATCGGAAGAAATTGGTGTTATTGATATAATTAGTCCTAACAGAAGTGTCCGTTACTAATGATGAAGCAACTGCCTCCAAATTCCAGGCTTTCAACAACATAGATCCATCCACCAAACAAAAAGAGGGGATAGAATATTAATTTTTACTGAATATAATAGCAAAAGAAAAGGTTTATCAGTTTGAGCATGATGAAATCCTTTGCTTCAAAATCATTAATAGCCCAATTGGCAGCACCGCTTAATACTAAATGTTATTTACAGGCCACCAAACTTAAATGTGATGAAATTCTTAAGATCAATTGCTGGCTTCCACTCCAAGAATAATGCTCAACTGAATACCTAATGTTAATCGGTGTTATAAACATAAATATTGCAAACGAAAACCATAACAACACTATACGATACCTACATACGTTATCTATGTATAACCTAATACCAACCATGACGTCATGTACTAGAGAAGAAATAGTTGGATATACTATTACTGCTTCTTGCTTAAATCATATAAACATTCGGGCATCGCCAAATAGTAGACGCTGTAGCAGAGGCGTAGCTAGGGAAGGGTGGCGGGGGCTGTCCACCCAGGCGGCACTTTGAACATTTTTGAACTTTAGCAGTTAATTCTAAAATACAGTCTCGAGAACTCATATTCAAATATTGCAATAATACTGCGAATTTTCTACATAATTGCTGTAAGTGTTGCTGGTTATGAGAGGAGTTTTTCTAAATAAAATTGATTAAGAATTACTGAAATCACTATGAAATAGACTTCGCCAATACCATTGTTACACCTGATATCTTAGGAATATAGTATTCTCAGCTATCATGGTGTGACATGAAGAATAAATATCATAAATTAAAATCCCTGCATAAAAAAATGAATTATTTAATGGAAAAATTTCTTGCATCCAGTAATATGTATAAAACGTAAGGATTGTTGTTAAAGTAGCTGATAAAGGAAGGAATGTATTAATATTGTAATATGACTTAAAATAAGGAATTCTAACTAAATAAGTAGCTAACAAAGGAAAGTATAGATTAATATTGTAATACGATTAAAAATGAGAGAGTTAAGTAAATAAGTAGAAATGGGTGAGTCATCAAATACGTTATGTGAGAGATTAAGTTATTAAGTAGAATTCATAGAAAAAGTTTGAAAGGGGATTAAGTCAGGCTAGCACAAGAAAAGCAAAGCTATCGCTTAGGGCCGATCCCCGGATTGAAACATTGAGAACGGCTTGCCGATCAAATGACGTTTGGCGAGAAAACGCCACCCTAATTGGTCGATGATTAAAAAACAAGTAGAAGGAGGAGAAAGGAAGTAAGAAAAGGTGCCGTTAGGGTTGCAGCTATAAAAGGGTTGGTACTCTCTCCCTATCCAAAAAGAGTCTCCTCCCTGGAGGAGACTCTTTTTGGATAGTCGCTTTTGGCTTTGGTTCGTGGAGTTCACGGGGTTTTCCTGAGTGGCGACAGGGGTGATATCTCCTCGACACAACACGGAAACGAAAGTGAGCGGGATTTCGATTCCCGTTTTCCCGAGTAGGAAGCAAAAGAAAAATTGCCATAGAGTCCTAGAAAAGGAAGGATCTTCTTCGTTTCGATGCGAGTGATAACTACGCAAAGCAGAAAGCTGTAAAGAGATCGATGTCCTCGTTGCTGATAGTAGAGCAAATATATGTGTGTTAAAGTATTCCAGAGTTACGAGAAGTTATACGAGAGGTTCGTTTGGAAAAGAATAAAGGCCCATACGAAGAGCTCAAGAAAGGTACTGTAAATCATAACCTATGTTAGCTAGAAATTTGTCTGTGAAAAGTATCGTGATTCCAATACAGAACTGTTGAAGTTATATTAGGACTTTAGTATATGATAGAATGTGTTATGTGTAGACTGACTAGTGTTAAAGATTTGTGAATGATTAAGAGTCCTAAGGTTGCATGTCTATGATATTGCACAAGATATTTAAATGACATAATTGTGTGTTAGTGCAAATAACGGTATAATGGAATAGTGTGAATTAAGTAATTACGTATCCTAAGAATTGCATGCCTAATGTAATGTATAAAATAATTGAAATGTCACAAGTATGTGTTAGCAGTGAATGATTTGTTAATCTACTTCAGTATGAATAATCAGATAGTGTGAATTGATCTAATTTGTTCACATCAGGTGAATTTATGAATTAATGTGTATGGCGGCATAATCACAAATAGCCATATTGCTTGTAATGATTTAATGTTAGTCCATAAGTATTTTAGTTTAGTATTTGAATTGTACCATGTTTAGAAACTTAATAAACCTTTTGTTCAATGATAAAAAAGTTGTCTGATGTTGCTAATCCAATGCACCGCTTAAAATCATCTTACCTAATCACGCGGGAAATTTAATGTTGAGGAAAGAGATTAAGAGTCATGACTGCAATAATATTTAAATACTAAGAGATATATTAGTGATTGACTCTCTCCCTATTCATGACAACATAAATGGGGCAGTTGACAACCACTTGAAAATATTGTACTTAGTCACACGGAAAATTTAAGTTGAGAATCGAGTTAAGTGTCACGACTGCAATAGTTACACTTTCAGATATATTTGAGTTCTATCTCCTTGTTTATGTATGTAATATCCTAAACTAAATATCCCAAAAGGCGCAGTATAAATACAAATATTAGGGGTACTACGGGGAGCTATAACTTAGATATTGGTATAAGTTTTGGTAAAATCTCGGGCATAGAAGTTAGAAGAATATAGATAAAAGGAATTTGTAAGATTAGAGTAGAAATCGTATATTGGGACACAACACCATCGAATTTTGCTAACAGTAAAGAAGAAAAATAAGATTTTAAAATGTTGAAATTAAAGTTTTGCTTCAAAATTAACATGGTGTTTTAATGTATTTCCCTATAAGTCGTTTTGACTTTTTGTAGAATTTTTGTACATATTATATATATTGAGATGGGTAGCAAACTTAGGTACCGCCCCTGGCGGGAAAAGCTCTAGCTACACCACTGCACTGCAGCAGTCATAAAGTGCAAAGTAGCATATTATTATTTCACTGCTCTTAACCTTGACACTAAGACAATTTTCATGCAATGCTCCACATATGAAAAGAAATAAAAAACAATGATAGACGAACAAATAGTCCACCATGATATAAGCAAAATCGACTAGAAACATATGGTGTAATTAGATTTAATAGATGCCTTACATTGAACTCAATGTGTAAGGCATATAATGTTGAACTCAATCTAACAGATAAGCTTAGGTGTTGATGGTTATTCATGAATTATTTTTCACGGTATTAACAACACCACACACACTTTTATCACAGAGATGTTTTATTAACGCTTATATTTCGCTGATTTTCAACTCAGCATCATTAGAGCACAACATACTTGTATACGTGAGTGAGTGAAACAATATAATTGCAATAGACAAAAGATCTAAAGTCCTTTTTTGCGCCCTCTAGAGGAAAAAAACAGCAGCTATCCAGCAGTTTTTCTTAGGATAACCGTCTCCCAAATTTTTGGCAAATTAATGCAACCATATTTGTTAAGGTGGGGTGATTTTAGAGCAGTTATTTGCTTACGTGGCATATTGCTTTTTGGAGGCTTAGCCTTGTTTAGGATACTTGCTATATCTAGTCGCACGTTATTGGCCATTGCTGGCGGAAGATCGTGGATACCCCGTTCTACTTTCATCATAATTTCTAGTTTAGGAATTTGTTTGGGCGTGACAGCAAAGTTATGTCCTAGACTGAGAACGTTCTTGACTTCTTCAGTGAGTTTCTTCAGTGAATGTTGAACTCACACTGGAGGAAATATATAAGAAAGCTGCAAAGAAAGTCAGATACAAGCCAAAATCCTTGGATAACGCAAAACATTAAATACACACAGAAAGGACATCCTATGAAAATAATTAAAGCGACATCAAAATAACGAAACTTTAAAAACTTAATATAAGATAAGATAACAAGGAAGAATCGTCTTACGACAAATAAGAAATGCAAAAGGAAAGTTAGACTTTATTTAATCTTCCTATTCTGCCTTTACGGTGTTGAGGTTAGTAATATACTAAGATACGATATAACAACATATGCGTTCTGTGCCGACTGAAAACTAAATAGATGAATATCATTACAGTACAAAATGACAAAACATCTTTTCGGAAGAAAGAAACAATACCGGCTTTATATACACTGCAATGTCAGAACACCAAATAATAACAGTAAAACATTTATGTCATTATGCAGCTATGCTAAAATATTATTTCGATTCCAGGACAGAAATACATACCGTACAAGACCTCAGACAACTAATTATATCATATAATTATATCATATATAAATATAATAATCGCCACCGAAAGACCACTCGAAGCTTCTACATCCCAGATATGCTAAATAAATTATCTTTTGAATACAGGAACCTTGCAAACCAAGAAATCATGAAAAGAGCCTTAAAGACATACTACAAACAAATATGTACCCTATGCACCTTGCATACTTAACGAAACACAATATACTAGTTCATGGTATCATGACATTCAAAATTATCATGTGTGTGTGTGTGTGTATGTGTGCGCCCGCGCCCGTCACATGGATGCGTGTGAATGAATTTTTCAACTACGGGTATAGTGAATATCAGACCTATCAATCATCAGCCTACTTCCAACACAGCAATCAAACCAATAAACAATAAATAACCAGTGTCATCCTCAGATATGCTTAATAAAAAACCTTCGAGGATGCAATCTGAGACATTACGAGTATATCTCAACCCAGATCAACATAACAAGATCTCAACCAAGATCAACACAAATAAATATAAATGCAATCACATATAAATGCTGTAGTTACAGTACTTAAATATATTAAAGCAAAAACTGTAAATTATATAATTTGTTGTTATTGTATAAGTACTAAAAATGTAATATTATTTAACTAAAACAATTAATAACGCCTCCGTGTAACCGAAGCCCATTGCTTGGAGACACCTGGGTTCAATTACCATTCATGATGTGAAGAACTTTATCTGGTCTCTTTTGACTAAAGGAGAGTTTATCAGTCTCATATGGAGGTTAAAGGTAAAGGCATATATAGCTCAGTGGAAGTGGCGCTTTAATCTTTTGCGCTAGGCTGCCCGAAGAAAGACTTCAGTTCAAGTCTAGTTGATGACTAGTTGAATTTTTTCTAAGCCTATCTTCGACCGGTTCCCGAGTTAATCGATTTCTGACATTTGCAACCTAGTTTCTTCTCTCATTAACTCGGGTATATCATCCCATAAACTCAAGAAAATCGAACGTAGAACCCACAATAATTCAGACATATCCTGTTAGGATTAGGTAGCAGGAAATGGCAGCACTTGATTGCAAAGTCTCTTCATGTAGTGACTTATAATTGATTATAGCCACAGGTCATCTGTCTCTGATTGGATACCAGTGGATACTGAACTGCCCACTCAGTCTCCAAAATATAGACAGGGTTAAAAGACCTCACGTACTCCCTATAAGGGAATAAAAAGGAGTTACGTTATTATTATTATTAATCATAAAAAAATCAGCCAACGCCTTTCTATTCCCGTATAGGGAGTCGTCAAGGCTGTTTTAGTCCTATCTGACTTTTGGAGACTGAAAGTACAGTTCAATCTCCACTGGTAGCCAATCAGAGATATCTGGCCCAAGGCTCTCACTAATTAAGCAGCCTGCAGTGAAGAAGATAAGGCACAACAAGTGCTGCCATCTAGTGGTTCCAAACCCTAACACAATATTGTTCATATCTGAAATAGTGTGACTTCTACGGTCGATTTCCTTGAGTTTACGGGACGAAAAACCCTAGCTTCCGGGATAAAGAACCCTTTTGTCTGTGCTAGAGATCGACTAACTCGGGAACTGGTCGAAAAAGGGCGTGGTAAAAGTTCCTCTTGTCGGCTACTAGAGTTGAATTCGAAGTCTATCTTTGGGTGGTTTAGTACTGAGAAGTGCAAACGACTTCCACTGAGCTACACAGTACATTATTCAAAATAAGAGGAAAATTTGTATGAATTTTATGGTTAAAAACAGTATATGTTGTAAATATATACTAATAATTTTTATAATAAAATTATTGATTTTTTTAATAGAAATCTGAGGTGGAAAATGAACCATAATCTGCAGCACTTAGTTGTTGCTTCGAAAAATTACATACTGGAATTCGCCTAAGATGATTATTGTATACATGTAAATATTTTGAGATCAATACAAACTATTAATTATTATTATTATTATTATTATTATTATTATTATTATTATTATTATTATTATTATTATTATTATTATTATTATTATTATTATTATTATTATTATTATTAAGATATTCATTCGGTTCATTGATTAACTCAAAAAAGGACAAGAATATGTTTTCTAAGATCTCCTTCCCTGTCCTAGTGCAAATCACTAACAGCTGGACAAAAGATAACCTCATAAAATCCAGCAAAATAATAATAATAAAAAAATAGCCAAAGATCTGAATGGAACTCACGACAATACCCCACTCTACTTGTCCGACTAGTTAACATCATATTATCAGAAACTATACTACCATATAAGGAACCTACAAAAAGAAAAAACTATCACTATAAATGGATAAGATACAGCAATATATTCCTTAAAAAAACATAAGATGAAAAGCCTATTCAGATAAACCCGGTAGAAGATCTCAAAAGACTGCCATATTAAAAGTAACACTGATGAGTCTTAAAGAAGGGAGCAACATGCCAACCCACATGAACGCAGACCTCCAAGCAGATCTAAAGTACTCCTGAATATGAGAGTTGCCACATTATAAATTCGAAAACAATGAAAACAGGTGACTATCCACAAAAAAGGATTATCTATTCCCAATATCCGCATTTGGATCATTCAAACTGGAAAACTGGCTGAGCCCCACAACCTTATCTGAAGGAAAATATTGACAACATAGATAATTTAGTATTAAATACACACGACATACTCAGATTTATAGCATTTTTGTGTAAAAAACGAAAACAACCCAATAGGGCACTTTACTACAAAAGTAATTTTTTCTTCTTTTCAAGTACAACAAAACTTGAAATAACCACGATCTGTAGTTATTTTCCGTAGATAAGAGAAAATTCCACACATTTCAGTTCACAATGCAATCCTAAGGGCGGTTATACGTGCTCAAGTGATGTATCAGTGAATTTATTTTTAAGTAGCTATATGACAGAGCTATCATTATAACAGTGCAAAGAAAAAGTTAAACGGTTGATATACATTAATAAAAAATTGCAAGACATTCATTATTGAGCGTTAGAACACCGAATTCATGTATACTACACAGTGACATAGCAAGGGGGGGGGGGGCTGGAGGATGGGGCGAATCGTCCCCGACAGCACTTTTTTGGGGGTATCACATGAGACACAATTTTATTTGTTCGACGATTATTTTATTTATGTTAACTTAATAATTTTTATTACTTAATTAATAATTAATTTCTAACAACTATACTTACAACTAAAATAAATAAAATATAAATATAACAAAACCATTACATATCCCTATCATACTATAATCCAAATTCTTAAAAATAAAACAATAAAATGCATGGCAAGGTGATTGTTTATACTGTGGCGGCTGCTTCTCAGCAGCTGGCAGCACACAGTCAGTACACATTTGCGAAAAGGTATTGTTTTTTTTATTTCTTTTTCTAATTTTGCGTGTAACTATGGCCATCGACAGGATTTTAGGGCCCGATAATATAATATCTCTGTGGTTCCCTATTATATTAGGGTTTTTGCTTCACTCTTTTGATGCGTTTATGCATTGTATAATTAATAATTAACAAACATGATTCGGTTTTTACTCTAAAAATGCTAAAATGCCGGATTCATCATTAGTTTTTTTTAATCTGTTACACAGTTATATTATTTGGCTTGTTATCGAAACCGTTGAAAAAATATTTGTTATATTCTTTATGTATGGTTAGTCAAGAGCAGAGGTGGATGACCCTTGGCATGCCTGCAAAACGTGGCACGCCAACGACTTTTCCGGTACGTAACCCAAGGCTCATCTTAAAAAATAATTAAAAAAAAAAAATACATTTCAAGCACCTTCGCTGACTTGTATATTTTAAATTAATATAATATAATTTTATTAAGTACAGCAATACCATATAAAAATACAATAAATAAACAAACCCTACCAACTGTTTGAGTAATGATAAGTAATAAGAAAATTAGAAACACACATCCCATTTCCAAGCAATCTATATCACCGCGATATACTGATGTGTAAGTTTCGTCCAGTTCAGTTGTTGCATCATTCGTCAGGCATCCAAACGTGGCGTGACTTGTTTCTTTTCTCTTTTCATGTTTCGTAAAGAACGTATCCGTTTTCTAAAGTCTGTATATATGTGGATTTGGATTTTATTAAATCGCATTAAAATATGGATTGAAAGTATTTATTGTCAATTAATATGTTTAACTTATTAGATATAAAAGCAAATTTCCTTTACATTGTCATCAACATACCGTATTTACTCGAATATAATTCGAAATCCCCCCCCCCCCAAAAAAAAGGCTAATAATCGTGGTGCAATATGTATGTGGGGATTTTCGGAAACTAAAGTTTTCAGTTTTTTTCATAAATGTTTTTTATTAATTTCAGTTTTTCAAAACTGAAATTAATAAAAAATTATTTGCGGTCAACAATGTCTGGAGAGCGTCTAACGGATTTATCAATTACTGTATATCAATTGAAAATAATATTATGGATTCATTAGACATTAAGGGTATTTTAAAAATTTTGTGGCAGCTAAAGCAAGACGGATAAATATGTAAAATAAATCTACATTTATCCTAATTGTTATATAGATAAAAGCATATCTCCAAATTATCTTTGTTGTGTAATATTTCTTTTTATATTAAAATAAAAGTAATTTTTGTTTATATATATACATAAATATATACATATGTATCAAGGAATAAAACATTTTAAAAATGTGTATTATTAAAAATTCCTTATTAATGAATTTCAGTGATTACAATGTTCTACTACTGTTAAATAACATTTATTTTTATGTATGGGTATAAACTGTTTTGTACTTTTAACAAAGTAAAATTTTTCGCAAAATTTTTCATGGAAACTTATTTTATGGGGGCGCTGAAAAAAGTTTTGCACAAGGGCGCCTCCTACCCATGGTGCGGCACTGGATACTACGTATTCCTAAGTTTTAAAAGAGGTAAACCATGAGTAGGCATATCGGTACACAATAAATAACGAAAAAAACTCACGTAGAAAGATTATTTATTAGTACAATTTTCGCCTGTGTGTCACAGGCATCCTCAGTACATTAAGCTCAAAAATAAACACTAACTGACAATTCCAAAAAGCGCCACCTAACTAGCTGGTGTAAGATAACTAAAAAGGTCAATAACTTTCCTAAAAAAAAAAAAATAATAATATAATAAAAAGTTAGGAAAGATTAGCTGATTTGTAAAGTACTATCTCCCATAAGGGGACAGACGTAAGCCGTCGGATCTGTTTAAGTTAGGAGAATGAAGTAGAGTTTCACATGTTTCTTTATAAAGGCGTTCCATGAGAAACTGACTTTTGTGAAGAACTCTTGTCTTTCTCCAATGAACTCTGTGTCTAGTGAAGATGGCATGTTCAGAAAGTCCAGACCTTTCAGGTTTAAAGTATTCAATATAAGATTGGTGTTCTTCTAGCCGAATAGAGGCAGATCTTCCCGTTTGTCCGAAATAAGATAATCCACAAGAGCACGGAATCTGGTAGACACCTGGGTGATTAAGATGTGGAAGCTTGTCCTTAGGAGAAGTGAGAAAGGTGGAGATTTTTCTAAACGGTCGAAAGGCAACAAAAATATTCAGTGGTTTTAAAACTTTTGCTATACGTTCACTGATGCCTTGTACATAAGGGACAGTAATGCGCGTTATTTCCTCTGTGTTGTTTGAAGAGGAAGACATATTAAAACTACTCAAAGTTCTTTCCATGAAGCAATTCTTATAACCATTAGATAGAAAGGAAGAAGTTATGTATTGTAGTTCTTTCTGTAAAAGATCTCTGTAGAACAAAAGGAGTGGGCCCGATGAACCAGTGTTTTAATAGTTCCTGCCTTTTGACTGGGATGGTGATGAGATTCCGCATGGTTATAATGGCCTGTATGAGTCTTTTTTCTATAAACTGAGAAATGTAGGTTACCATCTGGTTGGCGAAGAATTAGAAGATCTAAAAAGGCTAACTGCTTATTTGATTCTATTTCTAGGGTAAACTTGATCCTAGGATGAAATGCGTTTAACTTAGTGAGAAATTGTTGAAGTTCATCAGAAGAGCCATTCCATACAGCAAAAATGTCATCGACATATCTGAACCAATGCGTAGGTCTGGGAGAAATATTGTCAAAGATACGTTGTTCAAAATGTTCCATAAAGAAATTGGAGATAGCAGGAGAAAGAGGATTACCCATTGCTGTTCCTTCAATTTGTTGATACAACTTATTTTTAAAGGAAAAATAACCAGAATTTATTACAAAATCAAATACGTTTACAATGTCCGAAGGAAATTCCTGTTGTAGTAATTCAATACTTTCCGAAAGAGGCACATTTGTAAATAAAGAAACAACATCTAAACTGATCATGATATCAGAAACGTCCAAATGAAGATCTGAAATTTTATTTTTGAAATCCAAAGTATTTTTTATATAAGTATCAGTTCTTCTAGTTGAAGAGGAGAGTAAATTAGATAAAAATTTTGAGATTTTGTAAGTGGGGCACCCTATACAATCTACGACTGGTCTCAACGGAATGCCTGGTTTATGAACTTTCGGAAGACCATACAATCTAGGTGGACGACCGAAGAAGGTTTTAAGTTTTTTCTTTTGATCTTCATTCCATGTAGATACATTATCTATAAGAGAATTAAGTCTCTTCAATTGACTCCGGGTAGGATCCGATGTAAGAGGCCTATAAGTTGAATAGTCGCGAAGTAAAAGAGACATTTTTCTCTCATATTCCTTCCTATCTGGAATCACTATAGCCTTCCCCTTATCAGCTTTCGTTATTATTAAATTATTGTTATTCTTCAGTGATTTCAATGCTTTAAACTCAGAGTAAGAACGATTAGGACGAGGAGGCTTGGCATGAAAAAGAATTTGTGCACATTCAAAACGTAATCTGTTGGCTGTTTTTTGGGATAAGGATCGAATATCCCTGTCTACGTTATGAAAAAAATCCATAATTGGCACCTTATTTGGCGTAACAGCGAATAAGGTGCCAATTATGAACGTTAGGAAAGTTATTGACCTTTTTAGTTATCTTACACCAGCTAGTTAGGTGGCGCTTTTTGGAATTATCAGTTAGTGTTTAATTTTGAGCTTAATGTACTGAGGATGCCTGTGACACACAGGCGAAAATTATACTAATAAATAATCTTTCTACGTGAGTTTTTTCCGTTATTTATTGTGTACCACTACGTATTCCTGCGTTCTCTATCAATCGCTATGTTGAATAATGTAACGAAAATTGCTTAAATACACACGAAGTACTCCAATTTATAGCATTTTTGTGTAAAACGCGATAGGACACTTTACTAGAAAGGTCGTTTTTTTTTTGTTTTCAGTTTCAGTTTGCTTTACACGGGCACAACTGGTTATATCACTACATTGATGTTTAGGTAGCTATATTGCAGTGCTATTATTACAAAGTTGCAAATGATAAGCTAATTAATAAAGAATTTCAAGATATTTATTAATTGAGGGATCTCAGCACCCTCTGACAGCATTAATGAACGTTACAACATAAAATAATTCATGTATATATTATGTATTCTTGAGTTCTCTAACAATTAATATGTTAAATAATGTTATTTGTAAAGAAAATTGCTTAAATACACACGATATAATTCAATTTATAGCAAATTTGTATAAAAACAAAGAAACAATGCATTTGTGCACTTTTCTAAAAATTTATTATTATTATTTTTATATTTTTATTTTTTATTTTTGTTGTTGTTGTTGTGGTTCCTGTTCCGGAAACCATGAATTCGGACCGATGCGTGTTTATTTCATGTATACTACTTTTCTTGCGTTCTCTATCAATCGCTATGTTAAATAATACAACATGCAACGAAAATTGCTTAAATATACAATAAGTACTCCAATTTATAGCATTTTTGCGTAAAAACGCGAAAACAACCTAATTTCATAAATCCATAAATTTCGCATTGAAAGAAAATTTCACACTTTCAACTCACAATGCGATCCTATGGGCAGTTATATGCTTGCAATTACTTGTATCAACACATTGATTTTTCTGTAGCTATATAACAGTATATATAGCTATATCATTACAAAGGTGCAAATAAGAAGATAATCGGGAGATATGCAAATTAATAAAAAAAAATTCAAGATATTTTTTCATTGTGCGATCTCAGCGGCCTTTAATAACATTAATGAGCTTTACAATATTAAATTCATGTATACTGTGCATTGCTTTGTTTTCTATCAATGGCTATGTTAAATAATTTTATATGTAACGAAAATCACTTAAATACACACAAGTGCTCCAGTTTATAGCATTTTGTGTAAAAACACGAAAATAACTAGTTTCTGTACTTTACTAAAAAATTCGTTTTTTCGTGTTTTCTGCTCCAGAATCCACGATTTCGGACGATGTCCTAATTTCCCGTAGTTGGCACAAAATTCCACACTTTCAGCTCCTAATGCGATCCAATGAGCATGCAACTAATTCTAACAATACATTGATTTTTCTGTAGCTATACGGCAGAGCGAACTATCATTATAACGGCGCTAATAAGAAGTTAATTGGTGATACGCAAGTTATTAAAAAAAATTGCAAGATAATCATTCATTCTGCGATCTCAGCGCCCTCTTACGGCATAATGGTCGTTACAACTCAAATTCACGTATAATATGCATTGCTGTGTCTATGCTATATGTAACGAAAGGAACGGGTCCGTGTACTTTACTAAAAATTTCATTTCTTCCTGTTTTCTATTCATAAAACGTTGATTTTAGAACGTTGTTTGCTGAAATGCTGTAATTTTCAGAAATTTCACATTTTCAGCTCGCAATGCAATCCTACTGGCTATTATACTGTACATGCGCATTTGCTTGTTTGACTACATTGATTACATGGCTACATGGGGCCTAAAGATCCCATGGTGTTTGCCATATAGCTATATGGCAAACGCCATGGGATCTTTAGGGGTCTCATGCCAGTCCCAATCCTGGACAAAGGAGGAGGGTCGGTCAGATGAGTGTCGATGCTCTGGCCGTAAAGAAAAAACACGATAGTTATCTGATCCCTATACGATCAACAGATAAAACATTCCAGCTCTTACGTCGCCTGGATGAACAAGGTTTGCGATATCAGTCAAGAGATCAGGGTTGGATAGAAAAGTGGGTTACTGAAAGGATCAGAAACAGAAATTAACTGAACTGTTATCAGTAGGAACACGGAATGTACGGACACCTTGGATGTCAGGAAAACTAGAATTACTTCACGAGGAAATGAAGAGATATCGATGTGATGTACTAGGTCTGGCGGAGATGCGTTGGACATTATCAGGAGAGATAAATGGATGTGAAGTCATATGATCAGGACATGACACCAAGCACGAAGCAGGAGCTGGTTTCCTTCTTAGCAAAATAGCTAGAGAGGCACCGGTTACAAACCAGTCAATGAACGAATCATAGTAACAAGATTTCAAGGAAAATCATTTAATATATCAATAGTCTAGATATATGCACCCACATCTAACAGCATAGATGAAGATATTGACTTATTCTACAAAGACCTGACAGAGACAATAAAATCTATACCAAAGCAAGATATTCTAATTAGTGAAGGAGACGGGAATGCCAAAGTCGGAATAGATAACAATGGTTGGGAAAGTGTCATGGGAAAAGATGGTTTTGGAGAAAGAAACGAACGAGGTGTAAAAATGTTAGAATTTGCTGTGGAATACGAGATGATCTGTAAGACAAGATTCCAGAAAAAGGAGTGTTAAAAATGGAAGGTTACGATTAACCATCTTACCGGCCATCAAATGCGCATCCTCATATGCTTCGTATCCATCATATATTTCAATGTTATATCAATGGTATTAAAATTTTAATATGCACTTCGTATCCATGATAACCATAAAATCTATAGATGTCTTGGCCTGTAGCGTGGGGTTAATAGCAGGTGACAACCAAAACAGGCCACATTTAAAGATACAAAAGGCAAAATATTGATGAATAAAGATAAAATTGTACAGCAGTGGACAAGATACTCTAGTGAGGTAAATGAAGAAAAACTACATCTATATAGCGTTGGGAAACTGATTGAAGAATTGAAGCTGATATCACCACCAGACATTGAGTATGATGTAGACATTTTAAGAGGAGAGGTAGAAAAAGCAATAGAATGGCTAAAATAAACAAGAGTCCTGGTAATGATAACATCACTGGAGAATGTATGGTTACAGAAATGCACCGACTATGTAATATGGTATGAAAAGAAGGGAAAATGCCAGATGTGTGGGTGAAATCGATATTAGTGACATTATACAAGAAAGGAAATAAGCTATAATGTAAAAATTATAGAACAATTGCTTTCACGAGTCACCTTGGTAAGGTGATAATGATAATACTGACAGAAAGATTGAGAACACAATTAGAAGCATACCTTACAGAATAGTGAGCAGGACTTAGGAAAGATAGAAGCACAGTTCAACAGATTTTGACAATGTGGTGAATTGCAGAGAAAGCAATGAGAAAAAATAAAAACATATATACATACTTTGTTGATTTTCAGAAGACATTTCACAGTATCTACCAGAAAGTGACATTAGCATTGCTGGAATCCTATGAAACTGATAGAAAACTAATAGATATATTAAGAGATTTTACAAGAATGCAGTTGCAGCAGTCAGAATAGGTGATTTCGGGAATTGATTTAGAACAATCAGAGGTATTAGACAGGGGACCCAATATCACCAATCATTTTCATCGCAAATTTAGAAAGCGCAATGGATAAAATGAAGGAAGGTGCAAAAGGAATATCGGTACATGGGATGAGAATTAATAATCTGAGATTTCCAGATGACATTGCTATTATGGAAGAAGAAGAAAGAGAACTACAAAAAACTTTGAAACTTATAAATCAGGAAGGAAAGAGATTTTCAATTGTTGTGAAATTTGAAAAACAAACACAATGGCATTTGACCAAAAGAATATGAAACAAAAGATACAAGTGATTGGAACTGATGTAGAAAGGTCACACACTATTATTGTTGTTGTTGTTGTTATTGCTATTATTATTATTATTATTATTATTATTATTATTATTATTATTATTATTATTATTATTATTATTATTATTATTATTATTATTATTATTATTATTATTATTATTATTATTATTATTATTATTATATCATTGATTGAGGGCGCTGTGTAGGCATACGAACGGTTGCATGGTTGTATCGCTGGTCCCGTTTTTTATAGTTTTAATGTGGTTCTAACTCCTGTTTTTATTTTAAAAGTGTCATAAAGTAACTCTACTTGTCACGCTGAAGACAGTGACATATAATTCATCGAAATCGGCCAAGTGGAATCCAAAATCTGAGTGTGCTAAAAATTGAAGCTTACACCGCGGTTGCTAACGTGTATAGAACAAAGGACGTTGCCATCTTTACAGCTGTCCAAAGGAAGAAAGGGGAGTCATGAAGTGCAAAAAATGCCTGAAGAAATTACCTTCCGACGGATGTTATATAACCTGTAGGAAATGCCATAGGAATCTTCACTTTACATGTTCCGGACTTCAGAAACAACATGGCAACGCAAATCCAATGCCAAACGAGAAGAATGGAAGTGCTCAAACTGTAGAGAGAACAAAGAAATGCCGCTACCCACGACGCAGCTGATTACGCCGGAGGCAGAATCGGACGATGAACTGAACAGACAACAAAATACCGGTGAGTCTTATAATTTGAGTCCGTAAATTTATTACTAGAAAAAGGTTTAGAAAATATAAAAGTCAGCTCAGTAGATCTTGTTCAAGAACTATTTGATAAACAGAATAAAGAAATAACAAAAAAATTAGCGAATATGAAGAGTTTGTTAAATTTAATAATTCAAAAGTTGAAGAAGTCTTACAAAAGGTTTAAAACCAGCATTAACGCATTAACCGACAGGCAGCACAAATTGATAAAAGACACATCGGAACTCCGTCAACAATTCAATTCCCTGAAACTACAATACGAAGTTTTAAACCAACAACAACATAAAGAAGACCTTGTCATAAACGGTCTTCCAGAAACTGAATCCACAGAAAATCTCAGAGACGTAGTTTTAAAGTTAGGCCATGCAATTAACATCCCCCTAGAGCATAATGATAATCAGACCATAAATCGGTTTCCCAGGAAGAACAAAAAACAAGGCTCGCCACGACCCGCACCAGTCATAGTTGGTCTGACAAGCAAGGTTACAAGAGACAATCTCATAAAAGCCAGCAGACTGAAAAAACCAGTAGTCAAGGATTTAAATGCATCGCAAGACCAAATATGCCAATCTTTCTATCTGAGTATTTAACACCTTTCAAACAGAATCCTTTGAACCAAGCAAGAAAAGAAAAAACAGAAAAAAAGTATTAATTTTTATTGAACAAAGACGGCAAAATATTCTTGAGAAAGTCACAGACTTCAAAGTCTATACAAACAAAAAGCTCGGAAGATATAGATAGGTTGCGAGAGTGAAACAAAAGACTCCAACTTAGTTCAATAAGAAGATCTCAACACAACAAAAATGAATATGGACCATCAGATAGATGTAATTACACCAGTATACATCAGTAATCGTACTTTCGAATCGCTTGATGCATGGAAACAACACAGTACAAGTGAGAGGTCTCTTAATCTTGCATATTAACATCAGAAGCATCCGAAAACATTGGTTATTGTTACAGGCTTATCTGAGGAATTACACTGATATTATTGATATAATGATTCTTACAGAAGTATCCATTACTAATGATGAAGCGACTGCTTTCCAAATTCCAGGCTTCCAACAACACAGATCATGCCGCCAAACAAAAAGAAGGGGTGGAATATTAATATTTAGCAAACAAAAATTAACAGCAAAAGAAACAGCCTATCAGTTTGAGCATGCTGAAACCCTTTGCCTCGAAATCACTAATACCACCAATAGACAGCATCCCATAATACTAAATGCTATTTACAGGCCACCATACCTAAACATGATAAAATTCTTGCACGAACTCAACTGCCGTCTTTCAAGCCAAGAAATATGCTCAACCGAATACCTAATGATAATTGGCGACATAAACATAAATATTACAAACGAAAACCAGAACAAAACAACACTGTACAATACCTAACACGCTATCCATGTATAATCTAATACCAACAATAATATCATTACTACAGAAGAAATATTCGGAAATACTATCACTGCCTCCTGTCTAGATCATATAAACGTCCGAGCACCATTAAACAGTTACACTGCATCAGTCATAAAGTGCAAAGTAGCAGACCATTACTTCACCGCTCTTAACCTGCACACCAAGACAATATCCATGCAATGTCCCACAGAAGAAAAGCTACAGAAAACAATCATAGACGAAGAAATAGTCAACCACGAAATAAGAAAAACAGACTGGGAACACCTGGCATCAGATTTAGCAGATATTTTATGCAACAACATTAAACTCACACTGGAGGAAATATATAAGAAAGCTACAAATAAAGTCAGAATTCGTTCAAAAACAACACAAAACTTAATCCTAGAAATTCACAGAAAGGACGCTTTATGGAAAGAATTGAAGCGATATCCAAATAACGCAGCTTTAAAAACTAAATGTAAGATAACAAGGAATCGCCTTACAACACAAATCAGAAATGCAAAAAGAAGCTACTACAGAGACAAATTAACCTCTGCACAAAACAACATGAAACAAACCCGGCATCTGATCAAAGAGATGCCAGATTTTGTTCCTAACACCACCGCTTCCGAAACCATAAAACACAGCTTCATGAAAGACGCAAAGCCAAAAACAACTAGCAAATGACTTTAACCAATACTTTGCAGATTCCATCCAAGAACTGCACAGAAATATTCCCCAATCACAAAACGAGACCCTCCATTTGGACCACAATCAAAACAGACACTATGGTTCCCAACCATAAAAGAAGCAGAACTTCTCTCTGCAATACATCAAATCAAACCAAACAAAGGACCAGGAATTGATGGTATCAGACCAAAAGATATAAAGCAACATGCAACTAGTTTAAGTCCTATCCTACTAAAATTAATAAATAAAATATTTAAAACAGGACATATACCAAGTATGCTAAAGACCGTCATAATCACACCCATATACAAACATGGAAAAGAAATTTAATCAGCAATTACAGGCCCATAGCAACATTATCAATTATCAATCAAATTATGGAGCGGATCATACTGAAGAAACTCACAGCATACACTGAGATCTTTCATATTATCCCCAAAACACAATATGGTTTTCAGAAAAATAAGGGAACAACATCTCTCTTGGAAGACTTTACAGACGTAATGCCTTAGACAAAAACAAAATTGCCATGGTAGTCTTTATTGATCTAACTAAAGCATTCGATACACTTACACATCAAACCGTGTTAGAAAAGCTGAGGCATGTTGGAATAGATGGGCGTCTTCACAGGTGGTTTACAAACTACCTTCAAAATAGAAAGCATATCAAACGTATGGAGTCAAACCGAAGCTGAAAGCTACCAGTAACCTGTGGAGTACCACAGGGATCTGTTGAATACAGATCCCTGTGGTACTCCACATTCTATTCAACATTTACACGCACGATATTAATCAGCTACCACTCAAAGGTAAGATATTCCAATACGCAGACGATACAGCAATAATATCCATCCATAATAACGCAAGCATAGTCCAAACAAATATGCAACACGAAATAAATCTGATCATAGACTAGCTCACGAAATACTCCATACACCTAAACTCAGAAAAGACAAAATGAATGATATTCAGAAATCCACTGACTCGACCAATTGATGACAAATATACTCGTAGTCACCATTGCAAGTCTCTAGTTCATGCCTGATTGTTTTTACTGTATTCAGGGAGCATTGGGCAGCAGTCGTAATATCCTTATTTTGATGGCGGGCACGAATCATCATGATACAAGTTATTCTCTTCCATGATTCAGGTGGGTTCCAGCTATCCATCCTTTCTGACATCTTGTATGTGAATGAAGAAGGGTCCAAACTTTTAAATGAAGAGAAGTGTGTGTTAATACATGTAACTTACGGAAAAATATAATTAATTATAAATATGTCAAATTTATCCCTAACACCCTGTATAACCATCCAACATCCACTTTCGAACATAAAAAACACACAGTACAGCAAAGCCACTACAATCACTTAGGTTGAAACAATACGATAGCTTGGAATTTACTTCGATGCAGATATGAATTGGAATAACTACATAAACCATCCACATAACAAACTCCGAACAATAAGTGGCAAACTGTACAGGTTAAAAGACATAGTTCCCATACGCCTAAAAACATTAATATACAAAGCACTATGCCAAAATATACTATCATACACTCTAACAACGTATGCTTTCTGGGCACCCTACAGATTAAATAGATTAATGTCGCTACAGTATACAGTATATAAAACTAATCTTTTATAATTAGAAAAACAAAGAGAAAATAACGACCTTATATACATTGCAATGTCAGAACACAAAATACTGACAGCAAAACATTTATGTCACTATGCAGCTTTGCTAAAACATTATTTCGATGCCAACTACAGGACAGTCAGAAATACATACCGTATAACAACACCTCAGACGACTAATTATAAATAGAGTAATCACTGCTACAGAAAGGCCAGGCGAAACTTCTACATCCCAGACATGATAAACAAATTACCTTTTGAATACAGAAACCTTACAAACTACAGTAGCCTGAAAAGAGCTTTAAGGACATACTATGAACAAGAAACACGCACCCAAAATACCATACAAACTTAATGAAACAGAATATATTCTTCAGGCTTCTAGTTCAGCGATGCATCAATACATTCCAAGTTATTGTGTGTGTGTGTGTGTGTGTGTGTGTGTGTGTGTGTGTGTGTGTGTGTGTGTGTGCGCGCGCGCCCGCGCGCGAATTTCTCAATCGTAAATTTCGTAGCTTCCCAACACAGCAACAACAACAAAAAAAATAATAATAATAAGCAACTGGTGTCATCCTCAGGTAAGCTTACATATAAGCTCCGAGGATGAAAGCAGAGAAATTAATTCTCATCCAAGATGTATCACATGTAAACCAAAGTATGTAATGTATGTATTATATGTAAACAAATGTATGTAATGTAAGTATCATATGTAAACAAATGTAAGTAATGTAACATATGTAAACAAATATAAGTAATGTATCATATGTAATCAAATGTATGTAATGTATGTAATAACTGTAACAAAAGTATGCAATATAGAGTGATTATATCCATCGATATTGTATATATACTGTGTAAAATTGCAAAGAAACATTTGCAATAATCATCATTATGAATATTATAATAATATATGTTGTAAACAGTTATTGTTATTATTATTATTTAAAAAAAAACTTTATGTACGAAAAAAGTATTTATTATAATGTATGTAATCTATCTGAGAAATAATAAAAAAAATTTAAAAAAAATTAAGAGATACCACCAGGAAATCACAGACGCATCGATGGAGAACAAATACCACACACACACGCCAGCTATCATATCAATTCTTGAATTCATTCAAATTGTTTGCAATCACAACAACCAAAGGTAATCCATTCCGAACAATAACAACCCTCTGAGAGAAAAGTCTAGTACTCACTCCCTTCTTGGCAGCATTCTTTCTCCGCTTCTAAGAATGCTCTACTGTCCTTTTCCCATCCACCGTACATTTAAAAATACCATCAACTTGAAATCCTCTATGAACCTTTCAGAAGTTTCAGAAGTTAGCACTGCCATATAGCTACGATAAAAGTTTCGTATCGTTATAAAAATTTCCCAGGGTGTTAGAGCCGATGTGTGCTGTAATGGTCAAGTCCAGCTGTTTTTGAAGAGAAAACACGAAAAAATGCAATTTTGCAAAAGTGCACAGGAGCGTTATTTTCGCTATTTTGACACACAACCGTTATCAATTGACTATTTGCGTGTATTTAAGTATATTTCGTTATATGACATAATTTAACGCAGAAATTGTTAAAGAACGCAGCAATACACAGTATAATGCATTATACGATGTTTCGACGTTATGTCGTTAAAGGGCGCTGAAATCGAACTAATGTCGAATTTTTTAATAATTTGCATATCACCCGATTAAGTTCTTCATAGAACACTTTGATAGGTAGCACTACCGCCTACAGAAAAAGTTTTGTATCGTTACAGGCATTTCCCAGCGAGTATCAGCCGCCGTGTGCTGTAATGGTAAAATCAACTGCTTTTGAAGAGAAAACACGAAAAAATGCAATTTTTGCAAAAGTGCACAGGAGCGTTATATTCGTGTTTTTGACACAGAAACGCTATCAGTTGAAGCTATTTGGGTGTATTTAAGTATATTTCATTATAAAGCACATAATGTAATGCAGAGATTGTTAAATAACACAAAAATACATAGTATAGTGCATTATACGTAATATTTGGTGCTATATCGTTAGAGAGCGCTGAAATCGAACTAATTTTGATTTTTTTAACAAGTTGCATATTGCCTGATTAAGTTCTTATAAGCATAGTTCGTGAGATAGCACTGCCATATAGCTACCGAAAATGTTTCGTATCGTTATAAGCATTTCCCAGCGAGTTACAGCCGATGTGTGCTGTAATGGTGAAATCAAGCTGTTTTTGAAGAGAAAACACGAAAAAATGAAATTTTTGAAAAAGTGCACAGAAGCGTTATTTTCATGTTTTTCACACAAACACAAACAATATAAATTGAAGCTATGTGCGTGTATTTAGTATATTTCGTTATACGCACATAATTTAAAACAGGAGTTGTTAAAGAACAAAGCAATACATATACTATGTGAATTATACGGTGTTTCGACATTATGTCGTTAGAGGGCGCTGAAATAGAACTAATGATGATTTTTTTTTAAATTTGAATATCACCTGATCAAGTTCCTATTGGAACAATTTGATAGGTAGCTGCCATATGCCTACAGAAAAAGTTTTTTTTTTTTTTATCGCTATAGGCATTTCTCAGCGAGTAAAAGCCGCCGTGTGCTGTAATGGTAAAATTTCGTGTTTTTGAAGAGAAAACACGAAAAAATGCAATTTTTGCAAAAGTGCACAGGAGCGTTATTTTCGTGTTTTTCACACAAACGACATCAATTGAAGCTATACGCGTGTATTTAAGTATATTTCGTTATATAGCACATTAATTAACGCGGGTTTTTTTTAAAGAACACAGCAACACAGCAATACATAGTATACTGTGTTTCGACATTAAGTCACTAGAGGGCGCTGAAATCGAACTAATGATGAATTTTTTTAAAAATTGGTATATCACACGATCAAGTTCTTATTAGAACAGTTTGTTAGGTAGCACTGCGATATACCTACAGAAAACGTTTTGTATCGCTATAGGCATTTCCCAAATGTATCAGCCGCTGAGTGCTATGAAGGTAAAATCAAGCTGTTTTTGAAGAGAAAACAAGAAAAAATGCATTTTTTGCAAAAGAGCACAGGAGCGTTATTTTCGTGTTTTTTAACACACAAACGATATCAGTTGAAGCAATACGCGTGTATTTAAGTATATTTCTTTATATGGCGCATAATTTAACGCAGAGAATACAGTAATAATATGTATTACTGTATTCTCTATAGTATAGCGTATTATAGCTTGTTTATACATTATATCGTTAGAGGGCGTTGAAATCGAATTAATGTTAATTTTTTTTAAATTTGCATATCACCCGATTAAGTTCTCATTAGAAGAGTTTGATATTTAGCACTGTCCTATACTATAGAAAAAATTTCGAATCGAAATAAGCATTTCCAAGCAAGTTTCAGCCACAGTGATCTGTAATGGTAAAATAAAGCAGTTTTTAAACAAAAAACACGAAAAGATGCATTTTTTGCGCATTATAGCTTGTATCGACATTATGTCGTTAGAGGGCGCTGAAATCGAACTAATGTTCAATTTTTTAAAAATTTGCATATCACCCGATTAAGTTCTTATTAGCACACTTTGATATGAAGCACTGCCCTATACCTATAGAAAAAGTTTCGAATCGAAATAAGCATATCCAAGTAAGCAACAGCCGCCGTGAACTGCACGGGTAAAATAAAGCAGATTTGAAGAAAAAACACGAAAAAATTCATTTTTTGCAAAAGTGAACGGAAGTGATATTTTCGTGTTTTACACACACAAACACTATCAATTGAAGCTATTTGGGTGCATTTAAGTATATTTCGTTATATGACACATAATTAAAAGCAGAGAATACAGCAATACATAGTATAGCACATTATAGCTTGTTTCCACTTTATGTGGTTAGAGGGCGTTGAAATCGAACTAAATTTCAATTTTTTTAAAAATTTGCATATCACCCGATTAAGTTCTTATTAGTACAGTTTTGATATGTAGCACTGCCATATACCTATAGAAAAAGTTTCGAATCGAAAGAAGCATTTCTAAGCAGGTTAGAGCCACTGTGAACTGTAAAGGTAAAATAAAGCAGTTTTTGAAGAAAAAAAAGAAAAAATTCGTTTTATGCAAAAAGTACACCATGGCGTATTTTGTTGTTTTACACACAAAAACACTATCAACTGAAGATATTTGGGTGTATTTAAGTATATTTCAATATATAGCACAGAAATTAACGCAGAGGTTGTTAAGGAACATAGCAATACACAGTATAGTACATTACACCTTGTTTCGACATTACGGCGTTAGAGGGCGCTGAAATCGAACTAATGACCAATTTTTTTAAAAATATGCATATTACCAAGGTAAGTTCTTATTTGCACAGTTTGATATGTAGCACTTATTTGTACCTATAGAAAAAGTTTCCAATCGAAATAAGCATTTCTAATCAAGTTAGAGCCGCCGTGAACTATAGTGGTAAAATAAAGCAGTTTTTGAAGAAAAACAAGAAAAAATTCATTTTCTGCAAAAGTGAACGGGAACGTGATTTTCGTGCTTTACACATACAAACACTATCAATTGAAGCTATTTGGGTGTATTTAAGTATATTTCGTTATATGGCACATAAAATAACGCAGAGGTTGTTCAAGAACATAGCAATACATAGAATAGCACATTTTAGCTTGTTTCGACTTTATGCCGTTAGAGGGCGTTGAAATCGAAATAATAATGAATTTTTTAAAATTTGCATATCACCCGATTCAGTGCTTATTAGCAAAGTTTGATATGTAGCATTGCCCTAAACTTACAGAAAAAGTTTCGGATCGAAATAAGCATTTCCAAGCAAGTTAAATCTGCTGTGAAAATAAAGCAGTTTTTGAAGAAAAAACAGGAAAAAATTCACTTTTTGCAAAAGTGAACGGGAAAATTATATTCGTGTTTTACACACACAAACATTATCAATTGAAGCTATTTGAGTGTATTTAAGTATATTTCGTTATATAGCACATAAATTAACGCAGAGATTGTTAGAAGACATAGCCATACATAGTACAGCGAATTATAGCTTATTTCGACTTTATGTCGTTAGAGCAACCGGAATCGAATTAATGATCAATTTTTTAAAAATTTGCATATCACCCGATTAAGTTCTTATTAGCAGAGTTTGATATGTAGCAATTACCCGAACCTATAGAAAACGTTTCGAATCGAAATAAGCATTTCCAAACAAGTTAGTGCCGCCGTGAACTGAAGTGGTAAAATAAAGCAGATTTTGAAGAAAAAACAAGAAAAAATTCATTTGTTGCAAAAGTGAACGGGAGCGTTATTTTCGTGTTTTACAAATACAAACACAATCAATTGAAGCTATTTGGGTGTATTTAAGTATATTTCGTTATATGGCACATAAATTAACGCAGAGAATACAGCAATACACAGAATAGCGCATTATAGCTTGTTTCCAGTTATGGCGATGAAATCGAACTAATGTTCAATTTTTTAAAAATTTGCATATCACCCGATTAAGTTCTTACTGGCACAGTTTGATATGTAGCACTGTCCTATGCTATATAGAAAAAGTTTGGAATCGAAATAAGCATTTCCAAGAAGTTACAGCCGCAATGAACTGCAGTGGTAAAATAAAGCAGTTTTGAAGAAAAAACACAAAAAAATTCATTTATTGCAAAAGTGAACGGGAGCATAATTTTCGTGTTTTACATACACAAGCATTATCAATTGAAGCTATTTGAATGTATTGAAGTATGTTTCGTTATATAGCATATAAATTAACGCAGAGGTTGTTAAAGAAACCAGCAATACATAGTATAATGCTTTATACCTTGTTTGGACATTATGTCGTTAGAGGGCGTTAAAGTCGTTAAAGAACATAGCAGTACACGGTATAGCGGAATACAGCTTGTTTCGAATTTATGTCGTTAGTGGGCGCTGAACTAATGATCAAATTTTTAAAAATTTGAATATCACCCGATTAAATTCTTATTAGCACAGTTTGATATGTAGCACTAGCCAATACCGATAGAAAAAAAGTTTGGAATCGAAATAAGCATTTCCAAACAAATTACAGCCGCCGTGAACTGCAATGGTGAAATAAAGCAATTTTTGAAGAAAAAAACAAGAAAAAATTCTCTTTTTGCAAAAGTGAAAGAGAACGATATTTTCGTGTTTTACACACACAAACACTATCAATTGAAGTTATTTGGGTGTATTTAAATATTTTTCGTTATATAGCACACAAATTAACGCAAAGATGGTTAAAGAACATAGCGATACATAGTATAGGGCATTATAGCTTGTTTCGACTTTATGTCCTTAGAGGGCGCTGAAATCGAATTAATGATCACTTTTTTTAAAAATTTGCATATCAACCGATTAAGTTCTTATAGGCACAGTTTGATATGTAGCACTGCCCTATAGAAAAAGTTTCGAATCGAAATAAGCATTTGCAAGCAAGTTACAGCCGCTGTGAACTGCAATGGTAAAATAAAGCAGATTTTGAAGAAAAAACACGAAAAAATTCATTTTTGCAAAAGTGAACGGGAACGGTATTTTCGTGTTTTACACACACAAACACTATCAATTGAAGCTATTTGGGTGTATGTAAGTATATTTCGTTATATGGCAGATAATTTGACGCAGAGAATACAGCAACATATAGTATAGCGCATTATAGCTTTTTTCGACTTTATGTTGTTAGAGGGCGCTGAAATCGAATAAATAATCAATTTTTTTAAAAATTTGCATATCAACCGATTAAGTTCTTATTACCACAGTTTGATACGTAGCACTGCCCTATACTTATAGAAAAAGGTTCGAATCGAAATAAGCATTTCCATGCAAGTTACAGAAGCCATGATGTGCAATGGTAAAATAAAGCAGTTTTTGAAGAAAAAACACGAAAAAATTAATTGTTGCAAAAGTGAACGGGAACGTTATTTTCGTGTTTTAGACACACAGACACTATTAATTGAAGCTAATTGGGTGTATTTAAGTATATTTCGTTATATGGCACATAATTTAACGCAGAGAATACAGCAACATATAGTATAGCGCATTATAGCTTGTTTCGACTTTATGTTGTTAGAGGGCTCTGAAATCGAATAAATAATCAATTTTTTAAAAATTTGCATATCACACGATTAATTTCTTATTAGTACAGTTTGATATGTAGCACTGCCCTAAACCACTACAAAAAGTTTCGAATCGGAATAAGCATTTCCAAGTAAGTTACAGCAGTTGTGAACTGCAAAGGTAAAATAAAGCAGATTTTGAAGAAAAAACACGAAAAATTTCACTTTTTGCAAAAGTGAACGGGAAGGATATTTTCGTGTTTTACACACACAAACACTATTAATTGAAACTACTTGTTTGTATTTAAGAATATTTCATTATATAGCAGATAAATTAACACAGAGATTGCTTAAGAACCTAGCAATACATAGTATAGCGCATTTTACCTTGTTTCGATTTATTTCGTTAGAGGGCACTGAAATCGAATTAATTATCAATTTTTTAAAAATTTGCATTTCACCCGATTAAGTTCTCATTACCACAGTTTGATATGCAGCACTGCATTATACTTATAGAAAAAGTTTCGAATCGAAACAAGCATTTCCAAGCAAGTTACAGATGCCATGACAATGGTAAAATTAAGCAGTTTTTGAAGAAAAATCACGAAAAAATTCACTTTTTGCTAAAGTGAACGGGTACGTTATATTCGTGTTTTACACACACAATCACTACCAATCGAAGCTATTTGGATGTATTTAAGTATATTTCGTTATATGGCAGATAATTTAATGCAGTGAATACATCAATACATAGTATAGCGCATTTTAGCTTTTTTCGACTTCATGTCGTTAATGGCGCTGAAGTCGAAATAATGATCAATATTTTGAAAATTTGCATATCACCCGATTAAGTTCTTATTAGCACAGTTTGATATGTAGGATTGCCCTATACCTATAGAAAATGTTTCGAATCGAAATAAGCATTTGCAAGCAAGTTACAGCCGCCGTGAACTGCAATGGTAAAATAAAGCAGATTTTCAAGAAAAAACAAGAAAAAGTTCACTTTTTCAAAAGTGAACGGGAACGTTATTTTCGTGTTTTACACACACAAACACTAGTAATTGAAGCTATTTGGGTGTATGTAAGTATATTTCGTTATATAGCACATAAATTAACACAGAGGTTATTAAAGAACATAGCAATTCATAGCATAGGGCATCATCTGTTGTTTCGACGTTATGTCGTTAGAGGGTGCTGAAATCGAATAAATTTGCAAATTTTTTAAAAATTTTCATACCACCCGATTAAGTTCTTATTAGAAGAGTTTTATATGTAGCACTGCCCTATAACTATAGTAAAAGTTTCGAATCGAAATAAGCATTTGCAAGCAAGTTACAGCAGCCGTGAACTGCAATGGAAAGAAAAAGCAGAATTTCCAGAAAAAAGAAGAAAAAATTCACTTTTTGCCAAAGTGAACGGGAACGTTATTTTCGTGTTTTACACACACACACAAATACTACAATTGAAGCTATTAGGATGTATTTAAGTATATTTCGTTATATGTCACATAATATAACGCAGAGAATACAGCAATACATAATATAGAGCATTATAGCTTGTTTCGACTATATGTCATTAGAGGGCGCTGAAATCGAATTAATGATCAATTTTTTTTTTAAATTTGAGTATTACCCGATTAAGTTCTTACTAGCACAGTTTGATATGTAGCACTGCCGATTCGAAACTTTTACTATACCTATAGTAAAAGTTTCGAATCGAAATAAGCATTTGCAAGCAAGTTATAGCCGCCGTGAACTGCAATTGTAAAATAAAGCACATTTTGAAGAAAAAACTCGAAAAAATTCACTTTGACAAAATTGTAGGGGACGTTATTTTCGTGTTTTACTCACACAAGCACTATCTATTGAAGCTGTTTGGGTGTATTTAAGTATATTTCGTTATATGGCACATAAATTAACGCAGCGATTGTTAAAGAATATAGCAATACATAGTATAGCTCATTATAGCTTGTTTCGACTTTATGTCGTTAGATGGCGCTGAAATCGAATTAACGATCAATTTTTTAAAACTTTGGATATCACTCGATTAAGTTCTTATTAGCACTGTTTGATCTGCAGCACTGCCCTATACCTATAGAAAAAGTTTGGAATCGATAAGTAATTCCATGCAAGTTAGAGCGACCGTGAACTGCAATGGTAATATAAAGCAGATTTTGAAGAAAAAACACGAAAAAATTCACTTTTTGCAAAATTGAACGGTAACGTTATTTTCGTTTTTTATACAAACAAACACTATCAATTGTAGCTATTTGGGTGTATTTAAGTTTTTTCCGTTATAGGACACATAATTTAACGCAGAGAATACAGCAGTACATAGTATAGCGCGTTATAGCTTGATTTTCGACTTTATGTGGTTAGAGTGCGCTGAAATCGAATTATTTATCAATTTTTTAAAAATTTGCATATAACCTGATTAAGTTCTTATTAGTACAGTTTGATATGGAGCACTGCTATATACCTATAGGAAAAGGTTCGAATGGAAATAAGCGTTTGCAAGCAAGTTACAGCCGCCGTGAACTGCTATGGCAAAATAAAGCAGTTTTTGAAGAAAAAACACGAAATAATTCACTTTTTGCCAAAGTGAACGGGAAAGTTATTTCCGTGTTTTACACACAAACATTTTCAATTGAAGTTATTTGGGTGTATTTAAGTATATTTCGTTATATAGCACATAAATTAACACAGAGATTGTTAAAGAACATAGCAATACATATTATAGCGAATTATAACTTATTTCGACTTTATGTTCTTAGAAGGCGCTGAAATCGAATAAATGATCAATTTTTCAAAAATTTGCATATCACCCGATTATTGTCTTATTT
Organism: Typopeltis vanoorti; assembly: GCF_054136105.1. Taxonomy (NCBI): domain Eukaryota; kingdom Metazoa; phylum Arthropoda; class Arachnida; order Uropygi; family Thelyphonidae; genus Typopeltis; species Typopeltis vanoorti. Next base: position 28,536,881 of record NC_143557.1, on the reverse strand, counting down.
GCATATCACCCGATTAAGTTCTTACTGGCAAAGTTTGATATGTAGCACTGCCCTATACCTATAGAAAAAGTTTCGAATCGAAATAAGCATTTCCATGCGAGTTACAGCAGTCAAGAACTGCAATGGTAAAATAAAGCTAGTTTTGAATAAAAAATACGAAAAATTCACTTTTTGCAAACGTGAAGGTTAACGTTTTTTCGTGTTTTACACACACAAACACTATCAACTGAAGCGAATTGGGTGTATTTACATATATTTCTTTTATTGGCACATAATTTAACGCAGAGAATTCAGCAGTACATAGTATAGCGCATTTTAGCTTGTTTCGACATCATGTCGTTAGAGGGCGTGGAAGTCGAATTAATTATCAATTTTTTGAAAATTTAAATGTCACCCGATTAAGTTATTATTAGAACAGTTTGATATGTAGCACTGCCCTATACCTATAGAAAGAGTTTCGAATCGAAATAAGCATTTGCAAACAAGTTACAGCCGCCGTGAACTGCAATGTTAAAATAAATCAGATTTGAATAAAAAACATTAAAAAATTCAATTTTTGCAAAAGTGAACGGGAAAGTTATTTTCGTGTTTTACACAGACAAACACAATCAAATAAAGCTATTTGAGTGTATTTAAATATATTTCGATATATAGCATATAATTTAGCGAAGATTTGTTAAAGAAACCAGTAATACATAGTATAGTGCATTATACCTTGTTTCGACACTATTTCGTTAGACGGCGCTGTCATCGAACTAACGTTGAAATTTTTAAAAATTTGCATATGACCCGATTGAGAACTTATTAGCGCAGTTTGATAGATAACACTGCCCTATTGTTATATAAAAAGTTTCATATCGCTAGGATCATTTTCCAGTGAGTATCAGCGTATTCGTGCTGTAAGAGTGGAAACAAGCAGCTTTTGACTAAAAAACACGAAAAAATTGACTTTTTGCAAAATTTCACGAAAGCGTTATTTTCGTGTTTTACACACACAAACGGTATCTAATGAAGCTATTTGAGTGTATTTAAGTATATTTCGTTATATGGCACATAATTTAACCCAGAGGTTGTTAAAGAAACGAACAATACGTAGTGTAGTGCTTTCTACCATGTTTGGACATTATGTCGTTAGAGGGCGCTGTTATCGAACTGATGTTGAATTTTTTAAAAATTTGCATACCACCCGATTGAGTTCTTATTAGGGCAGTTTGATAGATAACACTGCCCTATGCCTATATAAAAAGTTTCATATCGCTCGGATCATTTTCCAGCGAGTATCAGCGTATTCGTGCTGTAAGAGTGGAAACAAGCAGCTTTTGACTAAAAAACACTAAAAAATTGACTTTTTGCAAAATTTCACGAAAACGTTATATTCGTGTTTTACACACACAAACGCTATCTAATGAAGCTATTTGAGTGCATTTTAGTATATTTCGTTATATAGCACATAATTTAACATAGAGGTTGTTAAAGAAACCAGCAATACACAGTATAGTGCTTTCTACCTTGTTTGGACATTATGTCGTTAGAGGGCACTCTTATCGAACTAATTTTGAATTTTTTAAAAATTTGCAAATCACCCGATTGAGTTCTTATTAGCGCAGATTGATAGATAACACTTCCCTATGCCTATATAAAAAGTTTCATATCGCTGGATCATTTTCCAGCGAGTATCAGCGTATTCGTGCTATAAGAGTGGAAATAAGCAGCTTTTGGCCAAAAAACACGAAAAAATTGACTTTTTGCAAAATTTCACGGAAATGTTATTTTCGTGTTTTACACACACAAACGCTATCTAATGAAGCTATTTGAGTGTATTTAAGTATATTTCGTTATATGGCACATAATTTAACGCAGAGGTTGTTAAAGAAACCAGTAATACACAGTATATTGCTTTCTACCTTGTTTGGACATTATGTCGTTAGAGGGCGCTGTTATTGAACTATTGTTGAATTTTTGAAAAATTTGCATATCACCCGATTGAGTTCTTATTAGGGCAGTTTGATAGATAACACTGCCCTATGCCTATATAAAAAGTTTCATATCGCTCGGATCATTTTCCAGTGGTTATCAGCGTATTCGTGCTGTAAGAGTGGAAACAAGCAACTTTTGACTAAAAAACACGAAAAAATTGACTTTTTGCAAAATATCACGAAAACGTTATATTCGTGTTTTACAACACAAACGCTATATAATGATGCTATTTGAATGCATTTAAGTATATTTCGTTATATAGCACATAATTTAACATAGAGGTTGTTAAAGAAACCAGCAATACACAGTATAGTGCTTTCTACCTTGTTTGGACATTATGTCGTTAGAGGGCGCTGTTATCGAACTAATGTTGAATTTTTTAAAAATTTGCATATCACCCGTTTGAGTACTTATTACCGCAGTTTGATAGATAACACTGCCTTATGCATATATAAAAAGTTTCATATCGCTCGGATCATTTTCCAGCGAGTATCAGCGTATTCGTGCTGTAGAGTGGAAATAAGCAGCTTTTGACCAAAAAACACGAAAAAATTGACTTTTTGCAAAATTTCTCGGAAACGTTATTTTCGTGTTTTACACACACAAACGCTATCTAATGAAGCTATTTGAGTGTATTTAAGTATATTTCGTTATATGGCACATAATTTAACGCAGAGGTTGTTAAAGAAACCAGCAATACATAGTATAACGCTTTCTACCTTGTTTGGACATTATATCGTTAGAGGGCGCTGTTATCGAACTAATGTTGAATTTTTAAAAATTATCATATCACCCAATTAAATTGTTATTAGCGCAATTAGATAGATAGCACTGCCCTATGCGTATATGAAAAGTTTCATATCGTTGGAATCATTTTCCAGCGAGTGTATTCGTGCTGTAAGAGTGAAAATAAGCAGATTTCACAATAAAACACGAAAAAATTCACTTTTTACAAAATATCACGGAAACGATATTTTTTTGTTTTATACACACAAATGCTATCAAATGAAGCTATATGAGTGTATTAAGTATATTTCGTTATACGGCACATAATTTAACGCAGAGGTTGTTATAGAAACCAGTTATACATATTATAATGCTATATACTTTGTTTGGACATTATGTCGTTAGAGGGCGCTGTTATCCAACTAATGTTGAATTTTTTAAAAATTTGCATTTAACCCGATTAAGTACATTTTAGCGCCGTTTGATAGATAGCACTGCCCTATGCATATATATAAAGATTCATATTGCTGGAATCATTTTCCAGCGAGTATCAGCGTATTCGTTCTGTAAGAGTGAAAATAAGCAGATTTTGACTAAAAAACACGAAAAAATTCACTTTTTGCAAAATTTCATGGAAACGTTATTTTCGTGTTTTACACACACAAACGGTATCTAATGGAGCTATTTGAGTGTATTTAAGTATATTTCGTTATATGGCACATAATTTAACGCAGAGGTTGTTAAAGAAACCAGCAATACATAGTATAGTGTTTTATAACTTGTTTGGACATTATGTCGTTAGAGGGCGCTGTTATCGAACTAATGTTGAATTATTTAAAAACTTGCATATACAAGATTAATTTCTTATTAGCGCAATTTGATAGATAGCACGGCCTTATGCCTATCTAAAAAGTTTCATATCGCTGGAAGCATTTTCCAGCGTGTTTTAGCCAATTCGTGCTGTAAGAGTGAAAAGAAGCAGTTTTTCACTAAAAAACACGAAAAAATTGACTTTTTGCAAAATTTCACGGAAACGTTATTTTCGTGTTTTACACACACAAACGCTATCTAATGAAGCTACTTGCGTGTATTTAAGTATATTTCGTTATATGGCACAAAATTTAACGCAGAGATTGTTAAAGAAACCAGCAATACATAAAATAGTCCTTTATGCCTTGTTTGGACATTATGTCGTTAGAGGGCGCTGTTATCGAACTAATGTTGAATTTTTTAAAAATTTGCATATTACCCGATTAAGTCCTTATTAGCGCAGTTTGCTAGATACAATTGTTCTATGCCTATATAAAACGTTTCATATCGCTGGAAGCATTTTCCAGCGAGTTTCACGTATTCGTGCTGAAAGAGTGAAAAGAAGCAGTTTTTGACTAAAAAACACCAAAAAATTGACTTTTTGCAAAATTTCACGGAAACGTTATTTTCGTGTTTTACACACACAAACGCTATCTAGTGAAGCTATTTGAGTGTATTTAAGTATATTTCGTTATATGGCACATAATTTAACGCAGAGGTTGTTAAAGAAACCAGCAATACATAGTATAGTGCTATATAACTTGTTTGTACATTATATCGTTAGAGGGCGCTGTTATCGAACTAATTTTGAATTTTTTAAAAATTTGCATATTACACGATTAAGTTCTTATTAGCGCCGTTTGATAGATAGCACTGCCCTATGCCGATATAAAAAGTTTCCTATCGCTGGAAGCATTTTCCAGCGAGTTTCAGCGTATTCGTGCTGTCAGAGTGAAAATAAGCAGTTTTTGAGAAAAAAACATGAAAAAATTGACTTTTTGCAAAATTTCACGGAAAAGTTATTTTGGTGTTTTACACACACAAACGCTATCAAATAAAGCTATTTAAGTGCATTTAAGTATATTTCGTTATATGGCACAGAATTTAACGCAGAGATTGTTAAAGAAACCAGCAATACATAGTATAATGCTTTATACCTTGCTTGGACATTATGTCGTTAGAGGGCGCTGTTTTCGAACTAATGTTGAATTTTTTATAATTATGCATATCACCCGATTAATTTCATATTAGCGCCCTTTGATAGATAGCACGGCCCTATGCCTATATAAAAAGTTTCATATCGCTGGAATCATTTTCCAGCGAGTATCAGCGTATTCGTGCTGTAAGAATGAAAATTAGCAGATTTTGACTAAAAACACGAAAAAATTCACTTATTGCAAAATATTTCTGAAACGTTATTTTCGTGTTTTACACACACAAACGCTATCAAATGAAGCTATTTGAGTGTATTTAACTATTATTCGTTATATGACACATAATTTAACGCAGAGGTTGTTAAAGAAACCAGCAATACATAGTATAGTGCTTTATAACTTGTTTGGGCATTATGTCGTTAGTGGGCGCTGTTATCGAACTAATGTTGATTTTTTTTAAAATTTGCATAACACCCGATGAAGTTCATATTAGCGCAGTTTGAAAGATAGCACTGCCCTATGCCTATATGAAAAGTTTCCTATCGCTGGAATCGTTTTACAGCGAGTATCAGCGTATTCGTGCTGTAAGAGTGAAAACATGCAGATTTTGAGTAAAAAACAAGAAAAAATTCACTTTTTGCAAAATTTCACGGAAACGTTATTTTCGTGTTTTTTAAACACATAAACGCTATCAAATGAAGCTATTTGAGGGTACTTAAGTATATTTCGTTATATTGCTCATAATTTAACGCACAGGTTTTTAAAGATACCAGCAATACATAATTTAGTGCTTTATGCCTTGTTTTGACATTATGTCGTTAGAGAGCGCTGTTATCGAACTAATGTTGAATTTTTTGAAAATTTGCATATCACCCGATTAAGTTCTTATTAGCGCAGTTTGATAGACAGCACTGCCCTATGCCTATATAAAAAGAATCATATCGCTCGAATCATTTTCAAGCCAGTATCAGCGTATTCGTGCTGTAAGAGTGAAAATAATCAGATTTTGACTGAAAAACACAAAAAAATTCACTTTTTGTAAAATTTCATGGAAACGTTATTTTCGTGTTTTACACACACAAACGTTATGAAGTGAAGCTATTTGAGTGTATTAAAGTATATTTCGTTATATGGCACATAATTTAACGCAGAGGTTGTTAAAGAAACCAGCAATACATAGTATAGTGCTTTATACCTTGTTTTGACATTATGTCGTTAGAGGGCGCTGTTATGACTAATGTTGAATTTTTTAAAAATTTGCATATCACCCGATTAAGTTCTTATTAACGCAATTTGATAGATAGAACTGCGCTATGCCTATAAAAAGTTTCATATCGCTCGAATCATTTTCCAGCGAGTATCACCGTATTCCTTTTGTAAGTGTGAAAACAATTAGATTTTGACTAAAAAACACGAAAAAATCATTTTTACAAAAGTTCACTTAAACGATATTTTCGTGTTTTACATACACAAACGCTATCAAATGAAGCTATTTGAGTCTATTTAAGTATATTTCGTTATATGGCTCATAATTTAACGAAGTGGTTATTAAAAAACCAGCAATACATAGTATAGTGCTATATACCTTGTTTGGACATTATATCGTTAGAGGGCGCTGTTATAGAAGTAATGTTGAATTTTTTAAAAATTACCATACTACCTGATTAAATTCTTATTAGCGCAGTTAAATAGATAGCCCAGCCCTATGCCTATATGAAAAGTTTCATATCGTTGGAATCATTTTCCAGCTAGTATCAGCGTATTCGTGCTGTAAGATTGAAAACAATCAGATTTTGACTAAAAAACACGAAAAAATCATTTTTACAAAATTTCACTTCAATGATATTTTCGTGTTTTGCATACACAAACGCTATCAAATGAAGCTATTTGAGTCTATTTTAGTATATTTCGTTATATGGCACATAATTTAACGCAGAGGTTGTTAAAGAAACCAGCAATACATAGTACAGTGCTATATACCTTGTTTGGACATTAGATCGTTAGAGGGTGCTGTTATGGAACTAATGTTGATTTTTTTTAAAATTTCCATTACACCCGATTAAGTTCTTATTAGCGACCTTTGATAGAAAGCACTGCCCACTGCCTATATAAAATGTTTCATATCGCTCGAATAATTTTCCAGCGAGTATCAGCGTATTCGTTCTGTAAGAGTGAAAACAAGCAGATTTTGACTAAAACAAACGAAAAAATTCACTTTTTGCAAAATTTCACGGAAACGTTATTTTCGTGTTTTACACACACAAACGCTATCAAATGAAGCTAATTAAGTGTATTTAATTATATTTCGTTATATGGCTGATAATTTAACCCAGAGGTTGTTAAAGAAACCACCAATACATAGTATAGTGCTTTATACCTTGTTTGGACATTATGTCGTTAGAGGGCACTGTTATCGAACTAATGTTGAATTTTTTAAAAATTTGCATATCACCCGATTAAGTTCTTATTAGCGCAGTTTGGTAGATAGCATTGCCCTATGCATATATAAAAAGTATCATATTGCTGGAATCATTTTCCAGTGAGTATCAGCGTATTCGTGGTGTAAGAGTGAAAATAAGCAGATGTTGACTAAAAAACAGGAAAAAATTCACTTTTTCAAAATTTCACGGAAACGTTATTTTCGTGTTTTAAACACACAAACGTAATCAAATGAAGCTATTTGAGTGTATTTAAGTATATTTCGTTATATGGGTCAGAATTTAACGCACAGCTTGTTAAAGAAACAAGCAATACATAGTATAGTGCTTTTTACCATGTTTTGACATTAGGTCTTTAGAGGGCGCTGTTATCGAACTAATGTGGAATTTTTTAAAAATTAGCATATCACCCGATTCAGTTCTTATTAGCGCAGTTTGATAGATAGCACTGCCCTATGCCTATATGAATTGTTTCATATCGCTGGAATCATTTTCCAGCGAGTATTAGCGTACACGTTCTGTAAGAGTGAAAATAAACAGATTTCACAATAAAACACGAAAAAATTCACGTTTTGCAAAATTTCACGGAAACGTTATTTTCGTGATTTACACACACACTCATAATCAAATGAAGCTATTTGAGTGTATTTAAGTAGATTTCGTTATATGGCACATAATTTAAGGCAGAGGTTGTTAATGAAACCAGCATTACTTAGTATAATGCTTTATATCTTGATTTTTCGACATTATGTCGTTAGAGTGCGCTGTAATCGAACTAATATTAAATTTTTTAAAATTTTCATATCAACCGACTAATTTCTTATTAGCGCAGTTTGATAGATAGCACTGTCTTATGCCTATATTAAAAGTATCATATCGCTGGAATCATTTTGCAGCGAGTATCAGCGTATGCGCACGCATACGCTGAAAACAAGTAGATTTTAACTAAAAAAAAAGAAAAAATTTAGTTTTTGCAAAATTTCACGGAAACGATATTTTCGTTATTTACACACAAAAACACTATCAAATGAAGCTATTTGAGTGTATTTAAGTATATTTCGTTATATGTCACATAATTTAACGCAGAGGTTGTTAAAGAAACCAGCAATACATAAATAGTGCATTATACCTAGTTTCGATATTATATCGTTAGAAGGCGCTGAAATTGATCTAATGTTGAATTTTTTAAAAATTTGCATATCACTCCATTAATTTCTTATTAGTGCAGTTTGATATCTACCTCTGCCCTATGCATATTTAAAAATTATGTTGGAGGCTTATTGGATTTTTTACAACACTCAGAAAGAATTAAATTAGAATTTAATACTCCTATATTTCGTTCTAGTCACTAGGACATCTACGGGGATTACAGAAACAATTAATGTAACATGCACACAAAAACTTACAATACTAAGCCCAACCTCGCGGGTGACACTAAATTCCTATGTAGGTGGAGCGCCCTCTATGGGCGGTAGTAGGTGGCCTGGAATGTAAGGTGGGACCTCTGGTGATGAGTGTTTCCTAAATCTTCGGAAGCTTAATGCAACCGTATTTGTTAAGATTTGATTGGTTTCTGAGAGCTGCTGCTGCTTCTAAGAAAAGTCTCTCTTTCTTGAATTTGATGTGGTGGAGCATGGTGGTTTTCTTCCATGATTCTCTGTGGGTGGTGTCCAAAACATGGTCAGCCAAGCCTGAATGGCCATAGTTGTGTTTAACGATGTACGACTTGTGTTCCTCCATGCGGATGGATGCTGATCTGCCTGTCTGTCCAAAGTACGCAAGCTTACAGGAACAGGGTAGTTTGTAAACTCCAGGCAAAGAGAGAGGGGGGAGCTGATCTTTCGTAGAACGGATAAGGGTAGCAAGTTTGCGGTAGGGCTTATATGCTGTGTGTAGATTATACTTTTTTAGTATCTTGGCTATTTTTTCCGAAGTGCCTCGGATGTAGGGTATGGTGATGGCATTTTTAAATTCTTGTTGACGAGAGTGACGGGGAATGGGGGAGGAATTAATTAATTTTTTTGATACTGTGTTCACTGTAGCCATTGGAGAAGAAAGTTCTGTGTATGTGGTTAAGCTCAGTAGTGCGGGCGTTCCACTGGAACAAAGATTGTGGGCTCTCTTGGTAAGGGTCTTAATGATGCCATATGGTTGTGAGGGGTGGTGGTGGGAGAGTTTCTGAATGTATCTGCCGGTGTGTGTGGGTTTTCTGTATACAGTGAAGGCAAGTATATCATTGGGCAGGCGCGTGATTAAGGTGTCTAGGAAGGGTAAACAGTTGTTCTTTTCCTTTTGCATAGTAAACTGGATTCTTGGATGTAGGCTATTGAGATGACAGAGCCTGGAGTCTAACTTGTCTGGGCCATGAGGCCAAATGGAGAACACATCATCTACATATCTTAGCCAGATAGAAGGTTTGATTGGGGCTGAGTCTATGGCTCGTTTTTCGAAATCTTCCATATAGAAATTGGCAAGGGGGGGTGAGAGGGTAGAACCCATGGCGGTTCCTTCTATCTGCTTGTATATTTTGTTATTCCAAGAGAAATACCCAGAGTTGATGGCAAAGGAAAAGAGATCTAAGATGTCAGAGTGGAATACTTTTTCTAAGTGAGATAAAGTGTCAGTTAAGGGAATATTGGTAAACATAGAGGAGATATCAAAGCTTACCAATATGTCTGTATTGTTCAAGGTTAAATTTTCTGTGAGGGCTTTAAAGTGGTTCGAGTTTTTTTAGAGGAAGCTGAATTTCCGGTGAGGGGGGACAGAGAATTGGCCAGGTGTTTAGACAGTCTGTAACAAGGTGCATTGGTGGCATCTACTATAGGTCTGAGTGGGGAATTGGTTTGTGGATTTTTGGTAAACGGTATATTCGGGGGGGACGGGATCGGAAAGGTTTAAGTTTTTTCGTGACGTCAGGGGGCCAGGAGGTTACTTTTTTAAGTAAGATTTTTAATTTCTTAACTTGTGTTTTTGTGGGGTCGTGTTCTAGCGGGATGTAGGTAGCGCGATCGCGGAGGATAGTGTTTATTTTACGATTGTATTCGCTGGTATTAAGCACAACTGTGGCATTACCCTTATCCGCTGAGGTGATGACGATAGTTTTTTCTTTGCGTAGTTTCTAGAGAGCCATGCATTGGGCATAAGATAAGTTACTTTTTGGAGGTGAAGAGTGAGCGAGGTTGTTGGCTACGTCGAGTCTGATGTTGTTGGCTACCTCCGACGGTAAGCGACCGATCCCCCGTTCGACGTTAACCATTAAATCGAGCAAAAAACTTAAACCTTTCCGCTCCAGTCCCCCCCGAATATACGGTTTACCAAAATCCACAAATCCAATTCCCCACTCAACCTGTATTAGATGCCACCAATGCACCTTGTTACAGACTGTCTAAACAGCTGGCCAACTCTATCCCCCTCACCGGAAATTCAGCTTCCTCTATAAAAAACTCCACCCACTTTAAAGCCCTCACAGAAAATTTAACCTTGAACAATACAGACATACTGGTAAGCTTTGATATCTCCTCTTTGTTTAACAATTTCCCTTAACTGACACTTTATCTCACTTAGAAAACGTTTTCTCCTCTGACATCTTAGATCTCTTTTCCTTTGCCTTCAACTCTGGGTATTTCTCTTGGAATAACAAAATCTACAAGCAGATAGAAGGAACCGCCATGGGTTCTCCCATCTCACCCCCCCTTGCCAATTTCTATATGGAAGATTTCGAAAAACGAGCCATAGACTCAGCCCCACTCAAACCTTCTATCTGGCTAAGATATGTAGATGATGTGTTCTCCATTTGGCCTCATGGCCCAGACACGTCAGACTCCTTCCTCTGTCATCTCAAAAGCCTACATCCAAGAATCCAGTTTACTATGGAAAAGGAAAAGAACAATTGTTTACCCTTCCTAGACACCTTAATCACGCCCCTGCCCAATGATACACTTGCCTTCACTGTTTACAGAAATCCCACACACACAGGCAGATACATTCAGAAACTCTCCCACCAACACCCCTCACAACAACATGGCATCATTAAAACCCTTACCAAGAGCCCACAATCTTTGTTCCAGTGGAACCGCCCTCACTACTGATCTTAACCGCATACACAGAACTTTCCTCTCCAATGGCTACAGTGAACACAGTACCAAAAAAAATAATTAATTCCTCCCCCATTCCCCGTCCCTCTCGTCAACAAGAATTTAAAAATGCCATCACCATACCCTACATCCGAGGCACTTCGGAAAAAATAGCCAAGATACTAAAAAAGTATAACCTACACACAGAATACAAGCCCTACCGCAAACTTGCTACCCTTATCCGTTCTACGAAAGATCAGCTCCCCCCTCTCTCTCTGCCTGGAATTTACAAAGTACCCTGTTCCTGTAAGATTGCGTACTTTGGACAGACACGCAGATCAGCATCCATCCGCCTGGAGGAACACAAGTCGTACATCGTTAAAGACAACTATGGCCATTCAGGCTTGGCTGACCATGTTTTGGACACCACCCACAGAGTATCATGGAAGAAAACCACCATGCTCCACCACAGCAAATTCAAGAAAGCGAGACTTTTCTTAGAAGCAGCAGCAGCTCTCAGAAACCAACCAAATCTTAACAAATACGGTTGCATTAAGATTCCAAAATTTGGGAAACACTCATCACCAGAGGTCCCACCTTACATTCCAGGCCACCTACTACCGCCCATAGAGGGCTCTCCACCTAGATAGGACTTTAGTGTCACCCACGTGGTTGGGCTTAGTATTGTAAGTTTTTGTGTGAATGTTACATTAATTGTTTTTGTAATTCCCGTAGATGTCCTAGTGACTAGGACGAAATATAAGAGTATTAAATTCTAATTTAATTCTTTCTGATTGTTGTAAAAAATCCATTAAACCTCCAACATAATGTCCTCACAGCACTTAAGCTTCTACACAAGAAGCATATATAAAAAGTTTCATATCGCTGGGAGCATTTTCCTGCGAGTATTAGCCGATATGTTCTCTAATGGTGAAAACATGCAGTTTTTGACTAAAAAACACAAAAAAATTCACTTTTCGCAATATTTCACAGAAACGTTATTTCCGTGTTTTAAAAACACAAACACTATCAATTGAATCTATTTGAGTGTATTTTAGTATATTTCGTTATATGGCACATAATTTAACGCAGAGGTTGTTATAGAAATCAGCAATACATAGTGTAATGCATTATACATTGTTTCGTCATTATATCGTTAGAGGGCGCTTTGAAAAATTCAACAAATTGAACTAATGTTGAATTTTTCAAAAATTTGCATATCACCTGATTAAGTTCTTATTAGCACTGTTTGATATGAAGCACTGCGTTCTACCTACAAAAAAGTTTCGAATCTAAATAAGCATTTCCAAGCAAGTTAAAGCCGACGTGAAGTGTTATGCTAAAATAAATCAGTTTTGAAGAAAAAACATGAAAATATTCATTTCTTGCAAAAGTTAACGGGAACGTTATTTTCGTGTTTTACACACACAAACACTATCAATTGGAACTATTTTGGTGTATTTAAGTATATTTCGTTATATGGCACATAATTTAACGCAGAGAACAGCAATAGATAGTATAGCGTATTATAGCTTGTTTCGACATTATATCATTAGAGGGTGCTGAAATCGAAATAATGTTCTATTTTTTAAAAAATTGATTATCACCCGATTAAGTTTTTATTAACACATTTTTATATGTAGCATTGCCCTATACCTATAAAAAAGTTTCGAATGGAAATAAGCATTTCCAAGCAAGTTACATCCGTCGTGAACTGCTATGGTAAAATAAAGCAGTTTTTCAAGAAAAAACACAAAAAAATTAATTTTTTGCAAAAATGAACGGGAACGGTATTTTCGTGTTTTACTCACACAAACACTATGAATTGAAGCTATTTGGGTGTATTTAAGTATATTTCGTTATATCGCTCAAAATTGTACTCATGGAATACAACAATACATAGTATAGCGCAATATAGCTTGTTTCAGCATTATATCTTTAGAGGGAGCCGAAATCGAACTAATTCTCTTATTTTAAAAAAGTTGTATATCACCCGATTAAGTTCTTATTAGCTCAGTTTGTTATGTAGCATTTCCCTATACCTATAGAAAAAGTTTCCAATCAAAATATGCATTTCCAAGCAAGTTACAGCTGACGTGAATTCTAATGGTAAATGAGAGCAGTTTTTCACGAAAAAACACGAAAAAAATGCATTTTTTTTGCAAAATGAACGGGAGTATTATTTTCGGTTTTAGACAAAGAAATACTCTCAATTGAAGCTATTTGGGTGCTCTTAAGTATATATTTTGTAATATATCACACAGATTAACCAGAGATTGTGGAAACTCATAGCAATACATAATATAGCGCATTATAGCTTGTTTCGACATTATATAATGATATGATGTCGAAAATGAAGAAAACTTGAACACTAGTTCGTTTTAAGCGCCATTTAATCACAGTTCGCTGAAATCGATCTAATGTTCAATTTTTAAAAAATTTGCATATCACCCGATTAAGTACTTATTAGCACAATTTGATGTGAAGCACTGGCCTATACCTATAGAAAAATTTGCGAATGGAAATAAGCATTTCCAAGCAAGTTACAGCCGCCGTGAATTCTAATAGTAAAATAAAGCAGTTTGTCTAGAAAAAACACGAAAAAATGCATTTTTTGCAAAAGTGAACGGCAGCGTTATTTTGGTGTTTTACTCAAACACTATCAATTGAAGCTATTTTGGTGTATTTAAGTATATTCCGTTACCTGGCATATAACTGAACGCAGAGAATACAGCAATACATAGTGTAGCGCATTGTAGGTTTTTTCGACATTATCTCGTTAGAGGGCGGTGAAATCGAAATAATGTTCAATTTTTTTAAGAATTGCGAATCACCCGATTAAGTGCTTATTAGCACAGTCTGATATGTAACACTTCCCTATACCTATAGCAAAGTTTCTAATCGAAATAAGCATTTCCAATCGAGTTTCAGTCGCCTTGATCTCTTATGGTAAAATAGAGTAGTTTGGAAAGAAATAACACGAAAAAATTCATCTTTTGCAAATGTGTACGGGAGCGTTATTTTCGTGTTTTACACACAGGAACATTATCAATTGAAGTTATATCGGTGTAGTTAAGTACACCGATATAAGAGAATACAAAGAATACAGCAGTGCATAGTATAGCGCATTATAGCTTGTTTCGACATTATGTCGTTAGAGAGCGTCGAAATTGTACTAGTGGTCAATTGTTTAAAAATTTGCATATCACCCGATTAAGTTCTTATTAGCACAGTTTTATATGTAGCACTGCCCTATACCTATAGAAAAAAGTTTCGAATCGGAATAAGCATTTCAAGGGAGTTACAGACGCCGTGATTTTTAAATGTAAAATAAAGCAGTTTTTGTATAAAAAAACAAAAAATTGGATTTTTCGCAAAAATGCACGGAGCGTTATTTTCGTGTTTCACACACGCAAACACTTCAAAATTGAAGCTATTTGGGTGTATTTAAGTATATTTCGTTATATTTACATAATTTAACGCAGAGAATACAGCAATACATAGTATAGCGCATTATAGCTTGTTTCGACATTATGTCTTTAGAGGGCGCAGAAATCGAACTAATGATCAATTGTTTAAAAATTTGTATATCACCTTATTTTGTTCTCAGTAGCACAATTTGATATGAGGCACTGCCCTCTACCTACAGAAAAAGTTTTGAATCGAAATAAGTATTTCCAATCAAGTTATAGCCGTCGTGAACTGCAGTGGTAAAATAAAGCAGTTTTTGAAGGAAAAACACAAAAAAAAATTCATTTTTTGCAAAATTGAACGGGAGAGTTATTTTCGTGTTTAACACACGCAAACACTATGAATTGAAGCTATTTGGGTGTATTTAGGTATATTTCTTTATATAGCACATAAATTATTGCAGAAGTTATTAAAGAACATAGCAATACATAGCATAGCGCATCATAGCTTGTTTCGACATTATATCATCAGAGGGCGCTGATATCGAACAAATGTTCAATTTTTTAAAAAATTGAATATCACCCGTTTAAGTTCTTATTAGCACAGTTTCATATGTAGCACTGCCCTATACCTATAGAAAACGTTTCGAATCGAAATAAGCATTTCCAAGGGAGTTACGGACGCAGTGATTTTTAATGGTAAAATAAAGTAGTTTTTGAAGAAAAACACGAAAAAATGCATGTTTTGCAAAAGTACACGGGAGCGTTATTTTCGTGTTTTACACACAAAAACACTATCAATGAAGCTAGTTTGGTGTATTTAAGTATATTTGGTTAATGGCACATAATTTAACGCAGAGGTTGTTAAAGAATATAGCAATACAATGTATTGCGCATTATGGCTTGTTTCTACATTATACCGTTAGAGGGCGCTGAAATCGAACTCATGTTCAATTTTTTAAAAATCTGCGTTTCACCAGATAAAGTTCTTATTAGCAGAGTCTGATATGTAGCACTGATCTTTACCTATCGAAAAAGTTTCGAATCGAAATAAGCATTTCCAAGCGTGTTACTGCCGCCATGAGCTGTAATGGTAAAATAAATCAGTTTTTGAAAAAAAAACACGAAAAAATGCATTTTTTGCAAAAATTCACGGAAACGTTATTTTCGTGTTTTGCACACTCAAACATTATCTATTGAAGTTATTTGGGTGTATTAAAATATATATTGATATATGTAATGGTAAAATCAAATTGATTTTGAAGAGGAAATAAAATGCATTTTTTGCAAAAGTGCACTGGTGGTTTATTTTCCTGTTTTTTCACACAGAAACGATATCAATTGAAGCTGTATGATTGTATTTAATATATTTCGTTGTATGGCATATAAATTTAAGCGCCGTTTGTTATAGAAAAGGGCAAACATTGTATCGTGTATTATACGGTTTTTCGACATTATTTCTTTAGAGGGCGCTGAAATCGAACTAAAGAAGAATTTTCTGAAAATTTGCATATCACCCGATCAAGTTCTTATTAGCACAGTTTGATATGTAGCGCTTTCTTATACCTATAGAAAAAGATTTGTATCACAATAGGTAATTTCCAGCGAGTATCATCCGCCATGTTCTCTAATGTAAAATCAATCTGTTTTTGAAGAGAAAACACGAAAAAATTCATTTTTTGGAAAAGTACACAGTAGCGTTCTTTACGTGTCTTTCACACACAAACCATATCAATTGTATGCGTGTATTTATGTGCCGTATAACGAAATATACTTAAATACACGCTTCAAATGATATCGTTTGTGTGTGAAAGTCACGATAATAATGCTTCTGTGCACTTTTCCAAAAATGCAGTTTTTCGTGTTTTCTTTTCAAAAACACTATAAGGTATTATATTGTGTTTCGACATCATGTCCGTAGAGGGTTCTGAATTTGAACTAACGAAAAATATTTTTAAAATTTGTATATCACCCTATCATGTTCTTATTAGCAAACTCTGATAGGTAGCACTGCCATATGCCAACAGAAAACGTTTTGTAAAGCTATTGGCATTTCCCAACGAGTATCAGCCGCCGTGTGCTGTAATGGTAAAATCAAGCTGTTTATGAAGAGAAAACACGATAAAATGCATTTTCTGAAAAAAAATGCATTAGAACCTTATTTTCGTGTGTTTCAAACACAAACGATATCAATTCATGCTATATGCGTGTATTTAAGTGTATTTCGTTATATTGGACATAAATTAACGCAGGAATTGTTAAAGAACAAAGCAATACATTGCATAGTGCATTATACGGTGTTTCGACATTAGGTTGTTATTGGGCGATGAAATAGTACAAGTGTGTAATTTTTTTAAACATTTCTATATCACCCGATCAATTTCTTATCAGCACAGTTTGATATATATCGATGCCAGATGCCTACAGGAAAAGTTTTTTTTATCGCTATAGGAATTTTCCAGCGATATCAGCCACCGTGTTCTGTAATGGTAAAATCAAGCTGTTTTTGAAAAGAAAACACGAAAAAATGCATTTTTGGAAAAGTGCACAGAAGCGTTATTTTCGTGTGTTTCACGCACAAATGATATCGATTGTAGCTATATGCGTGAATTTAAGTGTATTTCGTTATACGGCAGATAAATTAAACCTGGAGTTGTTAAAGAACACAGCAATACATAAGGTAGTGCATTATATTGTGTTTCGACGTCATGTCTTTAGAGGGCTCTGAAATCGTACTAATATTGAATTTTTTTTTAATTTGAATATCACACGATCACGTTCTTATTAGCACACTTTTAGAGGCAGAACTGCCATATGCCTACAGCAAAAGTTTTGTATCGCTATAGGTATTTCCCATCGAGTAACAGTGTGCTTTACAGTCGCGGTGTGCTGTAATGGCAAAATAAAGCTGTTTTTGAAGAGACAACACGATAAAATGCATTTCTGAAAAAATGCACAGGAGCGTTATTTTCGTGTCTTTCACACACAAACGATATCCATTGAAGCTATATGCGTGTATTTAAGTATATTTCGTTATATGGCACATATATGTTCTCGGTGTTTGTTAAAGTACACAGCAAAACATAGCATAGTGCATTTTACGGTGTTTCGACATTATGTCGTTAGAGGGCCCTAAAATCGAATTAAACATGAATTTTTTGAAAATTTGCATATCACCCGAACAATTTCTTATTAGCACAGTTGGATAGGCAGCATTGCCTAAAGAAAAAGTTTTGTATGGCACTAGGCATTTCCCAGCAAGTTTCAGCCGCCGCGTTCAGTAATTGTAAAATCAAGCTGCTTTTGAA
The DNA here is from genome assembly GCF_054136105.1 of Typopeltis vanoorti. Taxonomy (NCBI): domain Eukaryota; kingdom Metazoa; phylum Arthropoda; class Arachnida; order Uropygi; family Thelyphonidae; genus Typopeltis; species Typopeltis vanoorti. The sequence goes on along the minus strand of NC_143557.1, from coordinate 28,518,985 downwards.
GAGGAAACACGAAAAAATACATTTTCTGAAAAAATGCACACGAGCGTTATTTTCATGTCTTTCTCACACAAAATATCAATTGAAGCTATATGCGTGTATTTAAGTATATTTCGTTATATGGCACATAAATTTACTAGGGGGTTTGTGAAAGAACACAGGAAAACATAGTATAGTGCATTATACGGTGTTTCGACATTATTTCGATAGACGGCGCTGAAATCGAACTAGTGATGAAATTTTTAAAAAATTTGCATATCACCCGATCAAGTTCTTATTAGCACATTTTAACAGGTAGCATGGCCATATGCCTACTAATAAACGTTTCCATCACTATAGGCATTTTCCAGCGAGTATTCACCGCCGTGATCTTTAATGGTAAAATCAAGCTCTTTTTGAACAGAAAACACAATGAAAGCATTTTTTGCAAAAGTGCACACGAGCGTTAATTTCGTGTCTTTCACACACAGACGATATCAATTGAAGCTATTTGGGTGTATTTAAGTATATTTCGTTATATGCACATAACTTAACGCGGTGGTTGTTATAGAACACAGCAAAACATAGCATAGTGCATTATACGGCATTAAAAATAGTGCATTAAAATATTTTTTTATCGAAATAGGCATTTCCCAGCGATCATCCGCCGCTGGGCTGTAATGGTAATATCAAGCTGTTTTTGAAGACAAAACACAAAAAATGCATTTCTTGCAAAAGTGTATGGGAGCGTTATTTTCGTGTTTGTCACACACAAACGACATCAATTGAAACTATGTGCGTGTATTTAAGTATATTTCGTTATATAGCACATATATTTTGTCGGGGTTTGTTAAAGAACACAGCAAAACATAGTATAATGCATTTTACGGTGTATTGACATTATGTCGTGAGAAGGCGCTGAAATCGAATTAAAGATGAATTTTTTGAAAATTTGCATATCACCCGATCAACTTCGTATTAGCACAGTTTGATAGGTATCACTGACATATGCCCATAGAAAACGTTTTGTATCGCAATAGGCAATTTCAAGCGAGTATCAGCCGCCGTGTTCAGTAGTAGTCATATCAAGCTGTTTTTGAAGAGAAAACACGAAAAATTGCATTTTTTGCAAAAAGTACAAAGGAGCGTTAATTTTGTGTTTTTCAAACACAAATTATATCAATCGAAACTATATGCGTGTATTTAAATATATTTCCTTATATGGCACATAACTTAACGCAGGTGTTGTTAAAGAACGCAGCAAAACATAGTATAGTGCATTATACGGTGTTTCGACATTATATCCTTAGAGGATGCTGAAATAATGATGAATTTTTTAAAAATTAGCATATCACCCGATCAAGTTCTTATAAGAATAGTTTGAAAGGTCGCACTGACCTATGCCTAGAGAAAAAGCATTGTATCCCTTTAATCATTTCCCATCGATTATGAGCCGAGGTATGCTGTAATGGTAAAATCAAGCTGTTTTTGAAGAGAAAACTCGAAAAAATGAATTTTTTGCAAAAGTTTATTGGAGTGTTATTTTCGAGTTTTTTTTTCACACACAAAGGAATTGAAGCTGTATGCGTGTATTTAAGTGTATTTTATTATATGGCACATAAAGTTACTCGTGGTTCGTTAAAGTACACCGCAAAACATAGTATAATGCATTATACGGTGTTTAGACATTATGTCGTTATTGGGCGCTGAAATCGAACAAAAAATGAATTTTTTGGAAATTTGCATATCCGATCAAATTCTTATTAGCACAGTTTAATAGATAGCACTCCCATATGCCTATAGAAAAAGTTTTGTATCACAACAGACAATTTCAATCGAGAATCACCCGCGGTATGCAAATGTTCAGAAATGGTAAATTCAAGCTGTTTTTGAAGAGAAAACAACAAAAAATATATTATTTGGAAAAGTGCACAGTAGCCTCATTTTCGTGTCTTTCACACACAAATGATATCAATTGAAGCTATATGCGTGTATTTAATTATATTTCGTTATATGGCACATAAATTAACGCTGGGGTTGTTATAGAACACAGCAATACATTGCATAATGCATTATGATGTGTTTCGACATCATATCCTTAGTGGGCGCTGAAATCGAACTAATGATGAATTTTCTTAAAATTTGCATATCACCCGATCAAGTTCTGATTACCACAGTTTGACAGGTAACACTGCCATATGATGCCTACTGATAACGTTTTGCATCACTACAGGAATTTCCCTGTGAATATCACCGCCGTGTTTTGTAATGGTAAAATCAAGCTGTTTTTGAAGAGAAAACACGAAAAAATGCATTTTTTGCAAAAGTGCATGGGATCGTTATTTTCGTGTTTGTCACACACAAACGACAATCGATCGAAACTATGTGAGTGTACTTAAGTATATTTCGTTATACGGCACATAAATTTAGTCGAAGTTTGTTAAAGAACACAGCCAAACATAGTATAATGCATTTTACGGTGTATGGACATTCTATCGTTAGAAGGCGCTTAAATTGAATTAAAATGAATTTTTTGAAAACTTGCATATCATCCGATCAATTTCTTATTAGTACAGTTTGATAGGTATCACTGCCATATGCCCATAGAAAAAGTTTTGTATCCCAATAGGCAATTTCAAGCGAGTATCAGCCGCCGTGTGCAGTATATGTCATACAGGGCTGTTTTTGAAGTAAAAACACGAAAAAATGCATTTTTTGCAAAAGTGCACGGGAGAGTTAATTTCGTGTTTTTCACACACACAAACGATATCAATCGAAGCTATATGCGTGTATTTAAGTACATTTCGTTATATGGGACATAACTTAACGCGGGGTTGCTAAAGAACGCAGCAAAACATAGATAATGCATTATACGGTGTATCGACATTATATCCCGAGAGGACGCTGAAATCGAACTAATGATGTTTTTTTAAAAATTAGAATATCACCCGATCAAGTTCTAATTAGATTAGCTTGAAAGGTCGCACTGACATATGCCTAGAGAAAACGTTTTGTATCCCTCTAGGTATTTCCCAGCGATTATGAGCCGCCGTGTGCTGTAATGGTAAAATCAAGCTGTTTTTGAATGCATTTTTTGCAAAAGTGCATGGGAGCTTTATTTTCTTGTTTTTCACACACAAACGATATCAATCGAAGCTATATGCGTGTATTTAAGTATATTTCGTTATATGGCACATAATTTAACCTGGGGGTTGTTAAAGAACACAGCAAAACATGGTATAGTGCATTATACGGTATTTCGACATCATGTCGTTAGAAGGCGATTAAGTCGAACGAATGATGAATTTTTTTAAAATTTGCATATCACCCGATCAAGTACTTATTAGCACAGTTGGATAGGCAGCTCTGCCATATGCCTATAGAAAGTTTTGTATCGCTATAGACATTTTCCAGCTAATGTCAGCAGCCGTGTGGAGTAATGGTCAATGCAAGGTGTTTTTGAAGAGAAAACACGAAAAAATGGATTTTTTGCAAAAGTGCATGGGTGCGTTATTTTCGTGTTTTTCACACACAAACGATATCAATCGAAGCTGTATGCGTTTATTTAAGTATATTTCGTTATTTGGCACATAAATTAACGCGGTGGTTGCTAAAGAACGCAGCAAAACATAGTATAGTGCATTATACGTTGTTGTTATACATTATACATTATATCCCTAGAGGACGCTGAAATCGAACTAATGATGAATTTTTTAAAAACTAGCATTTCACTCGTTCAAGTTCTCATTAGCACAGTTTGAGAAATAGCACTGCCATATGATGCCTACTGAAAACGTTTTGCATCACTTATATAGGAATTTCCCAGTGAATATCATCCGCCGTGTTCTGTAATGGTAAAATCAAGCTGTGTTTGAAGAGAAAGCACGTAAAAATGAATATTTTGCAAAAGTGCACAGGAGTGTTATTTTGGTATATTTCAGACACAAACGATTTCAAATGAAGCTATATGCGTGTATTTAAGTATATTTCGTTATACGTCATATAACTTTACTGGGGTTTGTTAAAGAACACAGCAAAACATATTATAGTGCATTATACGGTGTTTCGACATTATGTTGTTAGAGGGCGCTGAAAGTGAACTAAAGATAAATTTTTTGAAAATTTGCATATCACCCGATCAAGTTCTTATTAGCACAGTTGGATAGGCTGCACTGCCTTATGCCTACAGAAAAAGATTTTTTATCGCTGTAGGCATTTCCCAGTGTGTGTTAGCCGCCGTGTGCTGTAATGTTAAAATCAAGCGGTTTTTGAAGAGAAAACACGATGAAATGCATTTTTTGCAAAAGTGCATGGGAGCGTTATTTTTGTGTTTTTCACACAAACGATATCAATTGAAGCTATAGTCGAGTATTTAACTATACTTCGTTATATGGCACATAAATTTTGTCGGGGTTTGTTAAAGAACACAGCAAAACATAGTATAGTGCATTAGACTGTGTTTCGATATTATATCCATAGAGGGCGCTTAAATCGAACTAATAAAGAATTTTTTTTTTAAATTTGGATATCACATGATCAAATTCTTATTAGCAGCACAGTTTGACAGGTAACACTGCCATATGCCTACAAAAAAATTTTGCATCGCATAGGCATTTCCAGCTAGTGAAAGCCGCCGTGTACTCTAATGGTATAATCAAGCTCTTTTTGAAGAGAAAGCATGATATAAGGCATTTTTTGCAAAACTGTTCAGGAGCGTTATTTTCGTGTCTTTCACGCACAAACGATATCGGAAGCTATATGCGTGTATTTAAGTATAATTTTTTATACGGCACATAAATTAACGCGGGGGTTTTAATAGACCACAGCAACACATAATATAGTGCATTATACGGTGTTTCGACATTATTTCGTTGGATGGGACTGAAATCGATCTAAAGATGAATTTTTTTAAATTTGCATATCACCGGATCAAGTTCTTATTAGCACAATTTGATAGGCAGCACTGCCATTTACCTATAGAAAAGGTTTCGTATCGCAATAGGCATTTCACAGGGAGAATCAGCCGCCGTGTATTCTAATGGTAAAATCCAGCTGCTTTTAAAGAGAAAACACGAAAAAATTCAATTTTTGGAAAAGTGCACAGTTGCGTTATTTTCGTGTCTTTCACTCACAAACGATATCAGTTCAAGGTATATGCATGTATTTAAGTATATTTCGTTATACAGCACATAAATTAACGCGGAAGTTGTTAAAGAACACAGCAATACATAGTATAGCGCATTATACTGTGTTTCGGCATCATGTCCTTAGAGCGCGCTGAAATCGAACTAATGATCAATTTTTAAATTTGCATATTACCCGATCAAGTTCTTATTAGGACACTTGAATAGGCAGCATAGCCATATGCCTACAGAAAAAGTTTTGTATCGCTATATTCATTTCCTAGTGACTATCAGCCGCCGTGTGTAATAATGGTCAAATCAAGCTCTTCTTGAAGAGAAAAGCCGAAAAATGCATTTTTTTGCAAAATTGCACAGGAGCTTATTTTCGTGTTTTTCACACACAAACGATATCAATTGAAGATATATGCGTGTATTTAAGTATATTTCGTTATATGGCACATAAATTAACGCGGGGGTTGATAAAGAACAGAGCAATATATAGTGCCTTATACTGTGTTTCGACATTATATCGCTAGAGGATGCAGAAATCGAACTAATGATGAATATTTTAAAAATTAGCATATCACCCGATCAAGTTCTTATAAGAACAGTTTGAAAGGTCGCATTGCCTTATGCCTAGAGAAAACGTTTTGTATCCCTTTAGGCATTTCCCGGCGATATCAGCCGCCGTGTACTGTAATGTTAAAATCAATCTGTTTTTGAAGAGAAAACTCGAAAAAATGCTTTTTTGCAGAAGTTTATTGGAGCTTTATTTTCCAGTTTTTCACACACAAAGGAATTGAAACTATATGCGTGTATCTAAGTATATTTCATTATATGGCACATAAATTTACTCGTGGTTCGTTAAATAACACAGCAAGTCATAGTATAGTGCATCATACGGTGTTTCGACATTATGTCGTTATTGGGCGCTGAAATCGAACTAAAGATGAATTTTTTGAAAATTTTCATATGCGATCAACTTCTTATTAGCACAGTTTGATAGGTAGCACTGCCATATGCCTATAGGAAAAGTTGTGTATCGCAGCAGCCAATTTCAATCGAGAATCACCCGCGCTATGCAAATGATCAGAAATGGTAAATTCAAGCTGTTTTTGAAGAGAAAACACCAAAAAATGTATTATTTGGAAAAGTGAACAGAAGCGGTATTTTCCTGTCTTTCACACACGAACGATATCAATTGAAGCTATATGCGTGTATTTAACTATATTTCGTTATATGGCACATAAATTAACGAGGGGATTGTTAAGGAACACAGCAATACATAGTATAGCGCATTGTACGATGTTTCGACATTATGTTGCTAGAGGACGCTGAAATCTAACTAATGAAGAGTTTTTTAAACCTTAGCATGTTGCCCGATCAAGTTATAAGAACAGTTTGTAAAGTCGCACTGCCATATGCCTACAAAAACGGTTTTTATCGCTATAGGCATTTCCCAGCAAGTGTCAACCGCCGTGTTCTCTAATGGTCAAATCAAGCGGTTTTTGAAGAGAAAATACGAAAATATGCATTATTTGCAAAATTGCACAGGAGCGTTATTTTCGTGTTTTAAACTTGCAAACGATGTCAATTGAAGCTATATGCGTGCATTTAAGTATATTTTGTTATATGGCACATAAATTAACGAGGGGGTTGTTAAAGAACACAGCAATACATAGTATGGTGCATTATACGGTGTTTCAACTTTGTATCGCTAGAGTACGCTGAAATTGAACTAATGATGATATTTTTAAAAATTAGAGTAACATTCGATCTTTTTATAGTGCTATCTTCTATCGAAGGTCAGCTACCATCTTGGTGAACAAACTGAGGTCAAGTTCTTATAAGAACAGTTTGATAGGTAGCACTGCCATATGCCCATAGAAAACGTTTTGTATCCGTATAGGCATTTACCAGCGAGTATCATCCGCTCTGTGCTGTAATGTTAAAATCAAGATGTTTTTGAAGTGAAAACACGAACAAATGCATTTTTTGAAAAAGTGCAGAAGCGTTGTTTTCGTGTTTTTCACACACAAACGATATCGATTGAAGCTATATGCGTGTACTTAAGTATATTTTGTTATATGACACATTAATTAAAGCGGGGGTTGTTAATGAACACAGCAATATATAGTATAGTGCATTATACGGTGATTCGACTTTATGTTGTTAGAGGGTGCTGAAATCGAACTAATGATGAATTTTTTTTTTAAATTAGCATATCACCCGATCAAGTTCTTATAAGAACAGTTTGAAAGGTCGCACTGCCATATGCCTAGAGAAAAAGCTTTATATCCCTTTAGGCATTTCCAAGCGAGTATCAGCTTCCGTGTGCTGTAAACGTAAAATCAAGCTGTTTTTAAAAGAAAACACGAAAAAATTCATTTTTTTGTGTTTTCTCTTCAAAAACACCTTGAATTGCCAACCTTACAACTGTTCAAATAAGAATTTAATCGGGTGATATGCAAATAAATAAAAAACTGAAGGTATTCATTAATGGTTCGATCTCAGCCCCCTCCGACCTCCTTATTGAGTGATGCTACGTTAAACTCACTTATAATATGTATTGCTGTGTTTCCTATCAATCGCTAAGTTAAATTATGCTATATGTAACGAAAATTACTTACATCCACACAACGTGCTCCAATTTATAGCATATTGTTATTAAAAATACGAAACAAAAACGCGTTTGTGAAGTTTACTAAAACTTTCCTTTTTTCGTGATTTGTCAATTTTTCTTACATAAATGAAATAGACATTGATTTTAAGATGACAAACTTTATATAAATCACTGGCGTAATTAACAGAACCTTTAAACCTAACTACGTACAGAATGACACAAGACTCAATGTGTACAAAACAATAGCCAAACCTGGACTATTATAGGGAAGTGAGATCTGAACTTTTGGAGAAGGAGACACACAGAGAATTAAGGCAGCAGAAATGAAATTCCTTAGGAAAATAGAAAAACTTACTCTAAAAAAAGAAATAGTGAAATAATTAAAAATATCAAAATCAATCCTATAAGAAACTCAATGATCAAATATAGGAAAAACTGGCTTGACCATATTGCAATAATGCTGACAGAAAGGCCACCAATAATGATCTTAACATATAATCCTAGAGGAAGAAGGAATAGGGGATGACCAAGACGAAGATGTACTGAGTCCGGAACAGGCCACGTGGCCTAGAGCATGAATAGGATGACGACGACGACGTACATTCTGGTCAAAACACCTTGATTTCTGAACGACGCTTGCCTATTTCCAGTAGTTTTCCGACATTTTAAACATTTCAGTTCAAATTAGTATTTTACGCTATTATACGCGCTCAATTGATTAAATGAATATATTGATTTTTATTTTCGCGCGGTTAGCCTAGTCGCTGTGCGCTTCGCAACCATATAACTAGGAAAGGAGTGTCCCAGGTTCGATTCCCGTCGAAGACGTGAGGAATTTGAGGATCTTCCTCAGCCATAGCCAAGTTAGCAGGTCTTGGACGCGAGCAGTACGATTTTTCCAACCAGTTTATCTGGCGTTTTTCATTCCGCAAGCAGGCAATCCGGCCCAGTGAACACACACGCTCTACAGCCATAAATACTTAACCCCGCATGATGGGGCTCAACTCGCCCAATATGGACGGGGGAGAAAAAGGGAGGAAATTCTATACGAATAAATAAGTAAATTGATTTTTATCGAGCTCTCTGGCAGTTCTAACATTGCAACAGTGTAAATAAAAGTTAATCGAAGGACATGCAAGTGAATAAAATGTTAGCAGATATTCATTAAATTCAGCTCCCACTTATTTAATCGCTATATTTAAGGGGAAATGCTTGAAGTCACACGACATGCTCCATTTTTATAGCATTTCTATGTAAAAACACGAAAATAACGCGTTTGTGCAATTTAATAAAAATTAATTTTTTTCCCTGTTTTCTGTTCAAAAAACTTGTATTCGGACAAATTAACTTAAATAAAGCACTGTCTAAATAAAATTGCACAAATACTCCTGACGTCCTTCGATTCATTGCATTTTATATAGAAACTCAAAATAATTCTAAAGCACTTTATTGCTAAAGTCATTTTTAGTATTTTCAGTTCAAAAAATGTTGAAAGTGGAGCACATTGTGCTGATTTCCCCGCAGTTTACAGAAAATTTCACACATTTCAGCCACCAATACTATCCTATGTGCTATATTGTTATATTCTATATTTATTTCTCTTACGTATTTCTCAATCCTGCTTTGTCTTTGTTATTCTTTACTGAACTTAATTAACTGCCATGTGTGGTCGACCACATTAACTATCGATTGAAGCCATTTATTTATTTCTACTAGATTTGATGTTCTCATGCTTTATACTTATGATGACCAACGTACCGTTTTGAACAGGACAGTACCGGTTTTTTTTTTTCATATTTCCCGGCCGTCCAGTCTCTTTAACAAAAATGTCAATTTTGTCCCATTTTTAATAAAAACCATTAATATACTTTAACATTGGTCAATTATAAATTATTATTCATGACCTATAATTGTATATTAATATCAAGGATACCAGTAATTTGTATAACCATGGAGTCGCAGCACGTTTCAGACGCGGCGTCTGTTCTTGTTTTGGTGTAGTTTTTGTTTTGCATGTATGCCAACCGGCGGCTTTGTTATTCAATGCTGGTGGTTTAAATTTCATATTTTTTCATAGTTTTAGCCTTACGTTATAATGTTTTAAGTCTTATTTTTTAAAACTTTAAGTCTCTCCTTGCAATGTCAAAGAGGCTAAACTGATGTTTTAAAGACGATCCCCGGAAAGAATTCAAATTTATTAAATTGGACAAGCTGTGTAGTGATGGAACAAAAGCAGTATGCCAACATTGTAATGTCCATTTTTCTCTTGCTCATGGAGGCAGAATCAACATCGAACAACACCCACGTAGCCAGAAACATAAAGATGCTGAAAAGACTCTGGCTTCATTTAAAAACATCTGCTCATTTATGGCGAGACATGATAGTGAAAGCGATAAAATTGCAGCAAGTGAAGCTCTTGTTGCTTATCATACTGTACTACACGGCCAAAGTTTTTGCACAAATGATTGTTTGTCGACATTGATAAATAAAATTTATAAACCAAAATTTTCTTCAGCTCGTACCAAATCAAAAGCAATAATTACCAATGTTATATCACCATACATATTGGGAGGAATAATAGAGAATTTGAATAAAACAAAAAGCAATATAGTTAGTTTAGATGCATCAAACAAAAAAAAAAGACATCAAACTTTTTCCTATCGTTGTGCGGTACCTTTTTTGCCAAATTGTGGTGTTCAAGGAATAATTAAACTTTATTTCCTTACCTGGTAAAACATTCAACCTATTGACAGAATTTTAAGCACGTTTTGATGGTCTTCGTTCTTATTTTGTTCTCAAGAAAAATACCCTGTTATTTTGCGAAAATTGTTTAAAGATCCCAGTTATAAATTGTGTTTGTCATTTACTTCCTTCTACAGTGTTGAAGGAAGTAAGTGCCCAATTTGCTTTACAAAACAAAATCGTTGCTTTCTGTGCAGATAACAAGAACACCAATTTTGGTGATTGCAAAACACTTGGCAAAAATAATGTGTGCCAAAAACTTGAAATTGAACTGAAGAGGCGAAATAATAGAGAATTATTTCTCTATAATTCAATACCAATAATCTGCCAATTGGCAGATTATTGGTATTGGTTGTTAGGCACACATTATACACAATCGTCTTCAGTGTGCAAGTCGACCGTTTACCAATATATACACAGTCAGAGTTCAAAAACTGAAAAACGTTTATGACTTTAAAGGAAACAATTACGCCAAATTGGCAGAGCATGTAAATACAAGATTTTTGTCCTTGGGTACACCAATTGACAGAATTTTAAGCACGTTTAATGGGCTTCGTTCTTATTTTTATCTCAAGAAAAATGGCCTATTATGTTGCGAAAATTGTTTGAAGATCCCTGTTAGAAATTGTGGTTCTCATTTGCAAGAGATCAAGTGTCTATGTTATAAACGTCCATTAGCTTATTTAAAAAAGATAATATTTCAGCTACAAAAGTTGTCATGAAGATTAAAAATTTGTGAATAATTTAGAGTCCGGAACATAGCTACAGTCCCGTTTTTGCCATCCCACTGTCCCGTTTTGGTCTCAAGGAAATATGGCAAGTCTATCCATACTCTGAGAGTTTTATTTGCTTAATGACTATACCAGTTTAACTAAGTATAGAGTGCGAGATTAGAGATTTTTATCTAAAGATAAAGCATATATTATTATTTCTCAGACATTTCTCGCTTATGTTATTCTTTATATTTATCTAGCCGTGGCTTGATCACTTAAACTTTGTGTTATGCAGATTCTATATTTTCAGGATAGTGATTCAGAGAATCAGTCCAATTTGTTGTTCACTATCCATTTAATGAAAGGGATATTTACACTGTCTGATTCACATTAACATATCTAGTACAGTACTCTTCTTACTCCTACAATAATCACACAGTTATACACAGTTGAGATTAAGACACACCCTTGTGTGAGCTTATTTCAATATTAATTCGCACAGTCTTATTGTACCCATAAACAGACACACTTGATCTATATTCTTGCTCGGGAATATCACATATATATGGAACTACAATTCTTGTTAGCATTGCCTTTTACTTGAATCTTTCGTCCACACAGAAGTGCTCCATTTTTCTTTTGCTGGCTCGATCATGACTACCTGCCATCTTTCTTCTTGTTCCGAGTCGTCGACTATTCTATGCCCTCTAGAACGACTAACATGGCGGCAATTTGATGCTCTTTCCTGGAGAGTTATTCTGACGATTGACACAGTATTTCTCTAAGTTGCGGACCCAGGTAGGAGATGATTGAAATCCTTCGGACCTATGACGCTTCTCTTTCAATTACCGAGCGTAGCTCAAGTGACGGCACAAGTAAAAGAAGAACGAGAAACCTAAGTTAAAGTCCTTCAGGATGTTCCACCTTATAAAGGGCCGGACTTCCGTTATACGCATGCACGCATCTTTTGAAATTTCCATTTATGGAAATTTCCATGTTGATATCTGTACATGGCGACGTCACACTTTCCGCGGCTTTTGGAAATTGCCATATATGGACAAGAGTCAACAGCGTTACATAATGACGTGTTGCCCCACATTATTCCAACAAAGGCTCTTGGTTAAATTATTACAAATACAAGATTACTATAGACAAAATTTAACATTTCTTTAAGTACAATCTCCTTGGAAAAATATGTTAAGGCAAACATGATTAGTTACATGTACGAGGGACGTCTAAAAAGTTCTCGGCCTTACAATGAACAAAACTAACTGATAATTTCAAAATTAGTTTTATTTTTCAACATCTTCTTCTCTAAGACTAATACATTTATTCCAACGATGCTCCAGAGCCATTATCCCTGTAGTGGTTCTCAGTAAGATCTGAAAAATACCCCTCTACAGCTGCAATCATCTCTTGATTCGAAGAAAAACGTTGACCAGCGAGGAAGATTTTAATTTTGGGAAGAGATAAAAGTCAGAGGGAACGAAATCTGGGGAATAGGGTGGATGTTCCAACAATTCATAGTGCAGATCCCTTAATTTTCCCATTGCCAAAACACCTTTGTGGGCAGGTGCATTGTTCTGATGAAAGATGATTTTGTTCTTCTGTAAACTGGGTCTTTTCTCGCGAATTTGTTCGTCTAGTCTGGTTAAAAGATCCGAGTAAAATTTCTCGGTTATTGTTTTACCCTTTTCAATATAATTAATAAACAAAATACCTTTATCATCCCAAAACACCGATGTCATGACCAGTGTCGTAACGAGGGCGTGGCGAAAGAGGCGCCTGCCACGGCGCAACTAGGTTTGGGGGAGCTAAAAGTAAAAAATAAATATAAATAAATAAATATAAAAGTCCTCTATTTTATATTGTATTTTTAAATTTCGGCAATGCACCGCTTTAGACATACAAATTCTGTAACACAGCGGAATTCCGCTACATTTGGTAACACCGGTGAGTTCCAATTCGTCTCGAGTTAGATGGTAACGACAGACATCTGCCTATCCCAAGTTTATTACCTTACATATTATAATTTTAATTCCTTTATGACCTCCATCGATATCACTCCATCTACTTGGATCCACCCACAAAAAGTATTCGTCAGTCCTTATTTACACCCATCAAACCCAGGATCCAATGAAAATCACAATCTTCCCACCATCAATATTTCCATTCGTCTCTACTTTTTGTAGATTACAGAATTTCAAAAATCATGTAATTATTATTAGTCTTGTTGTCATTCATAAGATCAGTTGTGTTGTTGCTGTGTCGTAATTAGTACTGTCGACAGGGTGTAGCATTGAGGCAGCTTGCCTCACGGCGCTGCTTAATAAGGGCGCTAATTCAGCAGTATTACGGCAACAAGATCCTCTTCTTTGAGTGCCATCTCCTATCGGAGGCCGGCGACCACCTTGGCAAATTTTGAGCGAACCTCAGCCACTCTAAACAGTCCCTCAGAGCTCATGCCAGTCCACTCTCTGATGTCTGCAAGCCAAGATTTTCTTCGTCTTCCTTGTTCTCTTCTTTCATTTATCTTCCCCTTTATAAGAAATTGAAGTATTTTATATTTTTCATTAGGAAGTAGATGACCAATATATGCAGTTTTCCTTCTTTTTATGGTATCTAAAATTTCACGTGATTTCCCTATTTGTTCCAGCACTTTCTGATTGTAGAGTTTTTGCTGCCCATGGGATTTTTAACATTCGTCTGTATAAACACATCTCAAAGGTTTCAAGTTTTTTTATTGATGCTGACTTCAAGGTCCAAGTTTCAGCACTGTACAGCAGTATAGACCATACATCGCATTTAATTATGCGTACTCTACGCTCTAAGTTTAAGTTGCGGTTACACAGTGTTGATTTCATCACGAGAACATTATTTCTTGCCATTTCAATTCTAACTTTTATTTCCATTTCTGGATTGCATTCTTCCTTTAACTAGCATCCAAGATATTTAAACTTTGTCAGTCTTTCTATTTGTTTCTCATTTAAAGAAAGTGATGAATTAAGAATGGTTTATTGCTTATGACCATGAATTTAGTTTTGGTGATATTTATTTTTAATCCCATTGTTTCACTCTCTTCACTCACTAGTTCCAGAAGATTTTGAAGATCCTGAATATTTTCAGCCAGGAGAGCTATGTAATCAGCATATCAGATGTTATTGATGATTTCATCGTTTATATATATATATATTAAATTACATTATGCATGAAGGAGAGGAGAAAAAAAAGAGGAAAAACCTGCTAACCTGTGCCAGAGATCGACTAACTCTGGAACAGTTATATATTATTATAATAAATAATATATAACTGTTAATAATATATAATCTTAATAAATTATATTAAGCGTGAACTCTCCTACTCAAATTGCGAGTCACTATCGCTCCGATTTTTCACGTTGGAGCGATAACTCGCTCCCTGCAGTAAACAATACGCCCTCCACAACAGCAACTATACTGCAGAAACACGAAAAACAATTAGTTTCATCATGTTTCTGAATAAGGTTGGCAGATATTTGTAGACTGTGTAATATATTTCCCAACAAATAGTGCAATTAGAGACAACTGAATATAAACACTCACTAATGAATCACATCTCCCCTCCAACAGAAACTGCTCTATAGACTCAAGCAAACCACATGCTACAGGTGCAGCATATGGGTTTGCTTGACACAACCCCCGTCATGAACGTGTTAAAACTAAGAAATATATAGTGCATGTATTTCAGATATTATGGAAATTGGTTTAAGAGAATCAGCATTTCAATTCAATTGTCAGCTTGTTTTGTTTGGGTCGCGCGATCTTTTGTTAACACCGCACCAATCATATGCACTTCTTAATATTTCTGTTTCTCTATTGGCCTACAATCTCGCACATCTTTTACTTCTCATTAGTAAAATATTTTGTTAAGGACTGTTCATTACGTATCTCAAGTCTTAAATTACTGGTAATTTTTGCTTGATATAATGGGTAAGAAGATGACTCTCTTTGGGTAGATGACTTTGATAGCACACAAGGAAACCGCTTTCGAGGTCAGAAGAAGTGATGCAGAATAGAAGCTTCTTGCAAGTCATACTCATTTTCAGTTTTTTTTCTAGAAAACTTAGTTTTCGAAATTCCCACATATATCTCGCAATTAGATATATGTGGGAATTTTCACACTTTAATTTTGGGAAAAAAGTGTAAGTTATATTCGAGTAAATACGGTAATTTTTTTAGCTTTTAAATTCTTAAGTACAGATCATTGGTTAAAGACTGGATTTATAAAACGCACAAAAGAGAGCAATATAGAAGATATAGAAATAAGCAATTTCAATCCTCTCATTGATGATAAATTATTTATATTAAATAAAAATGTATAGTATCTTTATAAATTTTGTTCTATTAAAAATAAATCTATTTTTTTTTGTTTAAATGTACATCTAAATTCAAATAAAACAGACATTTACAATGAAATATAATTTTATTTATAATTACTATTATTATTATTATTATTATTATTATTATTATTATTATTATTATTATTATTATTATTATTGTTATTATTATTATTATTATTTTGATAAGGTACTTGATAATAATGAAAATTAAAGAAGGGGAACACTGATATCAGAAGTTTCAGAAACACTGATCTATCCAAATATTTAGTCTGAAACATAGGTGTATATTACGCTGTTCGTTTTCTTAAATTCCGCTTAGAATTTGGATAAACGAAACAGCGTGATATGCACTTACATTTTTTTCAGAGGCATTTCAATTTTGAATGCGAAACATATTGAATGTATTGTGTATTCTGTTTTTAAGTGACTTTGGACAGTTTCTGAATTTTGATTTTAATTGTTTTATTTTTAGATTTTTGATAGACAAAATAAATTTTAAAGATAAGTAGTTTATAAATTATAAACATATTAATGAGAAGCGCATTTTGCTAAATGCCAAAATAGCTCATTGGGCAGCATACATTACGTCTTACATTGCCCTCAATAATTAAAGTTTACCTTTAATTATAAATTATTTATTAAAGTAATAAATTATTACTTTAATTTCAAATTATTGTATAAATTAATTATTTATAGTAAAAATCGTTAGAAGGCAACTGTTTCAAATCGATTTTTTAAAATAAGATTTTATTGTTTTCAAACTCTTAAAAATAGTAAATAAATAAATTAACTCAAAATTAATAATTAATAGAAAAAGAATAATTTATCAATACGAAATTTATTGTCATTTAGATCAGTAATTTGATAGAGAAAAAATTATCGGGATCTGCTTTTCTCAAAAGAAAAGAGAAAAGTAAGGGCAAGTAAAGAAAGCAACGAGCGATATAAGGAGATTGGAATTTTAACGTAAGACACCAAAGAGAACAAGTTTTCAACAAAAGTTATAAAAATTTCAGTACCAGCCGTTGGAGCACTTTCTACATCCTCATCCACCAATACCAACGATTCCCCCGCATCAGCCACTGATACTGGCGTAACAACCATTTGTGGTGATTCCAAAAATGATGAGGTAAACGATGACGAAAAGATAGGAATTACGAACAGATGATCCACCTCTAGTTCATTCAAGCTTAACAAATGAATTAAATCTGCCTTCTACAAGTAGTCATGTTTCATGTGAAATTGGAACAGAAGAGAAAAGTACAATTGAACATCAAACCAGGAAATCGAGAAGCAATGTAATAATGATAATCATATGGTGATTATTAAATTAGAAAATATAGTTAATGCAAAAATAATAGATTTTAATCATCCCACAACATGGCGCAAAACCAATAGTAACATACAAATATTTGTTCAACATGGACACGAGTTGTGCGATAATATAAGTGTTTTCCTGATACAGAAAATCGGCATTCTGATATAAAATTGTTTGTAAAAACCATGTCAAACGGAGAACAAGTACTCAGAAATTGGTTGATATATTGCAAGAGAAAAGATGCACTGTTTCTGTTTTCCATGCATTATTTTTGGAAAAAATCAGAATGTATGGACCACTGCGGGGTTTCGAGACTGGTAGCATTTGAATTCCATGTTACCACGTCATGAAAATTCATTATATCATTAAAAAAATTTCGTCGAATGGAAAACTTTCGAATCAAAAATTAAGAAAGGTGGTTTTATAGACGATTATTTACAAGGAGCAATTTTAAAAGAAAAAGAAAAGTGGAGTTATATTTTAAACGTTATTTTGGATGCCATTCTGCGCCGCTTAAAAAATAATGACGCGTTTAGAGGAATTTGTGAAAAAATTGGTCATCCCGAATGTGGAAAATTTTTGCACACCATAGAATTAATTAGTCATTACGGTCCTATTACTGCGTAACATATTGAAAGTCATAAGAAAAATGAAGTTAATTATTTCTCTCCTATAATACAAAATGATATAATTAATATAGTTGCTTCTAAAATTAGACAGCATATTATTTCAAATATTCAAAAAACAAAATACTTTTCTATTTTATTTGATAGCACACCTGACACTTCTGACCAGGAACAGATAACCCAAATTTTGTTCTATGTTAAGATTAATCCTAACACGAATAAATGTAGCATTGAAGAAACCTTCATAGATTTTATTGTGACATGTAAAAACTGGCGAAGCACTTGCGAATGACATCAAGAAAAGTTAATATCAGATGGATTAAATATTAGAAATATAAGAGGACAGTCATACGATAATGAGCGAATATAGATATTACGTTTAAACAATATGGCGAGGTTTGTTCCATGCATTGCTCACAGGCCATAATTTAATTGGCGTTCATGCTGCACAAACATCTGTTCAAATGAAATCATGTTTTGGAATTCATGGAATGAATTCTTGGAATTTTTGGAATGAATTCATGTTTTGAATTCAACAATTGTTTAACTTTTTTGTAAATTCTACTAGTAGTTGGGATTTTTAAAGGAAAAATTATCTCTTCGTCTTAAAAATTTAAGTGACACGAGAAGGTACGCGAAAGCTAACTCGGTAAAAGCCTTACGAAATCAAATGCCTTTAATAATACAATTTCTTAATGAATTTTTGATGGACAAAGACAAGTTACAATAGACTCTGTAACAGATGCTCGAATGTTGCTAAAATTATTAACAAAATTTAATTTTGTTGCACTACAAATGTTTTGGGATACAATATTAGGAAAGATAAATAAAGTAAATTTACTTTTACAAGAAAAAAAAGCCACAGTCGAAAATGCCGCGAAAATGATAAAAACTCTAAAAAATGAAATTCAACAGTACCGAAATGATTTTTTCGATTCGCTTCACAATACGACAAAAAGTTTAGCCGAAACAATAGATATGGACGCTTTTCAAATCTTGCAAAAAAATTACGAACTATCATTACAAAACACGTATCCAAATCTAGACAGTATTAAGGATTTTCATAACAATGCCTGTAACAACAGCTTCCTGCGAACGTTCGTTTAGCAAATTGAAAATTGTAAAATCGCACCTTCGTTCTTCTATTGGACAAGAGCGATTGACAAACATGTCTATAATATCAATTGGAAAAGATATTGTAAAAACATTAAATTATGACGATATAATAGATGTGTTTGCAAATGAAAAAGCTAGAAAAATTTCTTTATAAAATATGCTGAACTTATTTATGTTTTTATTATATTATTTATATTATACCTATTTCGTGTATTTCTTTAATTTATTTGTCACTGAATATGAATAAAAATTTGTTCTTATTTAATAGATTATTTTTTATACAAATACATAATTGGATTTACAAACAACTCATTTTGATGGGATTAATAGTAAGTATTTAACATATTGCATTTAGTGAAATTTAACTTGTTACATTTAACTTTTTCAAACTTTTTGTCATTTTTGGGAGAGGAGGCCAAGTTATACATTTGCCACAGGCGCTTCATACCCTAGTTACGGCACTGGTCATGAACCTTTCCTGCTAACAGAACGGACTTTGTCTTCTGCGCTGAACAACCGGCTTCTGTCCACTGTTTTAATGTTTGCTGATTTATCGTTGTAATCAGCATTACAACGATATACTCATATATACTATATATTGGTAAACTCTATTGTATGCGCTAGGTTAAATAATGCACTTTAAACGAAAACTACTTATACGTGTATAACGTGTTCGGATTCATAGCACTTTTGTGTAAAAAGTAGAAAATAATGCGAAAGAACTTTACTTCTAAAATCATTTTTTCGTGTTTTTAGTTCAAAAACCTAGAAATTGGACTGATGCATTCTGATTTCCCTTAGTTGACAGAAAACTTCAAATATTTCAGCTCCCAGTGCTATCCTGTTGACTCCATCACAAACTGTCACACTGTAATATGCCTGCAACCCGCTGATATTACTACCAGGTCCTTCTCCTGCGGGCGTGCAGGTTGTGCCGCGCACAAAGGCGCCTGTCCCGGAGTGGCGCCATTTCAAGACGATCAATAATAGTAAATACTTATACAATGCTTTTATTCATGATGTAAAACTTTACTATATAGACTGGGAGTAAAGAGATAAAAATGAACAGTAAACTCAACAACCGATTAGCCTCTTTACTTTGAAGCCAATTATATTTTATCAGGACGCGAAAATATATCTTTTAACAAAGGCTCCTCTGACCCACAGGGCGTCTCTGATACTACGTCGATTTTTGTGTAGTAATATTGTTGCAGTCGTATCATTACAAAGGTGCAAATAATGAAAATCAATTGTGTCTTATGAAAAGAATAAAAAAATTACAAGATACTGAATAATTAATCGAACCCAGCTTCATCTCCTAGCGATAACCGACTCGTATTGCTGTGTTTTATTTCAAGTGCTATGTTAAATAATCCAATATCTCACGAAAATTGCTTACAAAAGCACGATGTTCTTCGATTTATAGTATTTATGTGTAGAAATGCGAAAAATAACTAAAAAAAAAGCATTTTACTAAAAAAAAAAAACGTCATTTTTTTCCCCGTTTTTTCACTTTAAAAGACCTTGAAATCGTACCGATGTGTGCTAATTTCCCATACTTGACTGAAAATTTCACGTATTTCTGCTCACAATGTATCTTATGCGTTATATCACACTGTTACACTGAAATATGCATGCAACTGCTGATATCACTACATCTATGTTTATGTAGTTATATTGCAGTGCTAAGAATACATTGTTGCAAAGAAGAGGATAATCTGGTGATATGCAAGTCAATAAAAACTGCAAGATATTCATTAATTGAGCGACCCCACCGCCGCCTCCATGGATTAATAGAGGTTACACTGCTAAATTCTTGTTGACTATGTATTCCTGTGTTCTGTATCAATCGCTATGTTAAATAATATACTTTCTAACAAATATTGCTTAAAGAGAGTATTAAACAATATTCGTTAGAGAGTGCGCTCTCTAGCGAGTGTTGATGAAATATGCACAACGTTCTCTAATTCACAGCATTTTTGTTTAAAAACTCGAAAATAACTCGAACCTGCACTTTACTGTTCAGTCATTTTTTCGTGTTTTCAGTCCAATAAACCTTGAATTAATACCGATGTGTTCAGAATTCCATTAGATTACAGATAATTTCATACATTTCAGCTCACCCTGCTATCCCCTTTTGGGAATATCGCAATCAGTCTTCAGTGCAATACACCTGAATCTGCTCCTCGCAATACATCGATTTTTATGCAGTAATATGACTGCTAACATTACAATAGTTCAATCAAGACGTTAATTGACCGATATCAAATTCATAATGTATTGCAAGATTTTCTTTAATTTAGCAAACCCTGCATTCATCTTCTGGCATTAATGGTAAAAATTAAATTCATGTATAATATATATTTCCGTGCTCTACTTCATGTTCTATGTTAAATAATGCCCTAACGAAAATTGCTAAATTTGTGAAAAATTGCGAAAATTGTGAAATGGCACGACGTGCTCCATTTCACACATTTCAGCTCACAATGCTGTTCGAATGGCTAATGTCACAATGTTCACTCGGCTGCATCTGCTCTTATCATTACACCGATTTTTATGTAGTAATGCGGTTCTGCTAGTATTACGTTAATGCAAATAAGAAGTTAATACGGGTTTTCTAGGTCAATAAAAAATGGAAGATATTTTTCAATTTTTCTTAACCCAGAGCGTTCTACGGCCTTAATTGACTTTCCAATTTTATTCAAGTATGCCTTGTATTGTTGTATTCTCTTTCAACTGATATTTGAAATATTGAACTGGCTAATGAAAAATGGTTACACAGGCACGTCGTTATTCGATTGACATCACTTTTTGTGTTATACATTGATAATAACTCGAAACTGGAACTTTCTACGAAATTCGTGTTTTGTGTTTTCAGTTCAAAACATTCGCATTTTATTAGCAATGTGCGCTGATTCTCTCGTATCGTACACAAAATTTTCACACATTTCAGTCATTATGCTATCCTATGGACGGTAACGAGCAGTTATGCCTGCAACTGCTCGTATCACTAGATTGAGTTTTATATAGCTATTTGACCATGCTAACATTACTAAGATGAAAAAAAAAAGAAGTTAATCGGGTGATACGCAATAAAAAAAAATTGCAATATATTCATTAATTGACCGAACTCAGCGCCCTATACCGCCATAAATAAGCTTTACAACATTATAATCATGTATTGGGCGATAATCAAATTCATAATAAATTTCAAAATTTTCTTTAATTTAGCAAACCATGCACTCATCTTCTGGCATTAATGATGTTATTGGGTTAAATTCATGTATAATATACATTACAAAATATTCATGAATGTCCTATGTTCTAAATCAATCGCCATATTAAATAATGCAATATGTAACGAAAATTGCTTAAATACGCACGATGTGCTCCAATTTATCGCATTTTTGTGAAAAACCGAAAATAAAGCAATACGGCACTTTACTACTAAAGCAATTTTTTCGGTTCAAAAAAAAAAAAGAAAGCTTTGAAATTGGACTATGCGTGGTTATTTCCCGTAGATAACAGAAAATTTCACACCTTTCAGCTCATAATGCTACCCTATGATCAAATATCACAATGTGTTACGCGTGCTACATCAGATATCACTATATCGATTTTAATGTAGTATGTTGGCTGTCCGAACTTTAAAATGATGCCAATAAGAGGTTGATAGAATGATATGAAAATTAGTAAATCTTGCAAGATATTCATCAGTTAATCATAATAGCACGATCTATCGGCTTTTATAGACTTTACAACTTCAAACCTGAAAGGAAGTGCAAACTTCACATTTTTGCTGTAAGGTTATTACTTGTTTTTATTTAACGCAACTGCACACGTTGACTCGATATTTGTCTTTTTCTGTGGTTTTTTATTCTGAAATCGATAATTTGACAAATTTTTCTTAATATTACAATCTCTTGAAAAATAGCAAAATCTCTCATACTGTTAAGTGTCTGCTAGTTTTCAGATCACAAGTTTGTTCATAGGAGTACACATGATGTATGTTGAGCGGATACGCTAACCACTCGGCAAGCCTCGGCCAGCCTGGCCAGCCGAGTGGTTAGCGTATCCGCTCGAGATATATCACATGTACTCCTATAAACAAACTAAACTGTTGTTATCTGAAAACTGGTTAGCGTATTTGCTCTTCAGCCAAAAGGCTGCGGGTTCAAATCCCGCCGTGGGCATGGATGTTTGTGATTGTCTTTGGAAATACTACTGGTGATGGTCGTCGGTAAATGGCGTTGGTGTAGTTGCGGTCAGTTGGTGGATTGAGTGGCCGAGACAGAGTTGTAGAGCAGGTTCCCCTCCCTCGATGAGTCTTTGGACTCCCTGGAGGTGTCTAATAATAATAATAATAATAATAATAATAATAATAATAATAATAATAATAATAATAATAATAATAATAATATATATATATATATATCAGGGGCGAATATTCCGGAGGTGTTAGGTGTGCAGTGCTCATCCATCAAATATCACTATCACCGATATTATATTTCTGTATTTATTCCCGTTAAAAACTACCCCAATTGTTTGCAGACTTCGCGCGATTCCTACAATTGAGCACAATATACTAATGCTTCCTTGTCCTCTTCACGAGGACAATAAAGCATTAGTGCTTCATGAAGAGGGTACTTTTAAATACGTAAACATTGTGTCACATTCGCGTTAATAGCCCGGGTGTGCTTTCAAAATGCATACACCTTTGAGCCCTTCGAAAAGATGTAGAGAGGGCCAAGCAGGTTAAATTCTTAGCGTTTTAGTATTTTTAAACCGCTGAGAAGGCAAGGCTGGGTGAGATAACATTTTGAGGTCATCCAGCACCTAGCGGCTGTGATTGGTTATTGTGCCAACCAATCCAATTGAATTTTGTCGCTTGTCAAGAGTTTAGCCCTTTCTGTAATCTGTATTACAAACACTTGTTACACATGTTTTCTGGAACTGAAAATTTGAAGGTGAATGTTAGGAGAAAAATGCTAACTGTTTTTTCTTTTGCTTGTTCAGTATTGCATGTGTTGAGCTTGCAAAGTTTTTTAACGGTATAGAGACATATTTATTCTAGTCTTGGGAAACAACAGACAGTAGGAAAATATCTATTCCTGAATAAAAAATGAATAATCTGTGTATTATCGACTCTGGCAAGATTTGTCTGTCTTAAAATTTTATTATGGGCTGGCCTGTTTCGGCCCATGGCAGGATAGCATAGAACATGTGTTTTATTGCAGCAATAAAACACGTGTTCCTGTTTTTTGGTTCATCTTTTTCTGATTTGTGAAAAAAATGAACCAAAAAACAGAAAAACACAAAAAATTTAAACAGAAAAATACATTTTCAGAAGGTCAGTGTATGTAATTTAATATTATTTTACTTGTTAGTTTTATGATTTTTTTTTTTTTTTGCTTTTAAACTGAAATAATTTCAATTAGGATTTTCGAATTAATTACTTAGTTGATTTTTTAATAAAATATGCCTGTAAATTTTTTTATATATGAAATTGTGCTAAAATCTGTATTCATTTTGATTACTTTTTTCCCAAGAATTGAAGATCATTAAAATCTATGTAAAATGAAAATGATGTATTTATAGCTTACATCGACAAATAATTACATCAAAAATGCTAAAAGACTAAAAGACGAAACATGCCCATGCATACCCATCCATGCCCATGCCCATGATTCAGGGGGATCTGCCCTCCTCGTATATATATAATATATGTATATATTGAAAGTTTATTTTTCACTTGGTTAGAGTATAATAACCTTAGTTTAATCCTTTATCCAAGTGTGAGCAAACAAAGTTTGCGCTTGAAAGTATCTTCAGGACTTGGGTAAGGTGGTACAACACCAGAGCACTCCTTGCAAAGGTGGAGCAAGCCACCAACACTCGAATCTCAGTATCTCCCATAATGCAAAACACATCTCCTTGCGGATATGTCTAATGTTATGCATGACGGGGAAGGGCCACAACCCAGACTAGTTTCGACGTTTATTGAGGTCTCTTCAGTGGGAGCCCTCCCCAAGTGGAGATACCAGGCAGAAGCATTAGCAGGTCATCTCTACCTTAATGCATAACATTAGACATATCCGCAAGGAGATGTGTTTTGCATTATGGGAGATACTGAGATAGGAGTGTTAGTAGCTTGGTCCACCTTTGCAAGGATTTGGCCGGTGTTGTACCACCTTACCCCAGTCCTGAAGATACTTTAAGGCGCAAACTTTGTTTGCTCACACTTGGATAAAGGATTAAACTAAATTTATTATACTCTAACCAAGTGAAAAATAAACTTTCAACATCTTTCTTTAAATCCAGAGTAATTTATTAAAAAAGGGTAGCACACCATTTGGCCACTCCTATAGGTAGAGATGACCTGCTAATGCTTCTGCCTGGTATCTCCACTTGGGCCTGGCTCCCACTGAAGAGACCTCAATAAAATTCGAAACTAGTCTGCGTTGTGGCCCTTTCCTTAATGCATAACATTAGACATATATCCACAAGGAGATGTGTTTTGCATTATGGGAGATACTGAGATAGGAGTGTTGGTAGCTTGCTCCACCTTTGCAAGGAGTGTCCTGGTGTTGTACCACCTTACCCCAGTCCTGAAGATACTTTCAGGTGCAAACTTTGTTTGCTCACACTTGGATAAAGAATTAAACTAAATTTATTATATGTATATATCATTTATAAAAAGAATAAAATAAATAAAATCTCATAACATAGTTCAATTAAACGTTCCAGCTTAATGTATCAGCATTATTCCGCCTTTAAGCAACACAACATTCGAATTCTATATGCATTGAACCGTAATGTTTACTGTGGATACGAAAATTTAATACATTTCACAATGCTATGGGCATGTAGCATAAATCTGTCTTGCTGTCTAAGGGCTGCTACTGTTTAGATTACCGGATGATTTTATTCTATTGCTTCTCTTATGTTTTGCTTACACCTGTTGTAAATTTTTACTTAAATAGCTGCTATGAAAATTGTTGAAATTGATAATATTTATGAAATAAGTGTTATATCCGTCCTCGTGGTTTGCCTAGTGGCTGTGCACTTCGCGATCATATGCCTAGGGAAGGAGTGTCCTAGATTTGATTCCCGACGGAGACGTGAGCAGCTGAAGGATCTTCCTCATCCATAGCCAAGTTAGCCGGTGTTGGGGGTAGACAGTAGGGTTTTTCCCAGTTTTTTCCTGGGGTTTTTCATCCCGCAAAGCAGGCAGACGAGCCTTGAGATCTTAACACTTCAGGACATAGGATACACCTGGGTTCAGAGCTGACCACCTTATGCTCTGAACGGTTTGAGGTCCGATGATTAATAAACCCTCCATACCACAAGGTAAAAGCGGGTAAAAGGAAGATGAGATGAGTGGGTTATATCCATAGTCAATCTACTAGCTGTAATGGAGATTGCAAGAGATTTTACAATGCCTACATAAATCCTTTTTACTTATATATAGAATCCTATTGACTTCCTGCATTGTTAAGCAATGAGTAAAATCAGTATGAATTATTGGGATTTTCCGGGATTTCTTATTCTGACCACGAAACTTTCATCTCACAATACTTTTCTAAGGTGCATAATCTCTCATACTCTTAAAGGGTTGTTATAGGTTGAGATCACACTTCAATATAATGTTCCAAATGTTAAATTAATCACATAGTATTGCAATTATTAAAATAATATCATATTATTAATTTCATAGCTGTTAAGTGTAACACAGTGCCACTTACAAGTTTTGTTTTCCCTGCAGCTCTTCTTTCAAAGATACTTTTTTTTTATTTCTGTGCTCATGAATTCATGAGATAACTAATAAAGAATGCTGAATTACCCACAACATAATTTGCTCTGGTTTGCAGCAATTTTATTTTTGTTCGTGTATTAACTCGAACTCGAAAATAAATTGAAACTGCCTGTTACTGATATAGGCGTTAGTAATTTTCAAAAGAACCTGCATTTTGAATTAATATGTGGTAATTTTCGATACGTTTACTCTGACCACAAAAATATCACAATATTTAGCTTAGGATATCATCTTATGGTACTATAGCACAATCTGTCATGCTGTTAAAGGGCCGTTACTATTTTTATCGGATGTTTACTGTAGTACGTGTGCTACATTTCAATGTTGCAAATTTTAAGTTAATTATGTAATATGGAAATTAATAAAAAAATTCATTTCATTTTTCATTTTAATTTTACGAAGCGTATTGTACTGTTTTAATGAATTATAATGCGTAATTAAGTGCAAATTTGTCCGATTCGTAACGTTTTTGTGCTTAATGTAAAATCAATATTCGAAATGCATATTTACAATTTATGTTGATGAAAAATCATTATAAATTTAACTCACGTAAAAAGGGAAAGCTGCTGGATTTCAACATTCACTGATTTTTATAAATTTACATTAAGAGTAAGAAAAGTAGTGAAATTTTGGTATATACATAGTATTAATTGAGAAATCCCTTATTCGCTGAAGTGGGTAAAATACAGTGATTTCATCATAATCAATAAACACATATTTTAATTTCAATTCTGCTTTCAGAAACACATGTAAGCAGGTACAATAAAATGTTTTAAGAATAGTGAACCATAGTGAACAGCATTGATTATTTAAAAAAATAAATATAAACACTAAGTGAGCTATGTCACTGAAGGAAGCACATTAGTAGTTAGGGGTCACTATGAACCAGATCAAGATGAAGATAAGATAAGGAAACGTGATGTCATTGGTCGATAAAGTCAGTGAGTTATTTGGGTGATTAGATAAGTGAAGTCATGAGTATGAAATCCTTAGACTATCCTTGGGTAAAACTCTCTGATGTCACGTTGTGTCTTTTAGTTCGAGTATGGAATCCTGGGTAATTGTTCTCATATGGAATTGTGGGTGATGGTTAGGGATAAGATAAGGATAACTGTCATCATTCTTTTGGTTTTAGAATGGAATTATGGGTAATTGATCGTGTATAGAATTGTGGGTGATGGTTAGAGATAAGATTTGGATCCCATCTCTTTGTGATGTCATGTTGTATCTTTTAGTCCGACTATGGAATTCTGGGTAATGGTCAGAGCATAGAATTCTGGGATGTGGCTGGTTTTTTCAGCGACATGGGATGAGCTTTATGTTCGCATGTGACATTATAGGTAATAATTAAGATTTGGAATTCTGGTAGGATATTTGGTCAGGTGTTGGAGTTTTTGGTCTGAGTGTGGAACTATGGGAAAATATTTGTAACTAGGGACCAGTACATATTTTCTAAAATAATTAACTACTGGATATCAGTGATTCCCTCCCATGACCAAACAAACACACTTTTTCTTTCTTTCACGTTTTTCTTGTCAAAAGGTAGTAGTTAGATATTTTCTAAAATAATTAACTACTAGATATCAGTGGTGACCTCTTACCCCCTTAAACACACAGACACATTTTTTCTTTCATTGGAAAAAAATAATGAACTTTTTGATCTCAAACATGAAATGGGAGCATTTGTTGATTATAACAATTCAAAATATTTTGATTAGTTATGTATATGTATAAAAGATTATTGGAAACAGAGATTTCTGGCTATTTATGCATGCAAAAACGGGAAAACTGATATCCAGAAAAAAAATGAGCGAGGCCAAAAGCCTTTGTATATTTTCTTTCTTCAAGAAATAGCAAGAGAGACAAATCTTGTGAAATATTTCTAGGTATTTACATCTTCGAATATTCATTGTGAATATACTTGGAAATAATATTTCAGTCAAACAAAATGTGTATTTGTAAACTTGTTTGAAAATATTATCGCGTATTTGATGTGTTCTTCAGATTAAAGAAAGACCAGGTCTATGTTTGAAGTCACAGTGGATTCACACAATTTCTTTTTACTTATTCTGGTTAGAATTTGTAATAAAGCTAACAGTTAATTAGAAAAAAAACCAATAAACGTTTTAAGATCTTAATTCCCTCTGACACACAAATGAATATACTTTGCCCAGGTGACGTCACCATATAGAGAACATCACTTTGAGGTCACATCCACAACCATGGGAAAACATCGCCATGAGCCACAGTGCGAATGTTACAATATGACGAGAACAGAAAGAAACCTATAAGGAACAAGAATGGAGTGCATTTTCAGTTTATTTGCGGAAATTGTTCTTTAAGGCCACAGATGGTCTTGTGTTTGTGAGTGTGTCTTGTGATGTAATGTACTGTTTTGCATATCCCATGAAGTACAGAACATTGAGCGAACCTAAAATCCTTTGAAATTTTTCTTTCTTCACGAGAATAGCGAGAGACAAATATTATGAAATATTTCTATTTAATTACATGTTTGAATATTTCATTACTAACATACTTGTAAATAATATTTCAGTCAAAGGAATGTGTATTTGTAAACTAAAATGAACAAATTTTGGTGTCATCGATGTGTTCTTCATATTTAAGTAAGAATATTTATTCTGCTTAGAAGTTGTGATAATATCAACATTTAATTACAAAGTAATGAAGTTTTTAAGATCTTAAACATGACATAGAAGCAG
The DNA here is from genome assembly GCF_054136105.1 of Typopeltis vanoorti. Classification (NCBI taxonomy): domain Eukaryota; kingdom Metazoa; phylum Arthropoda; class Arachnida; order Uropygi; family Thelyphonidae; genus Typopeltis; species Typopeltis vanoorti. The sequence goes on along the minus strand of NC_143557.1, from coordinate 28,489,834 downwards.
CAAAACTGCGATTCCAGTAAGCAATTGTTTTAGAAAATGTGAACATGAAAGAAAAAAAATCTGTGTGCGTGTGTGTGTGTGTGTGTGTGTGTTGGTCATGGGAGGAAACCAATGATATCCAATACTTAATTATATTAGAAAATGTCTACTGGTACCTATTGACAAATATTCTCTATAGAGTCACAATGGGAGAATATTTGTCGAGCCAAAGACCACAACACTTGACCAAATATCTTCCAGAATTCCAATCTCTAATTGGAATTAAAGGGCATTACCCATAATGCCCCACTTGAGCCAAAGGCTCAACTCGTGTCACTGAGATGGGGGTATATCCCAGAATTTCACGCTCTGATTATTACCCAGAATTTCATGCTCAATACAAATGAAACAACATGATGTCATTGGCAACAGGCTCAGCAGATCATCACCCAGAATTCGATACGCGAAAAATTATCCAGAATTCTGCTCTCAAGCCAAATACACAACGGGACGTCAAAGACGGATGTGTCCCCCCCCCCCCCCCCAGGGAAATTCCAGGATTCTAACCATCACCCAGAATTCCACACGAGAACAATTATCCAAAATTAACCTCTGCAAACAACCAAAAATCAATAACGTCACTTATCTTATCTCATCTCTAACCATCACTCAGAATTCCCTACACAAATCATTACCCAGAATTCCACATTTGAACCAAAGACACAACGTGACATTAGCGACAGATGGGTTCTGAGGGAAATTACAAGGATTCCATACTTTATCCATAATCAGCTCAATGACATCACTTATCCTTCTATAATAAATTTAGTTTAATCCTTGATCCAAGTGTGAACAAACAAAGTTTGTTCCTGAAAATATCTTCAGGACTCAGGTAAGGTATTACAACACCGGGCAACTCATAGCAAAGGTGGAGAAAGCTACCATCCCTCCTATCCCAGTATCTCCCATAATTCAAAACACATCTTGTGGATATGTATAATGTTATGCATTAAGGGAAGGGCCACTACCCAGACTAGTTTCGACATTTATTGAGATCTCTTCAGTAGGAGCCAGGTTGTACATTATACATATCCGCAAGGAGATGTGTTTTGCATTATGAGAGACTGGGATAGGATCGATGGTAGCTTGCTCCACCTTTGTTACGAGTTTCCCAGCGTTGTACTATCTTACTACAGTCCTGAAGATATTTTCAGGTGCAAACTTTGTTTGCTCACACTTGGATAAAGGATTAAACTAAATATTATAGTCTAACCAAGTGAAAAATAAACTTTCAACTTATCCTTCTCTTATCTCTAATCATCACCTAGAATTCCATAAGTGAATCATTACACAGAATTCCATATTCGAACCAAAAGAATGACGTCATTTATACTTATCTTATCACTAACCATCATCCAGAATTCCATACACAAATAATTATGCAGGATTCTATACTTGAACCAAAAGTGACAATGTGATGTCACGGAGTGATGTATCCACTAGGGAAATTCCAAGGATTCCCAACTCATGACATCCCTTATGTAATCAGCCGATGACCTCACTTCTCCTTATCTTATGCACATTTTTATCTGGTTTAAAGTGACACCCATTCTACTGTGGTTGATCATTCCCGAAATGGGAGTTAAGAAAAGTACAGATGTTGGGATAACTCTTACCTATCTCCCTTCTTCATTTACGCAGTTAAAAATATTCAACTCACGTAAGTGCCAATATACTATGAGTTGGAGTATCTTTTTCTTTCAAATTTCCTTTACGTTTTATTGATCCTTTTCTACTTAAGTTTACGTTTTGTTGAATCGGCACGTATCTAAACGTGCCGATTGCCTGTGGTAACCTCGCTTTGATTTTTTTCATGTTGTTCCAGTTTTCAGAGAGCGCCTTTTCACAAAATTTATTCAACATCATCTTAACGCCAAACACACATATAGACCTTGTGATCTGTTCCCGTCTCCTTTCTAATGTATTGGCCTCTTTTGAGATCTACCCAGCCATCTCTTCCCAGTTGACTTATATTTTACTAATTGTTAAGGGTACCGAGTGTTGGGCATTCAGCTAATAGGTTCTATCCAATTTTATTTATATATGTTTAGTTAATTCCATTGGTTTTATTTTTAGTTATTTTAAAATTTATTTTAAAATAACTAAAAAGTTATTTTAAAAGAAATAGTTATTTTATCTTCTTTTGTTTTTTTTTGTCTAATAATGTATATTTCAAGGTTGTTCTTATGAATCTCATTTCACTTTTTTTTTCAAGTTTATCTTGTTCATTTATTGCCCAAATTTTGCTGCCATTCAATAATGTATGTACTGTAAATCATTATGTGTTATTATATTTTATTATATTACTATTTTTTAAGTGTGCTTCATTTTGTACATAATTTAATTATAGGTGCTATTTATTAAGCCTATTACAGTTAAAATATTTGAAGCTTTTTAATTTGACGTATTTGTCTCCTTCATATGATATTTCACATCCAAAATAATTAAAAGAATTTTCTTTTCAATTTTTGTTCTATTATATCAACCTGGAGGCTGCCCACCAAGTATGATTGTTTTAGTTTTATCTATAGATTTGTTCATTCCAACGTGTTCTACTATGGAATTTAAATTATATACTGCTCTTTGTGAATTGTCTTCGTTATATGATATTATTAAATGATCATCTGCAAAAAGTAAAGTATTTATTTTATCATTTTATCACTGTATTTAAAGTGTTCCATTGTGCTACAATTTCATTCTTCTTCTTCTTCTGCAACTTATCCCAGTTATGGAGGGTCGCTGTTTTTAATTAGTCTCCCCCACATCCTCTTCTCTTGCGCCGTAACCACATTTAAGTTTTACATCCTCAAGTCCTCCTCTACTCCCCGAACATCGATCTGCATAACCCTTCTTTTCACATATTCCACCTCTCTCTCCTAGTCACATGACAAAACCCTCTCAACCTTGCCTCCTGTATCTCGCTCCTAAGTTCGTAACTTTCTCCTTTCCCCTAACGTAGTCATTTTAGTCATTTCTCAGACTACCACTTCTGATCACACCGCACATTCACCTAAGCATTCTAATCTCCGCTACCTCCATCCTGGTGATGTTATTTTCCTCAGCGCCATAGTTTCCATAGCATAGGTCATACTGGTCTCACTACTGTCCTGTAGATTTTGCCTTTTTGATTCATCGGCACCCTCTTATCACATAGCGCTCCTGCCATCTCTCTCTCTCTCTCTCTCTCTACAGTTCCTCGATCCAACTTGTATCCTGCATCCCAATCCCACTTTCTTCTCAGCATCTCCATCCTCTTTCACTGTTAAGCTTAAGTATCTAAAGTCCCTAACTTTCCTTATAACATTCCTTTCCAGCTCCAGATCTGTCTCTTGGATGCCATCAATTTTGCATACACATACACCTGTCTTACTTCTGCTCAGCCTTATACCTCTCTCTTCAAGTACTTTACTCCAACATTCCAGTTTATTTGCCACTTTTCTTTTTCTGCATGCAGCACGATCTTATCCGCACAAATCATTGTACAAGGCGCGTCTTCTCTTACCTCCTCTGTCAAAACCTCCATCATTACAATATTAAACAGGAATGGTTTTCATGATAACGCTTGATGAAAATCAACTGTCACTTGAAAATATATCATCAATGAGGAGGTTTAAATTTTTGTTATGGCTTTTTCAAATTTTTCATACACACATACATACTCAAGGCCCACTCTTCCTAATTGGGTTGTGGGGGCAAAAGCTGCAAGAGGAACTTCCAATGGTCACGATCCTCTGCCACCAAGCTCAGGTGTTCTGGTGGGATTCCCAAACGTGTCCACCCAAGGTTTTGGATATAGTCATTCCAGCGAGTCCTTCGCCTTCCACGTGGCCTCCCACCCTCTGGCTTGGCAAAGAGGGCCTGCTGAGGGAGCCACTCTTGTGGCATTCTGACCTGGTGCCCGTACCAGAGTAACTGTGATCTCTCAACACGGAGAAGCAGCGGTTGATTATTGAGGGTTTCCCGAAATGCAGAGCTTCTGATTCTGTCGAGTTTTGTCAGCCCCGCAATCCGTCGAAGGAACCTCATTTCAGCCTCTTGGATTCGTGTCCGCATTCTTTCGGTCATTACACAACTCTAATGACCATAGGTGAGGATGGAGACATAGACTATATTGAAGACAGCCAGCTTTGCCTTCTGGCTTAACTCCCGCTTCAATACTACCGAACGGCCAAGCGCCCGCAATATTTAGCTTGCTAAGCCAATTCGAGTATCTAGCTCTACGTCCCATTTTCCATCATTCGTGAATATGGACCCACGGCATTTAAACTTCTCCAGCTGTCTCATTGGGATCCACTTACATTTAGAGTGCACTGGGATGGTTGTCTTGAGACCACAAACGTTTCAGTTTTGGCCACACTGATTTTCATTCCGGCGTCTGCATAAACAGCTGCAAACCTATCGAGGGTCCGCTGGAGGTCATCTGTGGAAGAGCTAAACAGAACTAGGTCATCTGCAAATAGCAGACGTGCAATGCTACATTTTCCAATTCTGACACACTCACTGCCTTGGCTGTGCCTATCGATCCAGTCCATAAATATTATGAAAAAGGGGTGACAGAACACACCCTTGGCGGAGGCCAACGGAGATTGTGAAAGGTTCAGACTTTGTGCTGTTTACCCTGACACAAAACTCTGGGCATTCATACAGGGACCTGATGGCAGCTAATAGTTGACCATCCACTCCATACTCCTGTACTACTTGCCAAAGCTTATCCTGAGGAACCAGGACATATGACTTCTCCAAGTCCACAAAACATGTGTAGACATTCTTGGCATATTCCCAAGATTTCTCAAAGACTTGGCTTAAAGTGAAGATTTGGTCAGTTGTGCTTCTACCAGGACGAAAGGCACATTGTTCTTCCTGGAACTTTGACTCAACTATGCTTCTGCACCGTCTTTCCAAGCACTTAGCATACACCTTCCCAGGCAGGATGAGCAGAGAGATGCCACGATAGTTACTGTAAACCTTCTGGTCTCCCTTATTAAAGGGAGAGCAGAAGGACTGGTATTATTATGCCTGTCTGCTATTGCTTTGGTGCTCGCCCAGATATCCAAGCAGCCTGACACACTCGAGTCAGCCAGAGAATACCTTCTCGATTTAAGGCTTTTAGCATTTCTGGCCGAATTTCATCATCGCCAGCAGCTTTGCCGGACTTTAGCGATTTTATTGCTAAATGGACCTCTTCTGCTGTGAGACTAGTCATTGCTCTGATCTGCACCTCTTGTATGTCCACAACTGCTGGGCCACCCGGGTTAAGAAGACTCTCAAAGTATTCCCTCCATCTGTGAAGGATATCCTTCTCGGTTGTTAAAAGTGCGCCATCAGAGGCCATAATTGCCCTTGCTGTGCACGATTTCCTCCCTCGTAGGCGGCGGATGGTCTGCCAGAATACTTTGTTCGCATTTGCATTGGATGAATCTAATCTTTCTCCAAAGGATTTCAAAGCCTTCTGCTTTGCTGTCTTTACTGCCTTAGCAGTAGACTTTCGTGCCTCAGCATACCGCAAACGCATCTCAGGTGACATGATTCTTTCTTTCTTCTCTTCTTGCTCCTTCCCTCGAATGCTATTAGAGTATTCGAGGGGAATCTTTGCTATTTTCCTATGTCATTTCGTCTTGTGCTAACAGGACATTATCAATCACTGTAACATGATCAGGCCATCAAAAAATGTTTATACCGCATCGTCCGTCGCGCGGGTTACCAAGGGACATGTTCGGGTTTTAGGCAGCTGAACCCGTTCGAAAAATATATTACAGTCTCCGTTAGACAACACTCCTCAGCACTCTGCTAGAGAAAATTTCATCAATGGGCCCGTTACCCGTTTAGGGAGGTGTTTAGGGGAAGCGCAAAGAAATCGTTCTGCAAAAGGACGGAAATGGCAACGACAACGACACCAAACTTTAGGCAACTGGAACATCTTCTCTCTGACAGGGAATGACTTGGAACTGGTCGAGGAAGTCAAGCGCTACCGGCGAGACTTACTCGGGATTTCTTCAACCAAGAGGAGAGGCTCTGGAACTGTCGACCTGGATAAGGGTTGGAAGCTCTACTACTCTGGTTTGAGCCCGACAATATCTGCTCAGGCGGGTGTGGGGATACTCACAAGCCCCCAGCTGTCAGACTCTGTTGCTGAGTAGATCCCATTGGGGGGACGAGTATGTGCGTTAAGGCTTCAGATGAAAAACCATGATTTCGCTGTGGTGCAAGCCTATACACCTAATTTGGAGTCAGAATACTCTGCCTTCCTAGAGGAAGTGGATGATGCTTTTGAGAGGGTGGCAGACATGGAATCATTCCTGCTAATGGGCGACTTCAATGCACATGTTGGAACAGATGACCAAACATGGAGGGGTGTGGTTGGGAGGAACGGTGCCACTGACCTTAACGCGAATGGGTTGAAATTATTGGACTTCTGCTGTACTAACAGCTTGTCCATAATGAATACCTTCTTCCAGCACCGAGAAGTCCATAAGTATACCAGGTACAGGGATACACTAGAACAATGGTATCTGATTGACTTCTTTATAGTCTCAGCAGACCTATTTTCCTCAGTGGTGGACGTTCGTGTGAGAAGAGGGGCAGAATTGTCAACTGACCACCACCTTATTGTGTGCACTCTACGGCTTCAGAAACCAGATGCTACCATCAACGCTGGTAGGTCTAAGCAGCTATACCGTGTGAAATGGGAGACATTGGAAAATGAGGCTGTGAGGAAGAATTTTGCAGATGACATTTCCTCCAGGTTCAAAGAGATTCCCAAGCATACTGCAGATGTTGAGGAGGAATGGAATCTGTTCAGATCAGCTGTCGCTGCCTCGGCACTCTCACGGTGTGGCAGAAAGCGGCTCGGCGTGGCAACGGGCAGTGAGAAAAGGACACCTTGGTGGAACCAAGAAGTCCAAAAAACTGTCCGGGCAAAAAGGAGTCCTACCTAAGGCTAAAGTGAGCCCCTGAGAATTCAAATTTGTCATATTATTATTAATTATTTGCCATTTCTATTGTGGCAGATTGCCAGTTATAATTATATTATCTGTTTTATTTATTTAATCACAAAAGGATTATTAATAAATCTATAGTACATTTTCTAAGGATACTTTTACTATTTTTATTGATTATATACATTTTTGTATTTTATTTATAAAGTAGCATAGTCAGGTAATCATACTCTAAAGACCATCACAGAACTTTGTTTCAAGCTATGTCAATTCTTCAATTTGTATATAAATTACTTCATCTGACTTGAATAACGAGAAAACAAACAAAATATTGAAATTACCTTTTCAAAGGCAGGCTTTTCAGAACGTTCCTAGTCGACAACCGAATGGGAGGAGAGAAGAGGGTGTGAATAGTTTTGAAACTTCTAAGATCATCATTGTAATACTACTACTGGTAAGAAGAGGAGATACCAGTCCGGGAGTGAATACTTCTATACTGGGTTCTGTCTATTGTAGATAGTGCATAATTCTAGCCTATTCGCGTCTAGCGTAGAGTTTAGATGGGAATAATTAATCGATTCTTTTCTTATTTCTTTATTAATGACTTTTATGGTTTATTTTCAAATTTTCTATTTTTTATTGATGAATGTTTTTTTTTATTCACTTTCACTTTTTAGTAATATTTTATTATTATAATTAATAATAGATATAGCTTTTTTTAAGGTAAGTTATTTGTCAAGTGTGTAGTTCTGAACTTTTTTCCCTCAAGGCTATCCTATGAAGAAAAACAAGATTTCAGTATCGAGATTAATGTGACAAACAATTCTGAAAAGGCTGCTAGCATAAGAAGAATGCAATGCACTTATATTCGCTTTTTCTCTTTACTTATAAATGTCTTCTCTATTAGACATCCAGATTTCTACAATATATATATATATATATATATATATTTTATTATATTATTATAAGGGTTACCAATATATTACATTATATTATTATAAGGGTTACCAAGTTATTTTATTTTATAAACTTGTTATTTTACTCCTAATCCCAAGTAAGCAAATAGTTAAGTTTGCGCCTGAACAAAGTTCAAGCCTAAAGGTGGTGGAACACACTGTAAAGGTGGGTAAAGATCCGATCACTATTCTTAGTATTTTCCATAATGTAAAGCACATCTCACTAAGAGATGTATACTGCAATACATTGTGGGTGGAGTCACTACCCAGACCGGTTTCCACCTTTTTTTGAGGTCTCCTCAGTGAGTAGCTAGACCCTAAATACCAAAGTCCTTATATACCAAGGTCCTTATAAGGACTGGCTTAAAGGGGCAAAGCAAGAATGTTTTTCATCTTCCCCGTTATCTGTAGAGGACGGTGTAGGGATAAGGTGATATTGAGCAATTCAATTAAAGCTCTGATCATGGCAGGAGGGTAACAGCAATAGCCGAGCTTCAGTTAAACTTCATTGGCTACAGCTTTGCCATCCATTACCCTCCAAGGGTATTAATCACCGCATCTCACGGTCGATTCCCCACCTTTTTGTTTCAAATACCAAGGTTAACACATAATACTGAGCCTTATCAACTTTACCTATACAAGTTGCTACAAGGTGTTGTTTTGAATAAGAATCTCTGGAGGAGATATAGATGTAAATAAATTTTTTTAACTGGGGAATAATGTATTATTTGGGTTACCAAGTAATTTTATATACGTGTTATTTTACTAATAATCCCAAGTAAGCAAACAGTTAGGTTTGCGCCTGAACGTAGTCCAAGCTTAAAGCAACACCAGGTCAATTCATTGTAAAGGTGGGTAAAGATACGATCACTCTTCTTAGTATTTTCCATAATGGTAACTCATTATGAAAATATATATTATACATTAATCCCAAGGTAAAAAAAAAAAAAAAACTTATTTAGATCTATATCGCCTCCAGAGATTAGGAGTAAAATAACAAGTTTATAAAATTACTTAGTAACCCTAATAATACATTATTCCCAAGGTAATTTGAGTCTATTTACCATGTGGTAAATAGACCCAACCCACATGCAAATGGGAGAGGCCTTCAGTGGAGATTCTACTACCTGGATATCATTATCATTACCATCATCTCTCTCTCTCTCTCTTTCTCTGTATATATATATATATATATATATATATATATATATATATATATATATATATATATATATATATATATATATATATATATATATATATATATATATATATATATATATATATATATATATATATATATATATATATATATATGACAGAATGATCATTGACTCGGTTAACATACATGGTTTTATGAAAAAATTGAATGACTAGAACCGAGATTTAATTAAAAAGGTTTTAATATAAACACACTACTAGTTTCGGCCTGTAACAGCCTGTGACATTATAAAAGAAAAAAACACACTAAACATTGAGGGTTAAAAGACTATGAACAACATAGACAGTCTTTATACATAATTAGCATTAAAACGTTGCAGTTGTATTTGAAGCTGTTCTTTCATTTGTTGCATTGTTAGGAGAGTGCGTGATTGCTGCATCACGTGAACTCCAGTACATGATTACAGTTGAATGACTATCTGGGAGGTTGTAGCTTAAGTTGTTATTTAGATGAACAGGATTGAAGATGATTTCTCTCGATTCCACAATTTTTCTCTCTATTTCGTCACTGCAACGGAAGATGTTTGTAGATTTTTCCCAGCAGACTTTGTGACTTTGGTTATCATCATAGGATTAGCCGAGAAAAGGATATGACTTGATAATGCACTTGCTCGCTGTCTCTTATAAGTAATGTCTCTCATGTGTTCTTCCATACGCATTTCGACAGATTTGTCTGTCTGCCCGAAATAAGGAATATTGCAGTCCCATAATATACCAGGGTATTTGAGTTGATGATGACAAGGTTTTGGGTGGCTAATTAAGGAACGGATCTTTGGAAGTGGAGTGAACAAGGTTCTGATATTGTATTTTTTTAGAACCTTTGCTAATTTATGTGAAACAGTACTTATGTAAGGAATAGATATATTGCTTTTGAATCTATTTGTTTCTTCTGAGTGATGTCTAGGAGGATTAAGAAGGTGATTTTCTTGGAATATCCATTAACTTCGAAAGAAGTTTTCAGATGATTTATTTCTGTAAGCAGTTCATTTGGATCATCAAGAAGAGAACGGGCTCTATGTCCCAAGGTGGAAATTATTCAAAGCTTATGAGGAGGGAAATGATGGGACTGACTGTGCAGATATCTGTTGGTATGTGTGGGTTTTCTATATATCGATATTTTTAGTTTACCAGAAGAGCGAGTCAGTTTGACATCAAGAAAAGGCAAGGAATTATCCGTTTCAAGCTCAGCAGTAAACTCAATAGCCGACATCAAAGTATTAAGTTTACTGCTGAGCTTGAAACGGATAATTCCTTGCCTTTTCTTGATGTCAAACTGACTCGCTCTTCTGGTAAACTAAAAATATCGATATATAGAAAACCCACACATACCAACAGATATCTGCACAGTCAGGCCCATAATTTCCCTTCTCATAAGTTTGGAATAATTTCCACCTTGGGACATAGAGCCCGTTCTCTTCTTGATGATGCAAATGAACTGCTTATAGAAATAAACCATCTGAAAATTTCTTTCGAAGTTAATGGATATTCGAAGAAAATCATTAACAAATTCCTTCTTAATCCTCCTAGACATCACTCAGAAGAAACAAATAGATTCAAAAGCAATATATCTATTCCTTACATAAGTACTGTTTCACATAAATTAGCAAAAGGTCTAAAAAAATACAATATCAGAACCTTGTTCACTCCACTTCCAAAGATCCGTTCCTTAATTAGCCACCCAAAACCTTGTCATCATCAACTCAAATACCCTGGCATATTATGAAATGCAATATTCCTTATTTCGGGCAGACAGACAAATCTGTCGAAATGCGTATGGAAGAACACATGAGAGACATTACTTACAAGAGACAGCGAGCAAGTGCATTATCAAGTCATATCCTTTTCTCGGCTAATCCTAATGATGATAACCAAAGTCACAAAGTCTGCTGGGAAAAATCTACAAACATCTTCCGTTGCAGTGACGAAATAGAGAGAAAAATTGTGGAATCGAGAGAAATCATCTTCAATCCTGTTCATCTAAATAACAACTTAAGCTACAACCTCCCAGATAGTCATTCAGCTGTAATCATGTACAGGCGTTCACGTGATGCAGCAAGCACGCACTCTCCCAACAATGCAACAAATGAAAGAACAGCTTCAAATACAACTACAACGTTTTCATGCTAATTATGTATAAAAACTGTCTATGTTGTTCATAGCCTTTTAACCCTCAATGTTTAGTGTTTTTTTTTTCTTTTATAATGTCACCTGAAGAAGTCTGTTACAGGCCGAAACTAGTAGTGTCTTTATATTAAAACCTTTTTAATTAAATCTCGGTTCTAGTCATTCAATTTTTTCATAAAACTATATATATATATATATATATATATATATATATATATATATATATATATATATATATATATATATATATATATATATATATATTAATGTTCATTATTTACTCGGTAGAACTGTATATAAAAAGAGGAAATTAAATGACTTTATACCGATAATGACAAATTTATTGTTAAGATACAACTAGTTTCGTTGAAATACAACATCTTCAGGTATCATTGGCAAAGAATAAAATAAAAAATAACAGACACATGAAAAAATACATTAACATATCTAGTATAAAACAAGTATATTTAAAACGGAATGCGTGCTAGAGTTCCAACTGAAGTTGACTACGTGCGTGAGCTGGTATTAGTGCTCCAGTATTGGACAGTGGCAATGTGCGCATCAGAAATATTATAGCTAAGGCTGTTATTAATATGAGACGAATCAAGCGATATTTCTTTAGATTCAATTATTCGTCTTTCCAGTTCATTATAGCACACATGGATATTAGAGGTTTTTTGCCAGTCAACGATGTGTTGGCGGCCATCATCTGCGTTGATGGAGAAGAGAACATGGCTAGAGAGAGAGCGCTGGCTCTGGTTCTGTTGTAATAAATGTCTCTTTGATGTTCTTCTATGCGTAAAAGGATGGATTTAGCAGTCTGGCCGTAATATGGTTTGCCACAATCACACGAAATCTTATACACTCCTGGATAATGAGTAGGAAGATGTTTCATTTTAGGTCTACTTAGTATGGAGCGAAGTTTATGGAACGTAGTGAAGCAAGTTCTAATGCTGAATTTCAACATTAGAACTTGCTTCACTACGTTCCGTAAACTTCGCTCCATACTAAGTAGACCTAAAATGAAACATCTTCCTACTCAGTATTCAGGAGTCTATAAGATTTTGTGTGATTGTGGCAAAACATATTACGGCCAAACTGCTAAATCCATCCTTTTACGCATGGAAGATCATCAAAGAGACATTTCTTACAACAGAACCAGAGCCAGCGCTCTCTCTAGCCACGTTCTCTTCTCCATCAACGCAGATGATGGCCGCCAACACATCGTTGACTGGCAAAAAACCTCTAATATCCATGTGTGCTATGATGAACTGGAAAGAAGAATAATTGAATCTAAAGAAATATCGCTTGATTCGTCTCATATTAATAACATGGCTATAATATTTCTGATGCGCACATTGCCACTGTCCAATACTGAAGCACTAATACCAGCTCACGCACGTAGTCAATTTCAGTTGGAACTCTAGCACGCATTCCTTTTTAAATGTACTTGTTTTATACTAGATCTGTTAATGTGTTTTTTCATGTGTCTGTTATTTTTTATTTTATTCTTTGCCAATGATACCTGAAGAAGTTGTATCTTAACAATAAATTTGTCATTCTCGATATAAATTCATTTAATTTCCTTTATATATATATATATATATATATATATATACTGTATATATATATAGTTAGGTATGTTGGTTATTAAACTTTTCGGAAGGAAATAAAAGTTCGTTCGTAAGAAAGAATTTATATTAAAATCCTATGTAATCTCATGAGATGCGAATATGGCACATGATTAAACAAATGTTGGAGGTAAGAAAGGGATAGAAATGATGGGCTAGTCAGTTGTTTAGTTTCCTTCAGTGACTTCAAAAGTTCTCAGAATTAATTGATTTTGATACTGGCTGTGACTACCACCTTTTCCTAAAGATTCTTTTCCTCCTGTTTCCTCTTGGTTAAAGTGGTTTTGTATTTAAGCACTTTAGATTCCTTTGACATTTTCTATTTTTATTTCATTTATAAAGGGTGAAACGTTCCAAAAATTTTATATATGGTTCTTAAATTCGATTAGTAACTTCAACTCTAGAATATTTAGCTCGGTTTCGTTCCTGATTGCCGTGATGAGGTAAATTAATTTCTTGTATTCGTCGCTGAATTCGGCCACATGTATCTTCTTACCACCACCACTCAGAAAAAAAATGGCCTCGTGTCTTGGTGTGAATAGGAAACACACGACCACATCAATCATTTTAGATGTAAGGATTATGTGTAATGCTCTTCTCTTAAAAACTGTGTATGAGGGCAGATATTTCTAAAATAAGAAAGTTTCCAAATTTCTCTGCCTTATTGGATGATATTTACATATCTACGTTTTACGGTATAATTCCGACGAAATATGTTTTGAACTTTTCTATTCCCCCTTCCCTTGTGTTTTTGACTAGTGATGTTTGGATTTATACACCACATTAGAATGGAGAGGTTTCTGTTGATAAGAAACGAAAATTTGAGTACATGTATTCAGTATTTTCAAATACATTGGTGTATAATTGGTGTGCCAGCATTGTTGGCCGAGCAGTTAGCGTATCCGTTCTCCAGCCAAAAGGCTGAGGGTTCAAATCCCGCTGTGGACATGGGTATATGTGATTGTCTGTGAAAAGATTGTCTGCGATTTTCAACCGGTGTGGAGCGAGATGTCTTCAAGTGTGCCGCGAGATTTATGAAAACAAATTAATTGATAGAAATAATGTGGTAATTTGCGCATTTGTTTATTAGTGTCTAGTCTTCCATCTTCTTGTGTGTGTAAATCAACCAAAATTATGCCTATTTTTTCCAGTTCATCAAAAAAAATTAAAATAATATATTTTTAGTGTTCCTCAGAATTTTAATAATTAGTCTAGGTGTGCCGTGTTATGAGAAAGGTTGAAAATCACTGGTGTAGATGATAACGGTAGTTGAGGTTCGTTGTTGAAAGACTGAGTGGTGGAGACATAGAGCTGTAGAATAGATGCCTCCCTCGATGAGTCTTTGGACTCGGTGGCGGTATCACGTAGTAATAATAATAATGCTGTTATGGGTATTAGTGTAACTGACCTTTTAACCTTTTTTATATGCTTGAGAAAAGCAATACAATTTCCGGATTCTGCTTTTGTGTTTCCATGCACATAACGCTGAAGCTCCAAATATCTTATTAGGTACAAGCATACTCACAGACATACACACACACACACACTTTCTCTCAGTTGTTACTAGCAAAAGGGAATATTTAATCAGATCATCATCATCATACCCTTATTACATCTCTTATATGTCCTTCATTATTAAATGTATCCCTGTCTGCAAAATAAAAGTAGTGGCGCCTGTTAATTAAAGAATTCCAGTGCTGCGATGCCTGTACTTGAGATTTCTTCAATACTTATCTTGAAATGTAATGATTCTGGGAACACAATCAGCGTTTCAAATGTTAGTATATTTAGATATGTTACTGAAAGTCTGTGTATTTCGCAATATACACAGAATTAGGATAAATTTGCTCCACGTCGTGTATATAATTTTCAATGAAACACGCAAATCAAAAGTTTTTTTTTTATCTTATATTAGATTCTTGAATTTTATTTGAATGATTAGGATATATTCTAATTTAGTAATTTGGATAAGGGAATTCTGAGATGTAAATCTATTTTCTAACAGCTATTTCATTTATGAAAAGGCTGATGGCATAAGTAGAATGCAATGCATTTATATTCGCTATTTCTCTTTATTTATGAATGTCTTCTCTATTAGACATCCTGATTTCTACAATATATATATGTAAACAAAATGCACGCTATATGTTTTCATGAATGTTGGGCTCGAATGTCTGTTCCGAAATGCCAAAATATAAGATGTTATAAGTGTTATAAAAATGATTACATATACTGAATTAGCTTTAAGTACCTAGAGCACAGTTTCTATTTCTGCAATCTCAGTCATATATGTTTTTGGAAAGCAACCAAGGGTGTAACGGTGAAGAGATGATGTGGGGACCATGGATTCTGCTTCGTTGGTAGTGAAAATATTTCGCGACATATCTCTTGACTTGAATAGGCTTCCCATCCAGGATCTACAACAAAATAAGTTATTATATAAAAGTGTTGTAAATAACATGCTTTATCTCATATTGAAATAAAAATAGTCACGGATTTAAGCAAAACAAAATGATAAGATAATCAACTCACATATTTAGTAAATATTTATTTTTTATATTACATTTATTTAATGTATGAAATGCTAGAAACTTATATTTCTTAAAGTAACGAAGTTAAAAAGTTTTCAAGAATGAGCAGTACGCTCTACAGGCTTTTCTTCATGGAACTTTTTTTCAAGCTACTTCAGAATGAGTAGAATGGTTTTCACATCGGATGATCAAGTCGCATATTCACCCAAATTTATTGCAAGATGATTCCATAAATAATTTATTTATTTCAAACGTCTAATTAATTTAGTAATTCGAAATCTCTAAAATACAGCCACAAGATTATGATTTTTTTGTTATAAGAATGAGAATATAAGAAATATTTAAAAATGTATCAGTAAAACGCATGCTATCTTTTATTTTGGCATAATTATAAACATAGACAGTAATATAATCAATGCAACATCGAATGCAACAAACAAGCATTAATATCTGTTATTATCGAATGTGTTACATTTTTTCGGTTGTTTATAAATGCAATGCACATATTATATTCTAGCATTATATGCTAGAATTAGGGACAGCTTGTTATTTAAAATCAGCATTTGCAATATAATAATAATAATAATAATAATAAAAATCAGCTAACGCCTTTTTATTCCCGTATACGGGGAGTAGGCGAGGCCATTTAGCACTATCTAACTTTTGGAGACTGAGTGGGCAGTTCTATCTCCACTGGTACCATTCAGAGATAGATAGCCCAAGGCTATCACTAATTAAGCGGTACTCAGTGAAGAGAGACGGCTCAAATGTTCCGCCATCTCGTGGTCCCTAACCCTAACACAATATATTTAATGTCTGAAATGTGTAGCTCAGTGGATGTGGCGTTTGTCGACCACGGCGCTTGACGGCACGAAGGAAGACTTGGTTTCGAGTCTAGTCGGCGACTAGAGGAAATTTTTCTAAGCCTTTTTTCGACCGGTTCCCGAGTTAGTCGATCTCTGGCACGGGCAAGCAGGTTTTTCCTCCCAGAAACTCGGGTTTTTCGTCCTGTAAACTCAAGAAAATCGACCGTAGAAACCACATTATTGCAGACATTAATAATAATAATAACAATAATAATAATAACAACTCTTTTTTTTATTTCATATGTATTTATTTATTGATTGCTAAAATATTTATACATGCAATAAGCATCTTGTGTGATATTGCACCTTATAATTTTACAGAGTTCAGCACTAAGTGTGGCAATTCCTACATTGGATTTCAATTAAAAATTTTAATAATACGTTTTTGCCTTTATATTATGTATTTACAACACATGTTCTTCTAATATTAACAATGAAGATTATATAGAATTTTTTGTATAATTTTTTATTTTTTATTTTATTATTATTATTTTTAATTTTTATTTTATTATTATTATTATTTTTTTTTTTAAGTTTGAGAAAGAGTGATTATACATACAAATTTCTGCATTTGCTTATAAGGATTTCTTGTAGATGAGTGAGGCAAGTTAATACTTCGAAGTAGGTATACTTCGAAGGTTGGGTTAACTTTTCTGAAGAGAGTGGGATTTAGTCTTCACTATTTGTGTTGTTGCTACTGTTTATGTATGGTATGTTGTAGGCATTGGATGCTAGCGATTTGTGATGTGCATATTAGTATTAATGGTTTCTTAACTTTGTTGATATATTTTCCAGAGTTCGTTTTTTAATGTTCTGTAGTTATCTACGTGTTTTAACTTTCTTGGTAGTTTGTTGAATTGCGTGGGTATCTGAGTTGATCTCACAAAAGAACCGTATGAGTTGTTGAAGGGTGTGGGGATGTAGAGAGTTGTTGTAGGTCGTATTATATGATACGTGTCTCTGTTGTTTCGATAGGTGATGTTGAAGTAAATACTTATTAATGTCATGTAGTGTTCCAGGTTTTTAATGCTCAGAATTCTGTGTATGGTCATGTGCTTTTCTGATATTGGTTGTTTCGTGTAAGGCGTACACTTGACACATTTTCCTGTGTAGTGTTTCTAATTTTGTTGGGTGGCTGTTTGATGTATTTACATACACTGTTAGTCCGTATCTGAGTAGGGATTCGCAGATACCGTGATATAGGAGTTTTTTTATGTTGGGTGGAATAATGTCTTTAACTTGGAAGAGTTTAGCTGCGATGACCCGGAGTTTGGTGTGTAGGTATCCTATATGTTTTGTCCATTTAAGGTGGGAATCTATATACAGATAGAGGTATTTTGCGTGTGTTATAGGTTTGATTTCAGAACATTGGCAGGTATTTTTGTTGTTAATTCAGCGGTATGTGTGACAATGTATCGATAGTGATGCGGGGCGTATGATTCTTGGGTTGTGTATTATCAGTGTCGTTGATTAGAACTGCGTTTTCGTGGAAGTATGTTGTGATTTCGTTCAGGTCTTGTTGTGCTTTGCAGAGAGCTGAGTGAATGTCTGTGTGGATTGCTAGTAGTGCAGTGTCATCTGCGTGTTGAAATATTTGACTTCTTATGGATGTGTTATGAACATCGTTAATGTATATGTTGAATAGAGTAGGTGATAATATGGCACCTTGAGGTACACCGTGTTTTACTTATATACTCCGACTATGACATGTACCTATTTTTGTTACTTGTGTTCTGATTGAGAGGTAGTTCTTGAACCATGTATGCAGTGTTCCTCGTATACCTATTGAGTATAGTTTGATGAGTAGTATGTCATGTACAAGTGTGTCAAATGCTTTAGTTAGGTCCATCAGTATAAGGATGGCGTACTTCTTTATGTCGAGATCTTTGTTTATTGTATCGGCGATGTCTTATAATAAAGTAATGGAGCTTTTTGTTTTCTGAAAGCCGTATTGGTTTTGTGAGATGATGTTGAACTTCTGTAAATAGTTCTGTAGTCTGGTGTGTGTTATTTTTTCTAGACTTTTTGAGATGACTGGTAGTGTAGCTATTGGTCTGTAGTTCTGAGTATCGTTTCTTTTGCCGTGTTTGTGTATTGGCGTAATTACTGCAGTTTTTAGTTGTTGTGGAATAATGCCTGTGTCGAATATTATGTTCACGAGTTTCAAAAGTATTGGATTTATTTTTTCAAAGTGTGTTATAAGGTCTGTGAGTCTTATTTTGTCTATTCCTAGAGCGGTCTTTCGTTTTAGTTGTAGGATTGCTTCTTTCAGTTCCTGGTTTGTTATGGGTGGAAAATACATCGTTTGTTGTTGACATTGTGTCGGTATTTTTATGTTGATCGTTGGAAGTTTGTCTTTTTTGAGTTGTGTGATGTTGCTCGTGAAGGCATGGTTGAATGAGTTTGCTAGTTCCTCTTGGTTTGTGTCCTGACCGAAGCTTTTTGCAATAAAATCTTGTGCTGAAATTTTCTTTTTTATTAATTCATTGAGTGTAGCCATTGTTTGCTTAATGTTTTCGTTATATTCCATGAATTTTTGGAAGTAGCAGCGTCTTTTTGCCGTACGAAGTTTTGTTGTTAGTTTATTTCTTGTGTTGTTGTATATGGTTTGCAAATGTGTGTTACTGGGTGACGTTTTAAGTTTTTTTTTCCATATATTTTCTTTTACAGTAATAATATTTAGTATGTCGTCATTTATTTATAGATTGTTGTCTGTTTGTCGCTTCATTTGTGTAGGTTTTGTTGCTTTTTTGCATATTTCTGTGAACTATAGTTGAAAATTCTCGTATAATGTTACAGGATCATTTATTTTAAGTAGGGAATTCCAGTCTGTGTTTTTTTACTTGGTTTTCGACAATGCTCTTTAGTATGATCGAGTTTTGTCGACTTTTGTGGTGATGCCAGGGGGAGTAGGAAACGTAATAAAACGAAGTTGAGACAAAATAGTGATCGGCAATTTTTACGTTAATTACTGATGATGTATATGTATGGATGGGTGCCCGTATGTTGATATGATCTATACATGATTGTGTTAGTGAGTTATTGAGTATTTCTTCTCTTGTTGGGGAATTAATGGTAAGGTTTATGTTGTACTGACTTAGTATATTAAGATATGTGTTAGTGGTTGAAGAAGCGTGGTCAAGAGTATTTATCTTAATATCTGCTATTTGGATGAACCTGTGCGTTGTACGCGGTTCGATGCCGCTTAGCCATGTTTCTAACTCGTGAAGAAAACCGAGTGGATTATTATCTGGGGGTCTGTATATTGTGTTTATTGTGTATTTGATACTATTGTGGCTATTTGTGAGTTCCAAAATTAGTTTTTCCGCACGTTCGAAGTGAGTTTGTTTTTCTGTCACATTGTATTTTTCTTTGATAAATGCCACAATGCCACCTCCTCTTTTTTTTGGTCTATATAAGTTGTAGGTTTGATAATTATTTATGTTGTATGCGTTAATTTCTGTGTTGTTTATTGCATCTTCGGTCAGTGATAATAATAAATTATATTAAAATCGCCTAAAATAGAGTATTACAAGATGAATACAAATGCAAACAGAATAATCTAACAGATAAAACGATTTAGATAAAACGATTAGAATCGCAAAATAAACTATTATAGAAGCAAATTAACAACCGTTCAGAGCGACATGAAGGAAACCTGCCACGTGATCAATAAAATTCTACATAATACACACAAGTAATACACGGAATCAGATCATAACACATCAAAAGTACCCAACTAAGCTATGTCATGCTATACTAAAACTGTTAAGTAATATATTTCAAACAGGGTAAATACCTGAAACACTGAAGACTACATTAACCACTCTCATACTTAAACACGAAAAAAGAAACATTATAAGTAACTACAGAGTTGGTAATCAACCAAATTTTGGACCGCACTGTGGAATGCAAACCCTGCACATACGTAGAAAAAATTCCACATCATTCCCGAAACAGGACATGGTTTTCAACAGCATAAAGGAATAACCACACTCCTGAAATGTTTTCACTTACCTAATAAAAGCTGCTTAGATAAAAACAGAATAGATGAAAACATAAGATAGTAACAAAAGAGTTTGGCGCATTCGTACGACGTCTGCTCCTGTGGTTGAAACCATACACGGAAAACAGAAAGCACATTACACATAGAAGATCGGTAAATAGCAAAGAGCTACCTGCAAATTCTGTAGCTGTTCATCTTTATAGGATCAACGTACAGCAAACAGCTACCTGTAACATCTGGAGCTGTTCTTCCACTCATTCTGTTTAACATATCCACACAGACACACCACAATAAACGGTTTCCCGTATATGGTAATATCTTTCAATATCCAGACAACATGGACACACATTCCATTCACAACGACGCTAGCACAGTTTAACACACACATGCAACACGAAATCAATCTGATTACCAAACGGATAACTGAACAGCGCATATATATCTAAACCCTGAAAAAACCAAGTTAATGATGATAATAATAATAGTAACAATAACAATAATAGAATACCCAACGCAACCCATAGAAACTAAATGTCTCTCTCTTCTACCATCATAAAACTACAACATCACACAGGTGAAAATAACTCGTTACTTCGGAGTTCACTTCCATGCTGATAAACGTTGGAATATCCATCAAAATTTTCTACGCAACAAACTCGGGATAATAGCAAGCAAAGCAAATCGATGAAAAGACATTGCTACCACCTACAGAAAAAAAAAAAAAAAACGAATCTATGAGGCATTATCTGAAAACATTATAAGATATGCACTTACCTCATACGCATCTGCGAAGGTTGCTATGTTAAAGTCAGTGCTAAACAAAATGTTAAAACTGGTATTCTGGAAACAAAGAGATTCCACACTCCTATGAGGTGCAATGACAGAATACCAAATATTTGAGGTAAAACACGTATCCTGTTACAGAGTTATGCTAAAGCACTACTTCAGTCGAACCTACAGAATAAATAGAACAACAAATCCGATAGCACTATAGTCAACAAACTAATCACGTATGTAGAATCCGGAGATTCTACACACCTGACATGTTCAAAATGCTGCCATTCGAGAAGAGAAACCTAGGGACCTGAAAAGAATTGAAACGGGCGCTATATTGTAGCGAGATGCAAAATTAGAGAAAAATTACTTTTAAAGAAATACCATAACGAAAAATACCAAATTCCTTTCAAACACCAAAAAAAAAAAAAAAAAGGACACAAACAGGCCTGGCCATTTTCCCTTCAAAAAAAATTTAAAGCGCGCACATACAGTGTTTGTCCGTGGATGCGTTGTACTTGCGTCTACACGTTAACTAGGAAAAATGCACTTGTATATAACTTAATATACTCGTATATGCATCTGTGCATGTACTGTACATATGAACGGTTAAATAGAAACCTGTCTCGCTATGGATACTGGAAACAAAACCACCACGAAAATCTAATAATTTCCGCAAGATAGCTCAGCACAAACTTAGAGGGAGACATCCTAAACACCAATAGAAATAATAATAATAATAATAATAATAATAATAATAATAATAATAATAATAATAATAATAATAATAATAATAAATAATAAATAAATTAATTAATTAATTAAAAAAGAACGTTCTTTGTATTTTTAATTGAGCAGAAAATGTAATAATAAAGCAAAGTACCCAGTAATTTGTAAAATTGTTTTCGTGAAAAATAACATCTATTTTAACTGTATGTATGTAAATACGCTTTATAATAATAAAGTAAGATAATGATTTTGAAAATACAGTATGTTGCAAACTTATTGTGACACCTTACGTTCCATTTAAATTTCGGATCTTATCACATGCAATAAAAGGTGAAATATGCTGCGCTTTGCATTGTACTCAAGATGCCACACTCAGTTGAAATGACAGACTTCCAAACGTAGGATGATATTTGAGTTCACATCAGCGTCCTTTCCGTCTGTGACATAGCTGTGATAGTGACTTTCTGTCTGTGACCTGTCTCAGTATACCGAAATCCACTGCCGCTTATATCATTCGTAGATCGCGCTACCACAGCCTTGGCAGGCCACCAACATCCACTGAACGAGATCGAAGAGCTTTGTCTCGGAATATTCGATGATCCCTCAAGTCATCATCTGCGGACCTCACAGTCAACCTGGAAACTGCTGCAGGGACGTCTGTCAGCACGAAAACTGTCCGAAGAGACTTAGATGCCTAAGGTTATCATGGCAGAGCTGTGAAGAAGCGACATATCATCTCCTTCAACGTCAAACTACGGTTGGACTGATGTCTTTCAAACCGTCCTGGATGTAGATGATGTAAAAAGGGTTCTGTTGAGCGACGAATCACGCTTCCAAATGTTTCACTCTGTTAGTTCTGTTTCGATATGGAGATTGGCCGAGGAATGGTTCCGGCAGGACTGCATCATTCCAACTATCAAGTTTGTTGAATGCTCGGGAATAATATGCAGGTGTTCCAGACAGATCTAGCTTGGTACGTTGTTGGACAGCTCAAACGTATGATATCATATGGCTACCTAGACATACTAGACAACTTGACGCATCCCATACTGTTCAAATACTTCGGCAGTGACCTTTTCATTTGTCAGCAGGACAATGCTCCATGCCATACTGCACTGAAGATGCAAGATTAGTTTCCACAAAACAATGTTGAAATGCTGGACTGGCCGGCTCAGAGTCTAGAACTCAACACCATCAAATATCTTTAGGACGAATTAGAACGCCTAATTCACTCCAGTTCGATGTGTCTTCGTAGACTGCTAACTCGAGAGCATTACTGCAACTGGAGAGCCTGTTACATATCACTAGCCGTGTCAGAAACATTCACCTCTTAAATCTAAATCCGCATATCTAAGAGTCTGTCCTTGGGCTTTATTAATCGCCATTGCATAGTTTTCTTTGATTTCATTTTTTTTAGTTCTAAATATTTCATTTAGTAATACCTGCGGTGCAATATTTCATCCATTTTACTTTCAACACAATCAGTTATCTTAACAAAATGTAACACTGTTCATAACTACTTACAAATTTCCCATTATCATCATCATACTTACCATTGATATATTTTACAAGTTTTAAGCTAAGCCCTCCTGCTTCGCTGGTGCTTTCGTTATGGTGTATAATTGTGAGCATTATAACATTTGTTTGTAAATAACATTAAAAGTATCATCATCATGGACAATTTCGGAGCAACATAATAGGAATACCTGTTTTCAATTTAATTTTATGAAAGGGTAATCCAGATGAATTGCGCGAATTTAAAAATTTCCATGGGAAAATGAGCTTCGTATACATCCAAAGGAGTATCTACTGATTTTTAAACGCTGACAGATCCATTAACCTTATTAAAAACCAACTTGTTTATTATTGACACTGCGTCATTTCGAGGAGCGAGGATAGCTCTCTTCCTGAACCAAGCACGTGCTTCTCTCTTATATTCGCATTAGATCGGTAGACACTGCACAAGTTTTGAGAAGGAATGTGCATTAGAGTCTTCATGTAGGCGAATACGCATATTGATTTTGAGGGAAAACGTTTCTATACCATGCTATACTGACGATTTCTTAAGGTAGGCATTCACTTCCTCCGCCCTGGTTCCGCGGGATACGACGGGCAGTGTTTTTCGAAAATCACTGGCAAATTAAAACGTTATTCCACCTATCATTCGATCGTCTGATCTGATATTCCTGAGTGTTCTCAGTTGATCGCTTCAAGAGATGTTTTATGGGACAACATTGAATATTCATCCCAAGCAATCAAATAAACCTTTTCTAATAATTTCTACAAATTATTTTGTTTTGATATTGCACATAAGTGTATCATTAGTCACATTTGTAAGTAGTAATTTGAAAATGGAATAAACAATTCGACCACCGTGCAATAGAGTAGCTGCTATTACCTAGGATGCCACAGCCAGAGCGATTTTACCTTGGCTTCTCAACTTGGCTTCTCAATTTATCCAATAACAAATTTAGTAAAAATGTTTTTCAAGTACCATCTGGAGAATCCAATAAAAACACTTTACCTGATATTAAAACTGCAAAAAACTTAGGTTGATCTGAAGTTAATGAATGTTTGTGCCGACGTAATAAATTCCAAGGATCAGATCATTGAAATTGTGTGAGGATTTTCTCATGCAATTTCAATTGTACACATAAATTTCAATTGCACTCTAAATTTCAACATTTATATTTGCATTAAAAGTTCCAGACAAAACTGGATTATAAGGCACTATATAGCTATTATCTATTTCCAAAGTTCCTTGGTTATTATGTATGCTAGCAATTCGGCCCCCAAAGGGAGGAGCACGTCGATGATATCGTAGATATCCATCCTCACCTGCATGAGTTTCATTAATAAATGATCTTGAATATCTATTCGTGCACTTTCCTGACTTCATGTACGGTGAATATGGATGAATAGGTCCGCATGAACTGTGCACCACAAGTTTTGATTTGATATCACACAGTTCTTTGTCACATCGAGGAGAAGGTATCTCACACTTATAAATGGATCCAATTTCATGATTCCTGATTTGATATCTGAGCCAAATCTATATGTGCTCATATAGCAATCCCATTCATTGCAAGATATCTTCTTGGTGTAATATATCTTCCGAAAAATGATTTTTGTTGCAGTGAACCAACATTACAGCGAATGTTGTACATTTGACCTATGTAGTGGATATGGAACAGCTCTTTATCACATTGAGGAGAAGGTATATCAGCGCTTATAATGGAACCGATTTCATGACTCCTGATTTTATCTTCGAGTCAAATTAATATGCGAGCGTGTTGCCATCTCTTTTATTTTTGCAATTCTGCTTAATACATATAGCACCCCCACTCTCCAAAAATCTTGTGCTTTGTGAAGAGATTCATCAATTTCATCAGCTTACCGTGAAAAACAGTTGCAATGGGGTCATTTCTGTCATAAGTTTTAATTACAGGATAGCAGATTATCAGAAATCTCTGGCCAATTACTATTGCAGGTAATGAAAACGTCACTGCCACTGTATGCTCTATTTGCCATTGCATCCTGAGTCTTTTCGTCGAAATAACGGGGATTTTCAAGAAAGAAGTAGGCAATATTTTAATTTAGTCAAAGGTTAAAGCATTTTCATCAACCCGCAATTCATCGTGGAGATGTATATAATTTTCTACTCGAAGTTTACTTGGCTTTAAATCTATGTATGTGAGACGCTCGGACTCAATTTTAGCATATATGACAACTGAGTACTAATTGATGAGTTGACCATATCTATGAAGGATTTGAATTTTCCATCCATGCCATCATGAGATACGCGTAAAATTTCATTGCTGAAACGGTTTTTCTATTTGTTGGTTATCCACTTGCTGGATTCATTTGTGGTATATCAATGCAATATCCATCCCCTCCTCTGCAAAATAAAAGTGGATATTGGAATGCATCATAGGCTGTACGGGACTCGCATATCCGTTTCATTCTATCGTCGCGACTATGTAAGATTATGTCTGTGAGATTGAATTCTTGTCCCGTAATGACAATTGCTACGTCATTAGCTGTGGGCACATTGAATCTGACTGCATGATATCGTGTCAGTACATGGTTTGCATGTATGTCGTCTTAGTTGTTTCACATTTTTATTATATACACAAACGTTTAAGTTTGTATATATATTCGTGTATATTTACATATACACGTATATATGTGTGTGTTATGCTGATGTAACATACTTTGTAAATCAAATATAATATTTGAGTTCAACATTGTGATCTGTCTACAACGAAAACCTGCTTGTTTGTGTAGGTTTCAAACGAAAATAAATTTGTAAAGATTTATGATCATTTGGTTCTACGGAAAAGAAACCTCCAGCCAAATGGTACACTTGAACTAGCACCTTGAAAGTAGGCATGAACCCCCGTTACAACTGGCTGCTTTGCAACAAATGATGTCATTTTAAATGCGGAAAAGTAAGCTCGATTTTTTCAATAAATTGACGAGACTGTGAATGTTCCATTGTAATGAGTAATAATATTGGTTCAGGAGGAACTATGATTTCATCTAGATCACCTTTCCATTCAATCGGTACTATGATATACTACAGACATAGCATCAACCACAACTGTTGAATCAGTGGAATATCTTATATTACAATTGAAAGAGAAAAAACACCATTCCTTATTATTCCAAGAAACTTCAATTTCCCTCTGTCTCTCTGTCTCATATGTAGTTGCCGTGGCATATTCGAAATAAAAATAAAAATATTTATTTTTATACCTATGATTGGTAGTTTTTAATAGATAAACTCTATTAAAAACTCTAATAAACTTAACGAAAGACGTAATATCATAATATATAACAAAAGAAATTAATGATAATAAAATTGTAATAATATCTCGCAACAGTAATAACGAAATAATAGAAATAACTATAACAATAGAATTTAACAATATCTAAAAAATGACAGTGGACAGATATTGTTAAACTGCAGGGAAAGAGGTAAAAAAAATCACTCAGTAATCTAGAGGAGTACATCGATGAAAATGGACAAAACCATCTTTGGAAAATCCTCTATTGGTGAAAAATCATCGAAATCAGCCGATTCGTTCTCGAATTATAAGCGAACATTGAAAACGGACTTTGCTTATATATATATGTTAAAAAATACGAAGCAATTTTCTACATATATATATATATATATATATATATATATATATATATATATATATGTAATTAATTTTTTAAACTTGGGGATACTGTATATTAGGGTTACCAAGTAATTTTATAAGCTTGGTTATTTAACCCCTAATCCCAAGTATGCAAACAATAAAGTTTGCGCCTGAAACATAGTTCAAGTTTAAAGATGGTTCAACACCAGGGCAACTCATTGTAAAGGTGGGTAAATCTTTTAGTGAGATGTGCTTTACATTATGGGAAAATACCAAGAATGGTGATCAGAGCTTTACCCACCTTTACAATGAGTTTCCCTGGTGTTATACCATCTTTAGACTTGAACTACTTAATTGTTTGCATACATGGGATTAGGAGTTAAATAACCAAGCTTATAAAATTACTTTTGGTAACCATAATATATATACTCCACCCTTACCACGAGTTCCCTCAGTATGGCACTACTTGTAACAGTTGCCTCGGTGTGGCACTACTTACAAGAGTTGCCTCAGTCTTGCACTATGTGCAGGCGCAAACTTGACATACTTTCTGTTTGCTTACTTGGAAAAAAAGATTAAAACCTAGCTTATAAAATTGCTTGGTATCGTAAATATACTATATACCAAAGGTAAAAAAACTTTCTACATCTAACTCTCATCTTGAGATTTTTATTAAATGGTTCAGAGCACCTTGTGGCAACTTGTTTAGGTAAAATTCATATAATCTCTGCATTACTTCAACCTTATCATTTTTAGGTGTGGCCCCCACTGATGAAACCTCAATAAAGGTCGAAACCGGTATGGAGAGTAGCCCCTGACTTTAATGCATAGCATCATTCATCTCCGCAAGGGGATGTGCTTTGCATTAGCGGAAATCGGAGCTTACTAAACCTTTACCCCGAGTTGCCTCAGTATGGCATTACTTACATGAGTTGCCTCAGTCTTGCACTAGGTGCAGGCACAAAGTTGACATACTTGTCTGCGTACTTGGGAAAAAGGATTAAAACCTAGCTTATAAAATTGCTTATTATCTTTAATATATGTATATATATATAATCTCAGGCTCCCACTGACGAGACCTCAATAAAGGTCGAAATCGGTCTAGGTAGTAGCGGCCCTTGCCTTTAATGCATACATCTCGGCAAAGGGATGTGGTTTGCATTAGGGGGAAATACTAAAGAAAGTGATTAGACCTTAATCCACCTTTACCACGAGTTGCCTCAGACTTGCACTATGTGCATGCGGAAACTTGACTTTCTTGACTGTTTCTTTCCTTGGGAAAGAGGATTAAAACCAAGTTTAAATAATTACTTGGTATCTTTAACATACATATACAGTATATATACACACACACACACACACACACACACACACACACACACACACACACCCTCTGTCCAAAAATAAACCGAACGTTTCGAAAATAGAAGAAACTAGTGGCGCCACCTGTCGAATCCTTTTGCTGTCGAAAACGGCAACCTTCAATAGTGTTGTGTCAACTGTTTTTGACATTTGTTTCAATAGAAGCCGAGTTATAGTGCCAAAAGTGACAGTGTGTTTTGACGAACGGTAGTAAAATGATTTTTCAAATGGAGAGCTGCGATTGACTTGTGTGTTAAACTTGGTAAAAGTTTTACCGTAACCCTTCAAATGCTTCTAAAAGCATACGGGGATGAATTCTTATCCCATACTCAAGTTATCGAGTGGTTTAAGCGATTGCAAAGTGGTCGTGAGACGTTCAGGAAGACATCCAAAAACTGGACTGAGCGAACTTAACATCCAAAAAGTGAGTGATTTCATCAAAGAAAACCCAAAATCGTCCTTGAGATTGATTGAGTATGAATTGGGGATTCCAAAATCAACTGTGCACAACATTTTGACCGAGAGTTTGGGCCTTCGTAAATTGAATTCACGATATGTTTCCGACAAGTTGACCGAACACCAAAAAATGTATTGAATTTAACACTCCGAGGACCTCATTAAAACCGCTCGTAAGGACTTAGACTTCCTTGAAATGATTGCTGCTGGTGACGAATCCTGGAGTTTTTAGTATGAGCCGAAACAAAGCTCCAGAATGCTGAGTGGAGACCACCAGAAGAGGAGAAGTCAAAAGCAAAGACAATGCATTGTTTCTATGATTCCAAGGATATTATCCACAAAGAATTTGTTCCGTTTGGAGAAACCGTCAATGGTGAGTTTTATATCGTAGTTTTGAAGCGATTGAAAGCGAGAATTCGTCGCGTACGGCAAGAATATCGTGACGACCGACCTTTCGTCAAAACACACTATCACGCTTGGCACTATATCTCGGCTTCTAATGAAACAAATGCCATGCCATATACCGTTGACAAAACACTAATGAAGGTTGACTCTTTCGACAATAAAAAGATACAACAGGTGGCGCCAATAGTTTCTTCTATTTTCGAAAATTTCGGTTTCTTTTTGGAAAGAGGGTGTATGTATACACACACACACACACACACACACACACACACACACACACACACACACACACACACACACACACACACACACACACACACACACACACACACACACACACACACACACACAAATTAATGTACTCTACATTTACATTGAATCTTTTTATGCAATATAATATATTTAATTGTATATATATGTAAGTATTCTGTATGATAATAAAACAAAAAAACTATTATTACTATTATTTATTTATTTACTTGACATTTCCAGCTAAATATTAGTAGTGAACAGAAATTGTGATAGTATTGCTTGAATTGTTTATTTGTAATTATTCTGTATTTGTAATGAGGATATCAAACTTTGTTGTTGTCAAACAAAATATTACTATTATTATTATTATTATTATTATTATTAATAGACATTTTAATATTGACTGAAGTATCTACGACAAACGAAGAGGCATCCACCTACCAAATGCCACACTTCCAACAACACAAACACTGCAGTCAAACAAAACGAAGCGGTAGTATAATAATATTTACCAAACATAGACTAGAAGTAACAGAAATAAACTATAAATTAGAATACGCAGAAAACATATGCATCGAAATTAAAAACATCAAAGAGGAAAACTCCCTGATATTAAACAACAATATACAGACCACCCAACTTAAGCACCACAAAATTCCTAGAACTAAACAGATGGCTTTCAGCCACGGAAGTAGGCCTCTCAGAATACTTGACAATAATAGGAGACATTAATATAAACATTAGGAACATAAATAATAACACAGAACAATACCTAGACCTCTTATCAGCATAGTCGGAAACACAACAACCTCATCATGCGTTGATCATATAAATATAAGGGCCCCTCCAAACAGGCACACAGTAGCCGTCATAACATGCAAACTGGCAGACCATTATTTCACAGCATTGCAGTTACACACTGAACCAGAACCCATAAAAGTCACTGAGACTACAAAAGAGTATTATAGCATTCTAAACGAAACAATAGTACACGATGAAATCAGAAGAACAGACTGGATGCAGATAGCATCTTTTGATCCTTCTGAAGCTGTATATAATAATCTTAAACTTGTATTTAAAATATTTAAAAGCTGAATACAAAAGAAAACGGAATCTCCTAACAACACAGAATAGAACGGCAAAAAGAAACTATTACAGCAACAAATTTACAACAGCTCAGAATGACATAAATGAAACCTGGCACCTGATTAATGAAATGCTGGACAATATACACAGAACCACTGCCTCAGAAACAATAAAACACAGCTTTGCCTGCGACCCCAAATCCCTCAAACAGTTGGCAAACAACTTTAATCAGCACTTCGTGAACTCTGTCCAAAAGCTACAAGAAACAACCCTTCCTCACACAAACGAACATTCTCCACTAGGTCCACGAGCAACCCAGTCGATGTAGTTCCCCACAGTAACAAAAAAAGAACTATCACTGGCAATTCAACAAATTAACCCTAACAAAGGACGGGAGATAGACGGAATCAAGAAACACTCGACCAACTTACTTCCAGTTATACAAAAACTGTTAAATAAAATCTTCGAAATGGGACACATAGCTGAAACACTGAAGAGTACATTAATCATACCCATACACAAACAGGGAAAAAGAAACATTACAAGTAATTACAGACCCATCGCCACGCTGTCTGTAATCAACCAAATCATGGAGCGCATCGTGCATCAGAAACTCTGCACATACGTTGAAAATTTTCAAATCATACCCAAAACACAATATGGCTTTCAAAAAAATAAAGAAAAAGCAACACACCTGGAAGATTTCAAAGATCTACTAAACGCTGCATTGGATAAAAACAGAATAACATTAATGGTATTCATTGACCTAACGAAAGCATTTGACACACTAACACACAAAACCTTGTTAACGAAACTAACCCATATCGGAATTGGAGGTCGTCTACTCCAGTGGTTTAAAGCATACACGAAAAACAGAAAGCACACCACACGTATAGGATCAGCATACAGCAAAGAGATACATGTAACCTGTGGAGTACTGCAAGGACCTATCCTATCTCCCATTCTATTTAACATATACACGCACGACATAAGCCAACTTCCCCTAAAAAGTAAAATCTTCCAGTACGCAGACGACACGGCCATAGTATCCATTCACAACAATGCAAATATCGCTCACACAAATATGCAACACGACATCAACCAAATCACTAACTGGTTAACCGAAAACGGAATATATATAAACCCAGGAAAAACAAAGCTAATGATATTCAAAAACCTCCAAACCCTGCACATAGAAACTAAATATCTCTCTATCCAACATTCATCCTCCTATATACAAAGCGTAGAACCTAAAATCACAACCATCACACAGGTGAAAACAACACCCTATCTAGGACTCCACTTCGATGCTGATCAAAGTTGGAATAGCCATACAAACTACCTACATACTAAGCTTAGGATAACAGCAAGCAAACTATACAGATTAAAAGACATTGTGTTGTGGCTACAGCGAAAACAGTATCAAAAAAATAATCAGTTTCTCTCCCATTCCCCGTCCTTCTCGTCAACAAGATTTTAAAAATGCCATCACCATACCCTACATCCGTGGCACATCTGAAAAAATAGCCAAGATACTAAAAAAGTACAACCTACACATAGCATATAAGCCCTACTGCAAACTTGCTACCCTTATCCGTTCTACAAATGGTCAGCTCCCTCCTCTCTCGCTGCCTGGAGTTTACAAAGTACCCTGTTCCTGTAAGCTGGCGTACGTTGGACAGACAGGCAGATCAGCATCCATCCGCCTGGAGGAACACAAGTCTTACATCTGTAAACACAACTATGGCCATTCAGGCTTGGCTGCCCATGTTTTGGACACCACCCACAGAGTATCATGGAAGAAAACTACCATGCTCCATCACAGCAAATTCAAGAAAGTGAGACTTTTCTTAGCAGCAGCAGCAGCTCTCAAAAACCAACCAAATCTTAATAAATACGGTTGCATTAAGCTTCCGAAAATTTGGGAAACACTCATCAACAGAGAGCCCACCTTACATTCCAGGCCACCTACTACCGCCCTTAGAGGGCGCTCCACCTAGATAGGACTTTAGTGTCACCCACGTGGTTTGGCTTAGTATTGTAAGATTTGTGTGTGCATGTTACATTAATCTGTTTTGTAATCCCTGTAGATGTCCTAGTGACTAGGACGAAATATAAGAAGTATTAATTCTATTTTAATTCCTTTAGACTGTTGTAAAAAATCCATTAAGCCTCCAACATGATGTCCTCACAGCACTTAAGCCTCTACACACGAACCGTTAGAAAAATTAAAAACAGCGTTAAAGAGTTAACAGAAAGACAGCATAATATTATATAGACAATCGAACTAGGCAAGAACTAAATTCTTTAAAACAACATTACGAACTCCTAAACTAACAACAGTATAAAAATGATCTCCTCATAGATCTCCTAGAAATTGCTACTGAACATTTAATTTACATGGTAATTCAGATAAGACAGAATGATTAAACTGCCGCTCCCATAGAATCATAAGATATCCAGCAGGTTCATCGACTACCTCAAAAACGGAAAAGAGAAGGTTTTTTCTGACCCCCCCCTCTATTGTGGTGTGACTTACTAACAGCAAGCCAAAAGTTAACTTCATAAAAGCTAGCAGGATTAAAAAAAACAGTAGTCAAGGATTTGAACAGAAATCACAACAATAATCCAATATACAGTACTTGTGAGGGTACCTAACACCATATTATGAGAAACTATTAAAATCATATAATGAAAGTAAAAACAGAAAACAATAACAAGTTTATATGAATAAGAGACAGCAAAATATTCCTTAAAAAGACACAAGATGCAAAGCCAATCCAAATAATATCCGTAGAAAATCTCCATAGGTTGCCACATTAAAAGAAACACTGATGAATTGTAAAGAAGCGAGCAACATGCAAACATACGTGAATACAGACCACCAAGCAGATGTAATCATGTAATCATGGAATCTGACAAGTTGTGTTGCCACATTATAAACTTGAAAACAAAATGGAAACAAGTGAATAGTGAATACCCCCCCCCCAGACAAAAAAGGACTATCCATTCTTCATATCAGCATCAGGAGCTTTGAAAAATACTGGCTTATACTACAAGCTTATCTGAAGTAAGATATCTCTTATAGACAACATAGATATTTTAATACTAACAGACGTATCCACAACAAACGAAGAGGCAACTAGACTGTTGTCTCCACTAACACAACAAGCAACCCAGTCATTGTGGTTCCCCACAGTAACAAAAGAAGAACTGTCACTTGCAATTCAACAAATTAACACTAACAAAGGACCACGTATAGAACTCAGACTAAAAGACATCAGAAAACACTCAAGTAGCCTATGACTAATTCTACTAAAACTGTTAAATAAAATCTTCGTAAACGGGTCCCACACTTGAAACACTAAAGACTGAATTAATCGCTCTCATACATAAATATGGAAAAAGGAATTTTATAAGTAATTACAGACCCATCGTCACATTGTCTATAATCAACCAAATCGTATTACGTATCGCAAACTTCATATACATTGATAAATTTTGAATAATCTAAAAACAACAAAATGGCTTTTAAATAAATAAAGAAACAGAAATACTCCTGGAAATTTTCACACATCTAATAAACGCTGCGTTAGATTAAAATGCGGCGATATGTCTGTAATTACTTATATAATTTCTCTTTCCATATTTATGTATGGGAGTGATTATGTATGGGACAGAAGGAGCTGAGCTGTTCTATCTCCCATTCTGTTTAATATATATACGCATATGATATTAGCCATCTTGCCCTAAAAGTATAATCTTCCAATACGCTGACGAAATGGCCATAGTATTCAATCACAACAACGCAAACATAGCTTACAGAAATATGCAACACAACATCGATCCCATCACTACGTAGTTAACAGAAAACTGCATATGTATATAAACCTTGAAAAAACAAAGCTAATGATATTCAAAAAACCCCAGACCCTACTCATAGAAACTGATCTTTTCATTATCACACATTCATCCGCCTATACACAAAGCGCTGATCCTAAAACCACAACCATAACATAGGTGAAAACAACAGGTTATGACGGACTGCACTTCGATGATGACCAAAGTTGGAATAGCAATACAAATTATCTGCACAACAAATTCAGGATAACTCAGCAAACTATATCGATTAACTCGCCATATCCAAATCCAACTCCCACACTTCAAAAAAGTTAGACAGCGCTCATGCAGTGGTAAACAGTGGGCGTGTGTACTCGCCTCTACACGTTAACTAGAAAAAAGCAAAAAAGCATAATATATATTTTATTATTATAACATGACGAGGTGAGTAGATGCCCTCTATCAAACATATCGATAGAGGGCATCTACTCAACAACTCTCTATCTCCACCAATCTCAATCCACCGACCACAGTGAACCGCATTTTCACCAACGTCATATCTACCGCCCACCACTACCACTCGTATTTTCACTAGTATATATATATACAGGGTGTTCGGGATAAATTTGACATATTTATAATTAATTATATTTTTCCGTAAGTTACATGTATTAACACACACTTCTCTTCATTTAAAAGTTTGGACCCTTCTTCAGTCATATACAAGATGTCAGAAAGGATGGATAGCTGGAACCCACCTGAATCATGGAAGAGAATAACTTGTATCATGATGATTCGTGCCCGCCATCAAAATAAGGATATTACGACTGCTGCCCAATGCTCCCTGAATACAGTAAAAAGAATCAGGCATGAAATAGAGACTTGCAATGGTGTCTACGAGGATGTAGCAAGAAGAAAGATCCCTAGCAGACGATCTGATTGCGTTCGTACAGCAGAATTCCTCGCAAATCTGCAGGAACAGGAGTTGAAGAACCCTGGCATTGGAATTCGGGCTTTGTTCGTGGAGTTGCTAACTGTAGTCAAGCCCTGGATAACAAGGGTAGCCAATGGTAGGCCGTATGTATGGCAGCAGGATTCGGCCCCTTGCCACACCTCTGGGAAAAGTCAAAAATGGTTGTCTGAAAATTTCTACGACTTCACCAGTCCAAATGTTTGGCCTCCAAACTCCCCAGACCTTAACACCATGGATTATTTTGTATGGGGCCCAGTTGAAAACGACACCAACCGCACTTCCAGTAATACAAAAGCCCAGTTAATGGATAAAATTAAAACAGTTTTTGCGGCCCTTCCCAGGGAGACTGTAGCATCAACTTGTTCGAGGTTCCGAAGCAGAATTGAAGCTGTGATCGATGCTAATGGTGGTTATTTTGAGTAAATCTTGTTGATAGTATTGTAATTAACTCTGCCTGTAATGTTTTTTTGTCAATTCATTAAATTTAATAGATACAAAGAAGATTTTCTTTTTCCTTACGAAACTGTCAAATTTATCCCGAACATCCTGTATATATATATATATATATATCGGAGGCGAATATTCTGGGTGTACTAGGTGGGCGGTGCTCATCTACGAAATATCAGTATCACCGATATTATATTTTTTCTGAAATAAAGAGCCAAAAGGCTTCACGTCGGTGATGCAAAATTACTCAAATTAAGTGGATATTGAATCCAACATTATTTCAAATCGGAATAGAGAAACAACAAAAGTTTCGTGTCGAATATAGAAACTATAAAAGTTTTGGCGGATCTAAGTGTAAGCAAACCTTTCATGACAGGGGCAACTCGTAGTAGAGGTGGAGTAAGCTCTGTTCACTATCCTTAGTATTTCTCATAATGTAAAACACAACTCCTAACGGACTTCACCTGAATATTTGCATCTGGGTCTGGCTCCCACTGACGAGACCTCAAAAAAATACCTCAACAAAAGTCATGGGGTGAGCCTTCTCACTGAGAGGAACAATGCTGAGTCGGGCTATCTTTCAGGATCGCCTAATTTTTAGAGCCTTCTTCACAAATACAAAGGTCGAAACCGGTCTGAGTAGTGACCCCCCCATAATGTATAACATTATACTTGTCTGCTAAAAGGTGTGTTTTACATTATGGGAAATATTAAGAATAGTGATCAGAGCCCACTCCATCTTTACTACGAGTTGCCCCTATCATGAAAGGTTCGCTTACGCTTGGATCCGCCGAAACGTTTATAGTTTCATTATTCGGAAAGAAACCCTTCTAGTTTCCCTATTCGCCTACGAAATAATATTGGATTCAATATCTACTTAATTTGAATAATTATATTTTTGCATTTATTCCCGTTAAAGACTCCCCTAATCTTTGCAGACTTTGCATGATTCCTAAAATTAAACACAATATACTAATGCTACATTGCTTGCTTCATGAAGAGGGCACTTTTCGACGTGTAAACATTGCATCACATTTGCTTTAATAGCCCGGGTATACTTTCAAAATGCATATACCTTTGAGCCCTTTCAAAAGAAGTAAAGAGGGCATAGTGGATCAAATTCTAAGCCTTCTAGTATTTTTAAACCACTCAGAATGCAAGGCTGGGTGACATAACATTGACAGCTGACCCAGCACTTAGTGGCTGTGATTGGCTATCGTGTCAACCAAACCAATTGAAAGTTGTCACTTGTCATGAGTTGAGCACTTTCTGTATCCAATGGCTGTATTACAAACAGTTGTTACACAGGTTTTCTGGAACTGAAAATTTGAAAGCGGATGTTAGGAGAAAAAACCTAAATGTTTCTCTTGCTTGTGAAATATAGCATATGTTGAGGTTGCAGAATGTTTTGATGCGGTAGAGACATTTTTATTCTGGTGTTCTGAAAGAAAAGACAGTAGAAAATATGAATTGCTGAATAAAAATGAATATTGTGTGTATTATAAGACGTTGATGTACAAAATAATACCAGCATTCGTGAGATTGATAAGACAGACGAAACGCTGATATTAAAAACACAAAACAAAACACTGAAAGTAGGTTTCCAAAAGTGTTGATAATTCTGATAATGGCAGATGTTATGTCACAGTAAACAAAAGAAAAATTCTTGGAAAACGGAGAGATATTTATATACAAACTAGAGAAATACACATAACAATGACAACAAATTTTAAGAAATGATTTGCTGCCTAACTTAATCAAACTGCATTTATTCCTGCCATACTCTTCGTTTCCTCATAAGCTTTTTTTAAATTATGCCATCATAAATTCACTTATTCATGTCTGTACTTTATGGGATCCTGCTATTCGCTCTGCCCAGCAACATATAGGACACACATATCACAAATGTTAATTATTAATAATTCGTTTACCATTAATGAAAGCATTTCTACTCACACTTATTCTTTCCTTTCATTTGCTAACTCACACATGTCTTATAAATGATGGTTCATATAATTTCATCTCTGAGTATTCCAAATATACTAACCAAATATAGCATTCCCTACATTGTTGTTTCTAATAAATCCTAAAACAAACAGATTGTTCTTCCACTCTATGCAGAAGTATTCAAAGTTATCCTGCAAATAATTGCATGGGACCTATTAAGATGAGATCTAATGCACCATGCACTCTCTCTCAAAACTTACATACATCGATAAAAAGGCAGTTATAGAGTCATGTGAGTCTGCAGAAGTGGGGGAGGACGGGAACTCTCCCGGGATCGAGTAAAAACTTCCACAAATTATAATCGTAAGAGTGATTGAGATATGTAATCTTACACTAGACCCTGGGAAGCTTTGTCTGTCTTAAAATTTTATCATGGGTTGGCCTGTTTTGGCCCACGGTGGGGTAGCCATAGAACATGTGTTTTATTTCAGCAATAAAACATGTGTTGCTGTTTTTGGTTCATCTTTTTCTGATTTGTGAAAAAAATGTTCATAACTGTTGTGAACAGCTACCAGTTTATTTACCCTATAAATAAAAATCTTGGTGTTTCTAAGCCAGGATTCCACTGATGAGACCTCAATAAAGGTCGAAACCGGTGGGGGGCTGGCTGCGAGAGTCTCTGCTTGGGGATAGGGTTTTGCCTGTCTTTGAGTGAGATTATGTCTCTGCTTGGTGGTGGGGTGAGCCTGCCACTGGGTACAGCCAATACTGAGAAGTTCGTCTCCGTGACGGGACGAGCCTCTCACTGAGTGGAGCAACCCTGAGATGGGCGAACTTTCGGGATTGCCTAAATTTTAAAGCCTGTTTCACCTATACAAAAGTCGAAACCAGTCTAGATAGTGACCTCTTGCCTTTAATACATAGGCTTTAACATATATATATGTTAAAGATACCAACTATATATATATATATATGTTAAAGATACCAAGCTATTTCTTTTGACTCTACAATGCGGCGTTATACCTCATCATGGCAAATGTGTAAGTTTGAAGTTGTTGTCCAATTTAGTTCATGTTGGCGGCTTTCGTTGTTCGTGTTTATGGAAAACAGGACATGGCCTGATAGGGCAGTTGCTCTGGTTCTCTTATAAGCAATATCGCTCTGGTTTTCCTCGAAATGTAGGAGGACAGATTTCTCCGTTTGGCCATAGTAAGGTTTTCCGCACTCACATGTGACTTTGTATACACCTGGAAAGTGTAGAAGGGTGTGAGATTGTTTATAGTTGCAGAAACGTGATCTTATTTTTGGAAGAGTCGAGAAGCACGTTTGTATGTTGAATTTCTTTAAGATTCTACTCAGTTTTTTGGATAGTGTGCTGATATATATCAAGAAGATATAACCTTTGGAGTCATTCTGTGTCTCTACTTTGCTACGTTGACGGTGGAATAATTGTTTGTTGATACTTTTTAAAGAGTAGCCATCGCTTTTAAAGGTCCATTTAAGATATTGTACTTCTATATTTAGTTCTTCTTCATATGACAGTACAGATCTTGCACGATTCGCAAGAGTTGATATAATACCCAACTTTTGCGCTGGATGGTGATGTGAGGAAGCATGCAAATATCTGTCCGTGTGTGTTGGCTTTCTAAATATAGAGACTTTTATTGATTCAGGCGTCTTGGTGATATATATCAAGAAGATATAACCTTTGGAGTCATTCTGTGTCTCTACTATGCTACGTTGACGGTGGGATAATTGTTTGTTAATACTTTTTAAAGAGTAGCCATTGCTTTTGAAGGTCCATTTAAGATATTGTACTTCTATTTGTAGTTCTTCTTCATCTGACAGCACAGATCTTGCACGATTCGCAAGGGTTGATATAATACCCAACTTTTGCGCTGGATGGTGATGTGAGGAAGCATGAAAATATCTGTCCGTGTGTGTTGGCTTTCTAAATATAGAGACTTTTATTGATTCAGGCATCTTGGTGAGTTTAACATCAAGGAAACAGAGGGACCTATTTTCTTCAATCTCCATGGTCAATTTTATATCCTGATGGAGGTTGTTTAAATGGTTGAGAAACCTGTGAAGATTCTCAGTACCATGCTCCCATATGAGGAATATATATTGTCCTCATATCTAAGCAAATTTCTTGGTTTTAAACTAAAAGAGGAGATTGCCTTTTGTTCAAAATCCTCGAAACAAATGTTGTCTAATATAGGAGAGAGAGGGCTTCCCATAGCTAATCCTCTGACTTGTTTATATAGTTTCCCTTCGAATTCAAAATAGCCAGAGTAGAGTAGAGATAGTAGAGAGAACATTTTATTTGAAATCTTGTTCTTTAAAATATGGAGAACTTTTTGTGTCTGAGTGTTGGTAAAGAGTGCTACCACGTCAAAGCTCACCATGATGTCAGAAGATTTGAGTTTTAAGTCCTTAATTTTAGAGATAAAATCTGTTGAGTTTTTATATAAGAAAAAGATTTTCCCTCATAAGCTTTTAACGATGACGCCAGATATTTAGATAATATGTGGGTCGGTGAGTCAATGCTATCTACTATAGGTCTCAGTGGATAGTTTCCTTTATGTACCTTAGGAAGACCATAAAGCTTTGGAATGAGTGGGTGTAAAAAACGGAGAGAAAGCCGTGTATTTCGTGGAATTTCTGTGGTCTTTTGTAGGAGATTAATGGTTCTATTGTGTATTTCTCTTGTTGGATCCCTCTCAATTTCCAAATAACTATCTGACTCTAACAATCTTAAGATTTTTTCTCGGTAGTCTGTTTTATCTAGAACTACAGTTGCATTCCCCCTTATCAGCTTTTAAGATGACGATATCCTTGTTAAGCCGTAGATTTTTAATTGCAAGTCTCTCACCAGGGGATATATTATCAGAAGGAGGTTTTGCATCGTTGATTGCAAGAATTGCTTCTATGCGAAGTAAACTCGCGTCTGCGGTAGGAAGTAGTGAAGCTACTTTCTCCATCTTAGTTAAAAGTAGTTCTGTAGGAATGCATTTTGGTGCCAACACAAAATTTAGACCTTTTCCGAGAATTTTCTCTTCATCGAAACTTAGCACGTATAACGATTTGTTAATCACCAAATTTTTAAGTCTGTTATGACACTTATTTAGAGCAGACCTTTCTTGTCTTTACTTCAGTAAGTTGAACTTTCTGATTAGCTTGTTTGTTTAAGTTTTGATATCGTAATGCGCAGAGTGTACTGAATTCTTTAATGTAATTTCAGGAATCAAGGTCTAAGCAGGCTGCTAATTGGTTTTCTAATGATGCTTTTTCTCTGAAAAGCAAAGATAAATTGCGTTTTGTATCGCAAATCCACTCCGTTAAAAGATCTAGTTTAGCTCTAGTGTAAATTCGGTGTGCTCTTTCTGTAGTAATGATTTCTTTAAATTGTAGAAACTTTGGAATAATTGAGGAAAACTTACATCTTTTCAAGAAGATAAGTCTGTTAATTATAATTCAGGCTACAATTCATAGGTTTCTCAACCACTTAAACAACCTCCATCATTATATGAAATTGACCATGGAGATTGAAGAAAATAGGTCCCTCTGTTTCCTTGATGTTAAACTCACCAAGACGCCTGAATCAATAAAAGTCTCCATATTTAGAAAGCCAACACACACGGACAGATATTTGCATTCGTCCTCACATCACCATCCAGTGCAAAAGTTGGGTATTATATCAACTCTTGCGAATCGTGCAAGATCTGTACTGTCAGAAGAAGAAGAACTAAAAAACGAACTACAACACATCTTAAATGGACACCTTTAAAAGCAATGGCTACTCTTTAAAAAGTATCAACAAACAATCATTCCACCATCAGCGTAGCAACGTTGAGACACAGAACGACTCCAAAGGTTATATCTCCTTGATATATATCAGCACACTATCCAAAAAACTGAGTAGAATCTTAAAGAAATTCAACACAAACGTACTTCTCGACTCTTCCAAAAATAAGATCAAGTTTCTGCAACTATAAACAATCTCGCACCCTTCTACAATTTCCAGGTGTATGCAAATCACATGTGAGTGCGGAAAACCCTACTATGGCCAAACGGAGAAATCTATCCTCCTACGTCTCGAGGAACACCAGAGAGACATTGCTTATAAGTGAACCAGAGCAACTGCCCTATCAGGCCATGTCCTGTTTTCCATAAACACGAACAACGAAAGCCGCCATCATGAAGTAAATTGGACAACAACTTCAAACCTACACATTTGCTATGATGAGGTATAACGCCGCATTGTAGAGTCAAAAGAAATCACCTTGGACCCTCTTCATATGAACAGTAATCTCACTTATAATTTGCCTGACTCTTTCAGCTCTACTATCAGATACTGGAGAGCGCGTGGTTCCACACACACACAAGTGTACAACAATAGAACTTTAACAAGGACTATAGCACAAGTTCATAATATCTGTATTTTACAGTCGAATATCAGAACTTTATAATTGTATAGCTTTAGAGTGTCTTAGTGTTTTTTTCAGTGTCTTTTAATATCTTTCTATGTTCTTAACGCCTGATGAAGTTAATCTGGACAAAACATGTTGCGTTTTCAAATAAATCTCAATTTGTTATATAATTCTCGGGTTTTTAGTCAGTTTATATTAAAAAATGAACATATCCTAACCACGAGTTAATAATAGTAGTCATATATATATATATATATATATATATATATATATATATATATATATATATATATATATATATATATATATATATATTTATATATATATATATATATATATAAAACGAGCAAGAAAGCCTACACAAAACAGGAGATAAGCAGACATTAACCTAATAAAACGGACGACATTCCGAAATGAATTTCAGTAAACGAAAACCTCTTGAAAAGACTAAAATATATATCACCAGCAACACTCATCTACAAGCAGTTTTGAAACGCACAGGAAATTAAATATCAAGTAAAATATTTAGGATTGCAAATATTTCTATTTTTAAAATAGTAATCCTTTAACTAAAAGCCACGTAGTACACTTAACGAATTAATAACTCGAAAAAAGGAAACCTCACGAGATTTTATTGAAGAAAACTTCGTTCAGGATATGATGTAGGAGGAACTACCACTCATTCAACTACGCCTTCACAAACAATATCACACAACTCAAAAAAAAAGAGAGAGAGAAAAGAAACGAAAATCTACCAATGATCAAAAAAAAATTCTGACACAAAGATAACAACGAGCCATGCATTTTCCACGCAAACATAACAGGAACTGAAGGTTGCTCTCTCTCTCTCTCTCTTTCTCTTTCTCTCACACACACACACGCGCGCCCACACACACACACACACACACACACACACACACACACACACATAGCTAAAACCAGAGAATAGACAAAACAAGATTTACAGACCTCTTAGCACACTTAGAACAAATAAATCATATATTTCTGAGAATTGTGAACATGATATTCGACACTGCTATTATTCAACATAAACTGCAACTGCGATAATTACACTGAACTACAAACAAGGCAAAAGAAATGACAGAACTACAGATTTTTATATATCCTTTCAGTCATAACCAAAGTGTTTGGATAAATAACATATTTTAGAATAAAGAACTACTTGAAAATTTACACGATTATCTCATAAAACCAATACGGTTTCAGAAAACAAAACAAAAACAAACAAAGAAAAAAAAAACACCTCGTTATTAGAAGGTATCTCCGACGCGTTAACAAAGCCCTTGATAAAATTGAGTACGCTGTCCTTATACTTCTCAACCTAACCAAAGTGTTTGGTAAACTTGAAAATACAGAACAAAAATAACAAAAATAATCACAAATTACAGCTCGGGTATACAAAAATAACACGGAGTCTCACAAGGAGCCATGCTCATCCACTCTCTTCAACATACATGTTAGGGAACGTTCACAACTTGTCCACACGAAGTCAAATATATTAACATGGACCGCACAGCGCTGCTAGCAACCCACACAAGCATCAACTCTGCTCTCTGCAAAGCGCAAGATGACGTAAACGAAATCACAACTTGCTTTTAAACAAATTTAATTATGATGAACATATGTTTATTATACAAAACACAAGAC
This sequence comes from Typopeltis vanoorti, assembly GCF_054136105.1. Classification (NCBI taxonomy): domain Eukaryota; kingdom Metazoa; phylum Arthropoda; class Arachnida; order Uropygi; family Thelyphonidae; genus Typopeltis; species Typopeltis vanoorti. The sequence continues at coordinate 28,446,003 of NC_143557.1, read as the reverse complement.
TCATGTGCCCTGCACTACTCGCGCTACACTGTCACACATACCATTGCATCAACAACAAAAACAGTTGCTATTTTCTCGAAATTATATCTGTAATGTATGAGAAATACCTCGGCCTTTATATAGACTGCCACATGAAATGGACAATATATATAGAATAACTACATACTAAACTCCGCCTCGTGGCAGCAAAACTCTTCGTAGTGAAAGTCACCGTTCCATTTAACTTAAAAAAATATGCATATCACAGTATTTGTGAAGTCATTACTCAGATACGGTATTACAGTCTGGCCAGTAGTATGGTGGTCACTTCTGACAAGATCAAGATCAAGATAAGATAAGGAATCGTAACGTGATTGGTCGATGACGTTATTATGGGCGTGGCTTCATGGGATTGGAATGTTAGGAATTTCGCTGTGGGCATATGTGTCAATGGCTTCAGTTGTTGACTCATATGCCCACATATGTGTCAACAACTGAAGATCAAGATAAGATAATGAATCGTGACGTAAATGTTTGTTATGAGATGTAGATAAGCGACGTCATTTGTTAGTTGTAAATAAGTGACGTTATTGTTTTGAATGGGAAGGATGATTTTAGTGGTTAAGTAATCGTATCGTGATTGGTGGACACTTCTGACAAGATGGAGATCAAGATAAGATAAGGAATTGTGACGCGAATGTTTGTTGTTGTTATTGAGTTTGGAATATTTGGAATTTCGCTGGGGACCTTGTCTGTCAGAAATATCACGTGATGTTTTTGGTTCGTTTATTGTCTTGTGGGTGATATTTAGAGATACGAGTTCTGACGTTATGTGTTTGGAAATTCACAGTTTCGAGGTTTTCTGAATAATTTAATTATATGCTATGTCACTGAAACATACAGTTTTTTTTCCTCTTCTATAGATGGTTGTACTAATTTTCCAATACAATTTGGGGTATTTCTTTACTGTTAAAGGGTGGGAATCCTTAGAGTATGTTGTGATGATGGGTGTGATTAGATTTTCTGAATAATTAATTATATATATATACTAATGTAAATCAAACACTTTTTGTTTCTTCTATAGATGGTTGTACTAATTTTCTAATACATTTTGAGGTATTTCTTTCCTGTTAAACGGTGGGAATTCTTAGAGTAAGTCGTTATGGCTGCATTGTAATAAGCTATTCGAGCTTTTTTGAATAATTAATTATATATACTAATGTAACTCAAACACACTTTTTTTTCTTCTATACGTGGTTGTACTAATTTTCCAGTACATTTTAAAGTATTTCTTTCCGGTTAAAGGGAAACTAATTCTTACTAATTCTTACAGAAATTCGTGAGGGCGTTTTTTGTGATTAGGTTTTCTGAATAATTAATTATATATACTAATGTAACTCAAACACACTTTTTTCCCTTCTATAGATGGCTGTACTAATATCCAATACATTTTGGGGTTTTTCTTTACTGTTAAAGGTTGGGAATTCTTAGAGTATGTCGTGATGATGGGTGTGATTAGGTAAAAAAAAAACTATTCAGTATTAGAATTACGCTTACCAAAAACATACGAGCAGTTGTTATGTTTAAGTTAAAAAAGTACTTACAGCTTTCCAGATGACTCTTCTAAATACGAATATTCCAAAATAGTTGAATTTTATATCCACAACACAACACAAACACAAAAACAACAGAGAATGAAATTTCTGTAAATACTGTAACCTGAACTAGTTACTTTGTCCTTTAGATTACAGACCGTAGATGCTGTGGTTTCGTCATTTGCAATATCCGCAGCGAGCGGTTTTCTTCAAAGGGGATGATATGAGTCACATCCGTAAATTGGAGTATTGTTCAAAAGGTAGCATTTGCTCAAGTTTGGATATTTCTCAAATACTTACATATGACTAAGGGATTAGTATCCACATGTTTGAATGACACATATCCTAAAATTATTCATTCTTCGTTACCGTCGGAATTCATTGGTGTAGTAAACTAATGCTTACATTTAATTTTAATTTAGATTACTATCCGATTGGTTCTCTGTATTAATTCTTTCCCACTGTTGCCCAAGCTTGGTGGCAAAGTCTTGCGCCGTTTTGTTTAGGTTAAGTGCTATTTGGGTTTCTGGTTTCAAATTCCGGTTTCGAAATCTTATTGTTGTTACAGTATGGAATTCTGAAAAGTGAAATTATTATTATTTGTTTTCAAATTGAATAGTTATTTTCTGTATTTTACTTTTAAAGGTCATATTCTAACATAATAACTGAGCAAAATTAATTCTGAATATTCTAAATTGTTGATTATTAACATATATTCAAAGAACACAAATACAAGTATGAAAATGCCATTCACTTTTTCATTATAGCTGACTGTGGCTAACATATATTCACACCACAAAACACACAAAACATAGGAGTTGAAAGATATTTCTGTAAATAACGAGAAAAGCTAGTTGACTACTTAATTTATATTACTCTCCAATTCTTTCCCATTGTTGCCCAAGCTTGGTGGGAAAGTCTATGCACCGTTTTGTTTAGGGTAGGGGTAATTTCCTGTTTCGAATTCAGAGTGCTGTTACGGTATGGAATTCTGACAAGTGAAATGATTTTTTTATCAAATTGAAAGGTTATTTTCTGTATTTTACTTTTAAAATTCAGTTTAATTTCATATTCTAACAGAATAATTGAGCAAAATTAATGAATAAATAAAATGTGAATTTATTTTCCAACACTGTAGATTTCTCAGTAAGTCTTATCTTAAATATATCTCTCTTATCCAGTTGCCAGTTTGTTCTACCTAAGTGAGAAATCGTGTGTGTGTAGTAAGGTGTTGGTTTAAAATAACTAATGACTCTGTAAAATAAACAAATTCTAGCAGTATTGTAACATTTCAGGTGAAATCTTCTCCACTAAAATTCTGGTTATTAATTTAATACCCGATTTCTTTTGCTTCCAAGAGTTGACAGTTTCTTGATATATTTGAGGGCTTGCATGAACAAATATGACTTTTTATTCACTGAGTCAAAAAAATAAATAAATAAAATAAAACAAAAAAAAAATCTGATTAGTTTGTGGCATTAAATTTTACAAGTAGAAAAAAAAATGTTATTGTCTTACTTAAATTTGTATTTTGACTGTTGTCCTCTCACCCCGACTCTTTTTTTTTTCAGTAGGGATATTTATATATTTTAACACAATTATTATATCAGTATTCTTTCCAACACAAAAAATAATTATTTATTCTTATTTCAAATGAATATAGCTCAGAAAGAAAGAAAGAAAATTGTAAAGAAAAAAAATGCTTACCTTCAAATAACTATTTTGGAATCACAGTAAGCAAGAAATTCATTACCATTTCAAAGTTTTGAAATTCCTACCCATATTGTTTTCATCATTTGGTATCCATTAAATGAAGAATGGTTCTGGCCATAAACTTTGTTAATGTTATTGATTTTATATTCCAATGGCGGTCATTTTTTTTGATGTATTCATGCTGGTTCCTTGTTATCTGCACGCTACGATACCTTTTTATTTTCTACAACAAACTTTTTAAGAGTTTAAGTAACATGATTGGCTAAAATATCAGCTGTTTGTCTCTGTAAAATAATCAAATTCTAACTGTCGTATTGTTAGAATTTGAAACGACTGCTTTTCTAGTCTGGTGAAGGTATGTACAGATGTAGTAACAAATTGCCACTTATCAGTTCATTTATACTTTATTCACAAAACTACAAATCCGTTATGTGGTATGGTCTCTGTTTTATATTCCCACATTACTAGAATGTACACGTGGTAAAGTTTTGAAATAAGTTTCGACTTGCAAGAAAAATAAAATGTTTACCTTTAAATAATTATTTATGATCACAGTAAGCAAGAAATTCATCAGCTTTTCAAAGTTTGGAAATTTATATCCATATTGTCAAAATGAAAAGAAATAAAGAAAACTTGTATAGAAAAAATAAAATGTTTACATTCAAATAACTATTTATGATCACAGCAAGCAAGAAATTCATCAGCTTTTCAAAGTTTGGAAATTCATACCCATATTGTATTCATCACTTGGTATCATTTAAATGAAGAATGGGTATGGCTATTAAGTTTGTTAATGTTTTTGGTTTTTCTCTTCCAAAGGAGAGTATTATTTGATATATAGATGTTGATTCATTTGTTATCTGCATGCTACGATACCATTTTTATTTTCTACAATAAACGTTTTTAGAGATTAAGTAATGTGATTGGCTAAAACATCAGTTGTCTCTCTGTAAATAACCAAATTCTAACAGTCGTATTGTTTGAATTTGGTACGACTGTTTTTTTCTAGTCTGGTGAAGGTATCTACAGATGTAGTAATAAATTGTCACGTTTTAGTTCATTTGTACTTTATTCACCAAACTACAACTATGCGTTGTCCAGTTTTGAAAAAAAGAAAAAACTTTCGACTGGCAGTGATATATTTTTAAAATTTTTATCATGTACAAATATTTGAAAATAAAATAAAAATGTACCTTCTTTTCTTTTTTACAGCAAGCTTTTTTAAGAGTTTGGTAACGTAATGAGTTAAAATATCTGCACTCTGTAAAATAACCAAATTTTTATCTTACTTTGTGTGGGGAAAGGCAAAATTTGTTTTTATGTTATCTGGAGAGTACAAACCTTTTTTCTAAACCAAACTTTAAGAGTTAAGTCACGTTTTGGGTAAAATTATCTTCTTTCTATCTGTAAAATCACCAAATTCTAACAGGTAGTATTTTCGAGTATGCAAAAGAAATGTTTACAGATAACTCAAAAAATGTCAATAGGTAGCATTAGACAAATTTTCAAAATAATTAATTACAGGGTATCAGGTTTCCCATGTTCCTGGCATTAATTTCACAGTAGTGATTTTTTATGCAATAATTAAACAGAATTGCATTAAGTTATAAAGTTATGGATTTAATTATCTATTTCTAAACTGAATAACTGAGTAAAAATTTCACTGTGGAAAACACAACAACAACAGACATCCTTGTTCATTTAAGTTTTACAAATGCTTAGTTTATTTTGCTGAAATATTACTTACAAAGAAAGAAAACTCTAAGCTTGTAATTACTTAAAAATATTTCACAATATTTAGTTTACACTATTTTCCTGAAGAAAGAAAATTTCAAAGACATTTGTGGTTCACTCATTATTTTACTTTACTGGACACAAACACAGCACAACACAACACAATACAATATTTGCACTGTATGAACGAATTGCAGTAACTGAAAAGATACTCGACGCGATTGTTTTTCCTTATAGTAATGTTTACCTAAACCTTTACCCTGACCGTTCCTTCCAAAATGAAACTTTCGTGCAGATGACTCACAGACATGTTTTCGCATGCTGGTGGATTGATGTGTTGATGTGCGTTTATCTTACTTTGTGACATTATGGTACAAACTTTACAGGGTGTTTGGGATAAATTTGACAGTTTCGTAAGGAAAAAGAAAATCTTCTTTCTATCTATTAAATTTAATGAATTGACAAAAAAACTTTACAGGCAGAGTTAATTACAATACTATCAACAAGATTTACTCAAAATAACCACCATTAGCATCGATCACAGCTTCAATTCTGCTTCGGAACCTCGAACAAGCTGATGCTACAGTCTCCCTGGGAAGGGCCGCAAAAACTGTTTTAATTTTATCCATTAACTGGGCTTTTGTATTACTGGAAGTGCGATTGGTGTCTTTTTCAACTGCGCCCCATACAAAATAATCCATGGGATTAAGGTCTGGGGAGTTTGGAGGCCAAACATTTGGACTGGTGAAGTCGTAGAAATTTTCAGACAACCATTTTTGACTTTTCCCAGAGGTGTGGCAAGGGGCCGAATCCTGCTGCCATACATACGGCCTACCATTGGCTACCCTTGTTATCCAGGGCTTGACTACAGTTAGCAACTCCACGAACAAAGCCCGAATTCCAATGCCAGGGTTCTTCAACACCTGTTCCTGCAGATTTGCGAGGAATTCTGCTGTACGAACGCAATCAGATCGTCTGCTAGGGATCTTTCTTCTTGCTACATCCTCGTAGTCACCATTGCAAGTCTCTAGTTCATGCCTGATTGTTTTTACTGTATTCAGGGAGCATTGGGCAGCAGTCGTAATATCCTTATTTTGATGGCGGGCACGAATCATCATGATACAAGTTATTCTCTTCCATGATTCAGGTGGGTTCCAGCTATCCATCCTTTCTGACATCTTGTATATGAATGAAGAAGGGTCCAAACTTTTAAATGAAGAGAAGTGTGTGTTAATACATGTAACTTACGGAAAAATATAATTAATTATAAATATGTCAAATTTATCCCGAACACCCTGTATCTCTGTGGCTCGAATTCATCCAAAGGAAGATGAGCGAGCTACCCATTTGTAGATATCTTTTAGTGATGTCACCTCAAACTGATAACCAAGGAGATGAACGATCTCGCCATTTGCTGATATCCGAAATTGTTGGGATGGCAAAAAAAATAGCATTATGTGTTGGGTGTGAAAGGGTAGTCGAGAGGTTGACAGTGGTCTTCCCTACAAGGCCCCCACCCTCCCTCTCCTCCAGAAGGTGTCTACTCATCTAAGGGAGATGAGCTAGCTTGCCGTTTTCGGATTTCTTTTAGTCATGTCACCTTCAACTGATGCTAAATGCTCCCCCACCGCATCATCCCTCTCTCCTCCAGCAGATATCTGCTCAGGCTAGCAGAGATGAGCGAGCTTATCATTTGCGGATATCTTTTAGTGATATTACCTCCAACTGATACTGATAACTTCGGTGGAAAAAAAATAGCATCAGGTTGTGGAAATGAAAGGGTAGTCAAGAGGGTGACAGAGGTCTTCCCTGCAATACTTCCCTCACCCACCTCTCCTCCAGAAGATGTCTGCTCAGCGTCGTGGAGTTGAGCGAGCTCATCATTTTCGGATATCTTTTAGTGATTTAGGTTTAGTTTTGATTTAGTTTTGATATTTTGATTTAGGTTTAGTGATTGAGTTTTTAGGAAAACAAAATTAATAAACGCGTTTTTTAATTTTGTTTTATCTCGCCATTTGCGGACATCTGCAAATGGCGAGATCGTTCATCTCCTTGGTTATCAGTTTGAGGTGACATCACTAAAAGATATCTACAAATGGGTAGCTTGCTCATCTTCCTTTGGATGAATTCGAGCCACAGAGATAAAGTTTGTACCATAATACCACAAAGTAAGATAAACCTACATCAACACATCAATCCACCAGCAAGCGAAAACATGTCTGTGAGTCATCTGCGTGAAAGTCTCATTTTGGAAGGAACGGTCAGGGTAAGGGGTCAGGTAAACAGTACTATAAGGAAAAACAATCGAGGCGAGTGTCTTTTCAGTTACTGCAATTCGTTCATCCAGTGCAACTATTGTATTGTGTTGTGTTGTGCTTTGTTTGTATCCAGTAAAGTAAAATAATGAGTGAACCACAAATGTCTTTGAAATTTTCTTTCTTCAGGAAAATAGTGTAAACTCAATATTGTGAAATATTTTTAGGTAATTACAAGTTTCAAGTTTTTTTTTTAAAGTAATATTTCAGCAAAATAAAATAAGCATTTGTAAAACTTAAATGAATGAAGATGTGTGTTGTTGTTGTGTTTTCCACAGTGAAATTTTTACTCAGTTATTCAGTTTAGAATTTGATAATTAAATCCATAACTTTATACCTTAATGCAATTGTTTAATTATTGTATAAAAACTCACTACTGTGAAATTAATGCCAGGAACATGGGAAACCTAATACCCTGTAATTAATTATTTAGAAATTTGTCTAATGCTACCTATTGACATTTTTTGAGTTATCTGTAAACATTTCTTTCGCATACTCGAAAATCCTACCTATTAGAAGTTCGTGATTTTGCAGAGAGAAAGAAGATAATTTTACCCAAAACGTGACTTAAACTCTTAAAGTTTGGTATAGAAAAAAAAAGGTTTGTACTCTCCAGATAACCTAAATACAAATTTTACCTTTCCCCACACAAAGTAAGATAAAAATTTGGTTATTTTACAGAGTGCAGATATTTTAACTCATCACGTTACTAAACTCTTAAAAAAGCTTGATGTAAAAAAGAAAAGAAGGTACATTTTTCTTTTCTTTTCAAATATTTGTACATGATAAAAGTTTAAAAATATATCACTGCCAGTCGAAAATTTTTTTCTTTTTTTCAAAACTGGACAACGCATAGTTGTAGTTTGGTGAATAAAGTACAAATGAACTAAAACGTGACAATTTATTACTACATCTGTAGATACATTCACCAGACTAGAAAAAAACAGTCATACCAAATTCAAACAATACGTCTGTTAGAATTTGGTTATTTACAGAGAGACAACTGATATTTTAGCCTATCACATTACTTAAACTCTAAAAACATCTATTGTAGAAAATAAAAATGGTATCGTAGCATGCAGATAACAAATGAATCAACATCTATATATCAAATAATACTCGCCTTTGGAAGTGAAAAATCAAAACATTAACAAACTTAATAGCCCTACCCGTTCTTCATTTAAATGATACCAAGTGATGAAAACAATATGGGTATGAATTTGTTGTTTTAAGGATTCTTGCGACATAAGACTGAATGATATAATCACGTAATCACAAGAAAGATATTTATTTAACCAAATCAACCTGAATCGTAATGACTGCATATCTATATCAAAAATCTGGGAAAGCCTAATCAAGATTACTCATTAATTTTTTTTTTTTTTTTTTTTTTTTTTTTTTTTTTTTAATAGCAAATTCAATCATGTTTCTACTTCAAAATATTTCGTTTCATACTTAGTGATATAACATCACGCGGCATGTTCTAATTTCAACGATCTATTGTTAGTATTCTAGCTTGGATATTTTTTAAACTGTTCTTGTAATACCACCGACGATGGTCTGCTATTTCCAGACCGAAATATTTGGTTAAATAAATATCTTTCTTGTGATTACGTGATTATATCATTCAATATGGGTATGAATTTCCAAACTTTGAAAAGCTGATGAATTTCTTGCTTGCTGTGATCATAAATAGTTATTTGAATGTAAACATTTTATTTTTCTATACAATTTTTCTTTCTTTCTTTTCATTTTGACAATATGGATATAAATTTCCAAACTTTGAAAAGCTGATGAATTTCTTGCTTACTGTGATCATAAATATTTATTTAATGGTAAACATTTTATTTTTCTTGCGAGTCAAAACTTATTTCAAAACTCTACCACCTGTACATTCTAGTAAAGGGGGAATATAAAACAGAGACCATACCACATAACGGATTTGTAGTTTTGTGAATAAAGTAAAAATGAACTGATAAGTGGCAATTTGTTCCTACATCTGTACATACCTTCACCAGACTAGAAAAGCAGTCGTATCAAATTCTAACAATACGACAGTTAGAATTTGATTATTTTACAGAGACAAACAGCTGATATTTTAGCCAATCTCGTTACTTAAATTCTTAAAACGTTTGTTGTAGAAAATAAAAAGGTATCGTAGCGTGCAGATAACAAGGAACCACCATGAATGTATCAAAAAAAAATGACCGCCATTGGAATATAAAATCAATAACATTAACAAAGTTTATAGCCAGAACCGTTCTTCATTTAAAGGATACCAAATGATGAAAACAATATGGGTGGGAATTTCAAAACTTTGAAAAGGTGGTGAATTTCTTGCTTGCCGTGATTCCAAAATAGTTATTTGAAGATAAACGTTATTTTCTTTACAATTTTCTTTCTTTCTTTCTGAGCTATATTCATTTGAAATAAGAATACATAATTATTTTTTTGTGTTGGAAAGAATACTGATATAATAATTGTGTTAAAATATATTAATATCCCTACTGAAAAAAAAAGAGTCGGGGTGAGAGGACAACAGTCAAAATACAAATTTAAGTAAGACAATAACATTTATTTTTCTCCTTGTAAAATTTAATGCCACAAACTAACCAGATTTTTGTTATTTTATTTTATTTATTTATTTTTTTGACTCAGTGAATTAAAAGTCATATTTGTTCATGCAAGCCCTCAAATATATCAAGAAACTTGGAAGCAAAAGAAATCTGGTATTAAATTAATAACCAGAATTTTAGTTGAGAAGATTTCACCTGAAATGTTATGATACTGCTAGAATTTGGTTATTTTACAGAGTCATTAGATATTTTAAACCACCACGTTACTACTCACACATGATTTCTCATTTAGGTACAACACATCGGTGACTGGATAAGAGAGATATCTTTAAGATAAGACTTACTGAGAAATCTACAGTGTTGGAAAATAAATTCACATTTTATTTATTCATTAATTTTGCTCAGTTATTCTGTTAGAATATGTAATTAAACTGAATTTTAAAAGTAAAATACAGAAAATAACCATTCAATTTGAAAAAAAAAAATCATTTCACTTGTCAGAATTCCATACCCTAACAGCAATTGGAATTCGAAACTGGAAATAACACTTACCCTAAACAAAATGGCGCATAAACTTTCCCACCAAGCTTCGGCAAGAGTGGGAAAGATTTAATACAAGGGAACCAATCGTATAGTAATGTAAATTAAGTAGTCCACTAGCTTTTCTGGTTATTTACAGAAATATCTTTCAACTCCTATGTTTTGTGGTGTGAATATATGTTAGCCACAGTAACCTATAACGAAAATGTGAACTGTCTTTTCAGACTTGTGTTTGTGTTCTGTGAATATTATTAATAATCAACAATTTAGAATATTCAGAATTAATTTTGCTCAGTTATTCTGTTAGAATATGTAATTAAACTGAATTTTAAAAGAAAATACAGAAAATAACTTTTCAATTTGAAAAAAAAAATCAAATCATTTCACTTGTCAGAATTCCATACCCTAACAGCACTCTGACGAAACAGGAAATTACACTTATCCTAAACAAAACAGCCAATGGACTTTCCCACCAAGCTTGGGCAACAATGGGAAAGAATCGGATAGTAATCTAAATTACGTAGTCAACTAGCTTTTCTGGTTATTTAAATAATTTATTTAAAGTTATTTAAAGTTGTCCTTTCAACTCCTATGTTTTGTGTGTTTTGTGGTGTGAATATATGTTAGCCACAGTAAACTATAATGAAAAAGTGAACGGCATTTTCAGACTTGTATTTGTGTTCTGTCAATATATGTTAATAATCAACAATGTAGAATATTCAGAAATAAATTTTGCTCAGTTATTCTATTAGAATATGACCTTTAAAAGTAAAATACAGAAAATAACCATTCAATTTGAAAAAAAAAAAAATAATAATTTCATTTGTCAGAATTCCGTACTCTAACAACAATCGGAATTTGAAACCAGAAATAACACTTAACCTAAACAAAATGGCGCATAGACTTTCCCACCAAGCTTGGGCAACAGTGGGAAAGAATTAATACCAAGAACCAATCAGATAGTAATCTAAATTAAAATTAAATGTAAGCATTAATTTACTTCACCAATGAATTCCGACGGTAACGAAGAATGAATAATTTTAGGATATGTGTCATTCAAACATGTTGATACTAATCCCTTAGTCATATGTAAGTATTTGAGAAATATCCAAACTTGAGCAAATCCTACCTTTTGAACAATACCCCAATTTACGGATGTGACTCATATCATCCCCTTTGAAGAAAACCGCTCGCTGGGGATATTGCAAATGACGAAACCACAGCATCTATGGTCTGTATTCTAAAGGACGAAGTAACTAGTTCAGGTTACAGTATTTACAGAAATTTCATTCTCTGTTGTTTTTGTGTTTGTGTTGTGTTGTGGATATAAAATTCAACTATTTTGGAATATTCGTATTTAGAAGAGTCATCTGGAAAGCTGTAAGTACTTTTTTAACTTAAACATAACAACTGCTCATATGTTTTTGTAAGTGAACCAAATAAATGAATAAACGAACCAAAAACATCATGTGATATTTCTGACAGACAAGGGCCCCAGCGAAATTCCACACATTCCAAACTCAATAACAACAACAAACATTCGCGTCACGATTCCTTATCTTATCTTGATCTCTATGTTGTCAGAAGTGTCCACCAATCACGACACGATTCCTTAACCACTAAAATCATCCTTCCTATTCAAAACAATAACATCACTTATTTACAACTAACAAATGACGTCACTTATCTACATCTCATAACAAACATTTACATCACAATTCTTTATCTTATCTTGAACTTCATCTGGTCAGAAATGCACCACCAATCACGACACGAATCCTTATCTCAACCATCACCCATAATGCCATACGTGAACCAAAGCACAACAACTGAAGCCATTGACACGTATGCCCACAGCGAAATTCCTAACATTACAATCCCATGAAGCCACGCCCACAATGACGTCATCAACCAATCACGTCACGATTCCTTATCTTATCTTGATCTTGATCTTTTCAGAAGTGACCCCCATACTACTCTGACCAAAAACATCAAACAATGATCTAACAATATTAGATACATTACATTGGAAAATTGTTACCGGAAATTGTTATCGGTTAATTGGAAAATAACCAAAACCATAAGAGTGCAATTATTGGCTCCTGTACGAGTGTTCATAGGAATGTGCTCGAATGTAGGTCTCTGCATATGCAGACGGTACACAAAATGATGAGCAATAAAAACCTGAAACACTACACACAGTTAATAAGCAATTACTGCCACAATAACACAATCTTAACAGCAGAGACACATATTGCATAATACGATCCACTACAACTCTTTACATCTCCAGCCCCTTCAACAACTCATACTGTTCGCTAGTGAGATCACATCTCATACCCACACTACTCTAACCTATCAAAAAATTCAAAACACGAATTGTGGAAGCCATATAAAGACAGTTAATAGAGCATTAACACCTACTCTGTATACACTTCACAAATCACAGAACTAAATCATCCAACGAATACATTCCATCCATAAAAAAGTACTATAGAACTGTTGAAAGCTTCCGGTATTGGGACCACATGTTTGAGTAAATAACGAGTTTAATAAAAAATAAGCAAATACAGCCCTACATATCTGATCTGGAATGACACATAAAACTTACCGTTCCTTAATATCCTTGTCGAAATAAACGAAGAAGAAAACAGATTATCCTTTCAAATTTACAGAAAACCTACTGAAGAGGGAAGATTTTTAAATGTGGCTTTACACTACCATTCATTACGAAAGATAGGCGTGATTGAAACATTACCAGACAGAGCATAAAATATGTTCAGTAGGTTAATTAAGCGGAATGAAGAACTGCGCAATCTGACGCAAACCTCTCACTTGATGATTATGAACCCAAGCGATAAAACACAATTCTCAGTACACCTCCTACAGCTCCTTTACTTAAACAACATTTTAAGAATATGATCAGGATACTTCATCAAGAATCTTACACACCAAGTGGCTACATTGCTCTGTGAGTGCAACATCGAAGTGTCTTTTTTTTTACTATTGCTAAAATTTCCATATTCTTACATCAACCAAAATCTCCACATCATTCCCCCCCAAAAAATCAGGCGTTTGTGAGATTCATTACATTTGTGCCATTTGCTATGTAGGCCAGACGAAGGTTCGACGAAAATCCGCATGTCTGGACACATAAAAGACGTCGAGAATAGAAGACAGCATAAATCACGTTTGGCAACCCAAACAACAACCACAGGTCATCACTTAGTTTGGCAATAGACAAGAATGCCATATGTTAATCATAACTGTTTTACAAGTTCAAGAAAGCATCGCAAATGCTAAGTATCCCCATGCAATGTAACAAACATCAAGGCACAATCTTACGAAATTTGATCTGCTTTCATTAAAAATCGAATAGCCAGCAACCTAGGATACGACACGTGAGACTATAAAACGTCTCAGTAAGAATTAGCAGTGTCCAGCACGTATACATTAATGAATTTAACTGAATTTTTGTAAAAATACAGACTGGAATTGCCTACTTAAAATAAATAATCCTGTAACTTTATATGAGAACTTCCAACTAATGTTCACAGAAATATACAAGAAAGCAACAAAGCCTGCAAAAACGAGACGACAAAGAAACAATAATCCATGGATAAATGCTGACATTCTAAATGCCATTACTGTAAAGGAAAAGCTATGGAAATGACTAAGAACTTCACCTAGTAACACTAACTACAAAGATTATATAAAAACACAAGACATCAACTAACAACAAAAATTCGAAGGTCAAAAAGACACCACTATTTCCAAAAATTTACATAATATAATCACAAAATGAAGAAAACGTGGACAATACTTAACGAATTTCTGAGTCGAAAAAAAAATCAGCACAAACTTTTACTGCACAATGCTTCGGTCAGGATATAAACCAAGAACTATAAGACTCATTCAACCACGCATTCACAAACAATATCACACAACTCAAAAAAGATATTCTACCAACGATAAAAAATTACCAGCACAAAATGAACAACAAACTATATGGCAATAAAAATAACTTTCCCCCTTTGGAAGCATCTGTAGCTAAAACCAATAAACGGAACGAGACCAAATTTATATTGAGACTTTTGAACGCATGGGGAGATGATTTTCGCGAAAAATAGATTTAATACCAAACGTCGCCGATAGGGTAAATTTTGGCGCTGGCTGAGCCGAAAACAAACGGATAATTATATTAAAGGCAGATAATATGGAATAATAGCATTTCGACAGTGTAAGCGATAGCCGCGTTATTCATTCCAGCTGGATATATGGCACGATACAATGCTAGTAGTAATAATAATAATAATTAAATTAAATCCTCAGGGGCTCACTTTAGTGAGTACGGGCTTGGTAGGCCCAAGGTTCCTGATGCTGGACCATGCCTTACTTCATGTAATATACATCTGTTATATTATCTGTAGACTGATCCGTCCTCTTCCTCCCTTGCTTCTTTTTTTCTTCTCTTCTTGCTCGTTCCCCCGAATGCTATTAGAGTATTCGAGGGGATTCTTTCCTACTTTGCTGTGTCATTTCGTCTTGTGCTAACAGGACATTAGCAAACACTGTACCATGATCAGGCCATCAAAAATGTTCATACCGCATCGTCCGTCGTGCGGGTTACCAAGGGACGCGTTCGGGTTTTAGGCAGAGGGACCCGTTCAAAAAATATGTTACAGGCTCCCTTAGAAACCACTCCTCGGCACTCTGCTAGAGGAAACTCCATCAATGGGCCCGCTGCCCGTTTGGGGAGGTGTTTAGGGGCAGCGCAAAGAAATCGTTCTGCAGAAGGACGGATATGGCAACGACAACGGCACCAAACTTTAGGCAACTGGAACATCTTCTCTCTGACAGGGAATGAGTTGGAACTGGTCGAGGAAGCAAAGCGCTAAGGGATAGACTTAGTCAGGATTTCTTCGACCAAGAGGAGAGGCTCTGGAACTGTCGACCTGGATAAGGGGTGGAAGCTCTACTACTCTGGTGTGATCCCGACAACGTCTGCTCAGGCGGGTGTGGGGATACTCACAAGCCCGCAGCTCTCCGACTGTGTTGCTGAGTGGATTCCAGTGGAGAGACGGGTATGTGTGTTAAGGCTTCAGATGAAAAACCATAATTTCGCTGTGGCGCAAGCCTATACACCTAATCTATAGTCAGAATACTCTGCCTTCCTAGAGGAAGTAGATGCTGCTTTTGACAGGGTGGCAGACATGGAATCAGTCCTGCTAATGGGTGACTTCAATGCACATGTTGGAACAGATGACCAGACATGGAGTGGTGTGGTTGGGAGGAACGGTGCCCCTGACCTTAAGGGGAATATGTTGAAATTAATGGACTTCTGCTGTACTAACAGCTTGTCCATAATGAATACCTTCTTCCAGCACCGAGAAGTCCATTAAGTATACCAGGTACAGGGATACACTAGAACAATGGTATCTGATTCACTTCTTTATATTCTCAGCAGACCTATTTTCCTCAGTGTTAGACGGTTCTGCCCAGACGGTTCTGCCCCTCGTGTGAGAAGAGGGGCAGAACCGTCAACTGACCACCTTGTTGTGTGCACTCTACGGCTTCAGAAACCAGATGCTACCATCAACGATGGTATGCCTAAGTAGCTATACCGCATAAAATGGGAGACATTGGAAAATGAGGCTGTGAGGAAGAATTTTGCAGATGACATTTCCTCCAGAGTCAAAGAGATTCCCAAGTATACTGCAGATGTTCAGAAGCAGTGGAATCTGTTCAGATCAGCTGTCACTTCCTCTGCACTCTCATGCTGTGGCAGAAAGTGGCTCGGCATGGCAACGGGCAGTGAGAAAAGGACACCTTGGTGGAACCAAGAAGTCCAAAAAAAACTGTCCGGGCAAAAAAGGAGTCCTACCTAACATGGTTTAGGGTCAGGTCAACTGAGATGCATTTGCTGTATGATGAGGCACGAAAAGCTGCTGCTGAGGCAGTAAAGACAGCAAAGCAGAAGGCTTGGATAACCTTTGGAGAAAGATTAGACTCCTCCTACGCAAATGCGAAGAACGTATTCTGGCAGACCATCCGCCGCCTTCGAGGGAGGAAATCCTGCACAGCAAGGGTAATTAAGGCCTCTGATGGTGCACGTTTAACAACCGTGAAGGATATCCTCCACAGAAGAAAGGAATACTTTGAGAGCCTTCTTTACCTAGGTGGAACAGCAGTTCTGGAAATCCAAGAGGTGCAGATCGGGGCAATGACTAGTCTCACAGCAGAAGAGGTCCATTTAGCAATAAAATAGCTAAAATCGGGCAAGGCTGCTGGCGATGATGAAATTCGACCCGAAATACTAAAAGTCTTAAATCGAGATTGTGTTCTCTGGCTGACTTGAATGTGTCAGGCAGCTTGGTTATCTGGGCGAGCACCAACGCAATGGCAGATAGGCAGATAACATTTAATAATAACAATTTTTTAATAATAATTTAATAATAATACCCATCTTTAAGAAGGGAGACCAGAAGAATTGCAGTAACTATCGTGGCATCTCTCTGCTCAGCCTACCTGGGAAAGTGTATGCTAAGTGCTTGGAAAGACAATGCAGAAGCATAGTTGAGTCAAAGTTCCAGGAAGAACAATGTGGCTTTCATCTTGGTAGAAGCACAACTGACCAAATCTTCACTTTAAGGCAAGTCTTTGAGAAATCTTGGGAATATGCCAAGAATGTCTACACATGTTTTGTGGACTTGGAGAAGGCATATGACTGGGTTCCTCAGGATAAGCTTTGGCAAGTAGTACAACAGTATGGAGTAGATGGCCAACTATTAGCTGCCATCAAATCCCTGTATGAATGCCCAGAGCTTTGTGTCTGGGTGAATAGCACAAAATCTGTACCTTTTACAGTCTCCGTTAGCCTCTGCCAAGGGTTTGTTCTGCACCCCTCCTTTTCGTAATATTTATGGACTGGATTGGTAGGCACACCCGAGGCAGTGATTGTGTCAGATTTGGAAAATGTAGCATTGGACGTCTGCTTTTTGCAGATGACCTAGTTCTGCTTAGCTCTTTCACATATGACCTCCAGCAGACCCTGCATAGGTTTGTAGCTGTTTTTGTGCAGACGCCGGAATGAAGATCAGTGTGGCGAAAACTGAAACGTTTTTGGTCTCAAGACAACCATCGCAGTGCACTATAAATGCAAGTGGAATCCCAATGAGGCAGGTGGAGAAGTTTAAATACCTTTGGTCCATATTTACGAATGATGGAAAATGGGACGTAGAGCTAGATACTCGAATTGGCTTAGTATGTTCAATACTGCGGGAGCTTGGCCGTTCGGTAGTACTGAAGCGAGAGTTAAGTCAGAAGGCAAAGCTGCCTGTCTTCAATACAGTCTATGTTCCCATTCTCACCTATGTTAATGAGAGTTGGGTAATGAATGCGGACATGAATCCAAGCTGCTGAAATGAGGTTCCTTCGAGGGGATGAGGGGCTAACAAGGCTCTCGAGAGAGTCAAAAGCTCTGCAATTCGGGAAACCCTCAATACTCAACCGCTGCGTCTCCGTGTTGAGAGATGACAGGTACGTGGTACAGGCACCTGGTCAGAATGCCACAAGAGAGGCTCCCTCAGCAGGTCCTCTTTTCCAAGCCAGAGGGTGGGAGGCCACATGGATAGATTATATCCAAAACCTTGGGTGGACACGTTTGGGAATCCCACCAGAAAACCTGAGCTTGGTGGCAGAAGATCGTGACCATTGGAAGTTCCTCTTGTAGCTGTTGCCCCCACACTCCAAAGTGGAAAGTTGGGCCTTGAAGGTGTATGTATGTATGTATTAAATTAAAACAACAACTTGCGAGAGACACAGAAATTAATGTAGTGATTGAACTCACAGAAAATAATGTTTATTGATCAGAATCAGAGTCCCCTGGACCATATACACGATTTTCAATGTATTGACCTTTCTTGTGTACAACTAATTGCATCCGGTGTGCGACCTGCTCTACCTGAGCGAAAGGAGTCAAATTGGGTGTTCATAACAGCCGGTTTTATGTTATCTTTCAAGACATGCAAGTTGGGAATGCCACCAACATACACAATGGATTTCAATTACCTCCTCAGCCAAAAGTCTCATGGAATGATGTCCGGGGATGGAGGGGGCCATGCCGACGGAAAGAACTGACTGATAACCCTCTCATTACTGGAACCCTCAAATTCTGGTGTAAAAGGCGCTGTACTGAACTTTCAATGTGTGACCATGTTCCATCCTGCATAAAAGTTATTGTGTCCAAACATTGCTTTTGATGCATTGCATGAATGACAAAATTTTCCAGCATTTGTCGATAAATCTCTCCAGTAATGCAGCAGGTTACAGGACCTGTAGGGGTAATATGCTGAAAAATGTATGACCCTATTATGAAATCGGCTGTGAAGTCACACCACATGGTTACTTTTGGAGAATGCAGTAGTACTTGCTGGATTGTTTGGGGATATTAAGATGTCCAAATTCTGCAGTTGTGAGTAGTTGACCGATCCATTCAGATAAAAATGAGCTTCATAACTCCACAATATTCTCCAAAGCCAGCCATTGTCGACCTCCATTCTGGCAAGAAATGTTGGCGCGAAGGTCACGCGCTTATAATAATCTTCTGTAGTTAGAGAGCTTGCACACCACTGAACTTATAAATAGAAGGGAACCATTTTCTAAGATTTTTCCAGACTGTACCACAAGCTATAACAAGTTTGCGTGCTATGGCACGAGCGCTTGGACCAGTACGTGTCCCTGTGTCGTCGAACACCGCAGTAGCGACGTCTGTTACTGACTCTTCTTGCACTGCTTTCCATCCTCTACCAGGTCTAATTCCTAGTGATCCAGTTTCTTCAAAATTCTTGTTCATAGCTCTCAGTGCTACAGCTGACATAGGACCTGTACGCAGGTTGTGAAGCCCTCTAAATTCCCGTAAGGCCCTTACGGCATTGTAGGTTTAAGGTAAAACAACTCAATAAGTAACCACTGAGGCAAGGTAGGACACATATTGAGCACAATTTGTCAGTCATTCTAATAACTGCCTGAACGTTCCCAATCCCTTTTTAAGTGGAATTGGTGGCACTGCTCTCAGGTACGCAGAGCAAAATTTGTATAATCCATTTTACCTACGTTTACTGTAAACATCGGACTGATTTTGGCTCCGCCAGCACCAAAATTCAGTACCAAAATTTTCCCTATCAGCAACTTTTGAAGCTAAATCTTTTTTTCGCAGAATTCATCTCCCCATGCCTTAGAAGTATAAACATGATAAAAGAAACGATACACAGAACTACAGAACAATAGCCACTCTACCTGTCATTTCAAAATTTCTAGAATAAATTACACACACTAGACTACAGAACTATTTGCAGAAGTACAACGTTATCTCACAAAACCAATACGGTTTTCAGAAAACAAAATGCACCATCACCATCATTTAGAAGACATCGCATAAACAAAGCTCTCGATAAATACAAGTATGCTGTTCTTATACTGCTTGACTTAACCAAAGCTTTTCATACACTTGAACGTGACATACTACTGACTAAACTGTACTCAATCGGGATAAGAGGAACACTGCATGCGTGCTTCAGGAACTATCTCACAAACAGAACAAAAGTAACAAAAATAGGTTCATATTACAGCTGGGGTTGTCAATTAAAACCCGGTGTCCCAAAATGTCTCATATTATCATATACTCTACTCATCATCTAGATTGATGATGTTCATAACCTAGCCATACGAAGACAAATATTTCAGTACGCAGATGACACCGCGCTACTAGCAGTTCACACAGAAATGAACTGCTCTCACCAACTGCTCTCACCATTCAACTAATCCTCATAATCATGGACTGCAAATTATTGTAATGTATATGTCAATACCTTGTAATTATTATTGTTATTAGTATAATTTGAAAAGAAAGTGCCGTAATGTAATTCTACTTGTGACGCTGACGACAGTAATATATAATTCACTGAAATCGCCAGAGTAGAATCCAAATTTTGAGTGCTGAAAAATGAACAGAGAGGATCGCAATCACCAACGAGCAAAGAAGCAACCCATATTTACAGTCACACTGTAGTTACTCAAGTGAAGAAAGAAGAGTCATGAAGTGCAACAAGTTCCTGAAGGATTTAACGTTCGAAAGAAATCATATAACTTTAGTAAATGCCTTAGGAATATTCACTTTGCATGCTCTGGAATTTCAAAAACAACCTGGCAATGCAAATCCAATGCAAAACGAGAGGATTGAAAGTGCTTATACTGCAGAGAAAACAAAGAAACTTTGCCACCGGCAATGTTTCTTTAAAATGTTTCTTCAGAAAAAAAATACAGGTGAGTCTTATAATTTGAATTCCATAAATGTATTACTAGTCATATTACTAGTCAACGGTTTAGAGAATATAAAAGACAGCTTAGTACATCTCGTCCAAGAACTATTGGATAAACAGAATGAAAAAATAACAAAAAAATTGCAAATATGAGGATTTTCTTAAATATAATAATTTAACAGTTAAAGAAGTCTTGCAAACTGTGAAAGACATTAAAATCAGCATTAACATATTAACTGCCAGGCAACACAATTTGATAAAAGAGACATCCGAACTCCGTTTAGAACTTAATTCCATAAAACTACAATACCAACTTTTAAATCAGAAAAAACATAAAGAAGATCCTGTCATAAATGGCATTCCTGAAACTGCATCCATATAAAATCCCACCGACCTAGTTGTAAAGTTAGGCCATTGAAATGACATCCCCCTTAAGCATAATGACATTCAGGCCATAAATCGGATTCCCAGGAAGAACAAAAAAAACAAGGTTTGCCACAACCCACACCAGTCATATTCGTCTGACAAGCAAGTCCACAAGAGACAATTTCATAAAAGCCAGCAGAGAGAAAAAGCTTGTTGCCAAGGATTTAAATGCATCGCAAGAAAATACACCAATCTTTCTATCTGAGTATTTAGCACCATTCAATCAGAATCTGTTTACCAAACAAGAAAAGGAAAACAGAAAAAAATATCAATTTTTGTGGATCAGAGACGACAAGATATTGTTGAGGAGGTCACAAACATCAAAGGAGAATCAAATGAAAATCTCGAAAGACAGAGGTAGGCTACCAGAGTGAATTAAAATACACCTGATTAGTTCATAAAAGAAGACCACAAAACAACAGAAATGAATGTGAACCATCAGACAGATGTAATAACACCAGAATACGACAGTGATTGTACTTTCGACTCGCTCCATGCATGGAAACAAAACACAGTACAAACGAGAGGACTCTCTATCCTGCATATTAACATCAGAAGCATCCGAAACATTGGTTACAGTTACAGGCTTATCACCGGTTTTATTTATATATTGGTCCTAACAAAAGTATTCGTAACTAATGAAAAATCGACTGCTTTTCAAATTCCAGGTTCCAACAATATAGATCATGCTGCCAAACGGTGGAATATTAATATATATCAAACATACATATTTATGAATTTAGGGACACAAAACACACGTGATGAAAAGATTATTTTACTGATTAATAATAAAATAATAACTTTACGTTTCGACCCCTGTATCGAAGTCATCTTCAGAAGGACACATTCAGAAGTATAAGAACAAGCTACATGCTGTTGCACTCTATACAAGTAAATTACATCTATATTCTTAACTAATCTTTTTTCTTAGCCTACCCTCTTGTGGAAAAAATAAATAAATAAAATAAAATAAACAAAAATAAAATAAAAACTACAATAAACTCTGCTAAAGTCCTCCCGTACTATGATTCTTCTGGAATTATACAGTTTATATTGTTATATTACGATTATCGTCTGGATTTGTAGAGTATTGCTAATGAATGTTCAAGGGAAAAAACACTTCACTAGGTCTTGTATTGAGATTTTTCTTCGTGGTTGCTATTAAGGTTGTAGATGGATCCTCCACATTCTTGGAATTGTTAGACCATCATTTTTATTCGGATTCGGATCATGTTTGAGCATTTCACATGCTTCCTTCAATTTCCGCTCGAACCAGGTTTTGGTGCAGTGTAGGGACTTGGTACCTTTCCAGTTAATTCTGTGGTATGTTTGCAGTGCGTGGTCAGAAAGACCAGTTTTTCCAAAATGGAGGTATTTTATGTGACGTTTGTGTTCATCCTTTCTGATTGGGATGGTTCACCCTGTTTCCCCAATGTATGGTGTGTTACATGTGCAACCTATTTTGTAAACCCCTGCGAGGGCTAAGTGTGGCAGGGGATCCTTGGAACTGAGTAGGTGTCTTAATTTTGTTGGGGATTTAAAGGTGGTTTTGATGTTGTATTTGTGTAGTGTTCTGTCTATTTTTTCTGAAATGCCTCTAACGTATGGTATAGCAATAGCATTCTTGAAATCTTTTTTGTTATTAGTGGTATCTTTGTGGAGGATCTTGTGAATGGTTTTTATACTCTATCCATTTTTTATAAAGGTATGTTTGATGGTCTCATATTCATGGTTAAGAGCTTGTTTATTTGAACAAATGGTTTGAGCTCTGTGTTTAAGGGTGATTATGACCCCTAGTTTTTGTGTTGGGTGGTGATAAGAAGTTTTGTGTATGTGCTGGCCTCTGTGTGTAGGTTTGTGGTAAACTGAGAATGAGAGACAGCCTGAAGGAATCCGTTTGACAAGTGTGTCTAGGAACGGAAGAGAGTTGTGTTTTTTCAATTTCAGTGGTGAATTGGATGCGTTTTTGTTGTTTGCTCAGGTAGCTAAGGAATATATCTAGTGCTTGGCGGCCGTGGGGCCAAATGGCGAAAATTTGTCGTCGTCGTCGTCGTATCTGAGCCAAAGTTTGGGCCTTAGGCACGCCGATTCTAGAGCTCGTTGCTCAAAATCTTCCATATAAAAGTTCGCTATTGGGGGGGGGGAGAATGGTGAGCCCATGGCGGTACCCTCTTTTTGATGGTAAAAATTGTTTTGCCACACGAAATATCCAGAGTGGAGTACGTGGGCAAAGAGGGCCGCGATGTTGTGTGGAAATATGTTCTGTAAGAGTAGGATAGTATCATTGATTGGGACATTGGTGAAAAGGGAAGTTATGTCAAAGCTGACTAATAGATCTTGGTCGTTGAGTGTAATATTTTTAATTTTGTTTATGAATTGCTGTGTATTTTTTGTGTAGGAAGGGGAATGACCAACCAGTTCCTTCAGTGTGGCCGCTAATTTTTTGGCTACGTAGTAATTCGGACTGTCAATTCCTTCCACAATTGGACGTAATTGGCGTGTCTGTTTTGTGTTCTTTTAGTAGGCCGTAAATTCTGGGCGCGGGCATACTGCGGTATTCATTTTTGATTGTTTCTTCCTGCCACTTGCTTACTGATTTAAGTAGTTAAGTAGTTTTCTTTTTGTTACGTTGCGTGGGTTGTAATTTACCATTTGGTAGGTGTTGTGGTCCGATACCAAATGGTTCATTTTTTCAATGTAGGTCCGATTTAAAACAACAGTGGCGTTCCCTTTATCGGCTTTAGTGATAATAATGTCATGGTTATTTTTAGGGATTTGCGGGCCAGTTTATCCGCTTTGTTTAGGTTGATGCTTAATTTTTGGTTGAATTTAGTAAACAGGCAGTTTCCATCGGTATTTTGTCAGCTACATTGACGGGGAGGGATCTTAAACCTTTCTTGATATGATATATTATATCTAGTTTATTTACTGACCTCGGAGCAATGGCGTAATTTAAACCTTTCTCCAGTAGCGAGAGCTCACCTTGTGTGAGGTTGTAATCCGATTGGTTGATAACCAGACAGCGGTCCGATGGTGGTTGGTTGCTCTTAACTGTGTTGTTGGGTGATTGGCTGCTCCTTCCGTTATGGCGTCGTAATTGTCTTGTGCTTTCCTGTAGTTTTAATGATTGAAACTTTATTAATTGTTCTTTGTTTCTGAGTAGTAGGTGCTTGGCCGAGTCATCTGTGATCCTGTCTAGAATATTCCAAATTTCCTGATTAGCGTAACTGGATAGCTCAAATTTCAGTTGTAACACTTTGGCTTGGGTCGATGCCAAATTCTTTCGTGTCTCGTTAATTTGTTCTCTTAACAAAGCTTTTTCTAGCCTGGCATAGATACAGAGCGCTTTAGCTGATGTAAATTTCTTCTTTAGTTTAATGCAGTTCGATATTAAGTTGCTGTCTCTACATCGTTTCAAAAAGGCCAGTCGATTAATTAACATGGATCTTTAGTTTACCGTAGAGGCTGCACTGCTTGTAGGTCACATCTCCATGGAATATGATGACTCTTTCTTTTAAGGTTACACGGTGATCAGCATTCATATTTATGAATTTAGGGACACAAAACACACGTGTTAAAAAGATTATTTTACTGATTAATAATAAAATAATAACTTTACGTTTCGACACCTGTATTGAGGTCATCTTCAGAAGGATACATTCAGAAGTATAAGAACAAGCTACATGCTGTTGCACTCTATACAAGTAAATTACATCTACGTTTTTAACTAATATTTTTTCTTAGCCTGCCCTCTAGCGGAAAAAATAAATAAATAAAATAAAATAAACAAAAATAAAATAAAAACTACAATAAACTCTGCTAAAGTCCTCACGATTCTTCTGGAATTATACAGTTTATATTGATATATTACGATTATCTTCTGGATTTGTGTACAGTACAGGTTGCTATTGAATGTTCAAAAAAAAACAACAAAAAACACTTCACTAGGTCTTGTATTGAGATTTTTCTTCGTGGTTGCTATGAAGGTTGTAGATGGATCCTCCACATTTTTGGAATTGTTAAACCATCGTTTTTATTCAGATTCGGATCATGTTTGAGCATTTCACATGCTTCCTTGAATTTCCGCTGGAACCAGGTTTTGTTGCGGTGTAGAGACTTGGTACCTTTCCAGTCAATTCTGTGGTATGTTTGGAGTGCGTCACATAAAATACCTCCATTTTTTCCAAAATGGAGATATTTTATGTGACGTTTATGTTCATCCTTTCTGATTGGGATGGTTCGCCCTGTTTCCCCTATGTATGGTGTATTACATGTGCAACCTATTTTGTAAACCCCTGGGTGGGCTAAATGTGGCAGGGGATCCTTGGAAGAACTGAGTAGGTGTCTTAATTTTGTCGGAGGTTTAAAGGTGGTTTTTATGTTGTATTTGTGTGAATTAAGACACCTACTCAGTTCTTCCAAGGATCCTCTGCCACACTTAGCCCACCCAGAGGTTTACAAAATAGATTGCATATGTAACACACCATACATACAAGTAAATTAGGGGAAACAGGGCGAACATAGACCAGTTGAAAACAAATATATAACAATCAGACATCCCCTCTCCAACATAAAATATACACCAAACAGTAAAATCACGAAAATCACACAGGTTGGATCAATAACACCTTGGAATTTACTTCGATGCTGACAGGAGCTGGAATTGCCACATAAACCATCTACAAAACTAACTTCGAACAATAATTGACACACTCTACAGGATAAAAGACATAGTTCTCACATGCCTGAAAACACTAATATACAACGCACTATGCCAAAATATACTAAGATACGCTATAACAACGTATGCTTTCTGTGCAACCTACAAACTAAATAGATTAATGTCTTTACAGTACAAAATTATAAAACTGACCTTTCGGGAACAAAGAGACAATAACGACTTTATATGCACTGCAATGTCAGAACACAAAATATTGACAGCAAAACACTAAAGTCACTATGCTGCTTTGCTAAAACATTACTTCGATAAAAACTAGAGGACAGTTAGAAATACATACCGTATAACAAGACCTCAGACAACTAATTATATCACATATAAATACAACAATCACTACGGAAAGGGCCAATGAAGCTTCTACATCTCAGACATTCTAAATAAATTACCTTTTGAATACAGGAACCTTACAAACGACAATAGCCTGAAAAGAGCCCTAAGAACATATTATGAACAAGAAAAACGCACCCCAAATACCACACAAACTTAATGAAATACAATCTATTAGTTCAAGTTTTCCAGTTCAGCGACACGTCAAGACATTCCAAATTATCATGTGTATGTGTGTGTGTGTGTGTGTGTGTGTGTGTGTGTGTGTGTGTGTGTGTGTGTGTGTGTGTGTGTGTGTGTGTGTGTGTGTGTGTGTGTGTGTGTGTGTGTGTGTGCGTGCGCGCGTGCGTGTGTGAATTTCTCAACCTAAGTCTGTAGTGGAAATCAGTACTATCAAACATCAGCCTACTTCCCAACATAGCAAACAAACCAATAAATAATAACCATCCGGTATCATCCTGAGATGAGCATCATCAATGAGTTTTTTCGAGGATGAAATCTGAGAAATTACATCTCAACCAAGATCAACAAGAAAAAAAAATGTGATGTGTGTGTGTGTGTGTGTGTGTGTGTGTGTGTGTGTGTGTGTGTGTGTGTGTGTGTGTGTGTGTGTGTGTGTGTGTGTGTGTGTGTGTGTGTGTGTGTGTGTGTGTGTGTGTGTGTGTGTGTGTGTGTGTGTGTGTGTGTGTGTGTGTGTGTGTGTGTGTGTGTGTGTGTGTGTGTGTGTGTGTTTATCCTTATATTACATTTAAGTGCAGTAGTTGCAGGTTTAAATACATTAAATGAAAATTGTAAATATACATAACTCATTGTTAAATGAATAAATGCTGTAAAAAAGCAATATTATTCAACCGCAGAAACAATAAATTATCAATAATAATCAAAAATGTGATCAAAAATTATTAATAATAGTTACTACAGTAACTATTATTAATACATTATACAGAAAAAAAAGAAGAAAAATCTGTACAATTTCATCATTACAAAAAAAAATAATAATAATAATAAACCTGTTTTAAATATGTAATCACAATATGTAATAATAATTTTAATAATACAAATGAATAGAATTTAAAAATATATATTTAATGAATGTATATGTATGATATATAAGTATCACATGTAATTTTAATATGTAATCACAATATGCAATGATCATTTTAATGAAAAAAAAATATTGTATGTATGTATGCAATTTATCTCAGAAATAATAAAATGTAAAAAATTATTATTTTTATTATTTTAAAATATTATGTACGTGCAAGTATCTGTTATGCACAATATTGTTCGTGTAATGTATTATAAATAGTATAAATAAATAATAAAGTTTGAAGAAAAATATTTAAAAAATTATCATCATCATGACATATATTTTTAAAAAATAAATATCCTCAGCTTTACCTACAATTAACTTTACCTACAAAATGGAATAATTATAATATCTTAACAGAATACTTTTTACACATGTTAGGAATAAATAGTAATTGTTTTAAACATATTAACTACAGGTTATCTAATATGAAATTAATACATACATACATACATACATCTTCAAGGCCCACTCTTCCTAATTGGGTTGCAAGGGCAAAAGCTGCAAGAGAAACTTCCAATGGTCACGATCATCTGCGACCAAATTCAGGTGTTCTGGTGGGATTCCCAAACGTGTCCACCCAAGGTTTTGGATATAATCTATCCAGCGAGTCCTTGGCCTTCCACGTGGCCTCCCACCCTCTGGCTTGGCAAAGAGGGCCTGCTGAGGGAGCCACTCTTGTGGCATTCTGACCGGGTGCCCGTACCAGCGTAACTGTGATCTCTCAACATGGAGAAGCAGCGGTTGAGTATTGAGAGTTTCCCGAATTGCAGAGCTTCTGATTCTGTCGAGTTTTGTCAGCCCCGCAACCCCTCGAA
Source organism: Typopeltis vanoorti (assembly GCF_054136105.1). Taxonomy (NCBI): domain Eukaryota; kingdom Metazoa; phylum Arthropoda; class Arachnida; order Uropygi; family Thelyphonidae; genus Typopeltis; species Typopeltis vanoorti. The sequence goes on along the minus strand of NC_143557.1, from coordinate 28,417,833 downwards.
GGAACCTCATTTCAGCCGCTTGGATTCGTGTCCGCATTCTTTCGGTCATTGCCCAACTCTCATGACCATAGGTGAGGATGGGGACATGAACTGTATTGAAGACAGCCAGCTTTGCCTTCTGGCTTAACTCTCGCTTCAATACTACTGAACGGCCAAACTCCCGCAATATTGAGCTTGCTAAGCCAATTCGAGTATCTAGCTCTACGTCCCATTTTCCATCATTCGTGAATATGGACCCAAGGTATTTAAACTTCCCAATCTGTATCATTGGGACTCCACTTACATTTAGAGTGCACTGGGATGGTTGTCTTGACACCACATTTTGGCCACACTGATCTTCATTCCGGCGTCTGCACAAACAGCTAGAAATCTATCCAGGGTCCGCTGGAGGTTATCTGTGGAAGAGTTAAGCAGAACTAGGTCATCTGCAAAAAGCAGACGTCCAATGCTACATTTTCCAATTCTGACAAACTCACTGCCTCGGCTGTGCCTATCAATCCAGTCTATAAATATTATGAAAAGGTGGGTGACAGAACACACCCTTGGCGGAGGCCAACGGAGACTGTGAAAGGTTCAGACTTTGTGCTGTTTACCCTGACACAAAACTCTGGGCATTCATACAGGGACTTGATGGCAGCTAATAGTTGACCATCCACTCCATACGCCTGTACTACTTGCCAAAGCGTATCGCGAGGAACCCGGTCATATGCCTTCTCCAAGTCCACAAAACATGTGTAGACATTCTTGGAATATTCCCAAGATTTTTCAAAGACTTGCCTTAAAGTGAAGATTTGGTCAGTTGTGCTTCTACCAAGACGAAAGCCACATTGTTCTTCCTGGAACTTTGACTCAACTATGCTCCTGCACCGTCTTCCCAAGCACTTAGCATACACTTTCCAAGGAAGCTGAGCAGAGAGATGCCACGATAGTTACTGCAATCCTTCTGGTCTCCCTTCTTAAAAATGGGTATTATTATAACTGTCTGCCATTGCTTTGGTGCTCGTCCAGATATCCAAGCAGCCTGTCACACTCGAGTCAGCCAGAAAACATAGTCTCGATTTAAGGCTTTTAGCATTTCGGGGCGAATTTCATCATCGCCAGCAGCCTTCACCGATTTTAGCAATTTTATTGCAAAATAGACCTCTTCTGCTGTGAGATTAGTCATTGCCCCGATCTGCACCTCTTGGATGTCCACAACTGCTGGGCCACCCGAGTTAAGAAGGCTCTCAAAGTATTCCCTCCATCTGTGGAGGATATCCTTCACGGTTGTTAAAAGTACACCATCACAGGCCTTAATTACCGTTGCTGTGCACGATTTCCTCCCTCGAAGGCGGCGTATGGTCTGCCAGAATACTTTGTTTGCATTTGTATAGGATGAATCTAATCTTTCTTCAAAGGATTCCCAAGCCTTTTGCTTTGCTGTCTTTACTGCCTTAGCAGCAGCTTTTTGTCGCAGCATACTGCAATGGCATCTCAGGTGAACTGACTCTAAGTCATGTTAGGTAGGACTCCTTTTTTGCCCGGACAGTTTTCTGCACTTCTTGGTTCCACCAAGGTGTCCTTTTCTCACTGCCCGTTGCCACGCCAAGCCGCATTCTGCCACACCATGAGAGTGCAGAGGCAGTGACAGCTGTTCTGAACACCTTCCATTCCTCCTCAACATCTGCAGTATGCTTGGGAATCTCTTTGAACCTGGAGGAAATGTCATCTGCAAAATTCTTCCTCACAGCCTAATTTTCCAATGTCTCCCATTTCACACGGTATAGTTGCTTAGGCCTACCAGCGTTAATGGTAGCATCTCGTTTCTGAAGCCGTAGAGTGCACACAACAAGGTGGTGGTCGGTTGACAATTCTGCCCCTCTTCTCACACGAACGACCAACACTGAGGAAAATAGGTCTGCTGAGACTATAAAGAAGTCAATCAGTAACCTTGAAATTAATTACTCTTCTAATTACATTTTTGTCAAAAATCTATGGAATTTCTTTATTACAACTGCAAATTGGGACGAATATGCTTGTGGAAATTTGTGTCTGATGATTTCGAGTAGGTACCGGGTACACGTTCAAATTCTCACATCGAGCTGAGGCATCACATAGTAGCAGTCAACAGGATAAAAGACAAATGGCTGGGCTTAGCGATTTCTGTTTGAAGGAAGCTTATTTCGTGAAGAGATAAAGTCGCAAACTTGGTTATCTTGTTATGTCTCACCGAAAAGGTACTGTATCCACACAGCACCTTTTTGGTGGTGCTGTATCCATAGAAAATGGACAAGCCATCAATCTGATCTGTAAAGATAATGCACTCTTTACAGATCAGAGTCGTTTTAGTCTCTCCGCCAATTCTAGACGAAACTTGATCTGGCATGAAAGTGGTACTGCTTGATGTAGCGAGAATTTTCTTTGAAAGGGATAAATACGGTGGTGAATTGGTTACAGTGCTGGGCAACATTATCCTTAAAGGAGCATTATCCTTAATGCTCCTTGGTGCTGTAGGCGAAGAATTCATTTTTATGGATAACAGTGCCACACCGTACACGAGCAGTGGATATACCCCTGGAGACCGAGGATGTTAATCGACTTGACTGGCCAGCACCATCCCAGATCTATACCCCATAGAACACGTTTGGGACGCAATAGCGAGGCGCATTGCTGCTAGAAATTTCCCTCCAGAAAATAAATGAGGCCTTATCCTTGGTGTTTAGGAGCTTTTGGCCAGTTTTCCTCAAGAATTCCTAAATCACTTGATACTATGCATGGTACGATATTGTGTGAGTTGAATTGTAGTTCGTGGTGGACATATTCCATACTGAAATGTCTCTATGCATAAGTGTCTGTTAGCACTACACATTAATTCGTTAACTACGTCCTTAGAAAATTTGTGATATTCTGAGAACAAAGAGAAGATTCCACACTCTTATGGGATGCAATGATAAAATGCAAAATATTTAAGATAAAACACTTATGCTTCTACAGATTTACGCTTCAGAATGAAACACCACTTCAGTCAATCCTACAAAATAACAAGAACAAAATACGAGATACAAGACGACAATTAACAAACTGCATAATACCCACTACGAGAAAGCAACTCTGAGCTTATATCGGTATCTCCACTGCTTTTGTAATGTATGGTACTGTTATCCACAAAAAGGAATTCTTCGCCTACTAGTACATACTGCCATGATCAGGAAACTGCCATTCGATAGAGAAATCTAGGGACCTACTGAGAGATGAATCTGGCACTATATAGAGAGATTTACAATTATAGAGAAATTACTCAAAAATCATAAAGAATTCCTCTCAAACAGCAATACAAGAACGCGAGGCCATCCTTTCCACCACCACCACCACCACTTCAAAGGCTAAATCGTGCATCTGCAATTGTTTTCGGTTTGTGTGCATGTGTGTGTGCACTTCTTACACACTAAGCAGAAAATATGCTGCAATTCTGTACATCTTAATATAAATTTTTCTATCCACAGAAACGTTAATATCGTCACCTAGCTCGCTGGTACAGAAGCCAAACCACGAGAACTTGCCATCTAATATCTTACTCAGATCAGCTCAGCAAAAGATTCGAGGAAGATGGCAGAAGTTGTACCGAACAAACCGTGAAAATATATTATTATTCTTATTTCAAATGGATACCCAAAGCAAGGTCACAAGATATAAGCTCTCTAATATAATCGTTTGGCACAGTAGATGTACCGCTCAGAACAACAGATATAACCATAAAGCGAAGACCATAACAAAATAAAGAGAAACTACCGCCAGCGATTGCGCAATTTACTATTAAAAGCATAGTAGATCATTTGTAAGCGAGAAGGCAACAAATTCAATCCTCAATAATAGGCAACCTTAAATTTCAATCTACAAGGCATCCTCTATTACAAAAACGTATCGTATCAAGCAAGGAAAGAAAAACAGACAAAAACTACAAGATTCTATGGACTAAGGGTTCACCGGTATTTATGAGAAAGGAAGAAAATACCAGCATTCATGTAATTTCATGTTAATTCGATCTCTCCGGTCTACCAGTATAGTGTTTAGTCACCCTCCTTGTCACAGAGAGAGAGAGAGAGAGAGCGGGTTTTCACTATTCCTCACACTAGCATGGCTACAATAAATCTGGATGAATATATTCAAGCAAGAAAATATTAACTGCCTTGTACTCGAATATTAAATAACTGGATGGACAGTTTTATGCAAATACCCAATCATCATATTATACACTAACAAAAAGTGCAGTATAAAGAAATACTGCCTTACAATGTCAAAACTGATCAATGATATCCTGACAAATATCGATGTTGTAATCTTTACTGATGTTTCTACATGTAACACAGAACTGACTGCATATAACTAGCAATTATCAGTCCTAAAGCTTATGCAAACCACGAAAAACAAAAAGCGGCATCATCACGTTCGTAAAGAAAAAGCACAATTTGTCCGAGGCAATAATCATTTTATAACATGAAGAAACATTACTCATGGAAATCACGAATAACGACCGACACAACCACAAACACATGATACGCACAATAACCAGACCTGAAATACAGAATCAATCGGCCTCCTTTGAGTTTAGAAACAGGGCTAAACAAAACCTACAGTCTCATAACAGATGGACTCATCCTTATTTGTAACATTAACATAAATATACTTGACCGTGGCTCTCAACCCCTAACATATATCTAGACATATTAAAAAGTACAACATAAACTCGACCATAAACTCCCGAAAAAGAGAAAAATGCGAAAACCAACCCGTATGTGGACATGAACCATATCCACATACCGGTTCCTATCAAAACATTATCGATTGCCACTAAAACTGCTGACCATTACTTTATCGCAACTTTATTTTACATTACCTCCGTTATATTTCCACACGCTACGCAACTAAACCAAACCAAACCAGATAACCACACTCTACTATCATAGTAAAACGAATCACTAATTACTTTATAAAGGCACAAACTCCAGCAGTCTGCTTAATATATAAATGCAACATGTGCTTTATAGACCATCCTGAAATGCCTGTTTACAGAAACATATAGAAAGGCAACAAACCATGGGAAAAACAGAAGAGAAGCACTAAGTAATCCATAAATCATTATTATCTAAACGTTTAAAAATTAAACTATTCACCCAAGCTCAACAGCACATCATATCATTTCCTCCCATATCCAAACTGAAACTGAAAGATGCTCTCTCACAAAAAAAAAACAAAAGACTAGCCCACGAATTGTAAAATCATACAGGCCTTTTAACACATTTTGAACAACTAAATTCTGAACCTCTGAAATTAGCGAACATGATATTCGAAACGAGCCCTATTCCCAAACAACTAAGAACTGCGATAGTTATGCCAATTTACAAACAAGGAAAAAGAAATGACTCTCCGAACTCCAGACCTATAGCTAATTTGCCTGTTACTTATAATCTTCTTCTTGCAATAGGAAAATAAACAAGAGTTCAAAATCAATTACAAAAATTCAGTATAACATCAACTCAAAAGAGCAGTTCGGTTTCCGGAAAACAAAAAGCATAATACTGTTATTAAATGACATCACAAACTAAGTAAATAAAGCTCTTCAAGAAAACATATTTACTATGCTCATCATAATTCATGACGTGCATAGTAAAACCCAAAGCTTTTGACACATTTGTTAATTGAAATGCTGCCTATCAAACTATACTCAGTTGGAATCATAGGCACCCTGCATACCCGGTTTAAGAATTATCTCAAACAGAACAAAAGCAACAAAAATAGGTACACATCACAGCCAGGAAATAGTTGATAGCATTTCCTTAATCGCGGACGCTACAAGTTTACCAAAATCACACCCGTAACACATGCTAAATACTTCGGTCTGGAAGTAGACACTAATATTAAATAAAGTAAACTAATATAATACTTTCAAAACAATCTATGCAGTCTTACTGCAGAAATATTCCAAGCAGACACATGATGCTAAACATCATAAAAAATCTCATCACAGAATCAATGAAAAAATACTAAGTTATGGTATATCAGTCTATGCAAACACATCAGACACGTCTCTCTTGAAAAAAATTCTCAAAAGAATCGCTTCAGTGTGCTTGTGAAGCACACGACACAACTGATCGCAAAACTCACAATTCTGAACATTAAGATCCTAAGACGCTATGTACTGTTTGTACAACACTATCTCATTAAGGCTTCCTGTAACAGATACCTTTCATATAATTCGACTAACCGCACCCTTTTACACAACCAGGCCATATAACAGCGTCTATGCCATGGCTCTGAGGGAGCATCTCATACCCAGACGACTCAACAACCTATGATACAATCTGAAACATCTAAACAGTTACTAAATATTAAAATTATCATCATCATCATCAACATGCGTATCAAGGATTTAGGCCTAGCATGGCCTGTTCCTGCCTTAGAAGTCATCGATGAATCGTTTAAGAGAACGTCCTGGTTTTCTTTTTCTTAATGGCTTGAACTTTAAGGCTTGTTTTGGTAATATTTCTTTTTTCATTCTTTGAACGTGTTCCATCCATTTATGTTTATATTTTTTATTTTTTTCTATTACTGGTTCTTGGTTTAATTCTTTCATAATATCTTCGTTTCTTTTGTGATCAAATAGGGTATACTTTGCAGTTTTTCTCATAAACTTCATTTCTGCCGCTGTTAATCTTTGTTTGTCTTTTTGTTTTATTGTCCAGATTTCGCTTCCATACATTAAGACCGGTAAGGCTAATGTATTGTATACTTTTAGCCTGGTTTGTTTTTGAACTAGGTTTGGTTTAAATATAGAGTTAATTACACTGTTATTTTTAAATATTTCTCAATTTTTACGTTTATATCTTTTTCATTTTCATATGTGATCATACATCCTAGGTAGTGAAATGAATTCACCTGTTCTAAGATCTTGTTATCTATTACTATTTTAGTTCTTGCTGGATCTTGTCCTTTAAAGGCCATAGCTTTTGATTTTTCCGTTGATATTATCATACCATAATCTTTGGATATCTCATTTAGATTTAAAATAGCTTTCTGTAAGTTATCTTCAGAATTTGTAATTATTATTTGGTCGTTTGCAAAGAGGAGAGTGTTTAAGTTAACTGTAGTTGAAAGTTTAATTCCTTGATGTAAAGTTTTACTCCATTTTATTATTATTTCATTTAAGTAGATATTAAAATGAGTTGCTGAGAGGGGACCCCTTGGTTTACTCTCTTGTATATGATATCTCGTGATTTAATCTTATTTGTATTTGATTATTGTCATATATACTTGTGACAGCTTTTAGGATATTATTTGGTATTTGTCTTTCTTTTAATATGTTAAATAATATATTTATTTTAACTTTGTCAAATGCTTTTTCAAAGTCAATAAATGCAATATGTGTTTCTAAATTATATTCTCTTCTTTTCTCTATTATTAATTTTAGGCAAAAGGCTGGGTCTATACATGATCGTCCTTTTCTAAATCCATTCTGTACCTATGGAATAAAGTTTTCGGAATATTTCATTAATTTATTATTTAAGATTCTGCTATATATTTTGTAACAGGAATTTAGTATACTGATACCTCTATAGTTTTTAAGGTCATCTCTATTACCTTTCTTAAAGATAGGCATCACAATTGTTTTTTTCCATTCTATTGGGGGGGGATACCAGTTGAGTAAATTTTATTTAAAAATAATAAGAGTCTTTCTTTGAATCTTGTTCCTGCGTATTTATATAGTTCTGAACCTAGCTTATCTTCTCCAGGTGATTTTCCGTTTCTTGTTTCTTTCAGGCTGATTTCTAATTCTTCTTCAGTTATTTCCTTTTCATTTTCGTTAATTGTTTGCCAGTTGTCTTTTTTAAGATATTTGTCTGTCCACAGTTCTGTGTAGTAATTTAGAAATTCTTCTAATTTCAATTCAGTGTTTAATTTTATGTTTTCTTTGGTATCTGCATTTAGGTGTTTCAAAATCTTATATACACTGGGTCTAATGTTATATAAATCATGTTCTAAATTGGAAAAAAACAAATTTATTCCATGATTCCCTATGTCTTTTTCTGACTTCTCTTTTAGCTATGGCTCTTATTCTTTTATATTCTATTTCATGTTCTATTCTTTTACTGTTTAACCATTTGTGATTATTTCTTTGATAGCATCATCCCAGATCTTCAGTTTTTTTTCTTTTATTGAATTTTTTGGTCTTTCCTAAGCTTTCATTTGCTGCTGCATTTAGTATCGTTTTTATACTAAGCCATTCTATTTCTATTTCTTCATTTTGTTTTATTTTATCTAGATATTGGTTAATTCTTTGTTCATATAGCCATTGAACATTTGCGTCATTCAATAGTCTAGTTTTATAAACAAATGTTTCAATTTTTCTTTTTGTTCTTGTTACTTGTAGCCATTTAGGTGGTAATCTTAATTTTATTTTAAAAAGGAAGTGGTCACTGCTTATTTCATATCCTCTGTGAACTCTAACATCTAGTGAAAGTTTTGATGTCTTTTCATTTAATATGAAGTAATCTAATATTGATTTCCATCCTCTTGTTGCCCAAGTCTTTATAGAAGGAATTCATTATTTTTAGGTTATTATAAACTACAAAGTAAATCAATTTTTTACCATTTCTATTTAGAGTGTGTTCTACATGTATTCCTATATTATTATTAATTTTCGTGTTTCCAATTTCTGAATTTAAGTCTCCTGCTAAAATTATGTAATCATTTTTATTTATTTTATTATATATGTTTTGTAGCTGATTATAAAAATCAATATTATCCTGTTCTGTTCCTTCTTCTAGGGCATATTAACCAATTATTGTTAAATAGCCTCGATCTATTTTTATTTTAGCTTCTATTATTCTTTCATTCCATAATTTATAATGTTTTAACTGTTTTGAAAGGGAGTTATGAATCCAAATCATGACTCCTGCTTGTGCTCTTTGGTCTCTGTCGACTCTGGTGTATATTACATTAAAATTTTCAGTTCTCATAATTCCTTTATTTTCTTTTTTGTTTCAGTGATTACTGCTATTTTAAAATTTCTTTCATTTAATAACTGGTCTAATTCTATTTCTTTATATGTTATTCCTCTTACATTCCAGTTTGCTATGTGTGTTATATTTTGTCGTTTCCCATAGATTCAATTCGATTATCTTTTTCTGTCAGCTTACAAGTAGGATTATGTTCTCCATGTCAGGGTACTAGCCTGACGATGGAATAGTTCAGTGGTAGGGCTGCTACCTTAAGGCTTCTGAACTAGCCTTCTTCCGAATATTAAAATTATAAAACCCTTGAAAATTGCATCCAGGCAAGACGTTTTCCACAATTTTTCATTCATATAACATAAAACATAGTAACAGCAGCAATATTCGCTAAGAAACTAAAAAAGAAAACAGAAACCTATGTAAGGCGGTGGTTTTCTGAAGGCGGTGGGTTAACCACGGTCTTCAGAAGAGCTAACTCTAGATTTGAAGGAATGGTTTGCCTCAGCAACCTTTCACTGCTCATATTAGCGCCCAAGTCATCTACAAATATATAATATTTCAAAAATTATTATTATTATTATTATTATTATTATTATTATTAAAAATCTAAGGGTTGCATATCCTGTACAAAATACACTCTTAGTTCGAAGAAAAACGCTGACCAGAGAGGAAAGTTTTAGTTTTAGGAAGACATAGAAGTCAGAGGAGCCAAATCTGGGGAATAGGGTGGATATTCCAACAATTCATAGTGCAGATCCCTTAATTTTCCCACTGCCAAAACACATTTGTGGGGGCAGGTGCATTGATGAAAGATGATTTTTTTTCTTTTGCAAACTAGGTCTTTTCTCCAAATTTTTTCGTCTAGTCTGGTTATAAGATCGGAATAATATTTCCCGGTTATTGTTTTACCATTTTCAAGATAATTAATAAAAAAATGCCTTTAGCATCCACAAACACCGGTGACATGACCATTACAGCTGATGGAACTTTGTCTTCTTTAGCGCTGAACAACCGGCTTCTGTCCAATGTTTTGACTGCTGTTTCGATTCAGTTGTGTAATGATGAACCCATAGTAATAAATCTACACCCAAAATCAGGTTTATTCTTGTTAAAACGCTCCAAACACTGTTCAGAGATTTTCATATGAGTGCGTTTATGATCTGCTGTGAGCAAGCGTGGCACCCATCTTGCGCAATGTTATTTCATTTGCAATTCTCCATGCAAAATATATCCTAAGCGATCTTTTGATATGCCTATAGTCTCAGCAATTTCACACGTTGACTCGCCGCTCATCCAATACCATATCGTGCACTTGATCAATGATTTCTGGCGATGTTGCAATTTTTGGACGTCCTTCATCGATCATCTTCAAGGCTGGTACGGCCATGTTTAAACTTGGCAGCTCATTTCTTAATTGTCGAAAACGAAGAAGAGTGTCATAAACTTTTATAAACTTCGAATGAATTTCCTTTAGCATTAATTCTTCTTTCACAAAGAATTTTATAACCGCACGATAATCAAATTTATCCCTTTCAAGGGATACCGACAACACTTTTTGCTGCGGACAGCTGTATAAAACAATATACTTTATAGAATGACTTGCCATTTCATAAGTATGCTTATGAGAGATGTATCAACTTAGAAAAAAAAATCTTGCTGATAATGTTCCGATCTATGGTCGAGACGGAGAACTTTTCAGACCGTCATCTTAAAGCTATTTTTGAAAACTATAAAACTATAGTTGTAATGTTAATAATAAGTGTCCCTGCAGCAGTGAGTATGAAGCTATCTGGCGCGAAGTATGTAATAAGATCAAATGCATTACCGAATATTACTACAATGTGAGTGACTTGGTGAGAAGAAGAAGAAGCGCATTAACATCACAGCATGGTGGCTAGTTAACAGGTAATCATTATGGACAACTTTAATTATCTCTACTATGCTTTGGTAGTGGCAAAACCAAATGGAAAGCAGGAGGCAGTGGTAAAACTAGAAGTGAAAGAGTGCTAGATTATTGATAGTGAAGAGGTTTCTGTTAAAGAAATAATAACCTTTTGTCTCAGGTTCATGATGATCGTGCTGTGCAGATCTGGGAAGTGGCTATGTATTTGAATGTTTCTTTCAGGAAAGGTTACAAGCTACAAGGCAGAAAATTATGAACAATTGAGAATATCAGGTCCTATCCAATGGTATCGGTTTGATAGATGGGAAGGATATAGGCACTACATCAGAAGTATTAAATATACTGAAAGGAATGCAATATTAGAATGTTTCTTTACAGATAAAAGCAGATACGAGTATATAGGGTAGGGGAGAAAAGGATGCACATTCCTGATAAGCAAAGAATTCCAAAGAAAGCTCTGGTGTGGAAGTTATACCGTATGCTTAAGAATAATGTCATTTATGAAAATTTTAAGCAGCAGACTAGAAGAGTTACAAATATTGCATGGCAAGTTCAGTCTGAATATAAAAACACACTGGATGTGCGTGCTAAAGACAACCTAAAAGATTATTTAAATTAAGGGGTATTAAATCCCACATTGTTTCCAAACCGAATAAGAAACTTAAAGATCGGAATCAAAGCGTTTCATTCCGAATATAGTAAACTATAAAAGTATCGGCGGATACTAGCGTGAACTAAAGCACGTAGAACAAACTAGGGCAACTCGTAGCAAAGGTGGCTAAAGAACTGATCACTATTCTTAGTATTTCCCATAATGTAAAACACATCTCCTAGGAGATGTATGATGTTATACATTATGGTGGATAGTCACTACCCAGACCGGTTTCCACCTTTATTGATGTCTCATCAGTGAGTAGGTAGACCAAATTAATACTGAGGGTATAGCGAAAAGAATTTATGTACGCTGCTATACGAGTTGTCATACAGGTGCACCCATTAAATTGCTTAAATAAATAGCCAATAGTCTTCATTTTGGAAGTCTCATAGGCTTCATGGGCTTCTTCATAGGCTTCATGTCGAAACCGGTCTGGGTAGTGACCTTCCACCATAATGTATAACATCATACATCTCCTAGGAGGTGTTTTACATTATGGGAAATACTAAGAATAGTGATGAAATCTTTGAGTTTCTTATTCAGTTTTGAAACAATATGGGATGTAATATCCCTTTAATTTAAATAATGTTACATCGCCGAAATGAAGCCTATTGGCTCTTTATTTAAGTAATTTAATGGGTGCACCTGTTTGACAACTCGTATAACAGAATATATAAGTTATCGTCGCTATACCCTCAGTATTAATTTAGTCTACCTACTCACTGATGAGACCTAATTGAGGGTGGAAACCGGTGCGAGGCGGATCTGGCTTTGAGAGGCTCCGCTTGTAGGTAGGTTTTTGCCTATCTCTGAGTGGGGTTACCGCTGAGATCATGGCTCTGCTTGGTGGTGGGGTGAGCCTGACACAGGGTAGAGCCAACGCTGAGAAGTTCTTCTCGGTGACGGGGTGAGCCTGCCATTGAGTGGAACAACGCTGAGTTGGATAATCTTTCGGGATCGTCTTATATTTAGAGCCCGCTTCACCTATACATAAGGTCGAAACCGGTCTGGGTGACCTTCACCGACATCATACATCTCCTAGGAGACGAGTTTTACATTATGGGAAACATTATGGGAAATACTAAGAATAGTGATCAGCGCTTTACTCACCTTTGCTACGAGTCGCCCTAGTTTGTACTACGTGCTTTAACCTTAGCTCACACTTGTATCCGCCGATACGTTTATAGTTTAATATATTCGGCATGGAAGTGTTTTATTCCGATCTTTGAGTTTCTTATTCGGTTTTGAAACAATGTGGGATTTAATATCCCCTTAATTTAAATAATGTTACATCACCGAAATGAAACCTATTGGCTCTTTATTTAAGTAATACAACCTAAAAGAATTATATAATGTTAGGAGTAACTGGTACACAGATATACTCTATTGAACGTTAACTTTACAATTAATTAACTCTTGCAATAACTGTATAAGAATTCAGCAATTAGAGTTAAAGCGATATCATTAGGAAAACCGAAAAGAGTGTTCAGACGAAATGCCTGTGCCTTTGGCAGGTTAAATAATTTCAGTCTCAGCACGGAGAAGATTCTACGTGGAAAGAAATGTATGAAAACTCATGCATTCTTTTGTTTGCTTGTTCATATCAATATGCAATTACATACCTTTTTTCATTCTTCAAGTAAGGATAGTAAAAAGCCCCTAAAAATTTTAAGGTTTAAATTTTTAATGGAATAAAAAGAAATAAAAACAGCTATATTTGCATATCACATAATAGCAGATCATCTTACCCGACGCCTTGAGATCCATGAAGCTCTAATTCTAACTGTCGAATTCTAAGCCTCGCCATATCCAATTCGTGACGTGTTTTCCATAACTGGGTGTCACAGACAGGATCTTTACAACGATGATGTCTTATCAAATCTTGTGCTTCATATACAGCCCCTCGAAAACTCAAAGATTTACCCATACTCTGAAAGAAAGGAGATATTTAAGTCCCGGTTTCAAATTATTAAGAAATTGATTAATTATTCATAAATTTTATACTTTTTAATATTTATCCTCTTTCAAAGAAATTATATGTACGCACAAGTAGATAAACAAATTCAACAGTGAAATAAAAACGTTAGCTACAAGTACAACTGGTACATGTAAACTTGAAATTAAAAGTTGTTTTTTTAACAATAATAACAATAATAATCTTATTGATTTTCGATAATAGATATATTTTTAACACAATAATAATAAGAAATATAATAAAACTAAAATAATAACAATAATAGTAATTATTATTACTTTACACAGCGCCTTCGAAAATAATATCACACAACTCAGAAAAGACAATCTATCAACGACAAACAAAAAATTCCAACACAAAGTGAACAGCAAACTATGTATCTTCAACTTGTAGCAAAACACGAAATGAAGGAACTCTTATAACTAAAACCAAAGACGACTTCAGCAATAGACAAAATAATATCATAATAATACCACTCTTTGAACAAATAAATCCAACACTTTTGAGACTCGTGAAAGTAATATCCGGCACTGGCATTATTCCACAACAACTAAAAACTGCGATAATTACGCAATTTACAAACATGGTAAAAGAAATGATACCAGAACTACAGACAATAGCTAACCTACCTGTTATTTCAAAAATTCTTGAAAAAATAACACACACCAGACTACAGAACTATTTACAGAAGTGCAACATTATCTCACAGAAGCAATAGGGCTTTCAGAAAACAAAAAGCTCCAGCACTTTATTAGAAGACATCGCATAAACAAAGCCCTCGATAAATACAAGTACGCTGTCCTTATACTGCTTGACTTAATCAAAGCTTTTGATACACTTGAACATGACATACTGCTGACTAAACTACACTCAGTCGTCATAAGAGGAACACGGCATACCTGGTTCAGGAACTATCTCTCAAACAGATTACAAGTAACAAAAATTGGGTCATGTTACTGCCGGGATATAAAATTAAAACACGGTGTCCCACAAGGATCCATATTATCACCGACTCTATTCAACATATACATTGATGATGTTCATAACCTGGCCACACGAAGTCACATATTTCAGTACGCTGATGACACCTCGCTACTAGCAGTTCAGACAGACATCAACACGCCTCTCGCCAAAGCACAAGACCAAAATGAAATCACAATATACTTCTACCAAAACTCATTTGTAATCAACGGCACAAAGACATAGATGTTAATAATACTAAATCCGAGAATCACGCACACCGCGCCATTATTGCTATGCTGTCACACATACCACTGCATTAACAACAAAAATACCTGCCAATGTCCCAATCCCGTAACACATGCAAAATACCTTGGTCTTTACATACATTGTCACCTGAAATGGACAAAACATATATAGATTACCTTCATACTAAACTCCGCATCGTCGCAGCAAAACTCTTTCAAGTAAAAGACATGATTCCATCTAACATAAAAAAAACCAACTTCTATATCACGTACGCTATACCAGGTATCTATATCAGGTACGATATAAGGTCTACGCAAACACATCAAACAGCGATCAAAAATAGAAATATTACATACGAAAATCGTGTCAACAGTGATTTGGAGACCTTATACAGCCAATATCCGAAAACCGCCATGTCGACACACACAGAATCCATAGCATTAAAAATCTGAAACACTACATAATATTACTAAGAAAATATTTCGTACCAATTATGTAACAACAGACACACATATCGCATTACACGACCCACAACAACTCTTTACATTCCTAGACCCTTCGACAACTCATACGGTTCTTTTCTGAGATCGCATCTGATCCATACGCTACTCAACAACCTACCAAGAAATTTAAAACACATAGGCAACTAGAAAACATTAAAATACGAACTCTGGAAACTATCCCAGCACAGTTAATATACATTAACCCTTACACATAACGACATAAATAGTGAAAGCTAATCCTACTTTCTTCATAAAAGCTAACATTAGCTTCGAAGTAGGTGGGATTACCGCGCCTCATTCAACTAATCCAAATAATCGTAGACTGCAAATCATTGCAATGAATATGTCAATACCGTGTATGATAATAAATGATGATACTGATATGAACAAAAAATGTATTTATATAAAAAAAAATACATCAGCTAACGCCTATTTGTTCCCATATAGGGAGTAGGCTGGACCGTTTACCCTATCTAACTTTTGGAGACTGAGTGGGCAGTTCTATCTCCACTGGAAGCCAATCAGAGAGATAGCTGGCCCAAGGCTATCACTGACTCATTGGGACGCAGTGAGGAAGGCGGCAAGCTAGTGCTGCCATCTCGTGGTCCCTAAACCTAACACAATATTTGCAATGTCTGAAAATAGTGTGGGTTCGACGGTCGATTGTCTTGAGTTTACGGGACGAAGAACCCGAGAAAATCCGAAAAAACCACCAAATCCTTTCTTTGTGCTGTCGAGCGCCGCCATAGAATGCAAACGCCACTTCTACTGAGCTACACAGGCAATGTGTATTTGTATTTAAATAAAGAAATAAGGTACTTTAAACTGCGTACAGAATATTGTACAGAGCAGAAAACGTAATATGTCTTAATTGTAAATATGTAAATACTCTGTATGATGATAATAGAAAAAAATACTATTAAAAAAAATCTTATATAGAGAAATAATATCTATTGTTATTGTATATATGGAGTGTGAAAAATACAAAAAAACGTGTAACCAATTATTAATATTGTTATTATAATTACAGAGAGATGACGCTGTGTAGGCAGAAGGCTGCATGCACGATGTTATCGCTGCTACCGTTTTAATAGGTTTAAAGTGGTTTTAACTTATGTTTTTAATTTGAAAGTGCTGATACTTAATCCTTCTAGTGACGTTGAAGACAGGGACGTTTAAATCATCAAAATCAGCTAAGTAATATTCAAATTTTCAGTGCTGAAAATCATAGAGTGAACTGCTGTCATCAACCAACAAAGAACAAAGGACGTCGCCATTTTAAAAGTCGAACTACTGTCGCTAACCGGAAGAAAGTCTAAAGGTCACCGAGACAGCGAAGGTCAAGCACAATGTGCTGTAACAAGTGCAATAATCCATTAAGTGACGAAGGAATGGGTCGCATTGTTCTGAATGTGGTAAAAGACAACACTTCCAATGTTCAGTGATCTCAGAAAGCACGTGGAAAGCAAAAGGAGCCCGAAATGGACCGAATGGCACTATCTACAATACCGTGAGAAAATAAAGAACAAAGAAGAGACACCAAAGAAAAGCAACGATGCACATCAAGGTAAGCCGCTTCCTGATCCTAAAATTACAGATAACTTTGATTCATTTAAATTCATGCTTAAAGACTTGCTAAATACACACATGGAACACTTCAACAAAAAATTTGAGGTGTATGAACGTTACATACAGTTCAAAAACGTGACCTCTGAAGAAATGTTAGGAACCGTGCGAGAAATAAAGAAAAATTTAATTGTAGCGATAGAAACATAAGAAACACTCAAGCGCGAAAATGAAGAACTGCGGAAAGAGGTAAACACACTCACGTGTCAAATGGAGCACATGCTACAAAAAAAAACTTTAAATTGAGGTAATAACTAAAGAAAAGACAGAAGATTTAAGCAACATAATGCAACTAATTGAGCAAAATTGGCATTCAAGTCGCAACACAGACATCGCCTCTATTAACCGAGGCCCACAAAAAACAAAGAGAGACCGGCACCAATCATCGCTCGTTATACGAACAGAAGTCTGAGAGACTCCATTCTTGCTGCAAGCAAGAAAACAAGGTCGACAACATCGACCTTAACTGACAAGAAACTCCCAACACCAATCTCTATAACTGAAGACACTCCATACTTTAAAAATCTTTTATAAAAAGCAAGGAAGCAAAGACCGAGAAACTCTACAAATTCCGGTGGACTAAAGATTCAGAGATATTTATGAGAAAAAATGAAAACACTCGAGTTTATATAAATACAAGAGAATCCAACCTACACAGCTTACCAATATAAAAACACTAACTATTCAAATCCTTAAGAACAAGATTAGAAATCACTGAAACTATATAATGTAGATCTCAAACATAGGCGAACATATCCAGTCAGACAATATAAACGTCAAGGTCTTTGACTCTTTGAAGAAATGGTCAGATAACATTCCCGCCAATACCAACTTCACTATCGTACACACAAACATAAGAAGTAAATAAACAGTGAATTACATAGTTAATACTACTCAACTACGCCATGACAAATCTAGATGCACTAATACTGACCAAAGTTTTAATAAATGACACAGAAATTTACTCATACAACATTAATAATTACCAAACCTACAATTTAAGTACACCAAACAAAAGAGGAGGTTGGATCGTGGCACTTATCAAAGAAAAATACAATGTGACTGAAAAACAAACTCACTTCTAACAAGCGAAAACACTAATTTTGGAAATCACAAATAGCCACAATAGTATCAAATACACAATAAATAAATATACAGAACCCCAGATAATAATCCACTCAGTTTTCTTCACGAGTTAGAAATATGGCTAAGCGGCATCGAACCCCGTACAACACATAGGCTCATTCTAATAGGAGACATTAATAAAACTTGACCACGCTTCTTCAAACACTAACATATATTTCGATATAATAAGTCAGTACAACATAATCCCTACCATTAACTCCCCAACAAGAGAAGAAATACTCAACAATGCACTAACACAATATTATGTATTGATCATATCAAAATATACGGGCTCCCATCCATACATACACATCATCAGTAATTAATGTCAAAATTTCCGATCACTACTTTGTCTCAACTTTCTTTTATTACGTTATCACATAACGTAATAACCCCCCCCTCCTCTCACAAAAAAAATTGATAAAACTCGATAATATTAAAGCATTGTCGATAACCATGTAAGAAATACAGACTGGAATTGCTTACTTAAAATAAATGATCCTGTAACATTATACGAGAATTTTCAACTAAAGTTCACAGAAATATGCAAAAAAAAGCAACAAAGTCTACACAAAGGAGGCGACAAACAGACAACAATCCATTGATAAATGACGACATACTAAATAGTATTACCGAAAAAGAAATTCTATGGAAAAAACTCAAAAAGTCACCCAGTAACAAACATTTACAAACTTTATATGAAAACACAAGAAATCAACTAACAACAAACATGCGTAGGGCAAAAAGTCACTACTACTTCCAAACATTCATAGAATATAACATAAAGCAAAATTGTGCTGCACTCAACGATGTAGTAACTCGAAAAAAGAAAATTTCAGTAAAAGATTTTATTGCTAAACGCTTCAGTCAGGACACAAACCAAGAGGAACTAGCAAAGTCATTCAACCATGCCTTCACGAACAACATCACACAACTCAAAAAAGACAAACTACCAACGAGCAACAAAAAACTACCGACACAAAGTCAACAACAAACGATGTATTTTCCACCCGTAACAATACTGGAACTGAAAGAAGCACTCTCTTACAACTAAAACCAAAGACCACTCCAGGAGTTGACAAAATAAGACTCACAGACCTTATAACACACTTTGAACAAATAAATCCAATATTTTTGAGACTCGTGAACATAATATTCGACACTGGCATTATTCCACAACAACTAAAAACTGCAATAATTACGCCCATTTATAAACATGGTAAAAGAAACGATACTCAGAACTACAGACCAATAGCTATCCTACCAGTAATTTCAAAAATTCTAAAACAAATAACCGACTCCAGAATACAGAACAATTTACAGAAATACAACATCATCTCATAAAATATAACGGCTTTCAGAAAACAAAAAGCACCATCACTTTATTAGAAGACATCGCCGACACAATAACCAAAGCTCTCGACAAAAACAAGTACGCCGTCCTTATACTACTTGACTTAACTAAAGCATGCGATACACTTGAACATTACATGCTACTCCCCAAACTATACTCAATAGGTATAAGTGGAACACTATATACCCATTGAGTTGAACATGGAGTGTGCTAAAGTTCCTCCATTGAGAGGAACACTGCATAGCTACTGCATTGTTTACCGTGTAAAATATTTATTGTTGTAAATTGTCCTTGTTTATGCCAGGAAGTGCATTAAAAATCATAAGTTTGTTCATCTCAAGCTGAGCACTTTATTTTCTGGTGAGTTACATACAATATGTAATGCTGCTTTTTTGTGTAAATTAATTTCTCTAGAAGAAAAATATTCAAAATCTTGGATCGGTTGAAAAATGGAGAAAAACCAGAAGTTTTTACTGGGACTTTGAATTTAAATGAATCAACATTTCGAACAATCAAACAAAATCAACATAAAATCCGAGAAAGTGTTTATTTCTGGGTCAACGATAAGTGCAAAGGGCGTTGATCGTGTATGCGATATTCTAATGGAAAAATGGAGAAATCCTTAAAGATTTCGATAGAAGATTGCGCCTCAATAGAAAATTACTATGGATGGAAATCTTATTAAACAAAAAAGTATCAAAGTTTATAAACATTTATAGCGCAGACCAGGTGTTCAATGAGAATGAATCCGGGTTATATTTGAAAAAAGTGCAAAAACACCTATTTTTCGAAAAATGAAAGATCAGCTCCTGGATTCAAAGTTTCCAAAGATAGAATTACTCTACTGTTTTGTAGTAATGCATCAGGTGATTACATTACAAAAACAGTGTTTATTAACCAATCCTCAAATGCTATGAAAGATTAAAATATTCACTATTTTATTTTGCCTAAAACATTTATGCATTATGTGCAATGATGTTAAAGTGCAATTTGTAATTTTTATACTTTTATACTATGTATTTGTTATAGTTTATATACTTTCTTAACTTACATGAATTACCTAAATTAAATAAAAATATTTTTTTTTTGTTGTATATATCATTGTTGTTTATATAATTTAAAAAAAAAACGATTTCGGAACATAACCCTACTTTTTCTCTGTGATCTGAGACTTGCATAACTCGATTTATATAACGCGGCATTTCTGCGGAACCTAACATCCGCGAACTTAACATCCGAGTATACGAGGGTTACGTGTACATAGTTTTAAATAGTCAGTAATTCATTATTCCGCTAATCAGACTTCAATCACACTCTCATTCCCTGAATGATAACAAGAGCAAGCGTGAATTTCAAGACCAGCATTCGACCCTGGAAGATACTGATAACATTATTCAGATAAGCTCTGCAAAGCTTCGAGGAAGAAGCCAGGCAAAGAAACAAGTAAATATTATAATTGATTTAAGAAAAAATGAGTCACTGTAAATACGAATGTGAAGAAAGATGTAAAACACATTGTTAATATCATCATTTATGCAATTTAAATAAGATATTTTCCTAGCTTTCTCTACTGAAAAAAAAAACATTATATAGATAGATGGATAATTGCGTAATCTATCCTGTAACTGAACTATAACTGATTATAAACTATTACTAAAATCGTTATTGCTACTAATAACACACGAATTTTTGAACCGTATGACTAGCGCACTGTACAAAGTTTGAGATAAATTGGAATCAGAACTGAACCACGAGTGAAAAATTGTAGTATTATCTTTTAAATTGTATGTAATATATAAATATGTGTATTATAGGTATTATATAAATTGTATGTATTATATGTATTATATAAATTGCATGTATAATTATATTATATGAATATGTATATATATTTTTATATATATACATATATAAAAGTATTATTACAGATAATAAAGTATTATTTGACATTGAAAAAAAAATATAATTAACGATTACTGAAAGGGGTAATTTTGATGACGAAAACAAATTATAGTTGTTAAAATAATAATAAAAAAATAAAAATAAAATAAAAACTATTATTATAATGGGATTTAAAGATATGTACGTTCAAATATCTGTTATGCGCAATTCGGTTCACATAATGTATTATAAATATTATATATGTATAATTATTATTGTATGCATGTGTATAATTTATCTGAGAAATAATAACAAAACTTTAAAAAAACTATTATTATTATTATTATTATTATTATTATTATTATTATTATTATTGCAGCAGACATAAAGTGTGAAGGTGCAAACCATACTTTACGGCTCTAAACCTGAACAATATCCATCTAAACCTGCACAATAAGACAATATCCATCCAATGCTCCACACAACGAAGAAATAGTCAACGAAATAAGAAAATCGAATAGGAGCACATGGCATCACCGGAATCAACAGATATCCTATACAAGAACATTAAACTCAAACTGGAGGAAATATATAAGAAAGCTGCAAAGAAAGTCAGAAATCGTTCAAAAACAACCCGAAAATCCTTGGATAATACAAAACCAAATCCTTGAAATACAGAGAAAGGACACTCTATGGAAACAAATTAAAGCTATATGCAAATAACCCAGCTTTAAAAACCGAATATAAAATATAAGGTAACAAGGAATCGCCTTATAATGCAAACAAGAAATGCAACAAGAAGCTATTAGAGAGATAAATTAACCTCTGCAAAAACAACATGAAACAAACTCGGCATCTTATCAACAAGATACTAGATTTTGCTCCCAAAACCACCGCCTTTGAAACCACCAAACACAGCTTCATGAAAGATGCAAGTTCTATCCAACAACTAGTAAATGACTTTATCCAATACTTTGCAGACTCCATGCAAGAAATGCACAGAAATATTCCTCCAATCACAAAACGTGATCCTCACATTTGAACCACAGTCAAAAGAGACATTATGGTTTCCAACCATAAAGAAGCAGAACTTCTCTCTGTAACACCTCAAATCAAACCAAACAAAGGTCCAGGAATTGATGGAATAGGACTTAGGAATATCTAGCAACATGTAACTTGCTTAGGTCCTATCCTACTAAAGTTAATAAATGAAATATTTAAAACAGGACAGATACCAAGTATGCTAAAGACCGCCATAATCACACCCAGGAAGAAATTTTATCAGAAATTGCAGAATTACTAAAATAAACTAAACTTATAGCGACATTACCAATTACACTGGCCAACAAAAAACAAATCTGCTGATTATGATCTAACACTTGTTTTTTACTAATTTCGGTGCGCTGATTTCAAATATCAAACCCATTTAGGTTTTTCCTCTATGGCATTTTCTTTTTGCTAATTTGTAAGTTTTTGATAGTTTTAAGGAGGCAGTACTATTTAGAGAATCAAAAAAATCGATTTTTAATATTATTTTTTGAAATTATATATGTTTAAAAATCGGTTCCTAACTTTTTATCAAGAAATTCGAAAAATTCCCGAAGATATAGCCTATTAGTCAAAGCGGTGCGCAGATCAGAATCGGAGCGTTCACCGCTCTCGCTTGTTAGTAAACGAATAAATGCGTAAGAAACTGCAACTGCACGTACTGGCGCTTTGAATGTCAGAGAGGCCGATAACCGACCTAATATATTTAAGTGATGAAAAGTAGGCGATGACAACTGCCTAAAACAAATGAATGCTATATGCGTCATAGCGGACAAAGAACGATTGAAATCAGTCAATCGTTAATCGATTGTGAAAGTATGATGAACGCTTATAACGTTTGAATAAAGTCTCTGGTTGTTGTTTTTTTGTCTTGTTAATTGCATGTTAGTCGGCAGTGAAGAAAATACATCATGTCTACCACTCGAAATTGTGTCAATAGTGTAGATTCCTTCTGCTACATTTGTGGCAGCTTTACTGTTCCCAGTCAAAGGAAAAATATCACTGATTTCATTAATAAAGTGCACTTTGCATACTTTGACGTAAAAATTGCAGATCAGGACAAGTCATGAGCTCCAAATAAAGTGTGTAAGTCATGTGTAGAAAATTTACGACAGTGGAGCAATGGAAAACGCCAAAAATTAGCTTTTGGCATTCCAATGATTTGGCGTGAACCGAAAAATCACGTAGATGATTGCTATTTTTATTTAGTTCAGGCTTCTGGTTATAATAAGAAGAATAAGAAAAAATTGTGTATCCAAATCTCGACTCAGCAATTCGGCAAGTTGCTCATTACAATGAAATAGCCGTGCCAATTTATAAAAGACTTCCTTTACTTGAGAACGAGCATGATCGGGATATGCGAGATGTTCTTGAGGAGCAAGACCCGGATATTGATTTAGACAATGAAAATTTAACTTCTAGTTATGGACCGCAACGTTCTACTCAAGCGGAATTGAATGACTTAGTAAGAGATTTGGGCATATCAAAGGAATCATCGGAATTGTTAGCTTCACGATTAAATGAAAAAAACTTACTGGAGCAAGATACGAAGATAACTTTTTATCGTAGCAGGGAAAGTAATCTTGTACAATATTTTAAACACGAGTGTGGGTTTGTTTACTGTAACAATGTGTCAAGTTTAATAACTGAAATGAGTGTTGTACAATATCATCCAAATGAGTGGCGTTTATTTATCGACAGTTCAAGCAGAAGTCTCAAGTGTGTCTTACTACACAATGGGAATGTATATGACTCAATTCCTATTGGCTATTCAGTGCACTTAAAGGAAACATATGAGGATATTAAAAAGGGTCTGAAGTTATTAAATATGCAGACCATAACTGGATCATCTGTGTGGATCTTAAAATGGTGAACTTTTTACTTGGCTTTCAAAGAGGATATACAAAGTTTCCGTGTTTTCTATGCTTCTGGGATAGTCGAGCTGGAAACCAACACTGGAGTCAGAAACATTGGCCTCTTAGAATATCCTTAAATGTTGGAGAACAGAATGTTATAAATCAACCTTTAATCGACAGAGAAAAAATCATTTTTCCACCTCTACACATCAAACTAGGTCTATATGTTAAAGCAATATGTTAAAGCTTTAGATTTACAAGGTGACTGTTTACAATACATATGTGAAAAAGTTCCACGACTTACTTATGAAAAAATTAAAGCCGGTGTATTTGATGGACCGCAAATTAGAACTTTAATGAGAGACCCAAATTTCATCAACTCTATGAACGAAATTGAGAAATAGGCCTGGACTTCATTTACGATGGTTGAGAATAATTTTCTTGGAAACAAAATAGCGTGCAATTACAAAGATCTAGTGGAAACAATGCTTGAAAATTTCCAGCGCCTAGGTTGCAACATGAGCATAAAGCTTCATTTCCTATACAGTCATCTTGATAGATATCCCGAGAATTTAGGTGCTGTAAGCGATGAACAAGGCGAAAGATTTCATCAAGACTTAAAAACTATAGAAGATCGGTACCAAGGAATATGGTATTCTCACATGATGGTCGACTACTGTTGGAGTATTCAAAGGGATTGCCAAAACAGAACACACAGCAGAAATTGCTACAAACAAAAATTTATTCCCTGAAACTCATTTGTAAGTAAAATTGTTATTTTTTTATAAATATTCTTGTAATTTTTAATGAATAATGTTAAGTAGTTATGTATCTAATTATCAGCCTCTCTCGCATTTAAAGCGCCAGTACGTGCAGTTGCAGGTTCTTACCCATTTATTCGTTTACTAACAAGCGAGAGCGGTGAACGCTCAGAAACTGATCTGCGCACCGCTTTGAATAATAGGCTATATCTTCGGGAATTTTTCAAATTTCTTGATAAAAAGTTAGGAACCGATTTCTAAACATACATACTTTCAGAAAATAATATTAAAAAATCGATTTTTTTATCCTCTAAATAGTACTGCCTCCTTAAAACTATCAAAAACTTACAAATTAGCAAAAAGAAAATGCCATAGAGGAAAAACCTGACGTGATAGAGAAAAATGGGTTCAATATTTGAAAACAGCGCACCCAAATTAGTAAAAAAACAAGTCTCATATAAATGTCAGCAAAAATTGTGTTGGACAGTGTTATCAATCAAATTATGGAGCGGATCGTACTGAAGAAACTCACAGCATGTACAGAGACCTTTCATATTATCCCCAAAACACAATATGATTTTCCGAAAAATAAGGGAACAACATCTCACTTGGAAGGCTGGCTTTACAGATTTAATTAATTCCTCCTTAGACAAAAACAAATTTGCCATAATAGAAGTCTTTACTGTTTTAACTAAAGCAATTGACACACTCACACATCAAACCTTATTAGACAATCTGAGACACTTAGGAATCGATTGGCCTCTGCACAGGTGGTTTATAAAGTACCTCCAAAATGGAAAGCATATAATACGTATCGGGTCAAACCAAAGTAGAGAGCTACCAGTAACCTGTGGAGTGCCACAGGGAACTGTTCTCTCTCCAACCCTATTCAACGTATATATGCACGATATTAACCAGCTACCTCTCAAAGGCAAGATCTTCCAATACGTAGGCGATACAGCTATAATATCTATCCATAATAATGCAAGCATAGCCCAAAGAAATATGTAGCATGATCTATTTATACTCATTTACTTGCTAACTAAAAACTACAGACACCTAAACTCAGATAAGACAAAACTAATTATATTCAGAAATCCACTAACTGAACCAGTTAATAACAAATATATATTCATCCAACATCCACTCTGCAACATAAAATATACACAGAACAGTAAAACCACTACAATCACCCAGTGTGAACAATACGATATCTTGGAATTTACGTTCGATGCAGATATGAACTAGAATAGCCACATAAACCCTCTACAAAACAAACACCGAATAATAACTATCAAACTCTACAGGTTAAAAGACATGGTTCCCACATGCCTAAAAACACAAATATACAAAGCACTACTCGAAAATATAAAGATAGGTTATAACAACGTATGCTTTCTTTTCTCCCTACAAACTAATTAGATTAATGTCATTACAACACAAAATGATAAAACTGATCCTTCGGGAACAAGGAGACAATACCCACTCTATATACACTGCATAGTGATGTCAGAACACTGATGTCACTATGCAGGTTTGCTAAAACATTATTTCTATGCCAACTACAGGATATCCAGAAATACATACTGCATAACAAGACCTGAGACAACTAATTATATCACATATAAATATAATAATTACTACGCAGAGGCCATACGAAGCTTCTACATTCCAGACCTGCTAAATAAACTACCTTTTGAATACAGCACCTTACATAATACAATAGGCTGAAAAGAGTATTAAGGCTATGAACAAGAGACATGCACCTTAAGCACCCTACAAACTTAATGAAACACAATTCGAGTATATTCAGGCTTTCCATTTCAGCGGCATGTCAAGAAATTCCAAACTATCGTGTGTATGTTTGTGTGTGTGTGTGTGTGTGTGTGTGTGTGTGTGTGTGTGTGTGTGTGTGTGTGTGTGTGTGTGTGTGTGTGTGTGTGTGTGTGTGTGTGTGTGTGTGTGTGTGTGTGTGTGTGTGTGTGTGTGTGTGTGTGTGTGTGTGTGTGTGTGTGTGTGTGTGTGTGTGTGTGTGTGTGTGTGTGTGTGTGTGTGTGTGTGTGTGTGTGTGTGTGTGTGTGTGTGAATTTCTCAACCTGCGGCAGTTGTGGATATCAAACATCAGCCTACTTCCCAACATAGGAATCAAACCAATAAATAATAACTAACGCTTGAGATGTCGATGGATTTCGACCCGAGTTTCTTACCCGGCTATATAAAATAAAACGGGATTTACCAACTCCCGCTCAAATAACCCTTGAGAAATTATATCTCAACCAAGATCAGCAATATATATATATATATATATACAGTATATATACGGATAAAGAAAAGGAAAATTTGTTCGAATTTCATTGTTACAAAAGGGAAAAAAAACGAACTATATCTGTTGTAATCATATTTAAATCATATGTGCCATATATATGAAATTACAATATGTTATCATAATTTTAATAATAAAAATAATTGCATTTATAAAAAAATATGTAATATATATATCATATGTAATCAAATATATGTGTCATATGTAATTTAAATATGTAATCATAATTTTAATAAAAAAATTAAAATAATAATATCATTATTATTTCAATGATCACGATTATTATTCTCATTTCATATACAATTGAAATATTGCTATCACATACATTCGGCACAGACCAACCGTGATGAGTTCCAGAGGGCTAGTAACACCATGGTGAGCAGTAATTCTGTACGAAAAGAATTCCATTTACTGTGTTTCCACGGAAGCGCAACGGCACACAAACTGAACATCACAACGACGAACAAAGTGGCTCATCTGGCCTGATGCAAAGCGTGTGTGAACTAGAAAATTGACCAGTGGAAAACCCTACTCTGGAGCAGTGAATCAAGCTTCACCTGTTTCCAGTCTGATTGCAGAGTGTGGTTGTGGAGGAATCCTGGTGAACGCTTGTTACTACAGTGTGATGTATCCATAGTAAAGTTTGGTAGTGGGCGAGTAATAGTGTGGATTGCATTCAACTCGTATGGAGTCTGACCAGTGGACATTGCCCGCGGTTTCATAAAGGCAGCTCAATACCTTGATATTCTGGATAATCACATGCTGCCCACACTGTGAAATTTTATGGAACCAACCAGCGTTACCATCAAAATTCCATTTACTGTGTTTCCACGGAAGCGCATCGGCACACAAGCCGAACATCACAACGACGAACAAGGTGGCTCGTCTGGCCTGATGCAAAGTGCATGCGAACTAGAAAATTGACCAGTGGAATACCCAATTCTGGAGCAATGAAACAAGCTTTACCTGTTTCTTATGGAATGGTATGAACAGATGAATGTTAAACGATTGCCCTGGCCTGTGTGCAGTCTCGACCTCAACCCAATCGATCGCCTGTGGGATGAATTGGAGAATTGATTGAGGTTCAGAGTAGCACGTGCTATATCTGTCGCTGAACACAGTGCTGCTTTGATGGAGGAATGTAGACAAAATTCACCTGATGTCTCCCGCATATTCGTGGAAAACCTCCATTAAAGGGTGCAGGAATTGATCAAAAGTAAACATACCCGATATTAGGGTTCGCCTGCTGGTATCAATTGTAAATTGCTAAAATTTCCGACAATTATTGTTAGATAGTGTATTTATTAAGCATAATTTGACTGTAAAAGCTTCCAGTGCCCTTTCTGTACTTTTTACAATATTACACATGTATTTTTACAATATTTACTATTTACAATATTAACATGTATATATTGTAAATAGTAAATATATATTATGACGTTTGAATCGATCTAAATTAGTTAATTTTGCTAAATGTAACAAAACGGAAACAGAACTCATTACTGAAATTGTGTATCATGATGTTTTATTATTTTGTGTGCATACGACAGCACTCAATGGGAATTTTGGACCATTCTTCTTATAGGCAGGTAATGAGATTCTGGACAGTTGTGGGGTGGACATCTCTTGATTCATCCGACCCTGCAGTTCATCCCACAGATGCTCAATAGGGTTGTGTTGTGATCAGACTTCATTGGAGGCAAGCAAAGTGTAGTGGCATTCATTACAAGAAACCACGCAGATAAAATAGCAGCCCTTTAGCATGCTGAAATGCATGCTTGCTCTTTGCTTTTTTGAAAGAGACAATGTTCAGTTCAATAGAATCGTCACAGAGTAGGAAACGTACAGAATGTTTAGATTCCTTCCTGAGTTCAATGTTCTTGACACCGCGAACAGAGGCACAAGGCCAAACCTGAACGCTTTATACTCTTCCATATAAAACACTACACTGGGCATCCACCAGCCCCTTCGAAATGCTCGGTAGAAGGTGTACCGTGATAAGTCTTTCCTCAACACAGCTTTCCAAGCTTCCACTACCCATTGCACACGACCGTAGTACCGTTGAAGATGGGGGTACGTATTGGTTCTGGTATCTGTGAAGTTTGCATATTGCAGTCCTATCCTACCACTGAAACCCAAGATGTGAGATTAGGTTCTTAATGGTTTTGTGCAGATTTGTGTTCTAGCGAATGCCTGAAAATCTGTGGGCTGAACAATGATGGTTTTTCCATAATTCATTTGTGGATCCCAACCTTCAGGTTGGGTGAGTGGGATCGTTCGTCCAGTGCAGGTAACACTTGACTCCTGCGCTTCCATCTCAGAATGGTATCACTGATTATCGACCAAGGATGGCCCAATTTATCAACAATAACCGAAGTTTCTTTAATACTCCGTCCCTTTTCACAGCCTGACTGATTTGGGAGTATCATATTCCTATAATTAATACTGGCTACAAACACGAGATTCGTTAAATGGCACGATGTGCCTTGATTATGGGTGTTGACCGTTGATTTCTTTTCAAGCAATGTAAACTAATATTATTACTATTAATAATATGTTAAGATTATTAAAATATTACTTTCATGCCAACTATACTATAGACATAATTACATTTCGTATAAGAAGACCTCAGACAAGTAATTATATCACATATAATAATCATCACATATAATAATCATTGCATGATTCATTACATGCATCATGCCTTTTATTATATTGTATTTTCATATATTACATATGAAATTATTACATAATATTTCCAATGTTGCATATACGATGCAGTAATATTAGTATATTACTACATTTTAAGTAGCAATATTTATATTCATACATGTATATTTATGAAAACGAGGTGGGTGATAATATTAGCTGTAAGAGAATCATGAGGATGTGTAGCCCCACTTTCTAACTGCAGTCAGTAGCTTTTCTGACTGTAGTTAGACTAGCCATTCACTTAACGCTCTGTTTTATTGTTGTTGTTGTTGTTAGCATTGTGGCTGTGATTAATAGGTGCACGTATTATGTGATAATACGTGAATATTCGAAGCATTTGTAGTTCCAAGTGTACTGATACAATTTCCACAGTTTACGTTTTAATGTTTTGTAACTGTTCAAATGATTAACATTATGTGACGAGTTGCTGGGAAGTGCGAGATGAAGATGCTTCCTCACGGTCTCTCCATACAAAATATTATAGTGCCTGGTTTTGCAGACAGTTGTGTTTGCAGTGGTCAGGCGATACGTTTCTCTGTTATTACGGTGTCGTTATTGAAATTGTGTGTTACTAGTAGTACAGGGTGTTCGGGATAAATTTGACATATTTATAATTAATTATATTTTTCCGTAAGTTACATGTATTAACACACACTTCTCTTCATTTAAAAGTTTGGACCCTTCTTCATTCATATACAAGATGTCAGAAAGGATGGATCGCTGGAACCCACCTGAATCATGGAAGAGAATAACTTGTATCATGATGATTCGTGCCCGCCATCAAAATAAGGATATTACGACTGCTGCCCAATGCTCCCTGAATACAGTAAAAACAATCAGGCATGAACTAGAGACTTGCAATGGTGACTACGAGGATGTAGCAAGAAGAAAGATCCCTAGCAGACGATCTTCAACACCTGTTCCTGCAAATCTGCAGGAACAGGTGTTGAAGAACCCTGGCATTGGAATTCGGGCTTTGTTCGTGGAGTTGCTAACTGTAGTCAAGCCCTGGATAACAAGGGTAGCCAATGGTAGGCCGTATGTATGGCAGCAGGATTCGGCCCCTTGCCACACCTCTGGGAAAAGTCAAAAATGGTTGTCTGAAAATTTCTACGACTTCACCAGTCCAAATGTTTGGCCTCCAAACTCCCCAGACCTTAACCCCATGGATTATTTTGTATGGGGCGCAGTTGAAAAAGACACCAATCGCACTTCCAGTAATACAAAAGCCCAGTTAATGGATAAAATTAAAACAGTTCTTGCGGCCCTTCCCAGGGAGACTGTAGCATCAGCTTGTTCGAGGTTCCGAAGCAGAATTGAAGCTGTGATCGATGCTAATGGTGGTTATTTTGGGTAAATCTTGTTGATAGTATTGTAATTAACTCTGCCTGTAATGTTTTTTTGTCAATTCATTAAATTTAATAGATACAAAGAAGATTTTCTTTTTCCTTACGAAACTGTCAAATTTATCCCAAACACCCTGTATATTGTCTTACTTTCTTTATGTGCAGGATTTTGTCTTCTGCCATTAGGAATTGGGTTATTTTCTCGTCTCCAATGCACCGTTGAAACGATTCTCTGGTGGTTTCTCTAAATTTTCTAAGTGACTGTCTGGTTTTTTTGCGTAGACAGCGATACTGTAAAAACTTGATGTAGCTTAAAAAATTCCAAAGTGCTTTAAATCGATTTTTTACTTAGGTCAAGTTCCATGAAAATTGTAAATAACTTTGTTTGGTTCTATATATATTTTCAAAAATATTAGTGTAGTTAACCCTGTGGGAAGTGAATGTATTTACTGTTTTACCCTAAAAAAACAAAGCAATGCTTTCCCAGGGAACTTTGTATATGTATATAGTTATGTGAAAGAGTGCAAGAAAAGTTGTTTACTAGTTTTGTATATAAGAGTTGCTTACTGCGTGAACACCTTTAAAGATAGTATCTAAAAGTGTCATTAGGTTTAGAGAAGATTCTACAACAGAGAGGAGAAGCAAAGTATCAAAGAGGTCTGCTAGTTTCAGAGACAAGTTTCTGCGCCTAGCCAAATACGATCAAAAGATTGCATGGAGAAGAACAAAGAGCAGGTTAAACTTAAACGAAGATAAAAGCATTCATGCCGAATTCTTTGGGGTTTACTACCCTTAGTGCAAGGTCGCGAGATCGCAAAATGAAAGGGACTGAGCTAAGCATAAGGGGCTTCCTGGTTCCAGTCATCTCCAGAGAGAGAGAGAAAGAGAGAAAGAGGACTTCCAGGCCAGAGAGAAAGCTTCCAGACGCCAGAAAGAGGGATCCCAGTTGAGAGTTGGCAGCAGTTTCAGTTTCCTGGAGGCCGCAGTTCGAGCTATTGGAGATGGCAGTCGTCCAGGCATTTTCGGCGAGCCAAAGCAGAGGAGAAAAGTCGATGTAAATTACCAGAGGCAGCTTCGCTCGGAAGGTTTTATTTTCGCCGTGGGAGAACAACCTTTTGCCGGAGCTGAATGAGTACCGCAGTCCACAGCCCGCTATTTTCCCAATGAGATATTGCTGAAGCCAGACATTCCTGAGGAAACTCAAGATCTGTGATGAAAGAATCGCCTTTCACAAAAGAATGAACCTTTTGTGCAAGACGTTTGACTGAATGTGCGATACTGAGCCTTTGTAAGTTCCATACTTTTGTACAATTCCTCTTATATTATGTTATAGAAAGACTTTTAAGAATTTGGTTAATAGTAGTAAGAAGTGTCATTAAGAGAATCGATTGGCATTTTGGAAGATGATATAAAAATTTTAAAGATAACTTAACAGAGAGTTAGCTAACCTCTTTGCAAGTAAACTAGAAGTTTCGTAAGTTGAATTTGCAAGCGGATAATAAATAAAATTGTGAGTTAAAGAAGTTAATTAGTGTTAAAGTAAAAATGTTCTAATTTATGCTAAAGATTTTATAAATGGATAGCAAAAGCAATCTCCCTATTTTTTAATTCATGTATAATTTGTAAATAAATGTGTTTTAATTATTTGTTAAAAGAATGCTGCCTGATCTTTTATTTTACAACTGCACTGTTCTTAAATAAATCGGACTTGTGAGCGGGAAATAATTTAAGGCAATAAAAACGTAGTTCAGTTACTTATGAACCACGACTGTTAAAGTAAACATTGATAAATGTTTATCAATTAAATGATATATTGATGGCATAGTCTGACAAATAAATTTCCAGTATTCACAGGCATTCGACTAGTAAATACGAAAGGTGGATTATCATAGTACACAGTATAGTAAATGAGAAAGGATAAGAGAGAAAAAGCGCATTAGAGTAAAACTATAAAGAATTAGGAATAAAGCTAAAGAATAGAGATAGAAAAGAGTAAAGATAAAGTTATTACATATAAGAAAATAAATCATTTTAGAAATATATACACCTTAGCACACATTTTTAGACGTTAGGACGTCTAAAAAGATAACTTGTTGTCTTTTTTAATTTCCATGGTAAACTTTATAATAATATAATCTATTATTTTATTATGGTTGCCTTTGATATAGAATCTTTATATACAAATGTACCTCCCAAAGAGACTTTAGAATTATTAGCTGACCTATTCTCACAAGATATTATAAAACTATTTGATTTCGTAATGTACTCTGGATATTCCTTATGTCCAAATAAATGTTACAACCAAGTGGAAGGAACAGCTACGGGAAGTCCACTCTCTCTCCTGCTCTTGCAAACTTTTATTTAGAACATCTAGAAGAAGTCCTGTTCTCATCTATATTCCCTCAACCATCCTTTTGGGTTAGATATATAGACGACATCTTTGCTATATGGCCTCACGACAGAGACTCCTTTCCTTCCTTTTTAAGCAGTATCAATTCCTTACATCCTCGTATAAAGATTACCATGGAAATTGAAAAAGATAACAAGTTATCCTTTTTAGACGTCCTTCTTATCCGTTCACTTTCTGGTATTCTTACAACAACAGTTTACAGAAAACCAACTTTCACAGGTCGTTATATTCTCAAAGAATCTGCTAATCGTCCTTGTCAAAAAACAGGAGTCACGAAATGTTTAATCCGACGAGCCAAAACTAACTGTTCAACTTGTCATTTATTACAGTAGGAACTTTCGACTATCAAACATCACATGAAACTAAATGGCTTCTCCGAAAAGAGTACACAACATCTTTTCGATTCTTACAATCCAACATAGAACAGCAAAGATTCAATACGTCGAGTTCCAATTCCTTACATTTCCGGGATTTCAGAACCAATTTCGAGAATTCTAAAGAAACATGATTTAACAGACACTTATACACCTATTAACAAATTATCCACCCATTTTCCTTCATCTAAAGATAAACGCTCAACCTTGTCTCTACCTGGTGTGTATCAAGTTCCTTGTAATTGTAATCTTTCTTACTTTGGACAAACTGGACGTTCCGTAGAAAAAAGAATTCAAGAGCATCAGTCATCAATTCAACACAACAAACCTGAGAAATCTGGATTAGCTCAGCATGGATTAGATACAAACCACAACATCCTTTGGTCCAAGACTCTCCTCCTACACAGATGTCACTACAAATTTGAACGCTTATTTAAAGAAAGTGTGGAGGCCTTACTTCAACGTCCTAACTTGAATCGTAATGACTGTATGTCTATATCAAAAATTTGGGAAAGTATAATCTGGATAACACATTAATTTTTTTTCTTTCAGGCTAATGTTATTTAAGATCATTATATGAATTTCTGAATTAATATCTTAAATTATGTTTTTTTTTTTTTTTAAATGTGTACTCTTTTAATACTTAGCGATACGACATCACGCGGCTCATTCTATGTATGAATGATCAATTGTTCGTATTCCACTTTGTTTTTTAAAAACTATTTCTATATAGCCACTGAAGATCGTCTGTAATATTCAGACCGAAATCTTTGGCAAATTAAACATTATTATTTTGCTAACGTGTATATATTTCTAATCATTATGTTACAAGTATCGTTAAAAAATCAAATAAAGCATATTATTACAACACCCTATCTTAGTATTGTTTCACGAATTTTGTAATTTTTAATTTGGTTGGCATCATATCTTTTCCTAGAGAGAGTGTCGCAAAAATACTGTAGCATGTTTTGATGGTGTTATATATGTTTCATCCATATAAGGTGGTTGTCGATGTATAAGCAAAGGTATTTAGGGTGTGTTGTTGGTGTGATTTCGGAACAGTTGCAACTTACATGGTTGACGCAATGGTATGTGAGACTATATATTGTAAGTGGTGTAGTGCGCATGATTCTTGGATTCTTTATGATCAGCATTTGCGTTTTAGTTTTGTTAACTATATAAGTTTTGGATTTTGGTAGAAGAAGGCGGTTATTTGGTTTAGGTCATGTCGTGCTATTCGAGCGACGTGTTGTCTGTCACCATGATAACACTAGTTACGTGTATAGACCATATTGGTCTCATTATCCATCAAATATCCTTTTTTGAGATCTACCCTGCCTTCTCTTTTCAATTGGCTTATATTTTATTTTGAAACCTTTGGCTCTTCATATAATTAATAATTATATTTTAGTATTTGCTTAGGATAACGGGTGTTGGCCATTCGGTTTACATGTTCAATCCATTTTTGTTTATAATTTTTTGGGTGTTTATAATTGTTTGTTCTTAATGTCTCTGACTATTTGGATTGTTAATAGTGTTTGTATCCTTCTGCCTATTGATATATTTGAAACTTTGTGAGGCAAAGTTTTGTTTATTTGTTTTTTCTGTTATTATATATAAACGTAATCAACTACCACTCGCTATTTACGGAATATGCATTTTCTGTTACTCTATTTAGTTTACAATCGTCAATAACTATGTAGCAATAACAGAAATAGATTTCATTTGCACTGTGAGTGTTGACAAACGATAACGGTTTAACGTTTGCACTTATTTTTATAAGTTTCATAGTTTATTGCTGATATTCATGTTATGCTCCCTACAGAAGTTATTCAACTGAGCTAAACAGTACAGTGGGTTGCTTGGTTTGTTAATTTAGATTTACGGCAGAAGCAACTCAGGCTATAGGACCATTGTATATGTGTGTTAATAGCATGTGTTCTACTTTTCTGTTGTGTGGGATGAAAAACTCGAGTTTCCGGAAGGGAAAGCCCTGCAACCTCTATTAAGACCGGTAACTCGCCTTTAAAAGGAAGAGTTTTAGTTTGGGAAGATATAGAAGTCAGAGGGACAAAATCTGAGAAAATGAAGTGGATGTTCCAACAATTCATAGCAAATCCCTTAATTTTCTCGTTTACAAACCACCTTGCGGGTAGGTGCATTGTCCTTATGAAAGACGATTTTTTTTTTTTACGCAAAGCGGGTATTTTCTCAGGAAAGTTTTTCGTCTAGTCTGGTTAAAAGATTGGAATAATATTCCTCGGTTATTGTTTTACCCTTTTCAAAATAATTAATAAACAAAATGCCTTTAGCATCCCAAAACACCGATGCCATGACCTTTCCTGCTTATGGAGCTGACTTTGTCCTCTTTGGCGCTGAACAACCGGCTTCTGTCCACTGTTTTGACTGCTGTTTTACGTCGATTTATTACTATGTATCCATAGTAATAAAACGACGTAAAAATCAGTTTTATTCTTGTTAAAACGCTCCACGCAATGTTCAGAGATTTTCATGCGAGTACGTGTTTGATCTGCTGTGGGCAAACGCGGCACCCACCTTGATCAATGCTTTTTCATTTGTAATTCTTCATGCAAAATATATCCTACACGTTCTTTGGAAATGCCTATAGCCTCAGTAATTTCACGCACTTTGACTCTCCGATCATCCAATATCATATCGTGCACTTGGTCAATGACTTCTGGTGTTGTTACACTTTTTGGACGTCCTTCACGTGGATCATCTTCAAGGCTGATACGGCGGCGTTTAAACTCGGCAGCCCATTTCTTAATTGTCTAAAACGAAGGAGAAGAGTGCCTGTAAAGTTTTATGAACTTCGAATGAATTTCATTTGGCATTAAACTGTCTTTTACAAAGAATTTTATAACCACACGATACTCAATTTTATACATTTCAAGGGATACAAACAAGACTTTTGCTTCAGACAGCTGTATGAAATAAACTACTTGATAGAATGACTGTCACACGGATGCTTATGACAGATTTACCAACGTAAAAACATAATCTTGGCGATAATGTTGCCATCTATGGTCGAGGCTGAATACTTTTCAAGTCTAATCTTTCCAAGTTTTAGAAATCTTGTTGGCTTTCTAATGCTGTTATGCTGAAAAATTCATCAATGAATTATTCCCGGATATTTTCTATGTAGTCTGGTATTGATGGTGTCATATTTATGTAGTCACACATTGTCTGGCATTGATGGTGTCACATTATGTAGTCACATTTATCATGTCTGATTTCTTATGTAGATTGATGCTAACTTTCTTGATAGGTACTTTCATTATGAAACTGCGTATTATGCAGTTCTGGTTTTACTATGCTGTCGAAAACTTCTCTGTCTTCCCTTATTCATTTTAAGTTAATTATAAATGATATATGTATTGTTACTGACAGAGAGTATATAAAAATGTGGTTACTTACCAGACTAATAAGAGTGAAACATCCCCCTGTATCTTTCTTAGCAAGATGTTTTCTGATATAACGAAAATACAGATGCTCAAGAACTAATAATAGTATAGTTAGCAAGAAGCCACATCCAAGGAGAAGAAAAGCGCTCATAAATTGTCTTATGTCTAAAGGTTTACTAGCTTTCCGCTTGCTACTTTTCGGTTTGCAAGCACCTTGTAACCAAAATTTCTGCAGGCGTTCTAAATCACCTGAAAAGGAAACGCTTGTTTAAATAATTAAATTTATAGAGTTTATCATTTCGTAAATTTATTTTATTCAATATATATATATGAAATTTATTTTTGATTATTTTTAATTTATTCTAATTTTCATACATTTCACTATAACTGAATTGTAGTTCATTTTTGTCTTCCTTTTTCACTTCATTACGATATCCTTCAAATAAGCTTTAACATAAATTTTCTTTTAACTTTCG
The DNA here is from genome assembly GCF_054136105.1 of Typopeltis vanoorti. Classification (NCBI taxonomy): domain Eukaryota; kingdom Metazoa; phylum Arthropoda; class Arachnida; order Uropygi; family Thelyphonidae; genus Typopeltis; species Typopeltis vanoorti. Next base: position 28,379,885 of record NC_143557.1, on the reverse strand, counting down.
TTTTAAATTTAACATAAGTTTTGAAATTCATTTTGCTTATTTTTTAACTTTATAATATTCCTGATTTTCCTATTTGAACGTGTTTAGTAAACATTTCTGTTTCAAAGAATAGTTAACTAAATCGATAATGGAGGAAGGACGACTTCAGTTTTGGAATATAACAATGATCTCTATTTACTTTTTTTTTTGTTCTTTCCGCCGCATCACTGACCATCTATAGAAAATAGTAGTGCTTTTGGTCCATCCTTATTTTCTCCTATATTAATGTTTTTTTAAATTCTTAAATTTTTTTTTTGTAGCATTCGGTAAACTCTGTATCATATCTATGTAAAAAAATGAAAGAAATCTTAGTAGATGAAGAAATATCATATCTTTTCTTAACTGATTAACTTAGCAAATCCTGCTCTCCTTATTGCTGTAAGTTATTGTCAGCATAGGAATCTGCTTAGACCACTACCAACGATGGCATTCCTATTTTAGGCGTATTCTCTCATGGATTAGCAGCAGTCGGTCGAAGACATTTGAACGGCAAGGAAAGGTTACCGACCATTGTATTAACTAGAGTACGAGAAGAAGTTTATCTCTACCAAACTTTTCCAAGCACGCATTGCGATCATGTATATTTCTTTCCTCATAAACAGATGACATGTTTTTTTTTTTTTTTTTTTGGAGGAGGAATTATGACATGTATCATTAAAATGAGGCTATACTTTAGCATTCTATGCAAACATACACCTGACCAATCACAATCAGCTACTCTTCAGAGGATTCTTATCCAGGTAGGAATGGATTAATATAGGGTAATAGTAGTAGAGGGTGTCACTAGTGACCAGATCAAGTTCAATATAAGATAAGGTATCGTGATGTGATTGGTTGTTCATTTGATGACGTCATTGTGGGCGTGAGGTAATGAGTTTGGAATGTTTGGAATTTCCCTGGGGGCATATGTGTCAGTGACGTGAGTTTTTGTGTTTTGGTTCGCGTATGGAATTATGGATGATGGTAGAGATAGGGATTCATGTTGTGAATCCCTATCTATCTATCTATTGGTGGGGAACTAGTGACCAGATCACGATCAAGATAATATAAGGAATCGTGTTGTGGGTGTGTGTTGTTTTCAGATGTACGTTTCAGTGACGTCATTTGTTATTGTCAATAAGTGACGTAATTTGTTAGTTGTAAATAAGTGACGTAATTTGTTAGTTGTAAATAAGTGACGTTGTTGCTTTGAATGGAAAAGGGAGATATATTTGTGAATAAATAATCGTGTCGTGATTCGTGGGACACTTCTGACCAGATCAAGATCAAGATAAGATAAGGAATCGTGACGTGAATGTTTGTTGTTACAGATGAAGCAAAGTGACGTTATTTGTTAGTTGTTAATAAGTGACATCATTGTTTTGAATGGAAAGGAAGACATATTAGTGGATAAGGAATCATGTCGTGATTGGTGGAGCACTTTTAACCAGATTAAGATCGAGATAAGATAAGGAATCGTGACGTATATGTGTGTTATTATAGAGTTTGGAATGTTTGGAATTTCGCTGGGCCCTCCTCCTCTGTCAGGGACATCATGTGGTGTGTTTGGTTCATTTAATGCACTCTGGGTGTGTTTTGAGATTAGAATCATGAAGTTATGTGTTTGGAAATTTCCGTGGAACATATGTCTCTCTGAGATATCACATGGTGTTTTGGTTTGCCTATGAAATTGTGGGCGATGTTTTTGATATAAGATATCTTGGAATTTTCCCAGGGTGACAGACATCCATCATTGTCGTCATGTTTTGTGTTTGGTTGTCTATAGATGACCAGACATCTTCTGGAGGAGAAGGGAGATGATGGGGTTAGGGGTGTGGGAGCATTGCAGGGAAGAGCTCTGTCACCTTCTTGACGATCTTTTCACTTCCACCACCTAATGCTATTTTTTCCCATCCCAATAATTTCAGACATATGAGTGAGAGAAATAGTCACATGGTCTAACATCAAAAACACTTTTTGATGATAAAATACTTAACATAATAAGGACAACTAATATAGAATACCCTTCGAGCCACAGAGATAAGATTTGCCCTGTGATGTGTAAAAGTAAGATAATCTCATATCAACATCATATCCCACAGCATGTAGAAACATGTTTGTGAATCATGTGTGCAAAAATTTCATTTTGAAATGAATGGTCAGGGTTAAGGATCAGGTAAACAGTATTATAAGGAAAAACAAACGAGTCAAGTGTCTTTTCAGTTACAGCAATTCGTTCATCCAGTGCAGTTATCGTATTGTGTTGTGGTATTTTGTATCCAGGAAAGTAAAGTAAAATAATGGGTGAACCTCAAAAGTCATTGAAATTTTCTTTCTTCAGGAAAATAGCATGAGACAAAACTCTTCACACAGCTCTAAAAGGATGGAAACCTAATTACTAATTACTAATTATATGAAGAGCCAAAGGCTTCAATTTGGCAACACGAACTTACTTAAGTTAAGGGATATTATATCCCATATTGTTTCTTAGCCGAATAAGAAACTCAAAGAGTTTCATGCCGAATATAGAAACTATATAAAGTTCGGCGATTCCAAGGGTAAGCAAATACCCTTGTGTGTGTGTGTGTGTGTGTGTGTGTGTGTGCGTGCGTGCGTGCGTGCGTGTGTGAGGGACACTAGCATATAATTAAATTATTCAAAAATACTAAACACGGCCGCCATCACGACTTACTCTAAGAATTCCACCCTTTAACAGGAAAGAAATACCCCAAAATGCATTGGAAAATTAGTACAGCCATCTACAGACAACCAAACACAAAACATGACGACAATGGCTGATGTCTGTCACCCTGGGAAAATTCCAAGATATCTTATCTCAAAAACATTGCCCACAATTCCGTAGGCAAACTAAAACACCATGTGATATCACAGAGAGGCATATGTTCCACGGAAATTTCCAAACACATAACGTCATGATTCTAATCTCAAAACACACCCACAATGCTTTAAACGAACGAAACACACCACATGATGTCCCTGACAGACGAGGGGCCCCAGACAAATTCCAAACATTCTAAACTCTATAATAACACATACACGTCACGATTCCTTATCTTATCTCGATCTTCATCTGGTTAAAAGTGTCCCACCAATCACGACACGATTCCTTATCCAATAATATATCTTCCTTTCCATTCAAAACAATAATGTCACTTATTTACAACTAACAAATGATGTCACTTTTCTTCATCTTATCTTGATCTTGATCTGGTCAAAAGTGTCCCACCAATCACGACACGATTCCTTATCCACTAATATATCTCCCTTTTCCATTCAAAACAACAACGTCATTTATTTACAACTAACAAATTACGTCACTTATTGACAATAACAAATGATGTCACTTATCTACATCTGAAAACAACACACACCCACGACACGATTCCTTATCTTATCTTGAACTTGATCTGTTCACTAGTGCACCACCAATCACAATACGAATCCCTATCTCTACCATCACCCATAATTCCATACGCGAACCAAAACACAAAAACTCACGTCACTGTCACATATGCCCCCAGGGAAATTGCAAACATTCCAAACTCATGACGTTAACCCACTATAACGTCATCAAATGAACAGCCAATCACGTCACGATTCCTTATCTTATCTTGTTCTTGATCTGGTCACTAATGACACCCCTACTACTTAGGGTTAATGAATTAAATATTAATTAAATGTATTATAATATGATAATTGTATTTGTCAAAGTACATACGAACTTTGACAGTCTTTTGTGTACTCTGTCATTGAATATAAAGCTTCTTAGTCAAGTCCTGATATCCAGAGATAACACAAAGGGCATCTTCAACCCTATCACTTCTTCTAGCTGAAGGCTCCATTCTCAAAACCAAATGAGTTATTGACCATACGGCGTCAAATAATGACATCACATGTGAATAACTAACTAACTCCATACAAATAAACAGAAATAAACGAAGAGTGCCATAATGAGAAATACTCTCATCATATTGCCAGGAAAAAACAGCCGATCAAACTATGAACACTGACAGGTGCCAAGAAACCGGAAAAGTCAAACTCAGCAACCTCAGAGAGTTCGAGAACATGATCAATCTCCGTATATGATCAATATCCATATAAAAAAACAATGAATGTTGCAATTGCATAACACTGATATTACATCTTCAGAGATCATCTTCTCCATATTGGCTGTAGTTCCACGTAACTTAATCACAATCAAAATCAACATTTTTGATCTGCTCCTGCATTCATTTTGTTCTTTCAATTTGTTTATAGCAAAGCTCAAAATGAATCGTTTGATTTCTATTCAGCCGTGACATTTCATGACACATTGTCGTAATGTGTCATGAAATGTCACAGGATTGTAAACGCAGCTTCCGGACACAGGAACTAATACAAAAAGAGCAAGCCAAAGTCATTGAACGGATATCTCAAACAGACAGACTGCTGTCTGCATTTAACAGCAAGAAGGAAAACCCGAAGATGTCATATCAGTAATTATCTCTTAACGTAGTTGAAACAAGAGGACAAATCCTTTCATCAGGCAGGTTAGTCTGTGTTAAGAAGATTTAGTTCAAGTGGACAAGGACGACCGTGATTTGTAAAGCAATTATCCACCACAGATCTCGGCGGAAATGGCGCCATGAACAAGTGCCTCTGAGCCCTGAAAATGGGATAAAGATCTGTTTTTGATGAGTCTGTTTTTAAAAAACAACGGATTTTAAAAGTTGTTTAACCTGTAGAGAATGGGGAATGCGGTACTGTCCTAAGAAAATCAGAGAAATGGACACTTAGATTGGAAGCAATGTTCTCGTGTGGGGTGGAATAATGATTAACATCCGCTAGTTCTTCATGTTTCTGAAAGTGGCACGTTACACGTGCCTTCATACCCAGAACGGATTCTCAAACCCAGGTGCAACTTTGTAGGGCTGCGGTCGGTTGATATTTTCTTTTCCTACGTAACATCATCGACTGACCGCAGCCCTACAAAGTTGCACGTGGGTTTGAGGATCCGTTCTGGGTATGAAGGCCCGTGTAACGTGCCACTTTCAGAAACATGAAGAACTAGCGGATGTTAATCATTATTCCACCCCACACGAGAACATTGCTTCCAATCTAAGTGTCCATTTCTCTGATTTTCTTAGGACAGCACCGCATTCCCCATTCTCTACAGGTTAAACAACTTTTAAAATCCGTTGACAGGGTAAAACAGACTCATCAAAAACAGATCTTTATCCCATTTTCAGGGCTCTGAGGCACTTGTTCATGGCGCCATTTCCGCCGAGATCAAGTGGTGTAGGAATGTTTAGAAACTGAAAATATCCATGGACTGTTGTGGCCAACATGATCATCATCGAACATCAAGAGCACACCCTTGGGCATCACGTTGTATGCTCAACGTCATATGCTCAAATATTCGAGCCATCGCCGAATAGATGAATTTCATCGTTCAGTGTGCGACTACTTCTTGTTTATTGAAGAATTAAAATTCCATTAAAAAAGAAATCCATTTTTGTCTCTAGAAGAGGGTGTCTGCTTATTAAACTTTTAGACTGTATCATATACAAATATACTGTAGGTGTTTACAGTCTTGTATGGGGGTGGGATTCACAAAATCTTTCAACGAACACACTGAAAGATTTTGTGACACACACACACACACACACACACACACACACACACACACACACACACACACACACACACACACACACACACACACACACACACACACACACACACACACACACACGCGCGCACTTTTGTGGTGTTGTTATGGTTGCTATATTTATACTGCCAGTCATATGATTCACAATATTATAGATATTAGAAGCCTATTTCATTTATTTCATTTATTTGTCATTCGTTTCTTTGTTTTAATCAATTTGATATCATTTGTATTATCTTCTATTTTGTTCAGTACTGTATCTCGCACACTTGGTTTCGTAATTTCGAAGCCAGTGAATCGGATAATACCATGTTACTTTATATTTCACAAATGTTGTTTCAAAGTCAGTGTATTTCTCACACACACAAACAGTGAGATGTATGTGTTCCGTCTTACAAATACGTCATGGGTTCCTGCCAAACAAGAATTTTCTATTCTTGGGTTAACGATAACCTGAAACTTTTAAAAATAATTGTTTTTGGATTATGAAGTAGAAGTGCCTACAGATCTCAAGCCTGTTCTAGTATAATATACTGGAACATGGTTCTACTATAAATAGAATATTGCTCCATCACAAATACCCCTTTTTGTTATTATTATAAAGAGGTTATAAGCATTAGTCAATGATTTTCTCTTTTCAGCTGACCTTTTCTCTCAGGAATAAAGAGTGGGGGGGAGGGCAAGCGGATGCAATGAAAATGTTTAGTTTGCAATACTGTTAGGGCGCTTCCCTTAGAAAGTATTTCAAATTGCATATTTTCGATATGTTACATGATTTTCCAGGATTTCTCACAGATTAAACTGAAAATGTGAACACAGTTTCTTACCATTTTCTCTATACTTGATCATTTGTCTGTTGAACATAGAAAGATACTTTGATTTTTTTCGTAAGGCGAAACCGTATCCCGTCATTGCATACCACGATCCTACTGTGAGAAGGCGGCATTCATTATCTTGTCCAACTAAATATTCTAATACAGTGGCATCGTATATGAAAGCATCTAGCTCCCTGTAATAAAGTAAAAGCAAGATGCACATGCTGAAAAACCAGTCTATACAATTTCTAAATCATATTAAATTTTTACTAAAATGTAGCTTTTACTAAAAATGATACATCTTACTAGTTATTTTTTTATTTTAATTTTAATGTTTTTAAAATTTATTTTAAAAACATTTGGACATATATATATATATATATATATATAGGTGACCCTCGTATAACGCGAATTTTAGATTCCATAGAAATGCCGCGCGTTATGTAAATCGCCTTATGCGAGACTCAGATCATATAGAAAAAGTAGGGTTATGTTCCGAAATCGTTTTTTTTTTAATTATATAAACAACAACGGCATACCAAACAAAAAAGATTTTTATATAATTCAGGTAATTTATGTAAGTTAAGAAAACATATAAAGTATGAAACATAATACAGTACATAGTGTAAACTGATAAAAATATAATTTGTACGTAAATTTTATTACCCATTATGAATAACTGTTTTAGGCAAAATAAAATAAAGTGCATAATTTAATCGTCATCACTGTCTTCAAAACGACCATTTCGTAGATATTCTTCATTTACAATTGGCCGGACGTCGTCGTCACTAGAAATCTCTTGGACATCATTTGTATAATTCTCATTGCATACTTCTGTTGGTTCTTGCTTACTACTACTATGCTGCAATTTTTTATTAAGTTCATAATATGGAGGCAAATATCCAGTTGTCTCGTGAATTTTCCGGAGCGCTCCATTGAGGGATCATTATCCGTAAAATAACTTCCTAACTTTCTTGCCAAGTCTAATCCTTCTGCTAATTTCTTTAAACTGAATTCTTTATCGGATTCATCTCAATCAGAATCTTCGGCAGAACTTTCCCCGCCATTTGATGCGACGTCATCTGTTAATTGTACCGGTTCCTCCTAATCTAAATCAATTTCGCTTCAATTAATTCAGTAATGACGTTTTTAACCATATCACAAAAGTCCTCTAAATGGCCATTACTATAAAAATAAATTTTTTTCATAAAAAAGCATTACATATTGTAATATTTTTTACCAGAAAACTCAGCAGAAAATAAAATGTTCAATTATATATATATATATATATATATATATATATATATATATATATATATATATATATATATATATATATATATATATATATATATATATATATATATATATATATTTATCATGAGTTGCCTTGGTGTTGCTCCACCACCATAAGTCTTGAACCAGGTTCAGGCGCAAACTTAACTTATTTGTCTGTTTGCTTACTTGGGAGTTTTAATAACTAAGGTAATTTTATAACCTCAGTTATTAAAACTAAGGTAATAAAATTACTTATATATATATATATATATATATATTATATATATATATATATATATATATATATTCATTTTTTAAATTAACTGACTTAAACCCGAGAATTATAACACAATGACATTTATTTGAAAAAAACGCAACATGTTTCGTCAAAAATGACTTCTTCAGGCGATAAGAACATAGAAAGACAATAAAAGACACTTAAATTAACATTGACACACTCTAAAGCTATACAACTATAAAGCCATAATATTCGACTGTAAATTACAGTTATGAGCTTGAACTACAGTCCGAGTTAAAGTTCCATTGTTGTACACCTGTGCGTGTGTGGAATCACGCGATCTCCAGTATCTAATAGTAGAGTTGAAAGAGTCTGAAAATTATAGCTAAGATTATTATTCAAATGAAAAGGGTCTAAGGTGATTTCCCTTGACTCGACAATGCGGCGCTCTATTTCATCATGGCTGATGTGTAGGTTTGAAGTCAATGTCCAATCTATTTCATGTTGGTGGCCTTCATTGTTCGTGTTTATTGAAATAAACATGTCCATGTCCTGCTTTCAATAAACACGAACAATGAAGGCCACCAACATGAAATAGATTGGACATTGACTTCAAACCTACACATCAGCCATGATGAAATAGAGCGCCGCATTGTCGAGTCAAGGGAAATCACCTTAGACCCTTTTCATTTGAATAATAATCTTAGCTATAATTTGGCAGACTCTTTCAACTCTACTATTAGATACTGGAGATCGCGTGATTCCACACACGCACAGGTGTACAACAATGGAACTTTAACTCGGACTGTAGTTCAAGCTCATAACTGTAATTTACAGTCGAATATTATGGCTTTATAGTTGTATAGCTTTAGAGTGTGTCAATGTTAATTTAAGTGTCTTTTATTGTCTTTCTATGTTCTTATCGCCTGAAGAAGTCATTTTTGACGAAACATGTTGCGTTTTTTTCAAATAAATGTCATTGTGTTATAATTCTCGGGTTGTGTCATATATATATATATATATATATATATATATATATATATATATATATATATATATATATATATATATATATATATATATTAATGTTCATAATTTACTCGATAGAACAGTACATAAAAAAGAAATTAAATGACTTTATACCGAGAATGTCAAATTTATTGGTAAGATACAACTAGTTTCGTTGAAATAAAACTTCTTCAGGTATCATTGGCAAAGAATAAAATAAAAATTAACAGACATATGAAAAAATACATTAACAATACATTAACAGATCTAGTATAAAACAAGTACATTTAAAAGGAATGCATGCTAGAGTTCCAACTGAAGTTGACTACGTGCGTTAGCTGATATTAGTGCGCCAGTATTGGACAGTGGCAATGTGCGCATCAGAAATATTATAGCTAAGGCTGTTATTAATATGAGACGAATCAAGTGATATTTCTTTAGATTCAATTATTCTTCTTTCCAGTTCATCAGCGCACACATGTTTATTAGAGGTTTTTTGCCAATCAACGACGTGTAGGCGGCCATCATCTGCATTGATGGAGAAGAGAACGTGGCTAGAGAGAGCGCTGGCTCTGGTTCTGTTGTAAGAAATGTCTCTTTGATGTTCCTGCATGCCTAAAAGGATGCATTTTGCAGTTTGGCCATAATATGGCTTGCCACAATCACACAAAATTTTATAGACTCCTGGATATTGAGTAGGAAGATGTTTCATTTTAGGTCTGCTTAGTATGGAGCGAAGTTTAGGGAACATAGTGAAACAAGTTCTAATGTTGAATTTCTGAAGCATTTTTGCCAGTTTTGGGGAGAGAGAGCTGATGTATGGTAACGAAATAAAACCTCTTGGTGGAGAAGATTCTTCAAGAGCAGTTGAGTGGTGGACAGAGAGAAATTTATTAATCATTTTAAGAGAGAATCCATTGTTAATGAAAGACGTTTTAAGAAAATTGAGTTAGATTTAAAATAGCTTTCAGTAAGTTATCTTCAGAATTTGTAATTATTATTTGGTCGTCTGCAAAGAGGAGAGTGTTTAAGTTAACTGAAGGTGAAAGTTTAATTCCTTGATGTAAAGTTTTACTCCATTTTCTTATTATTTCATTTAAGTAGATATTAAAAAGAGTTGCTGAGAGGGGACATCCCTTTCGGACCCCTTGGTTTATCTCTCTTGTATATGATAGCTCATGATTTAATCTTATTTGTATTTGATTATTTTCATATATACTTGTGACAGCTTTTAGGATATTATTTGCTATTTGTCTTTCTTTTAATATGTTAAATAATATATTTATTTTAACTTTGTCAAATGCTTTTTCAAAGTCAATAAATGCAATATGTGTTTCTAAATTATATTCTCTTCTTTTCTCTATTATTAATTTTAGGCATAAGGGTGGGTCTATACATGATCGTCCTTTTCTAAATCCATTCTGTACCTCTAGAATAAAGTTTTCGGAATATTTCATTAGTTTATTATTTAAGATTCTGCTGTATATTTTGCAACATAAATTTAGTATACTGATACCTCTATAGTTTTTAGGGTCATCTCTATTACCTTTCTTAAAGATAGGAATCACAATTGCTTTTTTCCATTCTATTGGGGGGATACCAGTTGAGTAAATTTTATTTAAAAATAATCAGAGTCTTCCTTTGAATCTTGTTCCTGCGTATTTATATAGTTCTGAACCTAGCTTATCTTCTCCAGGTTATTTTCCGTTTCTTGTTTCTTTCGAGCTGATTTCTAATTCTTCTTCAGTTATTTCCTTTTCATTTTCGTTAATTGTTTGCCAGTTGTCTTTTTTAAATATTTGTCTGTCCACAGTTCTGTGTAGTAATTTAGAAATTCTTCTAATTTCAATTCATTCCTTAATTTTATGTTTTCTTTGGTATCTGCATTTAGGTGTTTCAAAATCTTATATACATTGGGTCTTATGTTATATAAATCATGTTCTAAATCAGAAACGAATTTATTCCATGATTATCTATGTCTTTTTCTGACTTCTCTTTTAGCTATGGCTCTTATTCTTTTATATTCTATTTTATCTTCTAATCTTTTACTGCTTAACCATTTGTGATCGGCTTCTTTTTTCTTTTTGATTATTTCTTTGATTGTATCATCCCAGATCTTCAGTTTTTTTCTTTTATTGAATTTTTTGGTCTTTCCTAAGCTTTCATTTGCTGCTGCATTTAGTATCGTTTTTATATTAAGCCATTCTATTTCTATTTCTTCATTTTGTTTTATTTTATCTAGATACTGGTTAATTCTTTGTTCATATAGCCATTGTACATTTGTGTTATTCAATAGTCTAGTTTTATAAACAAATGTTTCAATTTTTCTTTCTGTTCTTGTTACTTTTAGCCATTTAGGTGGTAATCTTAATTTTATTTTAACAAGGAAGTGGTCGCTGCTTATTTCATATCCTCTGTGAACTCTAACATCTAGTGAAAAGTTTGATTTCTTTTCATTTAAAATGAAGTAATCTAATATTGATTTCCATCCTCTTGCTGCCCAAGTATATTTATGTATGTCTTTATGTTTATAGAAGGAATTCGTTATTTTTAGGTTATTATAAACTACAAAGTCAATCAATTTTTTACCATTTCTGTTTAGAGTGTGTTCTCCATGTATTCCTATATTATTATTAATTTTCGTGTTTCCAATTCTTGCATTTAATTCTCCTGCTAAAATTATATAATCATTTTTATTTATTTTATTATATATGTTTTGTAGCTGATTATAAAAATCAATATTATCCTGTTCTCTTCCTTCTTCTGGGGCATATAAACCAATTATTGTTAAATAGCCTCTATCTATTTTTATTCTAGCTTCTATTATTCTTTCATTTCATAATTTATAATGTTTTAACTGTTTTGAAAGGGAGTTATGAATCCAAATCATGACTCCTGCTTGTGCTCTTTGGTCTCTGTCGACTCTGGTGTATATTACATTAAAATTTTCAGTTCTCATAGTTCCTTTTAATTTCTTTTTTTGTTTCAGTGATTGCTGCTATTTTAAAATTTCTTTCATTTAATAACTGGTCTAATTCTATTTCTTTATATGCTATTCCTCTTACATTCCAGTTTGCTATGTGTATTATATTTTGTCGTTTCCATTTTCGTTTTCCTTTTTCCAAATTATATTAAATAGGATCACAGTGTGTTTGGATGTGGAACAGCAATATGATCAAGCAGGATTCAGAGTAAGATTCTCCATGTTAGATCATATTCAGACTATTAAGCAAGTAATAAAAAAATTAATATAATCTTCCTGAATATGTAGTGTTCGTATATTTTGAAAAATCAAAATATACGAACAGGGAATCAAAAATATTTTGATTCTCTGTATCTTTGATTCTGTATGAACAGAGGACTTCAGCTCAATCCTAGCAAGACAAAGTTTATGCTTCTCAAAGAAAACTCTCCTGAGAAAAAATTGCACCTTAATGAAAACGAATCGAGGAAGTCAGCAATTTCGAATGTATGAAATCCATTATTAATGTGAAGAATTGCTATTCAGGAGGTGTCCAAATAAGACGAGGAATGGCTAGAACAAGTCAGAGACGTCTAAAATCTGGAAGGATGGATCAATCTCCACAGGAATAAAATGCAGGATTTTGGATGCAGCTGTTTATCCAACAACGACATATGGATGTTTCTTAGAACCTACGAAGTCGGATAGGAAAAGGATAGCTGATTTTGAGATGTGGTGTTACAGAAGGCTGTCGAAGATATTATACACTGAAATGCGGAGAGAGGGATGGGTGTTAGAAAAGATCAGAAGAACTTTATGCCTCCTTAAGGATATTGATAGACGAAATTTGAAATATTTTGGACACATTCAAAGGATGGAAAGTGGACGCCTCAAGACAATAATATATGATAAAGCTCTTGGAAAAAGAGGAAATGATATGCCGTCAATGAGATGGCTGATCTTCAGAGTTGAAGCCTCCAGAAAAGCATGCAAGAGGAAGACACGGCGAGGACTGGCGGATCACCAACACCTGAGTGACCGCATCATACGGCATCTGTTGATGTGCAATGACAAAAGGGATATATATACTGATTATAATTTATATCAATATAAATTAGTAATAAATATGATTATTATATAACTACATACAGCTGTTTCAAATTAAAGTGCTCCTATTCAGCACAATATGTAGAGAGAAGCAAGACGAAATACCCTCTAACTTATACCCTACCCAGATCATGAGGAAGAAATTCCGACAATAAAAATTAGTTCAAAAATGCCTATGGGGTCATATGGCGTCTGAGCGAGAAAATATAATGAAGTTTTGCATAAAACGTTAGTCGTAAGGCGGTATAAAAGAAAAAGCGAGAATGACTCTACAGTCATTCGGCATGCCCGACGGGTCTCATTTTGTCTGGACATGCCTGGCTTGTGTAGTGTTTCCGCAGGAATTCAGGAAATGCTACAGCAGCACTAACGCGTAAAGACTTTCGAACCCAGTGACACCAAATGTGTTACGAAGCATGATTCACAGGTTTAAGAGGCAAGCGGTTGACAGTCCAACAGGGAAGAGGACATAAATCTGAAATGCGGTAGCTTGATTCAGTGCACTTGCCATAGCAACACAATTAGATTTTCCATGTACAACAGTGTGCTGAACTTTGCATAGAGCTTTGCAATGCTACCCGTCTAAACTCAGTCACAACCAAGCGTTGCAAATTGGAAATGCCAGCGGCTGAGAAAATTTTGGATGTGGAAGAGGATTGGCTTTGAAACATCCTATTGAACGGCTCGAATCCCGCCGTGGTAGTGGTGGTTGTCGACGGTAGATAGCCTTGTTGTAGTTGCGGTTCATTGCAGTTGGAGAGCGGATACGCTAACCACTCGGCCAACCAGGACGGGTGGTTAGCTTATTCTTCCACAAACACGAAGATGTGTTCATTACCTAATATGATGTTCCACATCCAATCCTCTTCCACATCCAAACTTTTCTCATTCGCTGGCATTTACCATTTGCACCTCTTGGTTGTGACTGAGTTTAGACGGGTAGTATTGCAACGCTCTATGCAAAGTCATCTAATTGCTCTCCTTCGATGAGCCTGTAGACTCCCTGGAGGTGTCATATAATAATAATGGTAATAACAACTACTCAAAACCTTATATATATATATATATATATATATATATATATATATATATATATATATATATTTATATATATATAGTTGATTTTCGGGAGGGGATGTACGCAGCAACCTTACTGCGTACATTTATTAACAGTAACACGTGACATATGGATGCGGTATCATTTATTTAACTTTGCCTGCTAGCAAAGAATGCGAATTGCAGAATATTGTTTTAAAATAAATAAAAAAGCGTTATATAAACAGCTACGAAATATATAAAGCTCAGGCCAGAAAAGTAACGTGTATTGAGAATTTTATGGCAAGCAAAATAAAGAATGAATGTGGAAAGGTAACTTTATACAATGCAGATGGTACTCAAGTGTCATAAGCTAATGAAATTGTTCAGTTATTGAGTTTTTTTTTTTTTTAATGTTCGGCCCATATACAGGAGGTTGGTTGGTCAACCTATAGTACGTTAGTACCGTATATTGGTGGTGGGTTGCGAAAGGAGAGACCTCTTTACATTTGATTTGAACGTCTGTATGTTATGTTTCTTGGGAAATACGTCGGGGGCGAAGACTGTTCCACAGTACTTGTTCTGGGTTTCGAGGTGTACTGTGAAAGGATGTTGGGCGGCAGCTGTAAGTGTTCCAATGGGCTTAGTACAGGGCGGGGGAATTATTGATGCTGTTTCAGATGAGCATTTTCCATGGAAATATTTATAGAATATACAGATTGTAGAGACCAAGCGTCTCTGTGAAAGTGGGGGATTGAGTTGGTCAGGAATGGGTCATTTTTTAGTCTAATTGCTCTCCTCTGTATTGAGTCAAGCATTTTGAGGGAGCTTTTCGGAGCCCCAATCCAGATGTGTGAGCAGTATTCGAGAGCTGGGGGGATTTGTGACTTGTATAGTGTTAACAGCTGTTTAGAGGTGAAGTAGTGTCTTGAAAGAAAGAGAAAACCTAGTTTTTTGGAAGCTGAGGATGCAATGGTTGTGATCTGTGTATGCCAGGAGAGGCTTGATGTCAAAGTAATTCCGAAAAGAGAAATTTCATCTTGTCTGAGAATTTGAGTGTTATCGAAAACAATGCTGGAGGAAAATGGTTATTTTTTTTTTTTTTTGAGAAATAAGACAGAACTGGGTTTTACTAGCGTTGAAGATGACAAGGTTATCTGTGCCCCATTATCAGATGGCTTGGAGGTCAGAATTAAGGGCAGTGGTGGTTGATGTTCTGTGTGGGTTGAAGTGAGTTGTGTAGAGTAGAGTTTGTCAAATGAAAGGGAGGAATGTAGTGTGCTGTCATTTGCAAAACTGTGTATTGGGTTAGAGGTCAACTGAAGTAGGTCATTGATATATAGAAGGAAGAGGGTCGGTGAGAGAACTGAACCTTGTGGGACCCCAGCATTAGTTGGATGGTGAGAGGATAGGGGGCCGTCTGCCATCACACATAGTAGGCGTTCAGACAGGAAGCTGGTAATCCATCTGCAGAAGCCCTGTGGCAGTTCAAATGATGGGAGTTTGCTTAGTAAGCCTTTCTGCCAGACTCGGTCGAAGGCCTTGGAGATATCAAGTGCAACTACTTGGGATTCACCGAATTTCTCCATGGCGTTTGTCCAGTGATGGGTGATGTATGAGAGTAGATCTCCTGTTGAACGGCTTTGAACGTTCTATTGAACGGAAATCTCCTGTTGAACGGAATCCATACTGGTGGTCGCTTGTATAGCCGGGTACCTTCAAGGTAGTAGATTAAGAGTTGAGAGTTGATGATTTTCTTCCTTACTTTAGATATGACTGAAGTGAGTGAGATAGGCCGGTAGTTAGATGGCAGTGATTTGTCAACCCTTTTCGGGAATGGGTTGAATATAGGCCAGTTTCCAGGTGTTGGTTTATATATACACCAGTGGAGTAAGAGAGTGTGTACAGGTGACATAACATAGGAGTCAGTTCCGATGCACAGACCTTTAGTATAATTAGAGGAATGCCGGTAAGGGCCAGGAGACTTTTTTGTGTCTAATTTAGACAACAGGTTTGCGATGTCTTTTTAGCAAAGGGATACTGGAGCATTGTATGTTGGGCAGTTGGAATGACTGTAAAGCCTTTGCCATTGTCGGTTATGTGTGCATTGGAGGCAAAGTGTGATGCCAGGAGATTAGGTTTTTCTATGGGTGATGTTGCAATTGAGCCATCTCTGTATGATAGAGGTGTTTTGGAAGTATTGATAATTTTCTTGCATTTGTTACTGGCTTCAGTATAGGCATTGAATGAGGATAAGGTTCTTGATTTGAGCCAGTTGTGGTATGCCTGATTTTTCATTTGTACAGCATTGGCACATTTTTTGGAAAACCAGGGTTTAGTTAGGGGATGGCAGGTCTGAGTAGTGAGGGGAATATATGTTTTCATGCCAGTGTGGATCATTTTGGTGATGTTTCAGTGCATATTTTTGCACTGGAAGACCGGAAACAGTAGTCTAAACATGGGAATGAAGCGTATTAGTCACGGAGACTGTCCCATTTGGCATTATAATGACAAATTACTCTTGTGTGGGAGTGACTGTGTAAACGTTTTTGCATAGGGGTGGAGATGAGCACTAAGTTGTGGTCAGAATTGCCCAGGGAGCTCACTACATTCACTGCATATTTGGAGGGGTCATTAGTAAGGACGAGATCTAGGGTATTTGGGGAGTAGTTTGGGTTATCTGGTATTCTGGTTGGTTTTAGAACAATATGTGTTCAAAATATGCTGAAAAATATGCTGAAACATTTGCAGTCATTGGTGACTGCAAATGTTTCAGCATCACTGCCTGCAGAAACTGTATAACTGGAAGAGGAAAGCCAATTGGTGTTATAGACGTTGAAATCACCCAGGAGGATGATTTCTCCGTTAGGAGAATGGTACTGGATAAAATCAACTTTTAGGAAGAGGAAATGAAAGAGCTCAGAGTGATTGGTGGTGTTGGGAGAGCGATAGCGACAGCAGATGAATTTGACTGAATGGGGGAGGGATATCTTCAGTCAAAGAAGAACGAAGTCGGGCAATTCTAAGTTAATTGCTCTCTGGCAGGATATATCAGAGCGAATATACGCGCAGATGCCAACCTTGGGTCGAAAGGAGTTAAAAAGTCTATAGTTAGGAATGTTGAGAAGAATAGTGCTGGGGAAAGGTGAGATTTGAGTTGATATTAAAAAGAGTAGGTGGGGTTTGGTGGACTGCAGATGGTAGAGGATGCTATTAAGGTTAGTGTTGAGGCCGCAGATGTTGATGAAGTGGATATTCAAGGTACTGTGAGGCATAGATTTGACCCCAACTGTGTTGCACGTTTCCTATGCAGTGCCCGCATGCTGGTGTCCTTGGTACACACACACACACACACACACACACACACACACACACACACACACACACACACACACACACACACACACACACACACACACACACACACATATATATATATACATATATATATATATATATATATATATATATATATATGTGTGTGTGTATATATATATATACATACACATGTATATATATATATATACACATATATACAGGGTGTTCGGGATAAATTTGACAGTTTCGTAAGGAAAAAGAAAATCTTCTTTGTATCTATTAAATTTAATGAATTGACAAAAAAACATTACAGGCAGAGTTAATTACAATACTATCAACAAGATTTACTCAAAATAACCACCATTAGCATCGATCACAGCTTCAATTCTGCTTCGGAACCTCGAACAAGCTGATGCTACAGTCTCCCTGGGAAGGGCCGCAAAAACTGTTTTAATTTTATCCATTAACTGGGCTTTTGTATTACTGGAAGTGCGATTGGTGTCTTTTTCAACTGCGCCCCATACAAAATAATCCATGGGGTTAAGGTCTGGGGAGTTTGGAGGCCAAACATTTGGACTGGTGAAGTCGTAGAAATTTTCAGACAACCATTTTTGACTTTTCCCAGAGGTGTGGCAAGGGGCCGAATCCTGCTGCCATACATACGGCCTACCATTGGCTACCCTTGTTATCCAGGGCTTGACTACAGTTAGCAACTCCACGAACAAAGCCCGAATTCCAATGCCAGGGTTCTTCAACACCTGTTCCTGCAGATTTGCGAGGAATTCTGCTGTACGAACGCAATCAGATCGTCTGCTAGGGATCTTTCTTCTTGCTACATCCTCGTAGTCACCATTGCAAGTCTCTAGTTCATGCCTGATTGTTTTTACTGTATTCAGGGAGCATTGGGCAGCAGTCGTAATATCCTTATTTTGATGGCGGGCACGAATCATCATGATACAAGTTATTCTCTTCCATGATTCAGGTGGGTTCCAGCTATCCATCCTTTCTGACATCTTGTATATGAATGAAGAAGGGTCCAAACTTTTAAATGAAGAGAAGTGTGTGTTAATACATGTAACTTACGGAAAAATATAATTAATTATAAATATGTCAAATTTATCCCGAACACCCTGTATATATTTACTATTAGATACTGGAGATCGCGTGATTCCACACACGCGCAGGTGTACAACAATGGAACTTTAACTGTAGTTCCATTGTTGAACTCAGACTGTAGTTCAAGCTCATAATAACTGTAATTTACAGTCGAATATTATGGCTTTATAATTGTATAGCTTTACAGTGTGTCAATGTTAATTTAAGTGTCTTTTATTATCTTTCTATGTTCTTATCGCCTGAAGAAGTCATTCTTGACGAAACATGTTGCGTTTTTTCCAATAAATGTCATTGTGTTATAATTCTCGGGTTTAAGTCAGTTAATTTAGAAAAATGAATATATATATATATATATATATATATATATATAAGTAGATGGATTAGCTATTTAATATACATACTCTCTTTTCACGGATCTGATTCCTTCTTGCACTGATGACCTGTTGTATTTTTTCATATATCTATAAAGTCCGGGTTTGTTTCTCTTCAAAACAGCCTCTGTGTTACCATGTGGGATAGTTCCATACCTAAAAGGTGGATCAGTAATCCAAGGATTTCTAAGCTACAAAAGAAAGTGAGAAATTTTCAATTTCATAAAATAAAGTGAGAAATTCAAAATTGAAATCAATATATATATATATATATATATATATATACAGGGTGTCCCAAAATTCACGCAAGAAGTAATTTTGATAGAAAACACAGATTTTTAATTAAAAATTGTAATTTCTTATTGATTCATAAAGTATACAATATTGGGTTATGCATGGAATAGCATATCGGGTAACTGGCCTCCACGGCTTTGCTGGCACATGTGCACTCTTTTGTCGAAGTTTTCCATGACCGTTTTGCATAAATATGGCTGAATTTCGTTGATACAGCGCTCAATTTCCTCCTTCAAGGCGTGGGTGGTCGTGGGCTTGTTGGCATAAACCTTAAACTTCAAAAAACCCCAAAGAAAAAAGTCCAACGGCGTTAAATCACATGATCTGTTCGGCCAATTCTGATCACCAAAACGGGAAATTACACGACCAGGAAATGACTCATGAAGTAATTGAATTGTTTCTCGGGCTGTATGGCATGTGGCACCGTCTTGTTGAAACCACATGTCGTCCACATCCATATCTTGCAATTTAGACACGAAAAACTGGATTATCATGTCGCGATAGTGAGCATCATTAACTGTTATTGCCTCCAGCCGCATTTCGAAGAAGAATGGACCGATGGTGCATCCAGCCCAAAATTCGCACCTACCAGTGACACGTTGTGGATGCATTTGTTTCTCAACAATCACTCGTGGATTTTCGGAACCCCAAATGCGACAATTCTGTCGATTAACGAAGCCATCAAGATGAATATGAGCCTCATCGCTGAAGATGATTTTTTTCGAAAAATAATCATCCACTTGTTGTTGTTCCATAATCCATTCAACGAACTCTCTTCGCTGTGTGTGGTCATTTTTAATAACCCTGAACTGTCAGCTGTCACGCTGTCTTTTGTTTCTCGTTGGCAATACTTTACCGCACAAATGCGTTATATTTAAATATTGTGTGAATTTTGGGACACCCTGTATCGTCCTTATACCCTCTTTTTACATTGGGGTGTTGAGGGTTCATTAATCAACGGACCTCAAACCGTTCACAGGTCAATGTGGTCATCCCTACACCCAGGTGTATCCTATGTCCTGTAGTGTTGAGTTCTCAAGGCTGGTTTTGCCTACTTTGCGGGATATAAAACCCCACGATAAACTGAGAGAAAAACCCTACTGTCCACGCCCAAGACCAGCTAACTTGGCTATGGCTGAGGAAGATCCTTCAGCTCCTCACTTCACCGACGGAAATCGAACCTATTACACTCCTTCCCCCAGGCATATGGTTGCGAAATGCACAGCCACTAGGCTAACTGCGCAGATAGCTATATATAAAAAGATAAGTCGAAATTTGAAATGTTTTTATATCACGTTTTTTGTCTCTTCATTGTTTTGAGCCGGGTTATGCCGATAAGCCGATTAAGCTGTTAAGCCGAAATTTGAAACGTTTTTATGTCACGTTTTTTGTCTCTTCATTGTTTTTAGCTGGGTTAAGCCGATAAGGTGATAAGACGAAATTTGAGACGTTTCACGTCCAACAATGTGTTTGTGTTCATGAGAAACAATTTGTTGGACATTTCAAAACAATGGAGAACCGGCTTACCCGCCCGGAACTCGGGGAGTTAGGCTCCGTAAGCGCCAGTTAGGTATCACTAATTAGTCCCATTTCAGAGAAAAAAAAATCTAGTTGTTTGATCTGGAAAAAAAAACGAAACCAGGAATGCTCTGCTATCTTTCCATCATCAGAGAAAGGAATACTTACGATGCAGGAAGTAGTTTAGTATGGTACGGTATAATAATCAACGTCCACACCTTTCTTCTTGTTTTTGATAGGACTACTGTTAATAACTAGGTAGAAGAACCAAGAACAGATTCTTGAACCGCTTATTCCATTTTGAAGGGTGCGGTTGCCCCCCCCCCCCTTTTTTTGTGCATAACTGCCACTGTCCTTAGATTTCAAGAGATGGTGGAGTATCTCAAAACTGAAAGTGTCCACCAACAACTGTTGTTGGATACCTTCAACTTCAAGAATACAGAATTAAAACTGTATCAAACATAAGCTGTACGCCCTTTGGCGTGTATTGCACGCCGACAGACCCCCATCATCTTGATTACTTGTTAAACGGAAGTCTGCTCTGGTGGAAGAATGATATTTGTTACAACAAAATCTTAAAAACACCTATATATCGAAGGAAGGAAATTCCGTACTGATCTTATGTGACCATATTTCGGAGACACTTTGTGTGGATGTTTGTAGCATGCTATTTTTGGTGATTCTTATACACCATTCTGTAATGTCCATTATACCCCTGGGACATATCGTCCTATACAAGAAGATAACATTTTTTTGTTATTTTACTGTATGTAGGAAACCAAATTGTTCCCAGCTTCATCCCATACTGCATGTTTTGCTCCACATTTTTCAAATATTTTATAAATTTTGTTGAGTAATGTGTTAATAGAAAAAGTTGATAACATTAATAGCATGTATTGCTTTACTCCATTAAGATTAGATTCAGGGTATTAGCAAAGCAAAATAAGATATTAGGGAGTTTCTTCAAAATCGACTATTAAAACCATTCCTAGCTGAAAGAAGCATAGGTGTTATAAATAACCTCATTACAGAGGACGTTTTCATGAAAGCCTTCACTAATTCCTATGAAGGTTACTTGTGGTAGGGAAAATGTTCCTTCATAGGGAAAATTTTGAACATTTACGTTGAAGGAAGGAGTTATAGTCATGCTGAGACATAATACCTGTGATTGACTATATCTAGGACTCCCTCCCCCTTGATATCCAACAAATAGTGCTCATTTAGGAATATAAATAAAGTACCATGGCGTAGAAAGGCAATGTCTATGATGCAATCTGATAGTTACTTCTGATCGAATTGCGAAAAATAAAGTGATTTAATTGTAGTAAAATGGAAGGCATCATCTTCCCAAGTTCCATTCCCTACATATAATGCAAATGTACAATATATAAAGTCAAATGCTGTCCGCACAGAAAGAATAGATGATGCTGTTAAGCCAACTGAAGGAGCACTGCATCACTGAACAAATATTTTATACCTTTAATCACAGAAATGCCAATCTGTAAGTCATGGCTTACAACAGTTGTAAGCCAATCTGACAGCTGTAGGAAGAGTCATAAAAATGTAGGAAAAACAGGTGAAACAAGAAAGAAGGTGAAAAGTTTATTTTTCACATGGTTAGAGTATAATAAATTTAGTTTATTATATACAATTGCATTATAAGATATACTGAGATAGGAGTGTTGGTAACTTGCTCCACCTTTGCAACGAGTTGCCCTGGTGTTGCACCACCTTAACCCAGTCCCGAAGATACTTTCAGGCGCAAACTTGTTTGCTCACACTTCGATAAAGGATTAAACTAAATTTATTATACTTTAACCAAGTGAAAAATAAACTTTCAACATCTTTCTCTAAATACAGAGTAAATTATTAAAAAAGGGTGGCACACCAATTGGAAATTCCTATAGGTAGAGATGACCTGCTAATGCTTCTACACTTGGGCCTGGCTCCCACTGAAGAGACCTCAATAAAGGTCGAAACTAGTCTGGGTAGTGGCCCTTCCCTTAATGCATAACATTAGACATATCCGCAAGGAGATGTGTTTTGTATTATAGGCGATACTGAGATAGGAGTGTTGGTAACTTGCTCCACCTTTGCAACAAGTTTCCCTGGTGTTGTACCACCTTAACCCAGTCCTAAGATACTTTCAAGCGCAAACTTTGTTTGCTCACACTTGGATAAAGGATTAAACTAAATTTATTAAGAAGGAAGGTATTTTTGGTGCTAACAGACATAATACCTGTTATTGACTATACCTATGACTCTCTCCTTCATATTCAACAAATAGTACTCATTTAAGGATATAAATAAACTATCAGTTTTCTCCTTTACTGATTCATCAGAAACTAAAGTGGACTTTGAGAGCTGCACTGCCAAAACGAGTTGTAATGATTGAGTCAACAAAAACATGAAAATAAAGCAAATGAAAAATAAGAGGCACTTAATTAATATAAAACATTTGATTCTAAATTCTTGGACTGATTTAGCAGTTACTTCCTAAATAATCTAGTCTATATCCTCCAAGCATAACACAAAGCTTTAAGTTCGCGCACTTCCTGAAATTCATTTTTAAAGTCATGGAGGAAAATAATTATTATTAGTAGGGGCGACTAATAACCATTGTAGCCATTTTAAATTAAATACATATATATATATATATTTTTTTTTTTTTCGGAAGGAAAACTGTACCACATTTATACGACAATGGCTAACTCACCTCCTCATAAAGGAACCTTACAAAGGCGT
Source organism: Typopeltis vanoorti (assembly GCF_054136105.1). Taxonomy (NCBI): domain Eukaryota; kingdom Metazoa; phylum Arthropoda; class Arachnida; order Uropygi; family Thelyphonidae; genus Typopeltis; species Typopeltis vanoorti. Next base: position 28,356,391 of record NC_143557.1, on the reverse strand, counting down.
ACCTCGTCCCAGACGGGATGTGATCCATGGAACTTCGAGAAAGAACTTCATGAGCTACTTTGAGTGAACATCCTCCCAGAAAAATCATCAGCAATCAATGATCACTAGTGTGGATACTTCCACTGTCGATTAACATGAGACTTTCTTTTTAAGTGCTAGTACACTGGTTAAGGAAATCTCAGTGGTTTCTCTTGATATTTCTAAATAATATGACGTGGTTCACACAAAGGTCTTTTAAATACTCTCTGCTCTTATGGTCTGTCTTCCCACTTTGACTGTCATTGTGAGGTGGAACCAGGAAAATGTTTGGAAGTTGCTATCTTCCGTACAGGATATGTTTTTCTTTGTAGTCTCAAGTAAAACAATAAACAACATAAAACAATTATATTTATTGTTTTAATTACGTGTATTTTCACCTCAACTAAAATAACCATTACAACGTTCAGGGTGGACGTTTTAGTTGAGCTGAAATGTGAAGGAACATGGATAGGAAATCATGAAAAATTTGACCAATATCCTCTATAAATATCGTGGCCTGGGCAGTGCACATATCAGTAATGGGACTACCCTCCAGGCACACTTGGCAGAATACAGGTAGAGAGATTGTGGGTTGCGGATAACCAACTGTATTTTATAAAAGAAGAAATGTTTGGTGGCTTCATGATATTGGACCTAAATCTAAAAACATCACCCATGTTGCTGACTGGAAGAAATATAAAAGAAATAAGCCATGCCTTTGTTCATATATCGCAAATTTGCGATTGAGATCAAGGTGTGGGCAAAACAGGAATATCTTGTTTTTACGCACATACGGCAAAACCATCTTCCCGATATTCCAAAACTTAAGAAACTGTCCAAAATCTAGACCCACAAAAGATATATAAATAAAGAGAAAAAGAAAGAAAGAAATGAAAGAAAATCGAAACTGGGTTTATAATTCATGTAGGATCTATTGAATAACCAAGCGATTTTCAACTGGAAATACACTATTTGGAAACAAGTCAACGGACACCATAGTTTGAGGAAAAAAAACAGCCACGACGTCCACCTTAATAAGATGTAGGGCCTCCTTTCGCTAAGATGACTGCAGTAATTTTACGGGGCATACTTTCCACAAGCATACGATGGCGATCAATGGGAATTTTGGACCATTCTACATTTTAGCATGTGATGAGGTCCTGGACGTGGGGTAGTCGTTTCTTGACCTCATCCCATGAGTGTAGTGGTTGGTCATCCACTGCTGGTAGAACTTGCAGTTGAATCCCTTCGCTTCCATCTCAATATGGTACACTGATTTTTTTAGCTGGAATGGCCCAATTTATCAACAATTCGCCGAACAGATAGGCCTACAACATAACACCCTGTCACGGTAGCTCTTCAGTTCCCTTCCCGCAGCAATTTCACAGGGACACAATCAAACTGACTTGGTAGTATCATATTTCCCCAGTTTATACCGGCTACAAGAACGTGATTCGTTACATGGCACGATGCACCTTGTCCATTGGGGAGTGTCTGTTGGCTTCTTTCCAAGTAGCGTGTGTGAAACGATGTATGAGCATAGTGATATAATGTACAACATAAACAATTCTTTTACTTACTTCTTGGCTGGTAAGGAATGCCGAAATAAGTAACATAAATGAATAGCTAGATTGTGACAGAATCTTCGTGTCGATGGGATTAACTGTAACAAATATGTGTTTATAATTTGTTAAGAATTCATAGTTATGATCAATATCATAAAGTACAGTGTTCTAGCATTATATAAAAAAAGAAAACAATAATTAGCATATTAAAAAGTACTCCTTTTGTGATCTTTGATTTTAATTTTAAAAAAATCCACAGCGATTAAAGTAAAACACGGTTTTGGAAACAAATAAAATAATAATTGCTATTATAATAGAAAGAAGATAAAATATAACCATCAAAGCCTTACTCTCTTATCTTCTATCCCGCTCAGATCGTAAAATTCCTCTCTTGTTATCATGAATGCAGCAAGGTTGGCAGTGTAGATAGCGAGAAACACTACGGTAAACATGGCCCACACGTTAGACATAAACCGAGCAGTATATCCTCGAGGACAGTCCACATTCACAGCTGCATTGAACAAAATTGCCCAAACGAGCCAGTATGTTCGGAAGAGAGAGAATTTGTGGTCTGTGGGAAAACATCTTGTTAATAATTTATTTTATAACTTGTTATGATAAATGCATTGATAGTTTGTAATATATGTGTGTAGTAAAGAAGTGTGGAGTGAAGAAATGAGAAGAAAAAAAAAAGCCAGTCCATATTTAGATCTACTTCGCAACATTTAACTTGCTTCTGGAATGACTTTTAATGGGATTATATTGATCAAGTGCATATAATAAACAACTATGTTATGCCAACTACTTTTACCAACTAAGGCTGTTGGCATCTTCATGGTACATAACTGATGTAAGGCACTAAAAAGGAAAAAACTGTTACAAACTATAATCAACCTATTCCAAATATATTAAACAAAGAACAGAGCGCGTACAATACATGCAATGAGCGTGCATGATATCATTTGTTGTTATTTAGGAATGTTCTATAGTTGGCACTATAATTCAGTTCTGGCGAATTGAGGGATCTAATAAGGGTCTTCCAGATCACGGGCAAGATTAGTCCTTGGTTCCTGTTAAGGTTTTATATACAGCGGGCAACTGTTGTGGTCTCCTTAAAATTTCGGGAGCGGAAGGTCTCCTCCATGTAAGGAATTGTGCTTCTATCCCACTCTATGGTATGGTTCGTTCTTGAGAAATGAAAAGCTAACGCCGATTTTTCTTCTCTGTTATTATTGACGTCACCTATGTGTTCCTTTTGCCTAATTGCACGGCTCATTGAAGTTAGGCCGATGTAATTCAATCCGCACGAGCAGGGTATGTTATAAACTCCTGCATATTTGGAGAAAGGATGGCTATCTTTTGGAGATCTTAAGAATTGTCTAATCGTTTCTGTGAGTTTAAAGGCCACTCTTATTTTATGTGGTCTAAGGAGTCTAGAAAAGTATCGCGAGGAAATCCATTCATGGTAAGGTTGGTGGATATCTGGGATAGTTCTTCCTGGAGGTCTTGTTGATCTGTTGTAAGGAGAGAAGCACGGTTCTTCAACATGTGTACAATACTAAGTTTCTGAGAAATGTGGTGGCAGGAAGTTAAATGCAAATAAGGTCCTGTATTGGTAGGTTTCCGGTTAACTGAGAGGTTGATACTACCATTCGGAAGCTTCTTAATTAAAGTGTCCAGAAATGATAATTAGTTATCCTTTTTTGTGGTTCCAAACGATAAAGATATCGTCCACGTATCTCCACCATACTGTGGGTTTAGGGTCTATTTGAGTTAAGATTTTACTTTCAAAACCTCCATAAAGAGATCAGCACAAGATGGAAAGAGGGGGCTACCCATTTCAAGGACATTTAATTGGTGATATATGGTTTTATTCCATAAGAAAAAGTTTGATGTTAAACGATGATGGAACAGAGAAGTAATGTCTTGTGGGAGCAAACTTACTAAAATGTTGATGACTTCCTCCACAGGGATGTTAGTGAATAGAGATGTAACATCCAGGCTGGCGAGTAAATCCGTATTGGAGATACAGATGTTGTTCAGTTTCTCAACGAAATGTTGCGAATTTCGTACATAAGTATCCGAATTATGGATGTGTAGTTTGAGGAGTCCTGCCAGGTGTTTAGACAGATAAGTTGGCAAATTGATTACATCCACAATCGGTCGTAGTGGTATTCCATTTTTATGTACCTTAGGAGCGCCATATAGTCTTGGTGTTAGTGGATGCATGGATTTCAATCTTCGTTTTAAGTCTATAGACCAGTTCATCATGTGATGTATTAAATCGTTGGTGTCATTGTGGTTCTTTAGTGTTGGTATGTGACTAAGACATGGTAGGTTGATGTATCCGACAATAAGCTATTAATCTTATCTTCGTAATCACTGGTGTTAAAATCACTGCTTATTCCCTAAAATTATATACAATCATGATCTTTAAGGTTGATTTTAAATAAAATATAAACTATAATTTATTATAGTTACATAATTTGGTTTCCTTATGACTATTGTGATTCATAAGGTATATACTAAGAGCGAATATTCCATCATGACAGCAAGAAGGCTGTGAACCATTGCTTTAAAATATGGGATAAAGGTCACTTTTCTGCAGTGTCAGTTACCCAGTCCAATACTCTGGCGTTTCATCCAAGACCAAAAAAACCATCCAGAGAATTCAAGCCATTTTAAAATACAGCAGACTACAGGAATAACAGTGCAATCATAACATTGAATAAGTGCTGTTCACCTTAACACGGAATACAAAACAGAAACAACTACGTGGGCAATGCAATTTTGTTAATCTTTATTAATGAGGCAGATTGTACTGAAATACTGTAAACTATACATTTTTGCATTAAATAGCTTTCATGAAGAACTAAAAGGTCTTGCAAGTTTATATTTTCTGTCAATAATGGGAAGTCCTAAAAGTGAATTAAGATTATGGCTTGAAGTCACACTTCACTACCAGTTTGCACTTCACAGTTGATGAGATTGATTCATCTATATTTGTTCTCATTTGGGAAGAACACTTTTATTGTGAGGGTCATATCTCTATCCCTCACAAAAATTAATAGTCAAATTTGTCATTAAATGCTCAAAAATGATATGTATAAACTTGGGATGATAACTGATTTTGATCTCTTGTGTGAAACCAAAAGGACTCAGGTAAGGAGACCAGGTGAGTAGTAGGGATGCCACTTTGAACAAAATCAAGATGTAGATAAGAAACCGTGACGTCATGATGTGATTAGAGAAGTGACATCATGAGTATGGAATCCTTGAAATTTCCCTGGGGATACCTCTCTGTGATGTCACGTTGTGCCATTTGGTTCGAGTATGGAATTCTGGGTAATTGTTTGCATATGGAATTGTGGGTGATGGTTAGAGATACGATAAGGATCCCATCTTTCTGTGACATCACATTCGATCTTTTGGTTTGAGTATAGATTTCTGTGTAATTGTTTGCATATGGAATTCTGGGTGATGGTTAGGGTATAGGATCCTTGGAATTTCCTAGGTGACACATCCTTCAATGACGTCATGTTGTGTCTTTGGTTCGAGTGTGGAATTGTGCGTGAATAGGTTCACATATGGAATTCTGGGTGATGTTAGAGTATGGAATCCTGGGTAATGGTCAGAGTATGGAATTCTGACAAGATTGAAATGTTGATAAGATAAGAATTAGATAACTGACATCAAGTTGTGTCTTTGGTTCAAGTGGGGAATTGTGGGTAATGGTGAAAGCATGGAATTCTGGGATGTGGTGGTATTTGCCATTGATGTGAGATGAGCATTTTTTTCACATGTGGCATTAAGGCTAATGATTAGAGATTGGAATTCTGGTAGGATATTCAGTCAAGTGTTGGGCTGAATTGTAGAACTATGTGAAAATATTTGTCAATAGGTACCAGTAGGCATTTTCTAAAATAATTAACTACTGGATATCAGTGGTGTTCCCCACTCCCAAACACACACACACACATTTTTTTTCTTTCATGTTTTTCTTGTCAATAGGTAGTAGTTAGGCATTTTCTAAAATAATTAACTACTAGATATCAGTGGTGTTCCTGAAACACACACTCATTTTTTTCTTTCATGCTCACATTTTCTAAAAATAATTAATTACCGAATATTAGCGGTGACCTGCTGAAACACACACACTTTTTTTTTCTTACATGCTCATATTTCCTAAAATAATTAATTATAGGAATCTCAGTTTCTATGTATGTTTAATATCGTAAAACGTTCATTACTTTTCTAATTAAATGTTAAATTTATTACAATTTCTAAGCAGAATAAATATTCTTACTTAAATATGGAGAACACAGAACAATACCAAAATTTGTTCATTTAAGTTTACAAATACACATTTATTTTACTGAAATTTATTCAGAATGAAAAATTGAATCATGTAATTACCTGGAAATATTAAACAAGATTTGAATCTCTTGCTATTTTGAAGAAAGAAAATTTTCAAAGGGTTTTGGGTTCTCTCATTTTTGTTACTTTACGAGTACACAAAACAGTACAGTACAGCACAACACACACAAGATGATCTGCGACCTGAATGAACGAATTGCAGTAAATAAATTGAAAATGCACTTGATCCTTATAGGTTTCTGTTCATTTCCTTCATATTGTAACATTTACACTGGGCAAAGTTTATTCATTTGTGTCCGTGGGAATTCAGATCTTAAAAAGGTCATTGTATTTTTTCTAAATAAATGTTAATATTATTACAAATTCTAACCGGAATAGCATAGTGACCATCTGTTGTGGGAACAGATGGTCACACTGACTTGGTAATTTGCACTCATAAATATTTTTCCCATGCATAAATAAACAGAAATCTTTATGTTTCCAATAATCTTTTACTATGTATTACAGACCATTGCTAGTATGATATTGTAAATGTAATTCTAATAATGGGTTAATTTGTCAGAATTAATATTCTGACAATAGGGCAAACACGTCGACATTTTTGCAACAGTTTAATCAGTAGGATTCATCATAGATTGGCCTAGTTAGCAACTTTAACTTAACAATTGTCTGAAAGCAGCGTTACCATTTTTCTTGAAAATAATATATGACATCTATGTCGCCCATAGAAAAAAATTGTAAAGAAAAATTAAATGTTTACCTTCAAATAATATTTGTTCAATTTAATTGTACCATTCATATTTTTCAGAGGAATGAACATTCTTTAAAGAAATAATAAGTGTGTCATTTTTATCAGTTCATAGAACTCCGAGCAATTCACAATTGAATTCCCTTATTTGAAGGAGACGATTAGTGTTTTCATTTAAAAAGTCTGTTTCGATCAGCAGACTGAACATTGTTCATCAGAGAAAAATGCTTTCAACTGCCACTATCAGTTTCGATCAGTTTAAAAAATAGATGAATCCCCCCAATCACCTTTTCAAAGTTTTGACATTCAATCCCATTTTGGTGCACACTATAACTTCACGTTTGTTCAAAGATAAAGGGAACCAATGTCCAATTTCAGTTGTGATTTTATTTAATTAACAAAGAATTCTGTTTACTAACTTTTCGGTTAATTCATTCCTCCAACAAACTGTTTTTGTCATGGTATCTCTGACAATAATCGAATGGTTTTCTATTTTCCACCACTAATAAATAAATATTTATTATTATTTCAACTGGATAGTAGGTCTGGTACTATAAATATGAACTTATTTCTTCTGTTACAATTTCCAAAGATTATACTTTAGACTCCCGTATTTTTCTTTAGCATTAATAAGTGTTGACTAAAAGGAAATGAGACAAACAAGGATTGGAATTAAAGTCACCGCTATCCTCTTCCGTTAATCACCCTGTGGTGTGAAAGATGGCACTACAATTTGGTAATTTGCACTCGTAAATATTTTTCACATTGATAATTAAACAGAAATTAAGATTTTAAACTTAACAAGTGTCTGAAAGTAGGGTTTCCATATTTCTTGAAAACAATTTACGATATCCAGGGAGACCCATAAAAAATGTTAAGAAAAATAATAAAAAATTTTACCTTCAAATAAATATTTATCCACTTTAACTGTATCATTCATATTTTTCAGAGGAATGAACTTCCTTTTAAAAAATTGTTTCATTTTTATCTGTTCATAGAAAACCAAGCAAATCACATATGAACTGAATTCACTTCTATTAGAAGGAGACGTTTAGTGTTTTCAGTTAAAAAGTCAGTTTCGATCAGCAGACCAAACATTCATCATAAAAAAAACTCTTTCAACTGGCGTTGTTGATCACCGCAAGCATGAAATTCATCAGCTTTTTAAAAGTTTTGACATTCACATCCATATTGCTTTCATCATTTGGAATACTGCAACCCAAAAAATTAGCATCACTCGATGACGGGTTTTGATATGCTTCTATAGTTTTCTCTGTCTAGTTGCTCGTTTTTCTCTATTTTACTTTTAAATCTTGCAGTAGTATATTTGTTTATATTAATTTTATATTAAAAATGGTATATTAATTGAAACCAGCAATATTTTTCGTTAGTACAGATATCGAATTAACAAATTCTGAGGATGCATCATATCTGGCCACTGCAGCTCAAAATCTCGACTTCATTGTATTCATGAAAACTGCCCTGTAGCTTTTGAGCATGCTTTCCCACATTTCTTAATAAGTGATACACTTCTCATAAAAATTCAAAATATGCTTTTCAAAATCTACTTTTTATGTTTCCTTCGTTGAAACGTCTTTTGCTTGCAAAACTGTGGGGATGAACCTGTCCCTTCTGGCTATTAATTTTACCTTCGATTCCTTGTGCTTCAAAGCTACTTCTGTAGCTAATTTTTTTTTTTCAAAACGTTGACACAGTTTCTTGAAATATTTGAGGATTAGCATGAAGAAATAACACTAATAATTCACTGAGTGGATTTTTAAAAGAGTCTCTGATTAGTTTGTGACAAGAAGTTTCACACTGTGAAAGGAAATATCATTTCAATTCTACCCAAATCAAATAAGACTTAAACATCTCATATATGTGTGACAAAACGTTTTGTTCTCAATGTCTTCAAACTTACACATTTCTTTTGGTTTTCTTCTCTTACTATAAAAATGTAAGACCCATTTCTTGGTGTAACTTTGTATGAACATTAGTTTCCGTCTCTTCTCATTCCCCAAAATTTGTACTTGTGTTATCTGCAGAGTACGATACATTTTTTTTTATTTTCTGTACCAAACGTTTTAATAGTTTTAGTCACGTATTATGATAAAATATCTGCTGTCTCTCTCTCTGTAAAATCACCAAATTCTTACAGTCGTACTTTAATTCCAAACTGTGGAACAACTATACTAGTCTGATGGTGACATCTACAGATATAGTAACAAAATTGTCACTATTTAATTCATTTTGTACTTTATCGATTAAAACCACAATTAGTTATTAGCTATCACCTCTATCTTCTTTGTTCTGCATGCTTTGAAATAACTTTCGACTAGCAGCCATATGATTTTAAGCTTTTATCATGTACAACTGTGTAAAATCAAAAGAAAATGTACCTTCTCTTTATCTTTGGAAACAGCATCAAGACTTCCAAATATTACTTGCTCTTATAGCCTTTTGATGTTTTGAATGTTTAGTTCTGTCAGTCTCATGCCAGAAATTGTTAGGATGGGGAAAAAAAAGAAAGAAAGTTAGTAGGAAATGATACTTAGTTAATCGATTTCTAAGAGTTTTTTACATTTGTGGCTGTTTGGTTTGATTAAAAGTCATAACGTCTGCTGTATGATATAATTATGTGATAAATTGTCGTAGATATATAATTAATGAAGAAGTTCATATGATTGCTCACCCTATCTCTTCCATTTTTACAGTTGTCCAATACAATAATCCATTATTACTTTGGTTCCTCCGTCACGAGCGGAGGAACCAAACAGTATTAGGTGGATCAAGGTGAAGTAGTAGTTGAGAGGATGATGTTACCTTTCCCTACAATGACATTTGTTCAGTCAGTACTTACTAATGCAAAACAAAACAACGGAAGTCTAAAGTATAATATTAGGAAAGTGTAACAGAGGAATTATGCTGAAAATTATAATACCAGACTTAATATTTAGTTGAAATAATAATAATTAATTATTTAATTATTTGCGTGTGTAAGATGAAGAAAATAGAAAAACAGTGAAATACAGATGAAAAAAAAATAGATTTCAGAAATGACTAGCATTAAGATTCTGATGACTTTGGGGCAAGAAATTTCACATTGTGAAAGGAAGTAAGATTTTAATCCTACCCAAATCAAAATAATACTTTTGCAGAAGAGGTACCAGATTAAACCTCTTTTATTACTGTGTGACAAAACGTTTTTGTACTCAACGTCTGCCAACTGATAAATTTCTTTTGTACTCTTACTGCAAAAATGTGAAAACGCAAGAGCTATTTCCTAAACTTTTTCTGCACATTTCTTGTCGTAACTTTGTTTTTCGACTAAATTTGTCGTAATTCTGGCAGTCGCATGATTTTAAAGTTTTATAATGTACACAATTTTTGAAAACACCGTAGAGAATTACTAATATTACTTGTTCAAACAGCAGTTTTGATGAAAGAGCAAGTATCTAATTCTGTCATTCATATGTCCAAAATTGTTGGGATAGCAAAAAAATATAGCATTAGGTGGTGGAAGGTGACGGTGGAGTAGGAAGGGTGACGGCAGTCTTCCCTACAATGATTCCCCCCTCACCTCCCTCTCCTCCAGAAGATGTCCACTCAGTCAAGGGGAGATGAGTGACCTCTCCATTTGCTGATATCTGTTAATGTATGTCACCCAAACTGATAACCATAGTGGTTATCAGTTTGAGATAAGTGACATCACTTATCAATTTGTTGATTAAAGACAAATCGAAATATTTGGATAAGTTAAGTATATATATATATAAAAGATTATTGGAAACACAGATTTCTGGTTAATTATGCATGCAAACACGGAAAAACTGATATCCAGTAAAAGAAAATTGGCAAGGCCAAAACCGTTTGAAATTTTTCTTTCTTCAGGAAAATAGCGAGAGAGACAAACCTTGAAATATTTCTAAGTAATTACATCTTCAAATGTTCATTGAGAATATACTTGTAAATAATATTTCATTTAAATAAAATGTGTATTTGTAAACTTAAGTGAAAAAAAGTACGGTGTCGTTGATGTGTTCTCCAGATTAAAGAAAGACCAAGTCTATTTCTCAAGTCACAATGAATTCACACACTTTTTTTTTTGCTCAGTTATTCTGGTTAGAATTTGTAATAAAGATAATGCTTAATTAGAAAAATTAATGAACTTTTTACGCTCTTAATTCTCACGGACATACAATTGAATAAACTTTTGCAGATGACATCGCTATGTAGAGAATGTCGCTTCGAGGTGACATCCACAACCAGGGGAAAACATCGCCATGAGCTACAGTGTGAATGTTACAATACGTAGGAAATGGAGAGAAACTTATAAGGAACAAGAAGCAAGTGCATTTTCAGTTTATTTACTGCAAATTTTTCTTTCAGGCCGCAGATCATCTTGTGTGTGTTGCGCTGTACTGTACTGTTTTGTGTATTCAATAAGATAAATAAAAAATAAATTAACCCAAAACTCTTTGAACGTTTTATTTCTTCAGCAAAATAGCGAGAGACAAATCTTGTTTAATATTTCTAGGTAACTACATGTTTGAAGTTGTCATTGCGAATATACTTCAGTCAAATAAATGTGTATTTGTAAATTTAAATGAACAAATTTTGATGTGTTCTCCATATTTAAGCAAGAATATTTATTCTGCTTAGAATTTTTAATAATGTTAACATTTAATTAGAAACGTAATGAACGATTTAAGATAATAAACATAACATGGAAGCAGTAAAATTGAGATTCCAGTAATTAATTATTTTAGAAAATGTAAGCATGTAAGAAAAAATGTATGTGTGTGTGCATTTGAGGGGATGAGGGGACACCACTGATATCCAGTAATTAATTATTTTTAGAAAATATGAACATGAAACAAAAAAAGGTGTGTGTGTGTGTGTGTGTGTGTATGTGTGTGTGTTTGAGGGGGGACACCACTGATGTCGTGGTTCGCCCACGATATCAGTAATTCCACTCTTATAATTCGCCCACGGCAATTATAAGAGTGGAATTATCATTAAAAACGTGTAAATCAAGAAAATGTATAGGTTGTGTTGTATGGTTTTCTGTTGTCATTAAAAAACCGCAGCCGCCTTAAACTGAGTAGTTTGCAACTGGCTGGTTTCTTATTCTGAGGAATAAAAAACCCCATTTTATCTCCAGTTTCCAGGAGATAAAACTCTCCACCATATTATGAGACTGGCTGACCCACCACTTGATTGAAAAACCAGGTGAAATTTCTTTACATTGTAGACCGAATTTGAAACCCTGGTCTTTTCATCCAAAAAGGCTCGTCTGTACCAACAGCTATTAGTTCACATTAACAACCAAATATATCAGTATGACAGTTTTATCATGCCAGCTAGGCTGTATTCTAGTTAAAGATGCAGTGTAAGATATCGAATAAGCCAAGATGAGCTGGATAACGAATGGTTTCGGGCAATCAGTGTAGTCGGCTTACCACACTCTGATGCATTTCCTAAGGCAAGTATTTTATGCCTGCCGAAATGTGTATTCAAGCGGGCTGGTTTCGGAACTTAAATAGAGATTCTGAAAAAATAAACCTCTATTTCCGTATGAAACAGGCTAACGAAAGTTATTTAATTAAAAAGCAATTATAAAGTTTTCTCGCGTCATAGAACACAGGCTTACCACTTTGCCAACGTGGCAGAAAAATTCATTATATTTTATTATTATTATGAAAGAAAACTGTTTTGTATTATTTCTGGCACATGCATAGCTAATTTCATCGTAGTCTAATGTTGTTCTTTTTTATTATTATTATTTTTGTTTTTACCATACTAGCCACCTTCCTGGTGCGTTTTGTGTATATACTGCTTATGTGCTTGTTAATCACATTTCTCTTTAAATTCCTCCGCAAGTTTTTAAATTTTTATTTATTTATTGTTTTGCAGATTCTGCTTAACGATTCTACTCATCCAATCAACTCCCATTTGATTTATCCTCCTGACTCTAGGTATGCAGTCCGTTGATACTTCTTTCACACTCCTTTGCCACTGTTAGAATCATTGAGTTCAAACACCCCTATGACTGAATTGTTACAAGTAGTCAAATTCACTGTGAAGCAAGCATACAGACCCTCCCCCTCTATTAGAACCTGCAAAAAGTCAGCAGAAAACTGCAACGAGAGAACTGAGTGATTAAATGGTAATACAAGGGAAGTAAGTAGTTCGTAATGAGGAGAAAACAGGGAGAGCGCTATATACGGCAGCATTAGAAAAAAGCCAGGCCAGAGAGGAGCAGTACGTAGCAATACAACCCCACTGAACTCTGGAGAGTGGTACATGAGACACAACAGAAAAGTAAAAAGAGGAACCTGCCAGAAGGTCTCGGAAAGTTAGACACTCAGAAGATTTGTTACCTTGAGAGGAATTATGCTGAAGAAAGGGCTGTTTTATTGAAATACTTCCGATCCATATGATGATTCATTCGTAAAAGATAAACTCTCAAGATATAATTCAGCCGATTTCTTATTTCCTGCATTTGTGCAATTCAAGGAAAACTTAGCCCCCTTCCCCCAACTTAGTTGCATAAATAAACATATACACTCCGAAACAATAAGTATATAACTGGCGATTAATTTGTGCAATAGATGTCTCGGCAGCAAATTTTATTGTTAGATGTTCGAAGTAAGCTAAGTGATTCTTTTAGACAGCCTAAAAGGAGAATTACTGTTAAAACACATTAAGATCAAAATATTGACTGTAAACCCATATCAATGTTAAGAAACCGAGTCAATTTGTATATATACAGTTTATTAAAATGTTGATAACTTAGTCTTCTTTGAATCTAAAATCTCACCTTGGTGTTAAATTTCGGAATAATGGGTGTAGACGTCATCAGTAAATCAAGATATTGACTGCCTGATAACCCTTATCTGATTTGCCAAGAAGCAAAGCAAAGAGCCGCCATGGAATCCACTGAGAAATATGCGATCCCCTCCAAGGATCATATACACCTCTCTACGGTATCAACTAATATTTGGCAGTTTTAGAAGCCGTGACACTACTGCATGCACTCTCTCCTGAGTTTGTCGTACTTGGAGTGGGTAATTCCACATAACCCCCTTTCTTAACTGAAAATTCGACTCGTTTAGCCACTTTGGTATTAATGAAGAATAAGCTTCAATTGAATACTTCAACCTTTTTATAATTAACTTCTTATGTCTAAATTTCAAGCCTATGGAAAGAGCAGTGCGCAACCATCGCTGCGTAAACCACCGAGCTTCCCGTATTGTCGACAGTCATGTTCTCCACCAACGAATGTGGCGTCATCGGTAAAATAATGCTATGACGTCGAACGACGTTGCGATCACTTGCTATTTTTCTTCACAAAGGAAGAAATTGAACGACGATATGTCAATTTCAAACTTTCCAACTTAAGAAGATCGGTTATTCCGATAGGGAGACAACGGTTCTAGGAAAAAACGCGGCAAACATTTTCGCCGTAAACATTTACGCCGTAAGACATTTCGCATTAATTTTTGTAATTAATCAATGGATGATGAAGGGTATTATAAATTCATTAAAAAGGAAAATCTTTATTAAGGCGAATTTCATTGATACACGAATGTCATTGATACATAACATAAGGAAATCATTTAAAAATTGTGCAAATTAAAAGAGATGCTGCTTAAATAATTAACTTTGTGCTGCGGATCGTCAATTCAACAAATGCATCAGTTAACATCGCTCATTGCAAGAAATTCTAATGCTGTGAAGTATTTAATTTAATTTAGTGTTTCGGTTAATGATGAACGTAAGGCCCTTTAAGGCACTGAATAATCTGCTTTAAGTTAATTCTGATTTGCCAAGAAGCAAAGCAAACAGCCGCCATGGAATCCTAAGAGATCTCATGCCAGTCCCAAGCCTGGATAAAGGAGGAGTATCCGTCAGGTGAGGGTCGATGCTCTGACCATAAAAAAAAAAAAACGATTGTGATCTGATGCCTATACGATCAATAGCTACAACATGCCGGCTCGGACGGTATCCGGAGAGTTCATCGAAAAACAGTTTACCGAAAGACAATTCATTGAAGGCAATTCGAACAACAATTCATCGAAAAAGCAATTCACCGAATAAACAATTTATCAAAAATCAGTTTATCGAACAACAATTAATCGAAAAAGCAATTCATCGAAAGGCAATTCCCCGATAAAGCAATTCACCGATGAGCAGTTAATCGAAAAGACAATTCATCGAAACGCAATTGATCGAAAAACAACAATTTATCGAAAAATCAAAATTAATCAAAAATACAGTTCACCGAAAAATGAATTATAAGACATGTGTGGGCAAAGATGTGTGTGCAATTTTTTTTTTTGGTTTGTTTTGGATTATTTTGAGAGGTATATATCTTTTTATTATCCTACTATTTATTACTACTATTTATCGTACATCGTTCGGAAAGCGATTTTTTGGCGGGGCATACTGGTTGCAGTGATGAGATGTTAAAAGAACATTTCATAAAGGGATTTCATCCTCGTGAAATTTTTTAGCTCATATTCTAACCGTTGATGAAACATGGCTTCATTGCTATGTCCCACAGAACAAACAATAGTCAATGGAGTGGAGACACAAAGGTTCTCCATGGCCAAAGAAGTTTCGAACCAAACGGTCAGCAGGGAAAGTTCTTGCCATTGTCTTTTAGGATATGGATGGTGTAATTCTTACCTTTCAAGAAAGGTGAAACTGTTACAGCAGCTCTGAAGGAATTGAAGGAGGTACTGAAGGAAAATCGGTTCGAGAAACTAAGCAGAGGCGTGTTGCTTTTGCAGACCAATGCACCTGCTTATGAAATCCAACAGACAATATACGACTTGGGATTTCAAAATCTATCTCAAACACCATATTCACCAGGACTGGCCCCAGGGCCGGCCCTAGAAATTTTGTCGCCACGTGCAGTAGCATATTTTCCCTCCCCTTCCCCTTAAAAAACCTCTTTTACTTAATTGTTTATACACAAATATAAATATACGCAAAAGAAGAAATCCATCGGAATCAAATCGGAACTGCGCGGTGGCCACAAGTAGTGGGATACGCGCAGTCGCCATAATGTGGAGTTGCTCCATAATGTTGGAAAATGAGGCCCTACACATTCTCAATCTGGGAAAACACAAATTTCTCTAGCATATTTAGGTATGCCACTCTCGTAATCGTCTCCTCATGGAAAAAATCGCTCAACAATGAGATCATGCATGATCGCATTGTTAAGCCATTTTTTCGAACCAACTCGAAAATTCCAAATCAGAAAAATCAACTTTAAGAAACATCTCATCTCTGGAAAATGAAAGACTACAAAAAAACTTGGCGTGAATGTATTAAAAAAAGTCCTCCATCCTAAACTTATTTTCTACAAAACTGCAGAAACCGAGAAGAGAAAAATTGTACAGCTCATTTAATGAAACTGCTGAAAAGGTCTTCAGCATCCTACGTTTATCTTATCAAGGTTGTCAAGCGCCTTTATCAGGGCGTTTAACCTGAAGGTGAGTTAGCCTGTCTCATACGAGGATGGAAGGTTTTTTCTCTCTGAAACTTGGTTTTTTCTTACCGAAAAACAAGCGAACCGAATTGGAAAAACACGCAGAGATTTAAGACCAGTTGCTTCTTCCTTAATTCAAAACAACTCACCCAATTCCAATTTCCTTGAGTACTGTGCTTTCTAACTGTGATCTGCCGATCACTGGCATCCTTTAAAAGTCGTATGAGACTTCCAACCGCTGCTCATCTAAATATAACACCAGATGAGTATGCTTCTAAAATGTTTACATGTTTTTTTTTAATACTCTTTATTCATCATTCCTTATTTTATTATTTTCCTTTCCTAGAGAATGTTTTAGCCTTTTATTTATTTTTTAACAAACTGCACCGATCACCTCCTCAAAACCCAGAAATATACCCACACATATACTCTTCAGTATTCTTAGCCTATTCCTCCCCTTATTAACTGCAATTACTTGATTTCGAGGTTATTCGGGAGATAAGTGCATGTGGCCCTCCTGTCGTTGAGAAATAACAGAAACAGGAGTAAATAAGTGAAACGTGATTGAAAAATCTTCAGGAATGAATTTTTTTCAAGTTTTCCAATATTTTTACTCTGAATTCCTGTATATTTTATTATTATATTGTGAAAAATATTTACATCAAAGAATCAATTTATTATTATTAGTAGTAGTAGTTGTAATATTAATGATTAATACTATTTTCCCTCATTCTCCTTAATATAATGATTGTTGGTTTAGTAATGCTGCTTTACTAAGAAATAATTACAGAACAATATGGATTCTTATTGTTTTTCTTGTCCGATTTGCATATTTCCAGGAGGAAAAGCCTAATCATATCAGTATTAGGCCTACTAACTTACGTTCAGTAAATTTATTTATTTATTACATTTATTAATGAAAACATTTTATTTGGATTCCGTATTTGAAACTTTTACAAAAAATGTCGAACCCTTCCAGTTTTCAGTTCAGCAATAATCTACAATGAATAGTGTCGAAATTATGTATACAATAATTGGCAGACTTAGCAGAATTGGCAGATGTTTTCAGAATAAGAAGCTGAATGTACGGTTCAGTTTTAGTTCGTAATGGATCACTTGTATCATGCCATTTCCGTAAAGAAGTTCCTAAATGATATTAGCAATTTCGCTCTGACTAGATGAAATTTAATGAAATTTTTAATGTCAATCGACTAGACTTATTGTGACAAAATTTGGTAGAACGAATTTCTTAGCCTATTCCTCCCCTTATTAACTGCAATTACATGTTTTCGAGGTTATTCTGGAGATAAGTGCATGTGGTACTTCTGTCTTCTCTAGAGATAAATCGCTTACTGTACAATGAAGCAGGATGTACACTTACATTAAATGCTCTAAAATGCAAGAAAATAATTATTATGTTTCAATGACCACTTAAATATGTTGTTTGTATCATGAGTAACGTTCCGCATTGTTACTGAAGATTTTTAAGCAATACTTTGCAAGAAAAATGACTTTTCGATGAATTATGAAAGAATTCATCGAAAAATTTTCGATGAATTGTTTTTTCGATGAATTGTCTTTCGATTAACTGTTTTTCGATGAATTTGCCTGTAACCGGCTCGGACGTCGCCCGCATCGACAAGGTCCGCGATACCAATTAAGCGATCGGGGGCTGAATCGAAAAGTGGGATACCGAAAGGAAAAAGAAACTGAAGCTAACAGAACTATTATCAGTAGGTGGATGGCAGGAAGATTAGAATTAATTCTCGAGGAAATGAAGAGATACCAGTGTGATATACTAGGACTGGTGGAGTTGCGATTGACATCAGCAGGAAAGATAAATAGATGCGAAGTCATATGGTCATGGCATGGCATGACAGCCAGCATGAAGCAGGAGTTGGTTTCCTTCTCAGGCTACAAACCAGTCAATGAGTGAATCACAGCAGCAAGATTTCAAGCAAAACCATTTAATATATCAATTGTCCAGATATGCGCACTCACATCTGACAGCACAGATGAGGATATTGACTTATTTTACAAAGATCTGACAGAGACAATAGAAACAATACCAAAGCAAGATATACTAATTATTGAAGGAGATTGGAATGCCAAAGTCGGAATATATAATGATGGTTTTGAAAGAGTTGGTTGGAAAATATGATTTCGGAGAAAGAAATGAATGAGGTGAAAAAATGTTAGAATTTGCGGTGGACCACGAGATGATTATCTGTAACACAAGATTCGAGCAAAAGAATTATAGAAAATTGATGTGGCGATTAAATGATGGGAAAACCAATAATATATTGATATGCTTATGATTAAAAGAATATGGATAACACCAGAACAACAGTGTGGAACTTTTCAAGGAGAGGATATAGACCCGGATCATAGTTTAGTGATTGCAAACATCAAGTTGAAATTAAGAACTAAAATATAAACTCCATCATCAGAAACCAATAGAGAAATAATAAGTGATGCAGAAATAGGAAGACGGTACAGAACAGTGTTAGAGGAGAAACAAAAAAGTGTAAACAAAAAATAAAAATTTGAATCTAAGAGTGAAAGGAGCAATGAAGGCGATAGAAGATGCAGTTGATGAAACAGAACCAGAAGAAGAAAAGATCAAGAAGAAATTAATTTGACAAGAAACACTGGAGTTAGTACAGGAGAAAAGAATGTTGAAGATAAGAAGGGATACATCAAAACATATAGAGGAGCAATATAGAAGAAAGTGTAATGAGGTGAAAAAAGCAGTCAACCAGATACGATGAAATTGTTAGAAGCCCAGTGCAATAATATAGAATATGGAGAGTATAAAACTAGGGAGATATACAAAATGATTAGAACCATTAATTGAAGGTGGCAACCAAAATAGACCACAGTTAAGACGAAAAAGGCAAAATGTTGATGAATAAAGATAAAATTGTACAGAGATGGACATGACACTGTAGTAAGTTATATGAAAAAAAGCTAGATTTAGATAGCGTTAGGAAACTGACTGAAGAATTGAAGCAGATATCACCACCAGGTAATGAGTATGATATGGAATCTCTTGATTGATATCGCGGACCTTGTTGATCCGGGCGACGTCCGAGCCGGCATGTTGTAGCTGTGGATCGTATAGGTATCAGACAACAATCGTGTTTATTCTTTACCATCGGAGCATCGACACCCATCTGACTGACGCTCCTTCTTTATCCAGGCTTGGGACTGGCATGAGACCCCTAAGGTTCCATTGCAGCTTTTTGCTTTGCTTCCTAGCAAATCAGAATTAATTTACAACAGATTATTCAGTGTCTTAAAGGGCTTACGTTCATCAATAGATCCCGAAACTTTAATGGTTGACTACGAGAAAGCAACTATCAACGCGTTTTCTGACATATTTACATCAACAGCTATAACAGGTTGTTTATTTCATATGGCACAAAATCTTTATCGCAAACTTGTTGCCATTGGTTTGAGTTACGCTCTCAAACAGATGCTGAATTCAACATGAAAATGAAATACTTCACAGCATTATCATTTCTTGCAATGAGCGATGTTAACTGATGGATTTGTTGAATTGACGATCCGCAACACAAAGTTAATTATTTACGCAGCATCTATTTTAATTTGCACAATTTTTAAATGATTTCCTTATGTTCATTTGAAAATGAAAAATGTAAACATTCGCCTTAATAAAGATTTGCCTTTTTAATACCCTTTATCATCCATTGATTATTTACAAAAATTAGTGCAAAATATCTTACTGCGAAAAGGTTTGCGGCGAATGAACCTATGGCGAAAATGTTTACGGCGAATTTTCCGGCCACGGGAGATAATCAGAAAGGAGGGAGAGAAGAAAACTTTAAAGTGAATATCCCAAGCTGTTGCGATGGTATGACTGAATGGTACTATTCGTGCTTCATGCAGACAAGAACAATACCGTTCCGTCATACCATCGTAACGGTCAGTTCTCAATACGGTAAAGGCTTATGCGATTTAATGGTTTATGTTGGAAACATGGAACTAGTGGCAGTTCCTTGATAGACGAAAAGATCACGTGTACAGTGATCATCAACGGACGTCACTTCTGAACACAGTAGAATGAAATATTTCCCTGTGGCGGAGAGCACCATGAGTACCTCAGAGCTTTACGCTTCACGCAGACATGTGCTAGATGCTCCCTTCTGTATATTTCCATGCTAAATCTCGATCGACAGACTTGGAAGAATGCCATTTTTTAGTCTTTCTCCAAAAAGTCATGAGCGCAAACATCTTCAAGGAGTTCTTTTACCAGGTTCCAGGGATATGGAATTTGGTTCGGGAATTTCTAGGTGACGTCCCTATCTCGCATACATACCTCCTCCCTGCTGCGTGTACTACATCTAGTAACTTGATCACTCACTCTCGTTGCTTCCATCGCATGCCATCTCAGGTAATTATTCATTAGTAACTGCATTAATTCAATTTATTTTCTTGTGGAGACACTCCTTGTTTGCATTGTTAAAGTTTCCCCATAATTATTCGCACTTCACTTACCAAGCATCTATCCACATAAGCCTTTCGATTCCCTCGCATACAGCAGCAACAAATTGTGTATATTTTGTTCTGTTTTGCAAATTGCAGGTAAAATGCAATATAGCAATTGCATTTCACCTGCTACCATCAGCAGAGCCCTTTCCCGTCCTTTGATAAAAGAAAGACACTTAAAAATCAAATCACTTACTTGAACAGGAGCACAGTTAAAGAAAGAATACTGTAAGAGCTGAACTAAAATGTTTTTCTGGAAGAAAAGAAATTCAGTATTATTCGACAACTAGATTCACTGCAATTAGAGTACACCTTGTAGAATGAGAAGGAATTCCCAGAAGATGACACAAATAACTTTATTTCTGAGTAACAATTTTGTAAATGTAAAATACCATGATTATGTAAAGAAATAAAATCTAGTAAACGAATAGCAGACATTAAAATAATCCAACGAAAGATGAATTAGAGCCAAGAAAAAATAAGTGGTTCTTATACGACAGCTTATCTGAATGATACTTGACACCTGTTATAAAATTCTGTAGTGCCTCTTTCCTAGAAAGAAAAGGTACTATAAATATTTTTTTCTTTATTCCAAAAAAAAAAAAAAAAAACCTGACAATCACCTTATGATTGACACTAAAGAAAGTGAGCGGAAAGACTTTCTTGCTTGTTAATGAGATACCATTTCTAATGGGCGACAGAGAATATCATCTCAGACCATGTAAACCATATTGTATTTAATTCATTTCGAGACGAAAAAAATGTATTTTTAAATCGTGCACTCAACTACATATACACAGTCAAAAACTACTGCCTATTACTGTAAAGCATATTTCAATATCCATCCAGCTTATATAGAAAATAATGGCTAACCACAGATTTAGCAAGATCTCCTTTTGTACAGTATGCAAAAGAAATTTCCGCTTATCACACATTATTGTATTGAATTCGGTGTTATGTTTTTCCAAAAATAGTACATCAGTAACCACTCGTCGTGAAAATATTCCACCTAGACTGCATTAAATTCCATTAGTTGGAATAGAGAGCAGGCAAACGTGGCATCTCCACGAAATTGCGAGTTCTTTGGAAGACTATTAAGATCCTTTATTTATATAAAGTTAGAATATTGAATGCTTATATGAAGAGTTGAGAAATCTTTTTTTTTTCTCTGCCTTAATGGGAACAGAACAAATCCATGTTATATGAGAAATCTTTAAAGCAAAACTAGGCGACTACTTTATATCATTACATATATTCCCAAACACTGCAGAATGAAAACTATTTTCATACCCATATTAAACCATTTTAAAATGGATGAGAGCATTTTCGATGAAGATCTTAGAAAAGCTTCATATCTTATAACGCAATCGAGAAGAAATGTATGACCTACATTTCGGTGTTACGTTATACATACAAAAAAGCTAAGTTAAAAATGAAGGTCTGTGGCTCTCGTGGCTAAACAGTGACATGAAACCTATACGTATATAGATAAAAATACACACAAAAAATGTGACAGCCTCTAAAAACATCCATGTAATCAAAATTTTATAAAAGAGTATATAGAATAAAAAAAATCCACTCATGAACATAGTGAAATAAACTAGACTATTAGAACAATATAAAACGAAGGGAGAATTAAAGGTGCATATGATAATAATAAGCTAAGAAATCGATGAAACGGCGCTTCCTGCACAGACAAGTATTCAGCAATTTGCCAGGTTTAAAGAACAAGCAACTAGTTGACAAATGTAAGACACTTCCAAGAGAGGGAAAAAAATATTATAAACTTAAGGTAGGCCTGTGTACCTCACTGAAAATGACGCTTGCCTCTTCTGTGCTTGGTCACTCGAAGTTAAGTTTAAGTTAGACTTAAGTTCAAGTCTAGTCGCCGACTGGAGAAACTTTTTCTAAGCCTTTCTTCGACCGGTTCCCGAGTTAGTCGATCTCTTGCACGGGCAAGCGGGTTTTTCCTTCCGAAAACTCGGATGTTCACCCCGCAACTCAGTCTCCAAAAGCTAGATAGGGTATAACGGTCTCGCCTACTCCCTATAAGGGAATAAAAGGCGTTAGCTGATTTATTATTTTTTTATATAAACTTAAACAAAACATATCCGATCTTCGAAAACTACACACAAACATTATTTAGACGCAAAATAATATACTTTGGTGCTCTCTATAACACAAATATCTGGATACAAACCTGCGTGTTGGTTCAGGTGTTGCGGGGCTTGCATATCGTGGATTTACCGAAGTAATCTGTTATCCTTATCAGTCGTATTGTATGGAAGTGAAATCTGGACAATAAAAACAGACTTACAAAGACTAATAATAACAGCTGAAATGAAGTTTATCAAAAAAAACTATAAAGTATACTCTATTTTATCACAACAGAAATGAAGAAATTATGAAAGAATTTAACCAGAAATCAATAATAGAAAAAATTAAAAAAATATGAACATAAACGAACAATTTATACTGGATGGAACACGTTGAAAGAATAAAAACAGTAAAATTACCAAAACAAGCCATAAATTAGAAACCACTAGGAAAACGAAAACAAGGACGTCCTCGTAAGAGATTCAAAGATGACTTCTAATGCCCGAACAGGCTACACTAGGCCTAAACCCTTGGCCAGCATGATGATGATCATGATGACCAAAGAAATTCATGTTGTGAACACCTCTTCCTGTGCATTCAATCTGTTGGCTGACGATAGACGGTTTTTACATATTATCCTTCGTATCATCCTATGGTCATCTCGGTATGGTATAACTGTTTGTTGACCTGGGACAATCTGCCGAACAGATAGGCCTGCAACATAACATCATATCACAACTCATCTTTCGGACTCCATCACTTTTCCCTTCTTGCAGCTATTTCACCCAGACACAGTTGAACTGCCGTGGAGAATCATATTCCTCCAATTTATAATGGCTGCAAACATGTGGCTCGTTTTATGGCACGATGCACCTTGCCTAGGTGGGGGGGTATCCGTTGGCTTCTTTCCAAGCAATATGTGTGTGTGTATATATATATATATATATATATATATTGCTTGATAATATTTAAATTATTCACAATATTTAAATTATTCAAAGGTGCAAATATAATAGTAAATTTGGAAGAGGAGAATGAGGCTTACCTCCTTCGACTACAATCATATAATTCTCGAAAACTCTGCAGAAATCTAGACACTCAGTAGATCGTCAAAGCTGTTTCCCATTGTAAACATGGGGAAACATTTATAACTTATTTATAGAAAATTATATATTGAAAATTTTTCTATATCGGTGTCCTAAACCCTTCTATTCACACTTCACTTCACAGATGAAACTCAACAAACAAAAACAGCAACTGATGACAAATGACAATGTCTAATTGGATTGGTTGACGTAATACCTATTCACAAGCACTGATTTCTGAGTGCTATTGTCTCAACGCATAGCCTGCCCCGTCTTCTTAGTGGTTTAAAACCACTGGAAAGCTAAGAATTTGACTTTTCAAAGAGCTCAAAAGTGTACGTATTTGTGATCACACACCCGAACTATTAACGTGAATGCGATGCAGTGTTTATTCTTCGAAAACTGTCATTTTCGCGAAGCATAAGCATACCTTGTTTAATTTTAGGAATGAATCGAAACCAGCGAACTATTAGGGGAGTCTAACAGGAATAAATGCAAAAGTATAATATCGATGGGTGTGCACTGCACACCTAGCACACCCTGAATATACCCCCCAGATATATTATTATTATAATTATTATTATTACGTGACACCTCAAAGGAGTCCAAAGACTCATCGATAGAGGGCACCTACTCTACAGATCTCCTCATCTAGTACTCATCCACCAACTACAGTGAACCGCACCATCTGCACGAATGCCTTCTACTGCCCACTACCACAACTAGTATTTTTACAGACAATCAAAAAGATACATGCCCGCAGCCCTTTTGGCTGGAGAACGGATACGCTAACCACACAGCCAACCAGGAAAGGAAAAAATAAATAAAAAATAATAATAATAAAAATAATTTTAAAAAAATGTGTTAAAGATACCAAGCTCTTTTAAACCTGGTTTTACTCCATTTTCCCATGTAAGCAAAGAGACAAACAAGTCAAGTTTGCATCTGCAAGTGTTGCAAGTCTAGCTGATCCTGCGTGTAGTGCAAGACCAAGGCAACTTGTGGTAAATTGGTAAAAAAACCAAACTCTTGGTATTTCTAGCCTGGCTCCCACGGATGAGACCTCAATAAAGGTCGAAACCGGTCTGTGTAGTGGCCCCTTGCCCTTAATACAAAGCATCATACATCTCCTCCAGGAGATGTGCTTTGCATTAAGGGTAAATATTAAGATTAGTGATCAGAGCTTATTCTACTTTTACCATGAGTTGCCTTGGTCATGCGCTACGTGCAGGATCAGCTAGACTTGCAACACTTGCAGGCGCAAACTTCAAGGTTAGAGTTTGCCGTGAAGAGGACATGACTGGAAAGGGCGCTCGCTCGTTTTCTACTGTAGGAGATGTCACGTCTATGTTCCTCAAGACGAAGTGAAACAGATTTATCTGCGTGGCCAAAATTTCACTTCGTCTTGAGGAACATAGACGTGACATCTCCTACAGTAGAACACGAGTGAGCGTCCTTTCCAGTCATGTCCTCTTCTCGGCAAACTCTAACCTTCAAGAACAGCCACATCAAGTTGAGGAACGCACTACTAATTTATATATATGCAAGGATGAATTTGAAAGAAGAATTATCGAATGAAATGAAATAGTTCTGGACCCATCACATTTGAACAACAATCTAAGCTACAATTTGCCTGATTCCCATAGCGCAGTAATCCAGTACTGGCGCTCTAAAATTAGAGCTCCAGTACTGGAATAGAATAGTAACACTCATACTCAAATATGACTGTTACTATTCTATTTTTTCATTAAGCTGGAAAGTCCATGTTTTTTACCTTGTTATTTTTATATCTTATGTTTTTTTTTCTCACCTGAAGAAGTCGGAGCACCCATGAAACTAGTCGTGATGTATTAAAGATTTTTATTATACTTTCTCGGGTTCTAGTCAGTTAAATTTATTTTTATAAATATATATATATATATATATATATATATATATATATATATATATATATATATATATATATATATATATATATATATATATATATATACGTGGGATGTTCAATAAGTAATAAGACTAATTTTACAGTGGCGAAACCACTCATCACAATATTAATTTCTGTAGCATAAAGATATGTTGCTGTATGTATTAAAGAGGTTGATAGATGGTATACGGGCCGATGTGCCAGAGTGTCACGTGACTAAACGCAAGTGCTCATCGGCGCGCCTAAGAGGTGCGACCAGTCTTCGAAATGGAATCGTCCTTGGAACAGCGTTATGCGATTAAATTTTGTGTGCGTTCGCAAAAATCGGCATCGGACACTTTTACCATGATACGCGAAGCTTTCCACGATGAAGCAATGTCGAGGGCAAGTGTTTTTCGCTGGCATAAAACTTTTAAGGAAGGAAGGCAAAATGTGGAAGATCTTGAACGTGAGGGAAGACCTTCAACGTCCATCACAGAGACAATGAACAACACAGCAGCGATTATCATCAAGCTCGTCAAAAGGAAGCGTCCATTGCTGAAGAATGGCTTCTTATTGCACCACGATAATGCATGGCCACATATTGCTGGTTGTGTAGCGGATGTTTTGCAGAAGAACAACACAGATATCCTACCGCACCCTCCATACAGTCCTGATCTCGAACCGTGCGATTTCTGGCTGTTCCTCAGCTCAAGAAACCACTAAGAGGCCACCATTTCGAAAGCAACAAAGCATGTGTAAAAGCTGCGGAGGCGGTTTTGAAAGAACTCTCAAAAAACGGACTCTCACATGTGTTTAAGAAGTGGACGCAACGTTGGGACAAATGCATCGTGTCTCACCGTAGTTACTTGGAAAAAGACCATATATATATATATATATACATTTAGTACATTGGACCATATTCAGTTTGTACAATATATTATCGAGCAGTGTAATAAATATCTTGGTTACCAGTTACCACTATATCTTGGTTTTATTAATTATGAGAAAGCCTTTGATGTAGTAAAACTTGTGCAATACTTACAGGAGGAGCCATATCAGGATCATCAAATAAACATACATCAATGCAAGAGAAGCAATTCATAAGTTTCAGTAAGGAAATACCATGAGTAGACATATTACTTACTATTATGATAACGGAATTAACTCACGTAAAATATTCTTTATTCGCAGAATTTTCGCCTGAGTATCACAGGCATCATCAGTACAGGTACAAAGGCTAATTAAACAATAACTTTCATATTCACAGAGTGCCACCTAAGTAGCTAAGGTTAATTTTCCTAAATTTATTTAAAAAAAAAAGCATTTTAATGCTTCCAGTGATAGATTAAAACGCAAGTTTGATTCACTGGTGAGCCACCCCAAATCTAGCCATATTGTCAGTGATACAGATAGAGTAGTGATCAATGTGTCCAGGAAGATCTGCTCTGATCCGGTTAGAAGAACACTAGGCATACATCCAGTACCTTGAACTTCAACAGTCTGTACTTGCAGAGCATGTCATCAACACTAGACATAGAGTTCAGTGGAACAAGACAAAAGTCATTCACAAACGTCGACTCCTAATAGAACGGTTTACAAAGAAACATCTGAAACGTTACTTCACTCTTCTAACTAACCTAAACAGATCCGATGGTCTAAGTCTTTCCCCTTGAGGGAGATAGTACTCTATAAATCAGCAAATCTTTCCTAATTGGTAATTGTACACACACACACACACACACACACACACACACACACACACACACACACACACACACATATATATATATATATATTTTAAATAAATTTAGGAAATTTAACCTTAGCTACTTAGGTGGCGCTTTGTAAATATAACAGTTATTGTTTAATTAGCCTTTGTACCTGTACTGATGATGCCTGTGATACTCAGGCATCATCAACATTTATTCTAAAGAATATTTTACGTGAGTCAATTCCGTTATTATAATAGTTAGTAAGAATCAATTCATTTCAATGAAAACATTCAAACTTGATTGTGAAGAGAAAGGTCTGAAGATAAACGGATGATGTTTAAGCCATTTACCCTTTGCAGATAACATAGATGCGCATGAATTACAGACTCGTATCCATGAGTATCCAAATTGTTAGCAACACAGCTAGCATAAAGATAAATCTAAAGTAGACTCAAGTTATGTTCAATACCTATGTCCAACCAGAAATAATAAAAATCAATAATGATGAAATTAAACAATTAATCATTACATATACTTAAATCAAACGGATGTGAATGGAACAAACTATCATGGAGGTAATTAAAATACTCAAGATGCTTGGATGGAAAACATTTAGAAGTGTACCATTATTCCTGAAGAGAAAAGTTTTTAACCAATGTATTCTTCCTATATTGAAATATGGCTGTGAAACACAGACACTAAATTCAAAGGAAATTCAAAAATTAAGAACAATACAATTTAGTATGGAAAGAAGTATGCTTGATTTTCACAGACTGGATCAGAAAAGGAATACGTGGACAGTAAATCAAACAAATCTCCGATATCAGGAAGAGTGAAACATCTGAAATTGCAATGAACTGGTCATATTTCTCGAATGCATGTCAATATTTATATATTCACACCACTGGTGATAGAAAAGAAATCGCAAATTACAAAATATCCACACATCTAGAGAAATGCCATGTAAATATCAATAGATAACACTAATTTTCTGAACAATAATCTATCTTACTGGACGTTATAAGTTATATCTCTATTATACAATTTACCTCTGCACTTGATGAAAACCACACTGTCTTTGTACTAGCTCCAACTCTTCTAAAGCTGATGTCACGAAAAACTTTGGCTTCGGATAATTTAACTTGACATAAACTCCACGAACGAACTGGTTAGAATATTTCATGAAAATCAAAATCATTCTTACAAATATTAAATTGCATTTAGAGCAGCAGAACATAAATTTGCACTCTACAAGGAACATATCACTCTTCAGGCCTTTCAACATTTCTGTATGTTTTCACTGCAAACCCAAAATTTGATCGAGCGACCAGATTTGTACTATAAATTCGAGATAACAAGTTTCCTATATATTTAATGGGCGTTTCTTGTACAAACGACAGCATAATGCCTATTATGCGTTTGCTTCGTTTACCATATTGCTAATTAACGACATAGTCACTACATTTCCAAAGTTTATAAATCGTTTATCTGGAATAAGTGTAACTAAGAGCCAACCACTATCAAACTGAATCGTAGCATACCATAATTTTTTTTAGGGAAATTCATATGATAATTCTGTAATCACTTCTTCCGCTTCCTTTTGGTTTAAGCTTCAGCGTTCAATATAGACTATCCAATTTCGTTTGGCCCAATGCATATTTTTTGAAATGATTTTCAATATCTTACTTTTTTACTCTTCTCTTGGAATCAATCAATGGGTGACATTTCATTTTTATGTGAATTTCCAACAAGAACTAGTGTAATCCAACAGGACGTAATACAGCAAGTGCACTAGGGATTTGAGAATCTATAATGCTTTATCACGGAGAATATCATGGGACTAAGGAAAACACTTCACACCTCCAATATGCAGTATGATGAACTCGTACCAGGTGATACTAGTTATGCAGAAGACATTTTTAGATTGACACAACTGACACTCTGACCTCATAGCATTATGCTTCCACAATAGTTCCAACACAAACACAAGCATTCAGATTGATGTAGCTCCTGAACATATTCACAAACATCCATGCCCGCTTATATAGCACGCTTATATTCTTTACACACACACACACACACACACACACACACACACAC
The DNA here is from genome assembly GCF_054136105.1 of Typopeltis vanoorti. Classification (NCBI taxonomy): domain Eukaryota; kingdom Metazoa; phylum Arthropoda; class Arachnida; order Uropygi; family Thelyphonidae; genus Typopeltis; species Typopeltis vanoorti. The sequence continues at coordinate 28,326,766 of NC_143557.1, read as the reverse complement.
ACACACACACACACACACACACACACACACACACACACACACACACACACACACACACACACACACGCACGCACGCACGCACACACACGCACACGCACACGCACACACACATACACACACACACGCACGCACGCACGCGCGCGTATATGTGTGTGTGTGTGTGTTGAGGAACATTGACTCGGTTTTGATACATTTTATTTGTATAAAGAGAATTTAATGACTGAAACCGAGAATATTTGTAAGGTTTTAATGGTATAACACACTACAAGTTTCGGTTTTTTACAGCCTTCTTCAGGTGTCTTTTAAAAATAGGAAATTTTTCTATTTAAAATTTTCCTATATTTATAAGACACCTGAAGAAAGTAAGAAAGCCGAAACTAGTAGTGTGTTATACCATTAAAACCTTACAATTATTCTCGGTTTCAGTCATTAAATTCTCTTTATACAAATATATATGTTTGCTAAAAAGTCTTCGGATAAGAAAGCAAGTACTGGAAGGTTAGAAATTTATTCAGGAATCTGTTCACTTAGGATTTAGACTTTTGTCTGATTTAACTAAGAAATGGCTAGCATAAAAATAGAAAGAATTTATTAGGCGAATCGATCATGCTGATCTACGTGCTATTAAATATATCAAAAAGAACGTTGACCTCCTTTCTTTTACATGGCCACTTGACAATCGGTATTTTGTGAAGATATATATGTGAAGAAGATGACCGGTATACTACTAAAACAACACGCAATTGTTTCATGCATTCTGAGTAGAGGAAATAATATACAACTGAAATGAAAAAATACAGGAAATCTTACCTCTTGGTCTACCAAATTCTTCATCTTCACGTCCGGAGTAATACAAAGAGAAAAAAATGTGAGTAATGACTATTTTGTAGTAATGTCCATGGAATGTGCAATTTTTTTCATTGATGTTTAAAATTTCTCATTACCAATATATTAATTATATTGTATTTTACAGATTTATTCTACAATTTTTTTTATTACATTAAACTTTCTCAACTGCATTTGGTATTATTTTAGACAAGATTTACTTAGTATATCATTTAAAATTTCAGTGAAAAGATTTTATGAAATCGAAATAAAATAACTGATAATCATAACTTACCTCTTGGTGGTAACATCTTCATATCGTATCCAGAAGGACTGAGCCATTCAAAAAGAAAAATTGCCAGTGCTGCTAACTGAATGCTAATTAGAAGTATCATTAACCAAGAGACAGTATCAAATGGTTCTGAAATGTGATTAAATAATAATAATGAATATATGGACAACTTATAAATTATAAGATAGCAAATAATAAACAGAAAATCCCTTTAATACAATTTTATAATTTCTATGTAAAATTTTGTTGCATAAAGAAGGAAAGAATGCTTGTATTTCAAACGTATTTAAAAACATCTTTCCAAACACATTAGTGAGACAACCATTCATTTGTTTAAATTGTTCTTTGTGAATCTCCATTCTTCGTGTTTTAATCAGTAGGTATCTAGAAATGACTATTAATTTCTAGAAGCCTCTGTTTAATATGCCGAATCTCCTTATTAAGGTATATTCGTTCACAACTAACTACAACCGATTAAAACAGCAAAAAAGATAAAACAATCATCTCTACTTGTTTAATTGCGTACCAGAGGCATGGTTTAATATCCAAAGGAGGTAGAAGCAATGTCTGTGTAAGAAGAGCGATTCAAAGAAACTTTTCGGGGAAAAAAGAAAACGAAATCAAATGAATCGAACGAAAAAATTAATTCACAAACATGGCATGGAAGAATTGCTTAAAAAAGAACAAACTGAAAAGGGGAGAATACATACAACGATTGTAGTAAATACCTCCTGTATGACAACATATAATCAAAAGGTCATTATTCTTTACGTTTCTTACGCTTTATGGCATAGTTTATCACAAATACAGTTGTTCATCAAATTGAAAAGATACAAGAGCAGAATGGTTCTTAAAAGCAAACATAACATTAATAGTTACATAGGAAAAGTAGATATCAAAGATCCAACATTATTTCAAAGACGAATATGTGTGTAGAAACTTATGAAAGTTTCGTAAAGTTTGACCTGAGAGCTAACGAGAATAAAATTCTCGGCATCAGAGTTGCCTTAGCTTGCACTACTTGGGCTTGGACCGTTCTCCACGTGCCCGTATGCTCGCTTTTTCTTAGTGCAATTTTTTATTGTCGTATTCTTCTGAGTAGTGCAAACAAAAGTAACTCCTATGTCGAGGACTGTATTCTCGTAAGCTCTCGGGTGTCAAACTTTATTTTACTACAATAACGTTAGACCTTTAATATCCACTTTTTCCTATGTAATTTTACATCTCCGAAAAGAAGCAGTATGGCTCTTTCTTTAGTAATTAGTAGTAAAGTTAAGAGAATTATTAAAATGATAGTTCATACTGAGCTGAGGTGTTACGCATGTGCTTCATCTTTAATCTGTGCTGAGTGAGGTCCATCATAACCTGATCCTGTGAATTTTAATTCACAATATCAGTCGCGCTGTGTTCAATGCTTCTTTGAGCTTACCAATATAGCTATTTATTATATTCAATATGCAACATTCTTCCTTCGATAATTTATTTCTCATCCGTAGCATAATAAGCCAGACACCTGTCTGTGTGATCTCTTTCTCAACGCCCTTGATATGCATTGTTCCATGTATTGCACCCGAATGGCCCACCTGGGAGAAATACGTAGAATTATGTACCACATGTATGACATCTTTACACGATATTACCTATCGCGTAACAGTGACACATTTATCTTTAGTTTTCGTTTTGCCAATAATCTTTCCCTTCGCGTATAGTTTCATTTTGGTAAATAAATAGATTTCTGATGAAAAACGTCATAGAGTGTAAGAACACAAGCAGAATGAAAATCCTATTATTATCGTGAAAACACTATAGAATTTTAATATGAATAACAAAAACAAAGGCAAAAGTTTGTTGTTAATGAAAAAAATATCCTTCTCTGATTATTTTTCTTTTATTTGAAATTGAGATTCACCAGAGAGAAATGCATCAGAACTGCCCAAATTAAATTCCGTTAAAAAAATCAACGTAAAATTCTTCAGAATATAATTTAAAACTGTTTACAGTTGAAAATTGTGAATAGTTCCGCTGTTTTCAGGATTTCAGGTTTTTGTGGCAAAATATCACGTGATAATGACAGATTTCTAAAATTCACTGAGAGCTAGCTATCTAGAGGTGGTAGTTTGTCAAAAACACAGTAATAATTTTGGCAATACAATGGGCTTGAACCCAAAACAGAAATTATTCACTATACGAAATTTCATTAAATTCTGAAAGGAAATTGTCGTTGTTTGGAATTACGATTGAATTAGATAAGGTTACAAGACCAGTATATTATGTTTGCAAATTACGTTGCCTTCTCCAGAAGAATTATTGTTTTGTGTGATTGTTTTAAACCGCAGTTTCCTGAAAGAGAGCCCTACTGCGCAATTATAATTATCCGTTTGAAATATTCTGCTGAATTTTGGAAAATAAGTGATATAGTTGAATTAAAACTGAACACAACTTATAGTGATTATTGTAAATTCCCAGTTTTATTCAGTTCTTCGTAGCCAACCAGATAGAGTTTACTATACATAATTGCGACCCAATGTATTCACAGTGATTCCAGTAAAACGAAAACTGGTATGACTTCACAAATATTTGTAATTTATCTGAATATCAAACTTCAATAAATCCAAGCAGAATCCAGAAATAGCTTGTATGTTAATGAGTAGAATAACCTGAATGAGTTAAGTGTTTTCTCATTTTGCAAAACACTTGAAAACAAGACTAGATCCCTACACTCATGAAACAAGGGATCCCACCATCCTTCAAAGTGAAATAATTTTTTTAAAAGACTTCTGACAAGACAGACAAATACGTGTCATCAATAGAAAGCGGTACTGTAAATGTTTTAGTATTGTAGGTTTCATGGACGGAGAAGTGAAATAAAGGGTATCAACGTACTTATATATAAGATAGATAACAAACCATAAATAATTTTTTTTATTAATAAAATATAAAATTGTGTGAAAAAATACTTTTTATGGGAAATTAGTGAGAAGTATGGAATTCTTTTTTGTGATAAATAATTATTCCTAATATGGGTTCAAGTTTGGTGTTTCCACTCATCACAATCGACTGCAAATGTTCATCAGATAAGACTTGAACCATAAGGAAATTTTATATATTTCATATTTGAAAATGCTTTTTAACATGAAAAATATTGGTACAAATATGTACCAAGATTCACTGACTTATACTTGTGATACTTATGATTAAGAAATCCGTTGCATTCAAGACAAGGTCAAGTTTGCCATGAGTGCGATTTGCATCGGTAGCAGTGAAAGCTCAACATATCCAAGCGAAAGGGCATGCCTGGGTCACATTCACACTATGGACACAGAAACAACAATTTCACGATTCTTTCACTACATTTTTTTAAAAACCATTCTTATCTGAAGGGCCGTGGTTTTCCGACCCCCTGTTTTAATATATAAAATATATGCACAGCAGGCTATTTCAAATTTTTAATTATAGGAAAAAGAGGTGCATAGCAAATATCATTTAACATACCTCTGAGTATTCAGATTTCAAACAAGGCTATGGAACTCACATAAGAAAACTGCTTACGTATTATTTCATGATGCTGTTCATATTATTGTTATGGAGGAATCTTATAAATGTCCCACAGATTATCGAGATCTTTGAATTCACCCGTCGTTAACAATTAATTAACAACTAATCAATTCTAGTGTCAGTCCCTGAAACCTATATGAATTTCAAATGCTTCATTCAATTAAAAAAACTATAGTACATATTCATATACTGAAACATATTATACAGTAATCCCTCGATTAACGCTCTTCCGATTAGTGCGTTTTCGATTAGTGCGTCATTTTTTATACCTAAATTCGATCAGTGGGCCTACATACATCTTAAAAATAAATGTTACAGATTTTAAAAATTTTTATCTCTACATTTTTATGGCTAACTATTTTAAAAAATCACTCACCATAATGAAATAATTTAGTTACCGATTTAAAACATTTTACAAAGTTAATTTTAACGGCGTATAACACTACTTCCATGTACACTATGTTCCAAATTTTTACCACCAAAATTTATGTCACTGATAGTTAGCCAAAAGAGATTGAAAATATTTTTCGTACAATCAAAGTTTTCAAGCAGCAATGCTTATAGGCTGACCTTGATGAAGAGAGAAGCAGTAAAATTTGCAGAAGATTAGAATAGGCAATACGGCCATACCGTCGGTTGTATGAAAAAAAAAATAAATAAAATAACCCCCAAATTACGTTAATTAATTCTTTGTTAAGAAGTAGAATAATACATTTGTATTCTGAATATGTTTTGTTGTCTTTCAGCTTCATGGTTTTCCTTTAACTAGACCCTGAGACCTGCCCTAATTCTCTTATAAAAAAAATAAGGGTCATGAAAGAAATCTGGGAAATGAATTATACATTTTCCAATAGATTATTATATTCGATTAGTGCGTCTTCGATTAATGCGCCTGTTTTAAAGAACGCATTATCCGCACTAATCGAGGGATTGCTGTATATCTCTAATTCTTAGAAAGATTTGATTCTCACCAAGAAATGCCTTCGGGGAAATTATGCCAGTTCTCTTAGCTACAACAATAGCAATTCCTGTCTCAAGAAATGGGATGGTGAAATCCACAGCAGCCTGTCTTTCATAATTGATTTTGATCGATGTAACAACGATGTCTGCCCTATGCTCCACTAATTCTGCTATGAGACCGTTCCAGGTTCCATTCTGTTAACAAAAATATTAAGTGAAATTTCTTGATCAACAATTAAAATAAAACAATAGCAATATATATATATATATATATATATATATATATATATATATATATATATATATATATATATATATATATATATATATATATATATATATATGTTAAAGATACCAAGTAATTTTAAACCTGGTTTTACTCCTTTTCCCAAGTAAGCAAACAGACTAAAAGTCAAGTTTGCGCCTGCAATTGATGCAAGTCTAACTGATCCCACAGGTAGTGCAGGACCAGGGCAACTCGTGGCAAAGGTGGAAAAAGGAGTAAAACCAGGTTTAAAATTACTTGGTATCTTTAACATATTTATACCCAAGGTAAAAATACTTTCTACATATATATATATATATATATATATATATATATATATATATATATATATATATATATATATATATATATATATATATATATATATATATATATATATATATATATATATATATATATATATTGCTATTTTACTAAATTTTATATTGAGACTTTTGAAGGCATGGGAGATGAATTCCGCGAAAAAACGATTTATTACCAAAATCGCAGATAGGGGAAATTTTGGCGCTGGCCGAGCCGAAAGCAGTCAAACATTTGCAGTAAACGCAGGTAAAAAGGATTATGCAAATTTTACTCTGCGTACGTGACAGAAGCGCCACCAATTTCACTTAAAAAGAGACTGGGAACGTTCAGTTATTCGAATGACTGACGAATTCAGCTCAATATGCGTCCTACCTTACTTCAGGATGCTTTACTTGTTAAGTTGTTTTACCTTAAACAGTGCAATGCCGTAGCGGTCCTTCGGGAATTTAGAAGGCTTCATAACCTGCGTACAGGTCCTATGTCAGCTGTAGCACTGAGAGCTATGATTAAGAAGTTTGAAGAAACTGGATCACTAGGAGTTAGACCTGGCAGAGGATGGAAAGCAGTGCAAGAAGAGACAGTAACAGACGTTGCTACTTTGGGGTTCGACGACACAGAGACCAGTACTGCTCAAAGCACTCGTGCCATATCTCGCTAACTTGATATGGCTTATGGTACAGTCTGGAAAATCTTGCGGAAAATGCTTCACTTCTATCGTTATAAGTTCAGTCGCGTGCAAGAACTAACTACCGCAGATTATGATAAGTGCATGACCTTCGCGCTAACGTTTCTTGCTCGATTGGTGGTCGACAATGACTGGCCGTGGAGAATATTGTGGGGTGATGAGACTTATTTTTATTTGAATGGGTCGGTCAACACATACAACTACAGAATTTGGGCACCTAAACCTTCCTAAGCGATCCAGCAAGAACCATTGCATTTGTCAAAAGTAACCGTGCGGTGTCGCTTCATAGCCGATTTCGTAATAGGACCATACTTTTTTGATATGGTCGTATTACCCCTACAAGTCCTACAACCTGCTTCATTATAACCTGGAGTTATTTATCGACGAATGCTGAAAAATTTTGTCATTCTTGTTTTGCAGCAAAGACAAAGTTTAGACTCCATTATTTTTATGCAGGATGGAGCAGGGCCACAGATTGAACGTTCAGTACAGCGCCTTTTACACCAGCATTTCAGTAATGAGAGGGTTCTCAGTCGGTTCTTTCCGACGGCATGGCCTCCTCGATCCCCGGACATCGCTCCATGTGACTTTTGGCTGTGGGGGTATTTGAAATCCGTTGTGTATGTTGGTGGCGTTCCCAACTTGCATATCTTGAAAGAGAACATAAAACGGGCTGTTATCAACATCTAATCCGACTCTTTACGCTCAGGTAGAGCATATCGCACCGGATGCAATTTGTTGTACACAAGAAAGGTCAGCACATTAAAAATCGTGTATGTAATCCAGGGGACCCTGATTCTGATGCAAAACATTATTTCCTGTGAGTTCAATCACTACATTAATTTCTGTGTCTCTCGCAAGTTGTTGTTTTAGTTTAATTATTATTATTATTATTATTATTATTATTATTATTATTATTATTATTATTATTATCATTGTAACGCGTCACATATTTAGCTGGAATGAGTGACTGGGCTGCCGCTTACACCGTCGAATCGTTATTATTCCATTTTATTTGCCTTTAATGTAATTATCCGCTTGTTTTCGGCTCTGCCAGCGCCAAAATGTCCCCTATCGGCCACTTAGACTACTAAATCTTCTTTTTTTTTTTGCGGAAATCATCTCCCCATGTCTTCAAAATTCTCAATATATAATGTGGTCTCATTCCGTTTATTGGTTTTAGCTACAGATGCCTCGAAAGAGGGAAACTTATTTTATACCATCCTGTACATTAAAGGAAAGTCCGCGCGGTTAGCCTAGCAGCTGTGCGCTTCGCAGGCATATGCCTGGGGAAGGAGTGTCCTAGGTCCGATTCCTTTCGGTGACGTGAGGAGCTGAAGGATCTTCCTCAGCCAGAGCCAAATTAGCTGGTCTTGGACGGGGACAGTAGTGCTTTTTCTCCAGTTTATCGTGGGGTTTTTCATCCCGCAAAGTAGGTAAAACCGGTTTTGAGAACTCAACACTACAGAACATAGGATACACCGGGGAGTAGGGCTGATCACTTTATCCTGTGAATGGTTTGAGGTTTTGAGGTCCAATGACTAACAAACCCTGGACACTGCAAGGAAAAAGAGGGTAAAAGGAAGATTAGATGAGATAAAAGTATTTTGCTCTTGCAGAATGAAAGAGCTCAATTACTATAAAAATTAATCCTTTAACACCTTGAATTCCCCATGGGAGTAGGCGAGGCCATTTTATCCTAACTAACTTTTCAAGACTAGTGGGCAACTATTCTCATGAACAGTTGCTTTCTGTCTCTCCAATTCTGTTTAATGTATACACAAATAATATTAATCATTTCCGCTTAATAAGTAATATCTTCTAATATGCAGACTACACGGCCACTGCATCCATCCAAAAGTATGTAAATACATGTAAACAGTCTTCAAACACAATGTAGCATTTACATAATCGAAAACGGCATAAACTTTACATAGACTGCTGTTACAGTTTTGTCACCTTTGAGTTTGGACTTCAGAATTTATCCGATTCCTTTCAGATAATCAGACTGTTTTCTTTTGTTCTATATATAAAACGTCGTCTACCTCAACAATTCCTAGGTATTTGTAAGAACAGTACTGAGGCAAAGTTTTCATTCTCAATTAATCTGTACCTTTGCTGTTATTTTGCTTCAAACTATAAACATTGTTGCACAATTATCAATTCCAAATTCATTCAAATGTCTTCAATAAAAGTTTGAACAATTCAGCCATGATTCAATTTCTCTGGATGATTTTCCGTATTTCAATATGATTTCCTTCTTGATTTCATATTTTATATCAGAGGACAGTTTACTTTAGGACTACTGTTCCTTGGAGTTAACAGCAACAAGTCAAGAATGAACAATAGAGGTAATAACGAATTACGTTGAAAAATTCCTCGCTTGATAATCACCAAAAATGTGTTTCATCGAATTTAATATAATATGAAAAGATAAGCCAACAAAACCTTTTCCTCAATGGACAGAGGATTAAGGAAACTTGCTAGAAATCCAGTGAATAACTTTAATGTAGGTTTAATGCAAGTTAATGAACGGAAATTGCATGGATTATCCCCTTTTCTATTTGTTTTTCAAGATCAGAAGAAATCTGCCGACTTGCGTTCTTCAACTGAGCTTGTTTGTCATGGTTTTTTTAAATTGCTGAGCTAAATGAGCGTGAATGGTGCTTATGTAGATTAGCACGAACACATGACATTCTTCATTACCTAGTGCAGACCACTTCTTTTCTTTCTTTATTATTATTACTATTATTATTATTATTATTATTATTATGTAAAAGGCTATAACGCCAAACTACCAACAGTAAAGCTGCCACGGTCTAATGCAAATAACTCAAGGGAAATCAGAAACTTTTCATGGATAGATTGAAGACTTCCTATCCTTCTCATACGTCCTGGCACGGGATGAGTTCCTCCCTCCTAATATTTTCTCCAACAAATACATTACCGTAGCAGTTGCATATGTTACCTTCCCCCCTTTTTTGTGCTTTATTGAAATCGGTATTGACTGTGTGTCGAATGTAGTTAGTTGAATAAAAGATACAGTACTCGCATTTGATTAGAATGAAATGGAATGAAATTGCATAAATTTTAATATATCCTCTTTGTTGCCTGACCATTCCAAAACCAATTATCGCAACCACACCTTTCATTTCTCCCTTTTGTCACTATTCTCATGATATAAGTAACAAGGAGTTCTGTTTTCTTTCTCTTGTTTATGATTTTAATCTCTAGAATTCATCTCAAAAAGCTTCTCAATTCTTTTTTATGGTAATTTCACAGAATAAGCAACCAAGCATGAAACGATTGGAAATTATTTATTATTGCATAATGTGTGAAACTATCAGAGTTTCTTAACCCACCATGAAATATCTTAAGGTACTGTGCGACCACAGATGCGACCCTCGACACTTCTGTACATGACAGAAGAACTCGAATCCATTCCGATAATAGGGTAATCAATGTGTTTCGTGGAATGTGTTTATTATTGTACGTGGGAAAAGTAGCTTTTCTTTCATGAGAATTGTAGTTTTTAAATTGGTAACTATTTTCCTTGTACAACAGCTGGAAAATGTACGTATAAAGCACTGATTTCGCGTGTTGGTAACGTATTCGTACATTGCCTTATTCCTTTCTCCCCTTCAACATACTGTAAATTTACTCTTCTTGACACTGTGTCAGCGGGGGTCTGGCATCTGTAGTCGGACAGTATGATCAATACATTCTCATTAATTGTAAATTTTCGATTATAACCACAACAAAAGAGATGAAAAAAATATTATCATCAGAATTTTTAAGATGGGAATTCTAAAGCTGTAAAAATTAAAAAAAAAGGTAAGATTTAATAGTTTTTAGAGCTGGAGAACTCTTATTTTAGAAAATATCAAACTTAATAGATCTGAAATTTAAATCAGCAAACATTATTAATTTTGACTATTGATTGTTATTATTATTATTATTTTTATTTATTTTTTGTTTGTTTTACAGAGATTTTATTAATCTTTATATAAACGACAGAAAAACTTGAATGAACTGTTTTCGGAGCATATACACTAGATAAAAAAATACACCCACTGCGAAGCCTTTCTTACCCAAGAAAGGCTTGGTTGTATATAATGGGCTCTGCCATGGTAGGTAGATTTTTTCCAGAAGGCAAGTAGCTGCAGACTGGTGAAAATAGATTTTTTTTTAAATATGAAATAATTTTATGAAAAAAATATTTTCTTAAGAAATCCCAGAAGAAAATGCACAATATAAAAGGCCAGTATAATAATAAAGAACAACATTGCTTTTTAGAAAAAGCAAGGTAGTTTTCACTGCTCATCCTTTTGTTATTATTTATTGATTTCTTGAACGAAACTACAATACACCATTTATCACATTATGAAAAAGTGTTAGGTGGATGTCTAGCCCCTTTTGGTTACGCAAAAATTCTTAATTAAGCATAAGGAATGCACACACACACACACACACACACACACACACACACACACACACACACACACACACACACACACATATATATATATATATATATATATATATAATTTTACTTACTGAGTCCGAAACACCCCAATTTCCATCCTCTACACGGTAGAGTTCATAAGTAAAATTCAAGTCATTCGCAAATTTCTGGAGAAGATCAATACAGAATCCAGAACAGCAATTGTAATTACTGAGATTTTTGATGGCCAACGAACTGTTGAAGCTGCAAAGTATTTTAAAAATGGTTTTATTAATTCCATTTCATTTAATTGTTACGGTATAATTTTTAATATATTAATAAATGGAATGTTTATTTCATAAGCTTATGACACGACCGATGAGAAGAGGGAACCCATTGCAAATTTTTGAATCCCTTAGCAAGTTGTCATAGGCGAAGACTGCACAGGCGGTTAATGAAGAAACCGACTAACTCCTAACAGGCCGAAGAAAGACGTAATAAAGTTCCTCTAAAATGTAATATTGATACTTTCAAAAATAAATAAATACTAATATTAATAAATATAAAAGGATTACAAATATACATTGTTATTATATTTGGTGATACCATTAAATAACATTGATTTTGATCCCGAAATGCAATTGACATTTGCAGATTTCCATATTCCTAACTAATGAACAGTTATACAAGCACAATGAAAATAAACAAGTAGCTACTAACAAGATGAAAATGATTGTGAATGTTTGCATGTTAATTTTATATTAGAGATATAGTTCATATATCGTTCGTAATGAAATACATGTGATAACTGAACATTATCAATTATAATTAGTTTTTAAAAAATTATCAGCATTTTATCAGATTTTAAAAATAATAATATTTTAATCTGTTTTTATGAATTTGTTACAATAATGTGATCAATTAAAATTTTTCTGTTTGGTTTTATGGAACAAAGTGTATTTTAATAGTCTCACAAGTTCATCAATATTCAAATCTCAAGGATTGTGTAAGATACCAAGATAGAACTATATGATTAAGTTGTTAACTAGTTTCCTATCAACCTTTTTTTTTCAAATTACTTTATTTATCAGAAAGTCTATATTGTCAGATCTTATGTAGCACTTCCAAGGAATAACTTCAAATTATTATTATTATTATTAAATGACACCTCCAGGGAGTCCAAAGACTCATCGAGGGTGGACACCTACTCTACAGCTGTCTGTCTCCACTAACTACAACGAACCACCATCTACCGCCAATCACCACCACTAGTATTTTAGTAATTTCACAGACAATCACAAACATCCATACCCAGGGATTCGAACCCGCAGCCTATTGACTGGAGAGCGGACACGCTAGCCACTCGGTCAGCAGGGCTGGCGAATTATCGTGTCTTCGTCTAGATATTTTTCCCAATTTTGCCCTTTCTTCTCATTTTCTTATATTATTGACAACTGCTCCCTCCCCTCAGTTTTTCTCAGACCTCCCATAATGATAATTTTACATAGATAAATATTTTAGAGATCAATAGAAAAAAGGTATTATTTCTAGGAAAATTTCCATGTTACTTCTCTAAGCAAATATTATTTTTATGGCTAATTAGCCTATTTTTGTTTAGGAGCGCCCCTTTTATAATGTCATTGGCTTTTTACTCAAATGTTAGGGCATTACTGATGTTTTTTATAGAGAGATATATGAAGAATACAGAAGGAATATAGAAGGAATAATTCGGACATACCTTTATAGAATGTTCCTGGCTGTCTTTTTATTCGGCGGCATCCCGGTTTGTGGCGATATACGTTATTCTGCTGTTGAAGGAAGGAAGTATGATTGAAAGGAAGGAGAGTTGGAAAATGTGGATATAGAGAAATGTGGGAGAATTATTTGTGAGGCAAGAGGAATGGGAGCCTTTTGAAAAACCTAGGTTTTTTATATTATTAAATGTGGGAGAGAAAACTTTGGGAAGGGGTGAGAATAGAACTTTATGGGAGGGGAAGGATATGATGGGATAAGATCACTCCTAAACGAAAATAGGCTAAATAACCATACAAATAATAAAGAATAAGTTATTATTATTATGTGACACCCTAGCGGAATCGGGATTCGAAACAAAGGCCGCTCTACAAAGCCAACTGGTGCGTAAATAGCACTAATTTCTAAAATATCCCAGAGAAACAATTCATATTAAAGGCAGTAAGTAATATACAGTGTTTATGTTATTGAATCATGACCATGATAAATTATGCTGCACCTATCCATATCTACTTTATCCCTCTATGTCCTTGATGAATCAAAAGATTTTTACGGGTGGAGTTCAGATAGTCATTCAGCGCTAGTTTATTTTCATCATCAACGTCATCATGTGGTTCTAATAGGAATTTAAGCGCCCACAACTTTCCAAGTATCCCTGGATTTCGTAATATAATTCCAGGATAAGACCTATGCGTTTTCTATTGGACGGAGTATGGAAAGAAAAACATTTGCGGGACGATAAACCTCAATTTCCAGGAAAAATAACCATACTATCACCTGAGGAGATCAGTTACCTCACCTCCAATTGAAAAGTCCAGATAAATCTTAAGGTTCATTGTGTTCAACAGAGGGATTTTAAAGCAGGCTGTCTTAGTTTTTTATACCACATTGTATTCTAGTTGTATTTTTTGTATTACGGATTATACAGTCGAAGAATCTTTTACCAGCTTGTCTAATCCTATACCATAGCTTGAAATAATCGAATATTTAAAGCATGAACATTTCAATGCCACCTTTTAATCGGCGGCATTGAAATTTGCCATCGAAAAAGGTTTTCATCTCAGTACTGATGCATGTTTCAATGAATATAGGCCATAGTTCATTGAAACATGCATCAGTAGTGAGATGAAAACCTTTTGTATAGTATAATTTTGTATAGTATAGTATAATTTGAAGTTGTGGAACATTTAAGTTGAAAACACATATCATGTATATTCATTTTGAAAACGGTAAGCAGTAAAAAGCAGCAGTTAAAAATGAATCTGTGTCAGGGGTTGAGAAAATATACTTAAAGGTAACGTGATTATTTTTTGACATATCATACGAAAATTTAAACTTTTTTGTATTTCAATGATATCGCTTTTGAATGGGGAGTATCATAATGAGGATATTAGCTCCTGAACAGTCCTTGAATGCACGATACTGTCTCGCATCACACGCCAAGAAACAATTATTATATTTGATGACTTCAGTGCCTATGTTACTCAACAGCCCAATATTCTCACAGGGGACCGTTATATAATCAAACTGAAATGAAACACTCCTGTTGAAGAAATGTATTAAATGCTCTTTATTATTATTATTTTATTCACATATTTGATGCACAGTGAAAACAAGATCACATAAATAAAAATTTGACTGGTGATTCAGAACAATTCAGATTCTACCTAAGAATCTAAGGATAGTCCGTCAGTTAGCGTCGTAAAATGTGGACTGTTCCAAGTAATGCTCTTTATTATTATTATTATTATTATTATTATTATTATTATTATTATTATTATTATTAATAGGGATACATACCTGAAACACTGATGACTGTATTAATCACACCCATACACAAACAGGGAAGAAGAAACATTATAAGTAATTACAGACCCATCGCGACGCTGTCTGTAATCAACCAAATCATGGAGCGCATCGTGCATCAGAAACTCTGCACATACGTTGAAAAATTTCAAATCATACCCAAAACACATTATGGCTTTCAAAAAAATAAAGGAACAGCAACACTCCTGGAAGATTTCAGAGATCTAATAAACGCTGCATTGGATAAAAACAGAATAACATTAGTGGTAATAATTGACCTAACAAAAGCATTTAACACACTAACACACAAAACCTTGTTAACGAAACTAATCCATATAGGAATTGGAGGTCGTCTACTCAAGTGGTTTAAAGCATACATGAAAAACAGAAAGCACACCATATGTATAGGATCAGCATACAGCAAAGAGGTACATGTCACCTGTGGAGTACCACAAGGAGCTGTCCTATCTCCCATTCTATTTAACATATACACACACGACATAAACCAATTCCCCCTAAAAAGTAAAATCTTCCAGTACGCAGACGACACGCCCATAGTATCCATTCACAACAATGCAAATATCGCTTACACAAATATCAAATCACTAACTGGTTAACTGAAAACGGCATATATATAAACCCAGGGAAAACAAAGCTAATGGCATTCAAAAACCTCCAAACCCTGCCCATAGAAACTAAATATCTCACTATCCAACATTCATCCTCCTACACACAAAGCGTAGAACCTAAAATCACAACCATCACACAGGTGAAAACAACACGCTATCTTGGACTTCACTTCGATGCTGATCAAAGTTGGAATAGCCATAAAAACTACCTACATACCAAGCTTAGGATAATAGCAAGCAAACTATACAGATTAAAAGACATTGCCCCAACCCACAAAAAATACTAATCTATAAAGCATTATGTGAAAACATTTTAAGATATGCAATCACATCATACGCATTCTGCTCAGACTACGGACTTAACAGTCTACAATGGTTGCAAGATAAAATAATAAAACTGATATTCTGGGAACAACCCACTCTTATGCAGGAAGCACGGACAAAACACAAAATATTCAAGGTGAAACACTTACGCCACTACACAATCATGTTAAAACACTACTACAGCCCAACATATAGAGTAACCAGAACAACATATCAAATAACAAGACCACAGTCAACAAACTACATAACATATAAGTACAACAATCACAACGGCAAAGACACCCGAAACTTCTACGTACCTGACATGATAAACAAACTGCCGTTCGACAACAGAAACCTAGGAACATACAGAGAGCTGAAACAGGCACTATATAAATATTATAGCGAGAATGAAAATTAGAGCAATTCCTGTTTCTCCTCCCCCCCCTCCCACACAAACCTATGACAAACCCACTCTCAAAAACCATCACTACAAGAACACAAAGAAACAAACACACCATGTCTAAATCCAACCCTATTTGCACAAAAAAAGAAGAAGAAAAACGTTAAACTGTAATAGCAGTGGAAGTCTTCCAAGCACGTACCATCAGACAGTAAAATCAATACCTGACTTGTGACCATTACAGGAACATAACCATGAAACCACCACCCTCTATCATCTATTATCTTCCTCAGATAAGCTCTGCTAAGCTTCGCGGAAGAAAATTATTAACTTTCAAGTATCTGTTAATCACAATTGTAACATGTTATAAATATTATATATATATAATTATTACAGCATCTATGTATGCAATTTATCTGAGACATAAAAAAAAATAATAATAATAAATAATAATAATAAATAATAATAATAAAATAAAATAAAATAAAATAAAATAAAAAATAATAATAATAAATAATAATAATAATAAAATAAAATAAAATAAAATAAAATAAAAAATAATAATAATAAATAATAATAATAATAAAATAAAATAAAATAAAATAAAAAATAATAATAACAAATAAATAAATTATTATTGTTATTATTATTATTAATATGTATATTCTATATTCAAAATTCTGTATAATCTTTATTGTAAATAAAGTTACTCAATATGTTAAAAAAATTATTATTATTATTATTATTATTATTATTATTATTATTATTATTATTATTATATTCAGTTGCTTAAGGGAAGAAAGGTGAGTCATAAAGTGCAATAAATGCATGAAGGATCTACCATCCAACGAAAATTATATAACCTGAAGGAAATTCATCAGGAATATTCACTTTACATGTTCTGGCCTTTCAGAAACAACTTGGCAACGTAAATCCAATTCGAAACGCGAGGAATGGAAATGCCTGAACTGCATGGAGAACGAAGAAATGTTGCTACCCACGGGACAGCCTGGAGGCTCAATCAGACAATGAACTGAACAGACAAAAAATACAGGTGAGTCCTATAATTTGAATTCCTTAAATATACTACTAGAAAACGGTTTAGATACTACAAAAGCCAGCCTTGCAGATCTTGTCAAAGAACTCTTTAATAAGCAGAACGAACAAATAAATAAAAATAGCGATTATGGGGATTTTGTTAAATATAATAACTTGGTAGTTTTAACAACATAGATCCTGCTGCCAAACAAAAAGAGGTATCGAATATAAACCGAACATAACTTAATAGCAAAAGAAACTGTTTATATGTTTACATTTGGAAGAAGCCTAGTTCAGAAACCTTAATGTAACACCCCTATCACTGGACTATCCATCGTCAGTCACCTGACATGGAAAATATTATTCTACTTTTAAGCCGATAGAGAAAGGTAATCAGAATGAATCAATGGAAAACGATCCTGGAATGGAAAAGGTGAGACGAAAATGGAAACGACAAAATATAATACATATAGCAAACTAGAACGTAAGAGGAATAGCATTTAAAGAAATAGAATAAGACCAAATATAATGTAATATAATACATAGTGGAGTTGATAGAGACCAAAGAGCACAAGCTGAAGTTATGATTTCGATTCGATTGCCTTTCAAAACAGTTAAACATTATAAATTATGGAATGAATGGATAATAGAAGTTATAATAAAAATAAATAGATGTTATTTAACAATAACTGGTTTATATTCCCCAGAAGAAGGACGAGAACAGGATAATATTGAATTTTAAAATCAGTTTAAAAAATATATAATAAAATAAATAAAAATGATTATGTAATATATGAAGGAGACTTAAATGCAAGAAATGAAACACGAAATTAATAATAATATTTGATATTATATAGTATAAAATGGGATAATAATAATATAGGAATATATGGAGAACATAGTCTAAAAAGGAATGGTAAAAAATTGATCGACTTTGTAGTTTATAATAACCTCAAATAATGAATTCTTTCTATGTTTACATAAAAACATACATAGATATTAGAGTTAAAAGAGGATATGAAATAAGTAGTGATCACTTCCTGGTAAAAATAAAATTAAGATTACCACCTAAATCGCTACAAATAACATAAACAGAAAGAAAATTTAAAACATTTGTTTATAAAACTAGATTATTAAATGACACAAATATACAATGGCTATAAGAACAAAGAATTAACCAATATCTAGATAAAATAAAATGAAGAAAGAGAAATAGAATCGCTTAATATGAAAATGATACTAAATACATCAGCAAATGAAATCTAAAGAAAGACCAAAACATTTATAAAAGAAAGAAACTGGTGATATGGGATGACACAATCAAAGAAATAATCAAAATGAAAAAAGAAGCCTATAAGCAGTAAAAGATTAAAAGATGAAATAGAATATAAAGAGTAAGAACCATAGCTAAAAGAGAAGTCAGAAAAAGACACAGAGAATCATTCATCAAATTTGTTTCTAATTAAAACATGATTTATATAAAATATGATCCAATGTATATACGATTTTGAAACACTGAAGTACATATACTAAAGAAAACACAAAAATAAACACCAAATTGAAATTAGAAGAATTTCTAAATTTCTATACAGAATTGTGGATAGATAAATATTTTAAAAAAGACAACTGGCAAACATTTGATAAAAATGAAAAAGAAATAACTAAAGAAGAATTAGAAATCAGCCTGAAAGAAACAAGAAACTGAAAATCACTTGGAGAAGATAGGTTCAGAATTATATAAGTACGCAGGAATAAGGTTCAAAGAAAGATTCCTATTATTCTAAAATAAAATCTATTCAATAAGTGATCCCCTAATAGAATGAAAATAAAAGCAATTGTGATCTCTATCTTTAAAAACGGTAGTAGAGATGACACCCTAAAAACTATAGAAGTATAAGTATACTAAATTCCTGTTACAAATTATATAGCTGAATTTTAAATAACAAACTAATAAAATATTCTAAAAACCTTATTTGAGAAGTACAGAATGGATTTAGAAAAGGTTGATTATGTATAGACCCTGCCGTTCGCCTAAAATTAATACTAGAGAAAAGAAGAGAATACAACTTAAAAACACATATTAGATTTATTGATTTTAACAAAGCATTTGACAAAGTTAAAAGAAGCATTTTATTTAACGTATTACAAGAAAGAAAAATACCAAATAATATTCTAAAAGCTACGATAAGTATATATGAAAATAATCAAATTAATCAAATGCAAATAAGATTAAATCATGAGCATATACGAGAGAAATAAAAACCAAGGAGTCTGACCAAGGAGTTGGTGAAAGGGGATATACCTGTCGGGACGGGATGTCCCCTTTCACCAACCCGTTTTAATATTTATCTTCATGAAAAAATAATAAAATATAATCAAAATTTCCATCAAGGTGTTAAACTTTCTTCTACTATGAACTTGAATACCCTCCTTTTTGCCGATGACCAAATAATAATTACAAATTCTGTAGCTAACGTATATTTTAAAATATAAGTTAACTACAGAATTATAGTGAAATATATTTTAAATTTAAATGAGACAGCCAAAGATTATGGAATGATACTATCAACAAAAAAATAAAAAACGATGGCCTATAAAGGACAAGATCCAGTAAGAACTAAAATAGCAATAGATAGCAAAATTTTAGAACAGGTGAATTCATTTGACTACCTAGGATGTATGATCACTAAGACTAGGACTGTATGATTCGGTCAGCACCAAACTGCAGCAGTCCTAAAGTGTAAAGTAGCAGACCATTACTTCACGGCGCTAAACATGCATACTAAGAAAATATCCATGCAATGCTCCACATAAGAAAAGCAAAACAAAATAATAAGAGACGAAGAAATAGTCAACAGCGAAATAAGAAAATCTGCTACGAAACCATAGCATCACTCTCGCTGTTCAAAAACAAGCCAGACTCCTTGGATAACGCATCTGATCAATACTACCACCTCTGAAACCATAAAACACAGCTTCACGAAAGACGCAAAGTTCATCCAACAACTAGTTATTGGTTAAAGCTTTAACCAATAATTTGACTTTAACCAATACTTTGTAGACTCCATCCATGAACTACAGAGAAATATTCCTCCAATCACAAAGCATGATCCTCCTCTTCGACCACAATAAAAACAGACATTTATTGTTCCTAGCCATTAAAGAACTTCTTTCTGTAATACAACAAATTAAACCAAACAAAGGCCCAGGAATCGATGGTATCAGACCTAAGGATATCAAACAACACGCAACTAGCCTAAGTCCTATCCTACTAAAATTAATAAACAAAATATTGAAGCTGGATAAATACCAATTATGTTGAAGACGGCCATAATCAGCATATACAAACACGGAAAAAGAAATTTAATCAATAATTACAGACCCATAGCAACACTTTTAATTATCACACAAATTATGGAGCGAATCATACTAAGGAAACTCGTAAGATACACTGAGAACTTTCATATTATCCCCAAAAGCCCAATACTGTTTTCAGAAAAAATAATGGAACAACATCTCTCTTGGAAGATTTTACTTACGCAATTAATACCACCTTAGTTAAAAACAAAATTGTCATGGTAGACTTTATCAATTTGACTAAAGCATTTTACACATTCACACATCAAAGTTTATTCAAAAGCTAAGACCTGTTGAAATAGATAGCCTCCGCACAAGTGGCTTAGAAACTACCTTCAAAGTAGAAAACACAATACACATATCGGGTCACACCACAGTATAGAGCTACCATTAACCTGTGGAGTGCCACAGGGAGCTGTTCTCTCCCCAACTCTGTTGAACATTTATATGCACGATATTAACCAACTACGTCTCAAAGGCAAGATCTTCAATACGCAGAACATACAGCTATAATATTCATCCATAATAACGCAAGCATAGCCCAAACAAATATGCAGCATGACATAAATCTGCTCATTGACTGGATCACCAAAATCAGGGGCGGCTCGTGCATAGACAATACACAACTGCAGCACCCCCAATGTTTCTCGATATATTTATATATTTATTAATTTATTTATATTTGCTTGTAATATTTATTTTATGATCAACAATCCTATACAAATTCCTTATTTTGTAAAAAATAATAAAAATCCATCTTGTCGCACTTAGGAGGTCGAAGGATGCTAGCAGCACTGTATTCACCACAGTGTCATGTTGCTAGATTTGCTACGCGCGCAAACATATACACGTCATAGTGAGATGCGAGCTATTAGCGTCATGCGCTATCCGTCACGCATTTCCCCTGTTGGTTATATGCAGTTTGCTCCAGTAGTAGAGTGATCGTAGTGCTTATCGTGTTTACTCCGTCTCTTTAAATATTTGGACATTACAATTAACGACGTAACATCTGCAGGCATGGACTTCTGTGGCTAATTGGTTCAAATTGGCAAAAAACGACGATGTCATACATAGAAAACTTTAAATTTTTAAGAAAATGTAAAGAAGCTACTAATATGCTGAAAAACCCAACCCAGTGCAATAAAAAATCAAGGTTTAATTCTCCATCAAGTGTGGTTAGCTCTAATAAAAAAAAAATCTACCTCAATCTGAGCTCGGACTGTATGAAAAAGAACAAGAACAGGTGACATCGTCCAGTATTGTTCAACGTCAATAACGTTTTATATGTGCATTCTGTTATTTGAATTTATGAATAACCAGACGGTTATGGTCTGTATTTATTAATTTCTCTTGTTTAAACTTTAAGTTATACTATTTGTCCCTGAAGATGTAAATCCTACGATTGACGAAACTTGTCCTCATTAGGAGTCCTTATAAGGACTGGCTTAAAGGGGTCAAACAAGAATGCTTTTGATCTTCCCCGTTATCTGTAGAGGACAGTGTAGGGATAAGGTGTTATTGAGCTATTAAAGCTCTGATCATGGCAGGAGGGTAACAGCAATAGCCGAGCCTCAGTTAGAACTTCATTGGCTACAGCATTGCCATCCATTACCCTCCACACCGAATCTCACGGTCGATTCCCACCACGAAACTTGTCGGGAACTATTATTTCAGTATATTGTATAACTGAATAATAAAAAATGCGGTGTAATCACCGAAATATGTCTTTTGGACGTAACAAAAAAAAAATCTGCTGACGCTTTTTATTCCCTTATAGGGAGTAGGCGAGGACTTTATACCCTATCTAGCTTTTGGAGACTGAGTGGGCAGTTCAATCTGCATCGGTAGCCAATCAGAAACAGCTGGCCCATGTCTCTCACTAATTATAGCAGCCACCGATGAAGCGGCTGACAAATAAGTGCTGCCATCTCTTGGTACCTAACCCTAACAAGATATGTTACTGTCTGAAATAATGTGGGTACTACGGTCGATTTTCTTGAGTTTACGGGAGGAAAAACCCGCTTGCCCATGCCAGAGATCGACTAACTCGGGAATCGGTCGAAGAAAGGCTTAGAAAAAGATCCTCCAGTCAGCGACTAGACTCGAACTTAAGTCTGACTTCAAGCGACCAAGCGCAGAGGACGCAAGCGCCACTTCCACTGAGCTACACAGGCCTTGAGTCTCTGCAAAATATATAACAAAGCACTGACAAAAATAAAAATACGCCCCCAAACGAAACAAAATCCATGGATAACAGACAACATACTAACAGACATACAAAGAAAAGATGCCCTATGGAAATAACTTAAGAAGTCGCCGAACAATATCGCTTTAAAAGCTGAATACAAAAGAAAACGGAATCTCCTAACAACACAGATTAGAACGTCAAAAAGGAACTATTACATCAACAAATTAACAACAGCTCAGAATGACATAAATGAAACCTGGCACCTGATTAATGAAATGCTGGACAATATACACAGACCCACTGCCTCAGAAACAATGAAACACAGCTTTGCCTGCGACCCCAAATCCCTCAGACAGTTGGCAAACAACTTTAATTAGTACTTCGTGAACTCTGTCCAAAAACTACAAGAAACAACCTTTCCTAACCCAAACGAATATTATCCACTAGGTCCACGAGCAACGCAGTCGATGTGGTTCGCAACAGTAACAAAAGAAGAACTATCACTGGCAATTCAACAGATTAACTCTAAAAAAGGACCGGGGATAGATGGAATCAGACCAAAAGACATCAAGAAACACTCAACCAACATACTTCCAGTTATACAAAAACTGTAAAAAAAAAACTTCGAAACGGGACACATACCTGAAACACTGAAGACTGTATTAATCACACCCATACACAAACAGGGAAAAAGAAACATAAGTAATTACAGATCCATCGCCACGTTGTCTGTAATCAAACAAAATCATGCGGCGCATCGTGCATCAAAAACTCTCCACATACGTTGAAAAAGTTCAAATCATACCCAAAACACAATATGGCTTTCAAAAAAATAAAGGAACAACAACACTCCTGGAAGATTTCACAGATCTAATAAACGTTGCATTGGATAAAAACAGAATAACTTTAGTGGTATTCATTGACCTAACAAAAGCATTTGACACACTAACACACAAAACCTTGTTAACGAAACTAATCCATATAGGAATTGGAGGTCGTCTACTCCAGTGGTTTAAAGCATGCATGAAAAACAGACAGCACACAACATGATCAGCATGCAGCAAAGAGGTACATGTATCCTGTGGAGTACTGAAAGGAGCTGTCCTATCTCCATTCTATTTAACATATACACCCACGACATAAGCCACCTTACCTAAAAAGTAAAATCTTCCAGTAAGCAGACGACACGGCCATAGTGTCCATTCACAACAATGCAAATATAAACCCTGGAAAAACAAAGCTAATGGTATTCAAAAAACCCCAAACCCTGCCCATAGAAACTAAATATCTCAGTATCCAACATTCATCCTCCTATACACAAAGTGCAGAACCTAAAATCACAACCATCACACAGGTGAAAACAACACACTATCTCGGACTCCACTTCGATGCTGATCAAAGTTGGAATAGCCATAAAAACTACCTACAACCCAAGCTTAGGATAATAGCAAGCAAACTATACAGATTAAAAGACATTGCCCCAACCCACATAAAAATACTAATCTATAAAGCATTATGTGAAAACATTTTAAGATATGCAATCACATCATACGCATTCTGCGCAGACTACTGACTTAACAGGCTACAATGGTTGCAAGATAAAATGGTAAAACTGATATTCTGGGAACAACCCACTTTTAATCAGGAAGAACGGACAAAACACAAAACATTTAAGGTGAAACACTTATGCCATTATACAGTCATGTTGAAACGTTACTGCAGCCCAACATATAGAGTAACCAGAACAACATATCAAATAACAAGACCGCAGTCAACAAACTACATAACATATAAGAACAACAATCACAACGGCAAAGACACCCGAAACTTCTACGTACTGACATGATAAACAAACTGCCTTTTTCGACAATATAAACCTAGGAACATACAGAGAGCTGAAACAGGCGCTATATAAATATTATAGCAAGAATGAAAATTAGAGCAATTTCTGTTTCTCGCTCCATCCACACATGCACACACACAAACCTATGACTAACCTCCCCTTCTCAAAAACCATCACTACACGAACACAAAGAAACAAACATACCATGTCTAAATCCAACCCTATTTGCAAAAAAAAAAGTTAAACTGCAATAGCAGTTGAAGTCTTACAAGCACATACTAACAAAAAGTAAAATCAATACCTGGCTTGTGACCAGTATAGAAACATAACCATGAAACCACCACCATCTATTATCTTCCTCGGATAAGCTCTGCTAAGCTTCGAGTAAGAAACTTATTAACTTTCAAGTATATGTTATTCATAATTGTAATGTGTTATAAATATTATACATATATATATAATTATTACAGTGTTTATGTATGCAATTTATCTGAGACATTAAAAAAAATCATTATTATTATTATTATTATTATTATTATTATTATTATTATTATTATTATTATTATTGTGTTATTGTGTTATTGCATAATTATGTTCATATAATGTATGTAATTTACTGAGACATAAAAAAAATATTATTATAATAGATAATAGAATTTTTTTGTATTATAAAAAATTATTATACAAAAAATCCTGTATAATCTTTATTGTTAATATTAGAAGAACATGTGTTGTAAATACAAGATATAGAGGCAAAAAAGAATTGTTAAAAATTTTAATTGAAATCCATTGTACAAAAATTATTATTTAAAAAATACATGGGAAATTTCTGAGAAAAAATTTGGAAGAAGGAACAAATGGCATCAATGGCAAAATCATATTGAAATTGAAAATTTTAGGAAGGAATTTGAAATAGTCAGCCTTCATTAATGTGTGAGTAGAATTCATTTTAGGTGGTACAGTCAGTGGAATATGACAGAAAAGTTTAGTAAACCATAGATTTAATGCTAGATTAGCAAGAAAAAAGACCCAGAGGAAGATAGAGGAAGATGAAGATCTTGGTTGATTAATACAGTTAAGTGTTAAATTGTGATGGATTGTGATTTTAGGAATTCCAATCTTATCACGGTTTAACATACATAACCCAATGAAAAGGAAAATAAACACATGTTTTCGTCTCTAGGTATTATAATACAGCTTTGAAAATATGTTAAATGTTTCAAATTTAAGAAAAAATAGTAGTTATCTAGTATTTGAACAAAAGACCACTCACTAGTTTGTGTAAATAACAGTGGAAATGTAAATACTTAATATTTGTTAGAGCCATGAGTATTAGGAGTTATTTAATGACCTGCACACATTTCTAAAGGGAATGTAAATCCAAAGGTTAGAAGCAGTAATGCGAGAGGAGCGGTTTGCCCTGGGCAACCTTGTACCGACAGCGCTGGAGAACGGTAGCGGAGAAAGGTGGACGCTCTAACGTCGACCCACGTGAGAGCGCTAGGTGGACATCGCGGAGTGCGAGAATCGCCAGGAACCAAGGCAAAACAAAAGGGTCCAGATCCCCCTCACACGAGGCTTTCCCAGTTTCACATAAACCAGGTAAAGATCCACACCTGCCTGAAAGCTATCGACCCATCAGCCTAATCTCAAACTTAGGCAAAATTGCCGAAAAAATCATCCTCTCCAAACTCCAAGCCTCAGTAAACGAGTTCAATATCCTTCCAAAGGAACAATTTGGCTTTCGACAACATCACAGTACTACTCAACAAATTAATAGGATAATTGAGTACATCACCACCAGCTGCAATTGGCACCAGCACACTGGAGCAGTTTTCCCTCGACATAGCAAAAGCTTTTGATAAGATATGGCATTTTGGATTATGCACAAACTCATGTCAGCCGGCATACCATCAAGAATCGTCCACCTAATTAAATTTTACCTCTAGGACAGACACATACAAGTCAAAATAAATGGAACAGTTTCAAGTCAGCGACGGATCTCTGCGGTAGTTCCCCAAGGTTCCCTGCTGGCACCGATCTTATTCTCGATATATATGGCAGACATCCCGCACAACCCAATGACATCCATCTTAACACTCTATGCGGATGACGTAGCAGTACTTGCCAGATCTCTACAACCACATCTCGTCACTAAAAAACCGCAAGAAAGCTTACTAAAACTAGAACAATGGTTCTCCAAATGAAGATTACAAGTGAATCCCCAAAAGAGTATAGCAATACTTTTCACCAGAAGATTGGCAACTTCCAAGGGGGACCTTTATCTATTCAACACCAAAATCCTCTGGCAAACAGAAACAAAATATCTTGGGGTAATTCTAGACAAAATATTAATGTTCAACCCACACATCAAAGCCTTATGCGTGAAAGCATATAAAACTATCACACAACTTTACCCTCTAATAAATAGAAAAAGCAAGCTAAATACCAGAATCAAAGTACTCCTCTACCAGCTGACGATCCGCCCCATAGTGACAAATGCATCTCAAGCCTGCATCCCCAGGCTACAGAGAGTGCAAAATAAGTGTTTGCACATGATCCTGGCTGCATCGTGGTTTGTAAGAAACGTCCAACTGCATAGATACAAACATATTTTACATCTACTCCTTCCTACAAACTCAGCAGAAAAATTCTTCTCAAAGATCTCTACACACCCCAACGATCTAATTAAACAGACAGCAAACTATGACGAAAATGACCTCATCAAATGCAAGAGGCCAAAAGCCATCCTAAATACTAGCAACAACGATTAATCTCCGCCCCCCCCGGGAGAGCTCACAGCTCATAAATATTTCCTCTTCAATTCGTCCCTATCAGACAACGAGGAATAAAAAAGTATATTACTTCACCCTCCTGGACAGTGATGTTATCGTTACACGAGGCTTTTTTGTTCCTGATCTCCTGGTGTTGGTCTCTCGGTGTCTTGAACTGGAGAAGGGTGGCAGCGTCTCCACTCCGGAGGTTTTGATCGAGGGATTTCATCGAAGTCCGTAGTCCCGTGGAGCAAGTATAGGCCCAGCTGTCCCCAGAAAGCCAGAGAGGAACCTATGGAATTTTCGATCAAGGAGAAAGAGATTCCTGAACATCAATTAATGTGATGAACGTTCAAGATAGATAAGTAGAATTTATTAAATTTGTTAGCTATGGATGAAAGGATTTGTGCCGCGTTGTGATTTAGAGGAGAGAACATTAATAGTATTATAAAGAACTGACCTGTAGTGATCTTGAGATAAATACCGTAAATTTACTGTCTCCTTACGGAATCGAATTGTAATATGTGTTTAGAGAGTGTTATGGTAAAATTCAGAGTAAAAAGTGATATTAATAAAAAATTGTAAAAGACAATGATGCTATCTAGAGTGGCTTAGTTGTGACTGGATTGAAAAAATTATTGCTGTGAATAACATACCTAGTTAGAGTGTTTGTTTGTTGATAAGATTGATATTGCTAATATAAAAATAATCAGTTTGGGTATCTGTATGTTGTTAGAGTGTTTTAATGTTAACCTAATTGTTAGGAACTCTCTTTGAATGAGAGCTAAACTAACATGTACTGTATATATATACTGTATATAATTATAGTGTTCAATAAACATTGCTTTTGAATCCAATTAAGACTATCTATAATTTGGAATACGATGCACCTCTTATAAAACTTAATACGAACCTAGATGGGAAATTAGAAATAAGAGATTTTGGCCACGTCTGCAAGGTCAAGTTATCACTTAAGTACAGTCTGGAGATCGCCTCTTGATTGACATAGTTTATTTAATCTAAAAGCCCTAAGTGGCGCAGCAATAAAAAATAAATTCTTAGTGCCTTAAGAGAGGTTTATCTCAGATACTCTGATACTCTGGTATTGGCTCGACCCTGAGGCCAATTCAGTTGTTTTTCGGAGGTACCACGTGATACCTGAGAAAGAGTCTTACGAGTATTTGTACGATAGACTAAAAGGTACATATATTAGAAGGAAGTCGACACAACCTAAGTGCATCAGAAGACGAATATATAAATCCGACAGTATTGGAGTCCCCGAAGAGAGAGCATTCTAATTTGGTGAAATTTTGCAATAGAAATTTAGTAATAACTGAACTTATCGTATTTTAATATCATGCAATTTTTGAGAGTGTAGATAACAAATTGGTGATGATGAGAATGTATGATAAAAGGCTACAGTATGTAAATATTTTGTTCGAAACAAGACCAACTTTCGAGAATAAAAAAAAGAGTTTGCCACTCCTTTCTGAGAAAGATTGTCTCAGCTGGCCCTTTTGTTCTTCATTATTCTCAAAATTCAAACAATGATTTTTGCATAAGGACCAAGCAACATTAATAATTAGAATCTGTATTTTAGCATAATGTTGATATCAAAATATTCACGCGAAACTGTATTATGTATTTTTATAACGGTTATAATTATTTATTAAATAGATTACAAATGAATATAAAAGTTACCCTCCAGTTTCTTCTTGAGGAGCATATCGACACCGAACTGATCTACTTCTTTTACATTCACCTGTCTCGTTGTCTGGCTGCACTGTGTTAACATAAGGTGGTTCCTCTAAGAAAGTGACTTTTAAGTTAAATTTTTCCGGAACTCCTAAAGGACGTACTAGAGAACCTCCTGGCCAGACAATGTCATTAATATACAGTCCTTTGGCTGTCCATGTTCCTATCTTTAAAATAGAAAATAAAACATCAGAGACAACTCTGAAACACTTCACATTACAGCAAAACGTTTATATTTACTAGCCATTTCATAATATTACATTCTGATAGTTACTTCAAAATTTAATAATTATTGAATAATTAATAATGGCTTGAACTTCATAATTTTTAAATCATGAAATGAAATTAGTTACGAAATACAAATTATGAATGTAATTAAATAGAATGAATGAAGTGACGATTTCTTTAGTTTGAAAGACAAGGAATTAGAAAAAAAATACCAAGATTCATTTTGGTCTTTAAATTATAAAAAAGTTATGTACCCATCCTTAATTACTAGGAGAGGTTACACTTCCCTCCCCCTCTTGTACACACACACACACACACACACACACACACACACACACACACACACACACACACACACACACACACACACACACACACACACACACACGCACGCACGCACGCACGCACGCACACAAATTTCTGGAAAAAGTGTCAAAAATAAAGTTGCTTATCTAAATGTGTGAAACCAATAAAAGTTTCATATAGCTCCAGAAATATGCAGAAATTATGGATGACTTCGCTTTGTAGGAATAACATTTCTAAAAATCTTATATTATTTACCTCAATAAGAGGTAAGACATGAACGCAAAGTTTTCTACAACATTTTGAAAATATTAAGAGGAGTTATTATTAAGTTCGTATTTCATTAAACTCGTATAAGTAAATTTTAATATATCTTAAAACCATGGAATATTTAATCCATAAATTATGTCATTGCCATTGGTGAGCTGAGAGTAAGATAATCCAGAACTCTAGAGAGAGAGAGAGAGAGAAACTTTTATAAGTCACTTTTCGTCACCAGCAGGTGTCATTCTATTTATAATATACGAATTAAAGGTAAAAAGTATGCTTTTTTAAATAACAATGCACTATAATAAATTCTTGTCATTTGTTAATGGTGCATTCTTTATTATCGTTGGCATTTGTTTCTAAAATTTATTAGAATCATAATTAGGAATTCTCAAGATAACTGACTGATTCAAAATCTAACATTTGATTTGAAAATGCACTTTGAAATAATGCAAATAACAGAATTAAGTTAATATTGAATTTAAAAAAAGAAAAACTCCCTTCTATTTCCAGATCAATATTCTAACATCACACTTATGATCAGGCCTAGGAGAACAGTCTTAGTTTTGGCTCAGATGACTGGAATTATTAATCCTTTCTTGGAACATTGGACTTGTAAGAAAATGTGTATCCGGCAGCCGGCTGGAAAATAGTCTGAACATTTCTTAAAAATGCGCATTAAGCAGCAGTGGATGTTTCAAAACTTTTGATCCAGTATCTCTTGAACAACTATTCGAATCGACTAAGCATATTTAAACTGAAATATATAACTATAATTACTTTTCTTATTACAGTCTTAAAGTATCTTGAAAAAGTTCCTTGTTTAGTCAATAGTGGAGGACTTCTAATTATCTAATTCTTAGCTATCCGAGACAAAAGTAATATAAATTTCCGATCTTTCAAATAAATGAATGGAAATCATATTAAAAAGAAACAGATACATGGAAATATCTCCTTAACTGACATTTTACGCTATTTTGAACTTCTTCGTTGAAAACATTATTCTTTTAGTATAAAGTATTTCGAAGTAAATTTTATATATCCGTGAACCATCTGAAATGATCATTTAAAGTCTTTACTATTTAAATATATTTCATAAAGTGGGTGAGTCATGGCTCTTATTGTTGATCTACAGTTTGCAAAGAAACACTATAAATAAAATAATTCAACGTGCATTGCTGAAGAATATCTTGTCCATCATACTACAAGAAAGATGTTTAAATATTATAGCCGGTTCCAATATGAGTAGCCATAATAATAACAATAAGATGCAGACAAGAAAAAGTTTTAAGAAAAGCATTGCATCGCTATGAATACTCACGTAAAGAAATAAAGCTACTATTTGCTGATTGTGAATATATGAAACAAAAGAGACTCTGGCAATGCACCTAATATATGCAATAAGAATTCACAACCTTGAAAAACAAATGAACATTCATCGATTTGTCAAATCAGTTGCAAATAAGTGGGAATAGCATGTTGGGGATCTTCATAGCGCATTTGTTTATACACTGAAAAGAGGAAAAAAGCGCTTCCTTTTATTAAACTATTTCAGATGAGCAAAGCTCCACTGAAAACAAAAGATCTCACTTACAGCTCATGTTTCTGGGGAAAATGACATTTTTTTTAATTATAATTTCAAATTTTGAAAAACAAAAAAGGAAAACAAAAATGAAGCAAGTCTTTAAATAATGGGTACTTGCTCTTTGCTGATTCCTTATTTATTTTTTCATGTCTGAAATATTTTCAGAGGCAAAACGGATGGGTATTTGCTAAACACTGTAGAAAAAGAACAAAAATACATATGAGAAAATATGATAAAATTAATATGCATTTTTTTCATATTAATTTTTCAGTGGAAGTTATAGTTATGCTATACCAAATTGGGTAGTAAAATTTTAATTATCTCGCATGACTGGCAAACCGGCCTTGAGAACTCAACACTACTGATATATGATACACCGCGCGTAGGCTGACCACCTTATCCTCTGAAAGGTTTGAGGTCCGATGATTAATAAACCCTCGACACCGCAAGGGAAAAGGAAGACGAGATGAGATTAAGTATATATTATAATAAATATTATAACGTAAAGAATTTTAGCGATTTAATTGTTTTGTGCACATGCTTTACACATTCACTTGTTAGATCCTGAGTTGTCAAGAGTTACCGACTCTTACGCAGTACATCACAGGTTTTTGTCAGTTAGTTTACAATTGATACTCATGCACTACAGAAGCGTGTTTTCTTTATCGTTTGCGAAAATTTAGCCTTGTTTCTACATTTAGAACCATTCTTTACAGTTCAAAAGAAAATGATCAAAACAAAAACAGAAGTGATAATCAGCATGATTCCAATGAACACTGGGGAAATGAGTTTTTTCTTTATAGCAAATCCATCAGGAAAACTGCTGTGCATTGTTCATATATGTGAACAGATATATGAAAAAATTGGAATATGGAATGTAAGACGTCGGTCACCCCCTGCATTAGACATTTAACGAATCTACAAGCTGCTGACTATATACTATTATCATAGATTTACTGTGAACGGAATGGCATGTTTAATAAGAATCATGTGGTATTTGCTATTCGTGAAAAGTAAACTTAATTGGAAAAGGAATATTCACTGAGAATATTAGCAAAAAAATTGCAATCAACAGAGGAATATCACAAAAAATGAAAGACAACCAACTAAGCAAAATTACCAAAATTAGATCTGCTATCTTTCCATAATATTGGATCTCTTACGAAATTAAATGAGACAAGGGAAGCAAATGTTAAACTTGGAAGTATGAATATGAGAACATCTATGAAGAAGAAACGCTAATACTAGAAACGAATATCACAATGAAAATGCATAGCTATATCAAATGAACTGAAACAGGTGTCATTGTGGGCAAGAGACAAAACGTGGGTTATTATAATATGTTGGTTAGTGAACAGTGATATGAAAGCCCCTTTTCCCAGGTGGGGAAAACATTCAAATATGCATACTTCTTTACACTAAATGGAATTCAGTGCATTATACTTTTTTTTCTGATGAGCAAATGCACTGCTCATATGAAATTTAACAGATCACATTTGGAGCTGGGGGAATCATTCTGGTGGGATTTAAGACAGAGACAAGTTTTATGCACACCACAGTACTTGATCGCACGAAGGAAGACTTGCTTTCGAATCTCTAGTCGGCAACAAGAATAAATTTTTCTAAGCCTTTTTCGACCTGTTCCCGAGTTAATCGATCTCTGTCACGGGTAAGCAGATTTTTTCTCCCAGAAACTGTGGTTTTTCGTCCCGTAAACTCAAGAAAATCGACGGTAGAACCCACATTATTTCATACATTAAAAATATTGTGTTAGGGTTAGGGACCACGAGATGGTGACACTTGTTGAGCCATCTCTGCACTGCATACCGCTTAATTAATGATAGTCTTGGGCCAGCTATCTCTGATTGGGTACCTGTGGAGATTGAACTGTCCACTCAGTCTGCAAAAGTCAGATAAGGCTAAAACGGCCACGCCTACTCCCTATACGGGAATAAAAATGCGTTATCTGATTTTTTTAATATTTCATGCAAGAAGATATGGTGGCACTTTAAACCGAATTTATCACCACTTGGGGATATGAGGAGGGCCAGTTGTTCGCTGACGTGTTCAGAGAGAATGCGTGTTTGTTGTCTGTAGGTACCATCCTGTCGTCTGGAGAGGAATTGGTAAAGGAAGGGGGAAGATCAGAGAAGTGGGAAAGGTAAAGAGGTGATAGGCTGAGAGAGGTACGTGTTCGTTGTCCCCTAGGTATTTCCTCTCGTGTCTCGGGAGAATAGTTGGGTGAGTAGTTGTGTTAATGTTGTTTCTTTATGTTGTGGTTCAAGTCGGTATTAAATATCAAGTCTATCTATTATCAAGTCTCATGTTTTTGTAGGGAATGAGTTAGTTACTTTTTTTTCGTACATACATTCATGTTTAGTTATTTTAATACCCAGTTAGACTGAATTGATGTTTTGGTAAAACAAATATCATTTTTGGCTTTTGCATTTCTTGCGGAAGATGGTTTAATAAGTATAATCTTTTTGTGTGGTGGGAGAATAGTTGGGTTTTCATTTGCGCTAGAGTTTGTTCTTTATGTTTTGGTTTGAGTGAGTGTGTTGTTCTTTTGCTTTTTTTGAAAGGGATGGTTAATTATTTTTGTTTTTAAATATATTTTTCTTTGTTTATTTTAATGCTCAATTAGAACTGCACTGATGATTTGGATAAACAAACATCACTCTTGGGTTTTGCATTTCTTCCAAAAGATGGTTTAGTTCTTTCTAACTTTCATTGTTGTCTTGAAGATTTTTCTGCCTGTGGGATTGAATATTCAATTATAAGTTTTATATATTTTATTCACGATCAGATCCACTGGTTTTTAATTTCTTGAGTATTTAATGATTTTATATTGTAACATTGATGGCCGAACTTATGCAAGAAATTAAACAGTGGAAAATACAGAACTAAGTTCAAATTACAACAGGAAAAAAAAGGAAAACTAAACACACATTACAGGAACAAAAAAGCATGAAATAGACATTTTTCTACTCAATCTTCACACGGGAAGGTGAAGAGTAGTTACTTTTCGAATTGGGTATCCATTAACCTCTTCATAAAAAATATATCTAAAATAAACCATCTGGCGCAACAATGGAATTTCGTTTGCTGTGAAATTTTTAAAGTAAAATCACAAGCGAAATAGTTATAAAAAATGATTACAATAAAAAAGAGTCCTTTCAATTGTGTAGTAACCTACTAATCAGAAATATTGACTTTTTTGGAAAATAAAGTGCAATTCATTTTACTTATCAAAGTGAACAAATTAATGAGCACACACACACAAAAAAAAACAATTTATATTAATAGCTTGGAATAACGCTTTCTCCCCATATTGGAGAAGTTTTGCTTGTCCAAACATGTAGACAAAACTACATTAGCTGTTAAAAGATGATCCAAAGAGGGATAGTGCCATGTAAAGCAGCAGGTGGGTGATAAATTATTTCTACACAGCTATCCATGCAAGTGAAGTGACGTAGTTTTACTACTCTTTGCTCACTTTCAGAAATCTCCCTTTAGCTCAGTCGAGACGAGAGAGAGTGGAGGTACCCACCAATACGTCTACTACTAAAAGACATCCAAGGAAGTGCGAGTACATATGACAGAAAAGCAGGGATGAGAATTCACAAAGTATGCAAATATTATTCCTAATTGAAATTTGAAGTATACTTCTAAATAGTCAGTCACTGTAGTAGTTATGAAGAAGGATTTTGTGGAAAAGATACGCAGTATTTTATTACATTTTGTAACATGATAAATTAAGAACATGCAGTTTTGTTTTTTTAAACATCGATATATTCATGTAGCAATGATGCGTTTCTCTTCAGTAGAGCTAAAATAAAATTCAATGTGGGTATTATTTCCTAATTTTATACAAGGGAGAGAATCATTTTTTCACTCTCCTGCAATCATGTCTGTCTTGCTCAGTGGCGTCGGTGTGGTTTTTTATGGAAGTAATGTTTCATGGATTAAGTTTTGAGAGTCAATTTCAATATTTCCTTTTGCTCTTTTTGAATGTCTGAGTTTTCGTACTTGTGTAGGGTGAGTCAGAATTAATTCCCTTGATGAAAAGTTTTTTGAGTTTGTTTCTTGGTGGTCTTGGTTTTATTTTTTTAAAGATGTATTATTGTTTATTTTCGTTTAGAAAGTAGATTTGAAATAATAACAGCGTACATGTGACCATGAACTTTATTACTGCAGATATACTGAAGTAATTACAACAAAATGTGAATATCGTGCAGCGATATACCGAAGAAACAACAAATACCACTGCAGTCATACATAATTCTAATACTTGCACGATGTCAGTATGTATTATCTTCAAAATTGTTCATATTATAAGGAAAAGGTGAGAACTTTGTAATATTCAGTTTTTTTGTCAATTTAGTAAAGTTCTCATCGATAAAATAAATATTTGATTCTTACTTTTTATTTATTTATTTACTCTACTTAATTTAGAAGATGCATTTTCAAACTAAAACGTCACGACCTTGTAATTCATCTATACTATTTGCATATAAAATTACAACTTATTTTAATGCAAATCGGTGTCCAAACACAGATATTGATGACTGTAATGAGATATACTGCCACACATATATTATTTTATATTTCAAGTTGGAGAAAATCTGATTACATTCATAATCACACTACCTTGCTTCTGGTATATTCGTAATTCAAAGGAAGCACATATTTCTTGGAAAGTTAATGACTTTCCAAAAAAGTAGGTTTTTTTTTGTTTCCTCTTTGGAATTTTGAATTTCCTTAGCAACATTTACAAAGACACCCTCAGTACATTCTGCTGATTTTAAACATGACGAAACCTATAAAACATTAATCACACATTCAGCATTTTCATTTACACACCATATTAGTGCAATAATCTTTATTTTAAATAAAAATTGTGATTAACTTACCTTAACCCAATGTCTTTCGTTATCCAGATTGCTGATATCTAATTCAACAGACTTTAATGTTCCATCAGGATGGAATTCCACCTTCGACTTTTCTTGTTTTCTTTCAAAGTTCACATTCCTCAAATACCTGAGGATGGCATTGTTAAAATGAAAAGATCTCACGATTTTTATCCAGAAAGACTCCTAATTTATCTGTTAAATGTATAATTAATAAATCTTATATTTATCATTATGTAATAATTTTTACTATGTTAATCCCACATTTAATTCATTATGGATATATTTCCGACACATGATGTCTTCACTACGTAGTCATCATCTCATGAGATATGATTAATATACACTGC
Source organism: Typopeltis vanoorti (assembly GCF_054136105.1). Classification (NCBI taxonomy): domain Eukaryota; kingdom Metazoa; phylum Arthropoda; class Arachnida; order Uropygi; family Thelyphonidae; genus Typopeltis; species Typopeltis vanoorti. The sequence goes on along the minus strand of NC_143557.1, from coordinate 28,289,925 downwards.
CCTATAAAACCTGTTACATAAATCAAACCCATGAAACTCTTATTTCATTAATATGAATTATTTATATGACTCTATTCGGTTAAGAATTAAAAGCTTACATATGCTAAAATTAAATATATAGCAATATTAATTCTAGGATGCCTATTACCGTTGCACTCTTAAACCCATGAAACTCTTATTTCATTAATATGAATTATTTATATGACTCTATTCGGTTAAGAATTAAAAGCTTACATATGCTAAAATTAAATATATAGCAATATTAATTCTAGGATGCCTATTACCGTTGCGATAATCAATTGCGATTGGGTGTACAGTATGTGTACGTGTTCAACATGATTGCATCATATGAGAAGAATTCAGAATATGACTGATAGGCCCAAGATCGCATCATGCAGGAGTTTAACTGAAAATATTGTCTATAACCTAAAGACATAAACTATCAAATCATGGTGGAATTTCAACCGCCAGCCTAACAAAGCTACCAACACGCTTGTATTTCATATCGATGAGGTCTTGATGAATGAAGGAATAATTCCAGAATATTCAGGTAAAGTTTATTTACTTATTGATTAATGTGTTTGATTTAAGGGAGATTTACTCATCTAGAGTGCACAAGGATTTATTTTTAACTAGTAAAAGAGAAGCTTTTGACAGAAACTATTTGGATCAATCATTTGGAGTCATTTCCAGTAATTATCTTCATTGGATGATCCATTCAAGCATACATTCAAGATTTTAAGTGCAGATGTAATTTGATTGTTAGCAGTTACAATTAAGTTACAATTAAGTGCAGCTGGTTTGTTAAATCTACAGCGTATGTAACTATGAAGCCAATTACTGTAGTAAACAGTTTTTTTTTTTTTTTTTGAGAGAGAGAGAATTCTCCAACTAAAAATGTAAGAATGAAAACAAATTTATTTGTTTCAAATTAACAACTAGTATTGTTTATTTATTTTTGTTTATTTCCATGAACGATTTTGTATAGTAATGAAAGAAAATCTCTGGTATACTGTGATAACAATGAATACTTATTTAGTATAAGTTAATATATGTATTAGTATTTTATAAAATTATAAAATACTAATATGTATTTTAATACTTATATTTAAATTTGTATATTCAACTTATACTTAATATGTATTTGAATATTTAGTTAGATTCATATGTACCTATTTGTGCTTATATAAATTTAGAGTTTCTTTAAGGAAAAAAATACGTTTTACTAATTAAATCATTGTAGTTAAAAGAGGGACAGAAGGAATGTAAAAACAAAAAAAAGTAAAATCAACGAATTTTGTTAGCCAAAAAATTACTTTCTTCAGGCTTATAAGACAAAACTTACAAAAAAGTGAAAGAAAAATGGTGCATGTCGAGATAGATTAAAAGAACTGGTCACAATATAATTTTTGAAATATTCAAGTATCATGTTGTAAATGGTAGGTTTGTAATAAGAGAGTAAAATTTTGTATAGCTGCATTTTTTTCAGATTTTCTATCAGAATATTGTCATCGACTTCACGTGTTAAAATACAATAACTTAAAAGAGACTAGAGTAAACGAGATGTAAACAATTGGATTATCTGAAAAGCAACTACCATACGTCATCGAAAGCAGACTTTCCTGTGCTATTCACGGTGTTTTATCTTCAATGTTTAAGGTTTTTTCCTTTTATTAAAACACCTGAATAAGGCTGTAAAAACCCAAAAGTAGTCGTTTTATACTATTAAACATTTTTCCTTTTTATTCGGTTTTTGTCATTCAATTCCTTTAAAAAAATAATATTAAAAAAATAAAAATAAAAAATATATATATATAATTTCTACACAGCTATCCATGCAAGTGAAGTGATGTAGTTTTACTACTCTGTGCTCACTTACAGAAATCTCCCGTTAGCTATGTTCAGACGAGAGAGAGCTTAGTGGCTGTGCGCTTCACAACCATATGCCTGGAGAAGTAGTATCCTAGGTTCGATTCCCGTTAGAGACGTGAAGAGCTGAAAGATCTTCCTCAGCCATAGCCAAGTTAGCCAGTCTTGGTTGTGGACAGTAGAGTTTTTCCCCCAGTTTATCCTGGGGGTTTTCATCCCACAGTCGGGCAAACCGGACCCGTGAACACACAGGATACAGCCATAGGATATAGTACGGCAAGGAATACAACGGGAAACCACCTTGCTCATAGTCACTTCCCTAGTATGGTAGCATAGCTTCCCTTTCCATCCGTATGGATTAAAGGAAATTAATCATCATATATATATATTTTTTTTAATTAAAAACTTGAATAAAATAAGATAAACGAAAGAATTCACTTACTGTAAAGCAAAGTTGCTCGACTTGCTAACAATTTCGATATGGTTAACGAGTATATAGAGACGTTTATTTCAAAATACGTATAAAGTCAAGCATCAAAGACACATGAGTATGCTTTCAGGCTTTTGCAATTGTCTAACACTCTCACATTCGCACATCAGCAAGACTCCCATTTGTTCATTGCAATTCTAATTTCTTACCATACACTTGCATAATAATGCATATAGAAAAGCAACCTGTAAATTCTGAATACCAGGCTTATTAAATAAGCGTCCATACAATATAAACAACATAATATCATATGCTGTCCTAAAAGAGAGCTATATGGTCCTTTCATTCAACACCCAGCATGGTGCTGAATAAAACAATGCTTGATATTAAAGTAGCCCAATTCTATAAAAACTATTAGTATACTCGAATGGCACCTAAAACATCTTCATATTACCCAAACATTGGCTTCGAAAGATAATAAAATAAACATTATATGTCTTGGTAAGTTTATTGTACTTACTATATGAATATAGATATGTAACGTATACATATATGAAATGTATTGGTATATACAATATAAATGTGTATGAATATGCAGTATACGTAAAGTTATCAACTAACCTCATAATATTACTATTTAAAACGTAAGAACATAAGAATATTATGATATAATATACTAAAATATAACGTGATAATATTGCTATGTAAAATGAAAATATAATGTAAAAAAATGTTATTATAAATTATGCAAACAGTATGTTTGTATAATATCGATGCCAATGTTGTATGAAAAAGGAATATAATTATATAAGTAAAGTGAATGTTATATCCAGCATTATTTCGAAGCCGAATATAGAAACTATGCAAATTTCTTAAAAATAAGTTAACCAGAGAGCTTACAGGATACAATCACTAGCATTCACGTGTTGCCTTAGCAGAAACTACTTAGAAAACATAGGTGTTTCCCAATCGTCTATAATAGTAGTCCGGTCATTGTGAAGAAGATTAAGATCAAGAAAAGATAAGGATTCATGATATCATGAGTATGGAATGTTTGGAATTTTGCTGGGGGCCACATCTGCCAGTGACGTTACATTCTGTGTTTTGATTTGTGTATGGAATTCTGGGTAATTGTTCACATATGGAATTGTGAGTGATGGTTAGAGATAAGACAGAGTATGGAATCCTTGGAATTTCCCTGAGGGACACATGTCAGTGACATCACGTTGCATGTCACGTTCACATATCGAATTCCAGGTAATGGTTAGAGTATGGAATTCTGACAAGATTGAGTTGTAGTAAGATAAATATTAGATAAGTGATGTCCCATTGTGTGTTTGGTTTGACTTTGTACTTGTGGGTAATGGTCAGAGCATGGAATTCTGGGATGTGGCTGTGTTTGTCATTCACATGAGATGAGTTTTTTGTTTGCATGTCGTATTATGGGTAATGATTAGAGATTGAAATTCTGGAAGGATATTTGGTCAAGTGTTGGAGTGTTTGGCTCGATTGTGGAACTATGGGGAACTGTTTGTCAATATTGGATGAAAACCGATTATTATTTTAGAAGATACGTACATTGTGATGGGATTATTCAGGACCACTTGGGAAAAGTTAATCAGGAAGTGGTCTGATATCCTCGCCTACTTGCAAAGAAGAGTAGACTATGAATTAGACTTCCGATACTGTTATATTCTCAAATGCCATGATAGTGAACTAATTGTCGATGATAAAGGAGCTGGTGGAAGTAACTTTTTCTCTGTTAATTGTGAAGAAGCTGAGGGAATTTCACCAAAAATCTACTACTTTGATAATCATTTACTATTTTTGGAAACTGAATTACCATGTATTTACATAATGGGAAAAATTATCGCTAACCATCTACATTCCTCAATGGTAACATTAGACCATCAAGATTATATTCAATTCGATGAAGATTCTATATTTTGGGACATTTACGAACATTATACAAAGACTGCTTGTGTGTATCTCATGACAAAGGAACACATGAAAAGTTTAGGGAATCAGAGTGTCATATCTAGGCTAACATCTTATCAGATGTATGGAGCTGCATTTTCTATGGTGTCCGATCTTAAGAATCTTTTGTGTGACCAGATAATTTGATGTAATGTAATCAAGAAACAGTAAGTAATGCACATTTTCTTTATTGAAACTCATTGGAAAATGTTCAGTGTGTAAATTAATCTTGTGAAATATTTGTAGGTAATTATATGTTCGAATTTTTCTCTGTGAATATAGTTATAAATAATATTTCAGCAAAATAAAATGTGCATTTGTAAACTTAAATGAACAAAAGTTTTGTGTTGTTGATGTGTTTTTCACAGTGAAATTTTTCTCAGTTATTCTGTTTAGAACTTGATATATAAAACCATAACTTTATATCTTAATGCAATTCTGTTTAATTATTGTAAAAAATCAAAAACAATTAATTAGAGAATTATTAGTTACTTTCGTAAAAAGTAATGAACTTTTAAGGCCTAGAAAACTACATCTTCACAAAGACTATATATGTAAAAATCGGTGACAAAAATTTCTTTAAGCAGAATCATTAACAGATCATAATACATCATAACACAAGAAAAGTAAATCTAAAAAAATAAATAAATAATATCACTCTGGTGAAATTAATGCCTGGAATTGGAAAAACTGGGGAAAGCTGTTATGCTGTTATTAATTATTTTAAAAAATTGTCTAATGATACATATTAACATTGTTTGTGTTATCTGTAAACATATTGTCCATATACTGAAAAACAGAACTGATAATCTCAATTACAATGTTGGTGTCATTAGCATTACAGAAGGACCACAAATAAACATCAAAAGGGAGGATATGAGTCATGATTAGACACCGTTCACTTTTGCACTCACTTTAAGGTTTTAAATGTTTGGAACTTTTTAACATAGAAATTAACAAAGTATACTACAGAGCTAACATTCATTTGAAATAATAAGAAATAACTATTAATTGTGCTGCAAAAGAAGTTTCTAATAAGAAAATGCTAATGCAGAGTCCAAACCTTGTTTGTCTCATATTCTTTAGTTAAACTTACTAAAGTTAAAGACAGATACGACATTTTTGAAAAAAAATTAAATTAAATTAAATTGAATTTCAACTACAGAAATTTTATTTAATCTAATATCCTTTGAAGCACAAGGAATCGGAGGTAAAATTAATAGCCAGAATAAACAACAAGTTCTTCCCAACAATTTTGCAAGCAAAAGCAATTTCTGTATGTCAATTAATTAGACATAAAGAAGTAGATTTTGAAAAGCATATTTTGAATTTTTAAAGTAAAATAGAGAAAACCAACCAAGAAAATTGAAAAAAAAATATAGAGAAGCATATCGAAAGCCCATATTGGGTGATGCAAATTTACAGGTTGGGTATTCCAAATGATGAAAACAATATGGGTGTGAATGTCAAAAGTTTGAAAAGCTCATGAATTTCTTGTTTGCTGTGATCAAAAATATTTATTTGAAAGTAAAAATTTTATTTTTGTTTATGCTCGACATTGATGTCGCATATCGTTTTCAAGAAATATGGTAACTCTACTTTCAGACACTTGTTAAGTTTAAGTCTTAATTTCTGTTTAGTTATCAATGTGAAAAAAAAATACGAGTGCAAAAAGCAGTTTCAGTATGTCAATGAAATATACATAAAAAGCAGATTATTTTGAAAAGCATACTTTGAATTTTTTTGAGAAATCTATCTATTATTAAGAAATGTGGGAAAGCAGGCTAAAAGCTACAGAGCAGTTTTCATGAATACAGTGAAGTCAGGATTTTGAGCTTCAGTGGTCATATGCTGATGCATTCTCAGAATTTGTTAATTCCACATCTCGACTTCGGAAAAATCAATTGTTGAAATACACAACTCTTTGCTGAGGTTTCACTTATAAAAATACTACTGCAAGGTTTAAAGTAAAATAGAGAAAAACAACCAATCTAGTTGAAAAAAATATATAGAAGTATATACAGGGTGTTCCAAAATTCACGCAAGAAGTAATTTTGATAGAAAACACAGGTTTTTAATTAAAAATTGCAATTTCTTATTGATTCATAAAGTATACAGTATAGGGTTGCATGGAGTAGCATACAGGTAAATGGCCTCCATGGCTTTGCTGGCACATATGCACTCCTTTGTCGAAATTTTCCATGATTCTTTTGCATAAATGTGGCTGAATTTCGTTGATCCAGCGCTCAATTTCCTCCTTCAAGGTGTGGGCTTGTTGGCATAAATCTTAGACTTCAAAAAACCCCAAAGAAAAAAGTCCAACAGCGTTAAGTCACATGATCTGAGCGGCCAGTTCTGATCACCAAAACGGGAAATTACATGACCAGGAAATGACTCATGCAGTAATTGAATTGTTTCTCAGGCTGTATGGCATGTGGCACCGTCTTGTTGAAATCACATGTCGTGCACATCCATATCTTGCAATTTAGGCACAAAAAACTGGATTATAATGTCGCGATAGCGAGCACCATTAACTGTTATTGCCTTACCAGCAGCATTTTCGAAGAAGAATGGACCGATGGTGCATCCAGCCCAAAATTCGCACCAGCCAGTGACACGTTGTGGATGCATTTGTTTCTCAACAATCACTCGTGGATTTTCTGAACCCCAAATGCGACAATTTTGTCGATTAACGAAGCCATCAAGATGAAAATGAGCCTCATCGCGGAAGATGATTTTTCGAAAAATAATCATCCACTTGTTGTTGTTCCATAATCCATTCAACGAACTCTCTTCGCTGTGTGTGGTCATTTTTAATAACCCTGAACTGTCAGCTGTCACGCTGTCTTTTTTTTCTCGTTGGCAACACTTTACCGCACAAATGGCGTTAAATTTAAATATTGCGTGAATTTTGGGACACCCTGTAGAAAGCCCGCATCGAGTGATGCAAATTTTTGGGTACAGTATTCCAAATGATGAAAACCATATGGGTGTCAATGTCAAAATTTTGAAAAGTTGATGAATTTCTTGCTTGCCATGATCGTAAATATTTATTTGAAGGTAAACATTTTATTTTCTTTACAATTATTTTTTTTTATGGTCGACATTGATTTCGCATATTGTTTTTAAGAAATATGGTATCCCTACTTTAAGACACTTGTTAAGTTTATAGTCTTAATTTCTGTTTAGTGAAAAATGTGAAAAAAATTTACCAGTGTAAATTATGAAGTCTTAGTGCAATCTGTCAGACCACCGTGTGAAAATTAACAGAAGGGGATAGTGGAAACTTTACATCCAATGCTTGTTTGTCTCATTTCCATACAGTCAACACTTTCTAAAGCAAAAGAAAAATATGATAGTCTAAAGTATAATCTTTGGAAGTTGTAACAGAGGAATTAAGTTGAAATTGTAGTACCAGACCTGATATTTAGTTTTTTAACTCAAATAAATAGTTATTTATTTGAGTTAAAAAAATCACTACTGTGAAATTAATGCCGGGAAAGGGAAAAAACCATAATACCGCACTCGAACAAAAAAACAAACTCATCTCACTTGTCAGGATTACATACTCTAATCATCACCCAGAATTCCACACACAGGAAGACGCACATACCCACAACAATAACGTACCTTTTTCACTTCAACTCAATGATGTCACATTGAACAGAAACCTATAAGGAAAAATAATCACGTGCCTTTTCAGTTTTGATTTTACTGATTTTACTGATTACATGCCTTTTGATTTACTGCTATTCGTTCTTTCAGGCTGCAGATTGTCTTTGTGTGCGTGTGTGTGAGTGGTGCTGTACTATACTGTTTGATGTATCCTGTAACGTAAAAAAAAGGAGTGAACCCAAAACCCTTTGGAATTTTTCTTTCTTCAGGAAAATTACAAGAGATCCAAATCCTGTGAAATATTTCTAGGTAATAACATGTTTTAATTTTTCATTGTGAATATACTTGTAAATAATATCTCATTCAAATAAATATGCATTTGTAAACTTAAATGATCAATTAAGGTATTGTTGATGTGTTCTCCATATTTAAAAAATATTTATTCTGCTAAGAATTAGTAATAAAGGTAACATTAATTAGTTTTAGAAAATGTGATCATGAAAGAAAAAAATGTATGTTTGAGGGAGATATGGGGACCACCACTAATAGTCTGTAATTAATTATTTTAGAAAATGTCTAACTACAACCTATTCACAACAAAAACGTGAAAGGAAAAAAACAGTAAAACTGGGATTCTGGTAATTAATTATTTTAAAAATGTGAACATGAAAGAAAAAAAAATATGTGTGTGTTTTTGATTGGGGGTGAGGGGAACACCTCTGATATCCAGCAATTAATTATTTTAGAAAATGTAAACATGAAAGGAAAAAGTGTTTGTGTGTCTGTTTGAAGGGGGAGGGGGACACTATTGATATCCAATAGTTAATTATTTTAGAAAATATAAACATGAAAGAAAAAAATTAGGGGGGGACACCAGTGATAGCCAGTAACTGATTATTTTAGAAAATGTCTACTGGTATATTGACAAATATTTTCCCACAGTCCCACATTTGCGCCAAACACCCTAACATTTGGCCAAATATCCTCCCAGAATTTCAATCTCTAATCCCATAATACCACATGTGAACAAAAAGCTATCTCATATCAATGACAAATGCAGCCACATCCCAGAATTCCATACACGAACCAAAGCACACAACGTGATCACTGACACATGTGTCCCCAAGGGAAATTCCAAGGATTCCACACTCGATCTTATTTCTAACCACACCCACAATTCTATACGCGAACAATTATCCAGAATTCCATACATTAACCAAAAGGCACAACGTGATGTCACTCGCATATGTTCCCCCAGCATAATTCCAAGCATTTGATACTCATGATGTCACTGATCTTAGCAAACAATGACCTCACGAATCATTATCTTATCTTGATCTTGATCGTGTTCAGAGTATTCCACCAATCACGGCATGAATCCTTATCTTGTTCTTGATCTTATTCAAAGTGTATGACCAGTCACGGCACGAATTCTTCGCTTATCTTGATCTTTGAGTTTTTAATGGCACTTGTGACATAATGATTAGAAATATATACACGTTTGCACAAGAATAATGTTTAATTTGCAAAATATTTCGGTCCAAATATCACAGACCATCTTCAGTAGCTACATAGAATAGTTTTAAAAAACAAAGTGTATTACGAACAATTGATTATTCACACATAGAGCGAGCCGTGTGATGTCATAAGTATTAGAAGAGTAAACATTTTAAAGTCATAATTAAAGAAATTAATTCGTAAATTCATATAATAATCTTAAATAACATTATACTGATATAGGGAATTTACAAAAAAAAATTAAGTTGGAAAAAATTAATTTGGGAAAGTTTAATCCTGATTAAACTTTCCCAAATTTTTGATATAGATATACAGTCATTACGATTCAAGTTAGGACGTTGAAGTAAGGCCTCCACACTATCTTTAAATAAACGTTCACATTTGTAACGACATCTGTGTTGGAGGAGAGTCTTGGACCAAAGGATGTTGTGGCTTGTTTCTAATCCATGCTGATCTAATCCAGATTTCCCAGGTTTGTTGTGTTGAATTGATGAATACTTTTTTCTATAGAACATCCAGTTTGTCCAAAGTAGGAAAGATTACAATTACAAGGAACTTGATACACATCAGGTAGAGAGAGGTTTGATCGCTTATCTTTAGATGAAGGAAAATGTGGATAATTTGTTAATAGGTGTATAAGTGGCTGTTAAATCATATTTCTTCAGAATTCTTGAAATTTGTTCTGAAATCCCAGAAATCTAAGGAATTGGAACTCGACGTATTGAATCTTTGCTGTTCTCTGTTAGATTATAAGAATCGAAAAGATGTTGTTTACTCTTTTCGGAGAAGCCATTTTGTTTCATGTGATGTTTGATAGTCGAAAGATCTTTCTGTAATAGAGGTTGATCAGTTATTTTTGGCTCGTCGGATTAAACATTTTATGATTCCTGTTTTTTGACAAGGATGATGAGCAGATTCTTTTTGAATATAACGACCTGTGAAAGTTGGTTTCCTGTAAACTGTTGTTGTAAGAATACCAGAAGGTGAACGGATGAGAAGGACGTCTAAAAAGAATAATCTAAAAAGGATAATAAAAAAGGAAAATTACCATGGAAATTGAAAAAGACAACAAGTTATCTTTTTCAATTTCCATGGTAATCTTTATACGAGGATGTAAGGAATTGATACTGCTTAAAAAGGAAGGTAAGGAGTCTCTGTTGTGAGGCCATGCAGCAAAGATGTCGTCTATATATCTAACCCAAAAGGATGGATGAGGGAATACAAATGAGAACAGGACTTCTTCTAGATGTTCTAAATAAAAGTTGGCAAGAGCAGTAGAGAGTGGACTTCCATGGCTGTTCCTTCCTCTTGGTTGTAAAATTTGTTTTGACATAAGAAATATCCAGAGTGCATTACGAAATCAAATAATCTTATAATATCTTGTGGGAAGATGTCAGCAAGTAATTCTAAAGTCTCTTTGAGAGGTACATTCGTATATAAAGATTCTATATCAAAGATAACCATAAGATCTGTAGGTTGTCAAGTGATGTTTTTCAATTTATTTAAGAAATCAGAAGAGTTTTTCAAAAAAGAGAATGAGTTGCCAATGTGTGATTTCAATACTTTAGATAGATATTTGCCTATGCGATAAGTAGGAGAATCAATAAATCCACTATAGGGCGAAGAGGAATATCTGTCTTGTGTATTTTTGGTAGACCATAAAACCTGGGAGGCCTTGCAAAATGAGTTTTTTGTCTTTCAATAGTGTCTACATCCAAACTCATGACCTCATCTAGCATGGAATTTAATATCTTCAGTTGTCTGTTGGTTGGATCGTTATTGAGTTTTTGGTATGTTGAGCGATCTCGAAGTAAAAGGGAAAGTTTTCTTCTATAGGTTGAATAGTCCATAATTACTGTCACTTTCCCCTTGTCAGCTTTAGTAATGATGAGGTGACTATTGTTTCTTAAGGAATGCATAGCTCAGCATGGATTAGAAACAAGCCAAAACATATTTTGGTCCAAGACTCTCCTCCTACAAACAGATGTCACTACAAATTTGAACATTTATTTACAGAAAGTGTGGAAGCCTTATTTCAACGTTTTACTTGAATCATAATGTCTGTATATCTATATCAAAAATTTGGGAAAGTTTAATCAGGATAACTCAATAATTTTTTTTTTGTAAATTTCCTATATTGGTCTAATGTTATTTAAGAATAATACATGAATTTCTGAATTAATATCTTTAATTATGACTTTAAAAATGTTTACTCTTCTAATACCTAGCGATATAACATCACGCTGCTCGTTCTATGTGTTAATGATCAATTGTTCGTATTCTACTTTGTTTTATAAAACTATTCCTATGTATCTACTGAAGACGGTCTGTAATATTCAGACCGAAATATTTGGCAAGTTAAACATTATTCTTGTGCAAACCTGTATATATTTCTTATCTTGAACTTGATCTTGTTCAGAGTGAACAGACCACTACTCAATATATATATTTGCTTTCTCTTAGTCAAATTTGATAAACAGCTGTCAGGCTAGTTTCACTGGCCCGAGAGCTGTTTCTAACTGGTTGGTTTTCCTCATAGACCAGGCACTTTATAAGTAAAGTGCCTCTTTAAATATTAGGCGATATCCCAGACTACTTTCTATGAGTAAACGAAGAATCGTCCAACGCAGCGTTGGCTCCACTCAGTGAGCAGAACAGCTCATATTCCAGGGTAAAGCACCCCCCTGATACAGTCCCAATAGAGACCCTGCCAGAAAATGCCAATCACCCAGAGACCCAAGGCAAAATTCTCCACTCACTCCACCAAAATCTTAAGTTCCCCCCTCAGCCAGAGCCCGATCCGGAAGAAGTAAATTGGGTTATATAAGTAAAGTCCTTTCTAAAAATTAGGGGATCCCCAGATCACTCTAAACAAGTGACCGAATGATCATCCAATGCAGTGTTGGTTTCACTCAGTCAAAGGCTCACCCTACCAGTAAGCAGAACCGCTCATATTATAAGGAAAAAGCATCACTGACTAGGCCCACATATAGGCCATCAGAAAGCACCAATGCTGGATACTCAAAATGCTTTCCTATTGTGTAAGTAATGAGCTTCTCTAAAAATGCTGCTATCCCTCATGCCACTCCCTAAGAGTGTACAAAGATTCGTCCAACTCCGAGTTCATTCCACTCATTGTCAGGCTCACCCTAACACTGAGCAGAACTACTTTATATTACAGGCACTATGACAGAAAACATCCCCAGAAATGATGAAATTGCTCTCTTAATGCAAAACTCTCTACTCACTTCCCTGTAATATTAAGCCCCCTCTGGGGAGCCAGATCGGAAGACACTGTATAAGTAAACGCCACTCTAAAAATTAGGCGATCCCCGAGACCACTCCAAATTAGTGACCGAAAGACCGTCCAAATCAGCAATGGTTCCACTCAGTGACAGGCTCAATCTACTACTGAGCAAAATCTCTTCAAAAGCATTCAGTGACAAGGTCCCTGACAGAAACCATACAGGAAAACATCAAACATGGAGACTCAAATTATTACCTTAAGGGAAACCTTAAGAGAGCAACATCTCTCGTTGAGTTCTGAGGAATATGAAATGTAAGAGAAATGTGCATTTTAAGTAGTCTTTAGTGTGGACTCCTTAAAAGACATAGGCACTACACAAGGGTGTATATATTTGCCTTTTATTAGTGCATCAAAGTTTCTGGCTGGTATCTGAAGAAACCCAACCATTTTGAAACAGATTGGTTCTCTTCATGCCAATGAAGCTTTAACGAAATGGACTAATAAAAGGCGAATATATAGACACTTGTGTAGCACCTATGTCTTTTAAATAGTCCACCCTAAGGGAATTTGGGGATGCCAAGGAATGTACTCCCACGTGCTCTCTGGTCAACTTACGAAACTTTCATAGGTTAGTAGTATGGGAGCAACTTCGGGCAAGATCAACATCAAGATAAGATAAGGAATCGTGACGTGATTGGTTGTTGAGATGATGACCTCATTGTGTGCATGACGTCATGAGTTTGGAATGTTTGGAATTTTTCTATGGGAGCCACTTCTGACAACATCAAGAAAAGATAAGGAATCATGTCGTGATTGGCTGTTCAGATGATGACATCATTGTATGTGTGGCAACATGAGTTTGGAATGTTTGTAATTTTTCCGGGGACCATCTGTGTGTGTGTGTGTGTGATGTCACGTTGTTTGTATTGTTCGCATATGGAATTATGGGTGATGGTTGGAGAAAAGGATTCGTATTGTGATTGGTGGGGCACTTTGAACAAGATCAAGATCAAGATAAGATAAGGAATCGTGTCGTGGATATCTGTTGGTCTCAGATGAAGATACATGACGTAATTTGTTAGTTGTAAATAAGTTACTTTATTGTTTTGAATGGAAAAGGGAGATGGGGAAGCGATGTCTGTGTCATGGATGTGTGTTGTTATGAGTTGTAGATAAGTAAATGGTTTGCATATGGCATTATGAGTGATGATTAATGATAAGATATCTTGAAATTTCCCAGGGTGACAAACATCCGTTATTTTCATCAAGTTTTGTGTTTGGTTGTCTATAGATGGCAGTACAAATTTTCCAATATATTTGGTGGTATTTCTTTCCTGCTAAAGGTTATGGGAATTCTTAGAGTAGAGCAGAGTCGATATGGCGGTAGCGTTTAGATTTTTTTTCTGAACAATTTAATTGTATGCTCTTGTCCCTCAAAGACACACTTTTTTCCATAGCTCATACATAATTTATTCTATATTCATATTCTAAAGACTATATGAATTCTTAGAGTATAGTAGAGTCTAGTGGCGGCATCGTTTAGGCTTTTCTGAATAATGTAATTATATGCTGCGGTCCCTCAAAATCTCACTTTTTTTTTCCATAGCTCAGACATATTTTATTCTATATTCATATTTTAATTCGAATTCATATTTTATTCATAATTCATACTAATTTTGATTTGAATTGTCTTTTGATTTTGAATTGTCTAAAATTAAGATCTTAAAGTTCAATAAATAAATAAATAAACAAATCGTGTGTGAATTCACTGTGATTTCAAAAGTGATCTTACTTAAATATGCATAACACATCAATGAAACTGTTTATTCTTTTAAGTTGACACATTAATTTCACAGATATTACTTATATTTCTTTCCAGAATGGGACATCTTGGAACTATCGAGGTTTTCTGAATATTCCAAATTGCTGATTTTAAACATATATTCACCACACAAAACACACATACACAAGATCTGAAGTACAATTGACTCTTTTATCATTATAGGTTACTTGGGGCATTTCATTTTTCCATCACTCATGGCTATGCTTTTTTTAATGCACTTCTGGAGTTTCTTTGCTTACCGAGAACTTTTGTATGTATTCTAGAAATTCTAATGATAATTTAAATTTACTTGCAGTCTTCCCAGAATGACTCTTCTTAATGCAAATAGATATATCAAAATTAGTTGAATTAAAGCAAATATCCTCAGCATAGCACAACACATACACACACACACACACACACACACACACACACACACACACACACACACACACACACACACACACACACACACACACACACACACACACACACACACACACACACACACACACACACACACACACACACACACACACACACACACACACACAAGCTTGAAAGAACGAAATTTCTGTAATTAACCTGAAAATCTAGTTTACTTTTGTTCCCTTAGATTTTGTGTCCTTTTGGTAGTCCATTAATTCCTTCACATTGGGGTCATACTATGCTCTTATTCTCATGGTGGTGAGTGTAAGCTCAAACTGTCTTTTCCTGACTGATATATCTGTCAGCGATAGGTAATTTCGCATCAATGTGGATTTTTTTATATTTTACTTTTAGAATTCAGTTAACTACATATTATTACCAGAATAAATACGTAAAATAAATTAATGAATGTGTGTATGAACTTAATTTCCCAAAATTGTTGATATTCCATGTGTTATCTTAACGTGATTCATTTCAGTCACAATTTGTTGTACCTTGGTGAGAAATCGTGTTTATAGGTTGGATCTCTTCATTCCCATGGGTAATTGTTACTGTATAAATTAATGCTTAAATTTTATTTTTTAAAACAACACAAATAATTCTAATCAGAATAACTGATCAAAAAATAAATAAATAAATAAATAAATAACCGATTGTTCTTCTCTGACTGTTAATTTTACCTTATCATTTCAAATTTTAATTTATTTCTTATCATTTCAAATAAATATTAGCTTAGTAGTAATCTGTACTTTGTAATTAGTTTAATTTCCATGTTACCAATTTCCAATCATTTAAAACTTTAGACTATATGATATCTTTACATAAGCGTACAATGTATACTCCATTTTGATGTTTGTGCGGTGTGTTCTTATGATGACACCATCTCTATTAGAGATCATCAGTTTTGGGTTTGAGTATGTGAATGAAATGTTTACACATAACTCAAACAAAGTCAATAGTTTGGAAATGGATAAAGTACAAATGAATTAAATAGTGACAATATCTGTAGATGTCTCCAACAGACTAGTATATATGATCATCGTTTGGAATTAAAGTGTGACTGTTAGAATTTGGTGATTACAAAATTGTCTAATGCTACCTATTAACCTTGTTTGAGTTATGTGTAAACATTTCATTCACATACTCAAACCCCAAACTGATAATCTCTAATAGAACGATCGTGTCATCATAAGATTACGCCACACAAACATCAAAAGGGAGTATGCATTGTACGTTCATGTAAACACATCATATAGCCTAAAGCTTTAAATGATTGGAAATTGATAACATGGAAATTAAACTAATTACAAAGTACAGAATACTACTGAAGTAATATTCACTTGAAATGATAAGAAATAACTTTTTATTTGTTGTGCTGGCAAAAAATAAAAGTTTCTTAAAGAAAATGCTAACATATAGTTAAAAACCTTCTTTGTCTCAATATCCGTTAATTAACTTGCTAATGCTGAAGAAAAATAAATAAATTAAATAAATTTCAGTTACAGAAATAGATTAAGAGCACAAGGAATTGAAGGTAAAATTAATTGTGAATAAAGGATAATTATTAATTTTTTTGCTGTTATTCTGATTAGAAATATATGTATTGGCTTAAAAATAAAATAAAATATAAGCATTAATTACTGCAGTTGCAACTACCCATGGGAACTAAGAGTTCTAAACTAAACACACGATTTCTCACTTAGGTACGACAAATTGCGACAGTAAATGATTCAGGTTAAGATAACACATGAAATATCTACAATTGGGGAAAATAAATTCACACACATGTTTATTTATTTAATTTACTCATTTATTCTGCTATTAATATGTAGTTAACTGAATTTTAAAACTAAAACAATTAAAAGAAAAACAATGAATCATTTGAAAAAAAATAAAAAAAAGAACCATATAAAAAAAAATCCGCATTGATGCGAAATTAGCTATCGATGGCAGATATATTAGTCAGGAAAAGACAGTTTGAGACCTTACTCACCCCCGTGGCAATAAAAACATAGTATGACCCCAATGGGAAGGAATTAATGGACTATCAAACAGACAGAAAAGCGAAGGGAACAAGAGTAAACTAGCTTTTCTGATTATTTACAGAAATTTCGTTTTTTCAAACTTGTGTGTTTGTGTTGTGGTGTTGTGTGGATATATGCTTTGATTCAACTAATTTTGGAATATCTGTTCGCATTAAGAAGAGTCATTCTGGAAGACTCTAAGTAAATCTAATTATTATTAGAATTTCTTGACTACGTACAAAATTTCTGGGTAAACAAAGAAACTCCAGAAGTGTGTTAAAAAAATCATAAGCATGAGTGAAGGAAAAACGAAATGCCCCAGTAACCTATAATGATAAAAGAGTCAACTGTACTTCAGATCTTGTGTTTGTGTATTTTGTGCTGTGAATATATGTTTAAAATCAGCAATTTGGAATATTCAGAAAACCTCTATAGTTCCTAGATGTCCCATTCTGGAAAGAAATGTAAATAATATCTGTGAAATAAATGTGTAAACTTAAAAGAACGAACAGTGTCGTTGATGCTTTATGGATATTTATGTAAGATCACTTTTGAAATCACAGTGAATTTACACAGGATTTGTTCATTTATTTATTTATTGAACTTTAAGATCTTAATTTCAGACAAATCAAAATATTCGGATGAATTATGAATAAAATATTAATCATAATTAGAAAATGAATATAGAATAAAATATGTCTGAGCCATGGAAAAAAAGGTTTGAGGTTTGACACCATCATATACCGTATTTGTTGACGTATAAGATGCACCGCTGTATAGCACACCCCCCCCCTTTTTTTGTATACATTTTTAAGGAAAAAATTTTTATCACTGAATATTATAATGAATTTAAACTATTTCAAATATAAAGTAATAAATAGGTCTACTTTTAACAAATACCTAATCTAACTAGGAAAACATACCCACCTTTTAATCGTCAAAACCAAGAAATTCATCTCCGGAGCTAAATGAAATGATACTTGAAACCTCTTCTAAATCAGAATCTGAATTCTCATAAAACAAATTGTCCTCTGTACCATCCAGTGCATTACTAATTCCACACTTGATTTAACCACTGTCTCAGTTTTCACAGCATCCCATTAAGCTTTGACCCACTCACAAACTTGCACAATGCTAGCCCTCTTCCTTCTCCCTGATGGCGTAACCTCAAAATCTGAAGACTGCGTCCAGCTCTTCCACTACTCCTTCGTAAATCCCTTAAATGGTTTATTAATACAGATGATATCTAAAGGTTGAAGTTGACTAGTTAGACCTCCTGGAATTACAGCTAACTGAGTTTTCAATTCCTTGAGTTTATTTGTAACATCGTCTGTTGTGTGAAATGGCAGGCTTCTTCAACAGTCCACCAGGGTGCATAGACCAAATTTTGTCTATCCATAACTTCATTCCTCCTCCATCCATCCACCTTTTGCGTGAAGATGTACAAACACTCCTTTAAGCAGTTTTTCTTCGGGTAGCGTCTTCCTTTTAAAAATCAATAGTGGCGGCAATTTGTCCCATCAGCACAGCAGGATAAAACAACCACGTAACGAGTTTTTTCGTGCCCGGAAGTTTTAATAGTAACACTTTTAGTGCCCTTGGAGTCTACAATTTTGTTTGAGGGCACATCAAAAGGCAGCGGAACCTCGTCCTTGTTTCCTATTTGTGCAACTTCAAATTTTTCTCGTTTCCTTGCGTTAATGACGAATCGATGAAATTCAATTATTTTTCTTCGTATTCAGCTGGCATCTTTTGTGATATTTTTGTTTTAGTCTGCATAAATAGCTGGTTTCTCTTCATGAATCTTGAACACCTTGATGGTGATCCAGTAAAGTTGGTGATCCATTTGTCAGTGGGAATCACGTTCGCTTGATGAATAATCATTTTTGAAGACACTGAAAGTCCCGCTTTTCTGTCTGGTCTAAATCCAAGTATTCAGTTGTGCCTCAAGTTCTGGCCATTCTGCAGTTCAACTTCATAGGTTATATTTACTGTGAGTTGCTTTTTTTAAATCATCTTCCTGATTCAACCAAGTTCTTATCATTTTCTGGGGTTGGTCTGAAATGCCTCTCTGCAGCCTCGTTTCCATGTTCTTTAGCATACGCAATCACACGTAGCTTGTATGCAATACCGAATTGTAACAATGCCGAAGTTTTTCAGCCATAATTTGCCAAGAAATTTAGAGAAAATTTAACGGCAGAAATTTATCACCGTTCACAGCTGCGACAACAATTGGAAAGTTTAAACGAACTGGACACAGCTGTGATCTCGATGGCAGTGCATGCACATCCACTAAACTCTATGTCAATGTTTCTCAAAGTGTGGTATGCATACTCCTGGGGGTAAGTGAAAGGTCTTGAGGAGATCCGTGGCAATTTTCGGCTATGCATCATTAACGCATAGAATAAAATTCAATGTATCCATGAAGTTTGAGATGGGAAAACGTTCGTATTGTATCACTGAATAAGGTACAGAGTTTAATCCTTTATCCAAATGTAAGCAAACAAAGTTTGTACCTGAAAATATCTTCAGGACTGAAGTAAGGTAGGCAACACCAAGCAACTCCGAGCAAAGGTGGACTAAGCTCTCATCACTCCTTGCCTCAGTATCTCCCATAATGCAAAGCACGTCTCCTTGGAGACATGTATACTGCTATGCATTAAGAGAAGGGTCACTACCCAGACCGGTTTCAACCTTTATTGAGGTCTCGTTAGTGGCAGCCAGACCGGTTTCAACCTCAATAAAGGTTGAAACCGGTCTGGGTAGTGGCCCTTCCCTTAATGCATAGCAGTTTACATGTCTGCAAGGAGATGTACTTTGC
This sequence comes from Typopeltis vanoorti, assembly GCF_054136105.1. Taxonomy (NCBI): domain Eukaryota; kingdom Metazoa; phylum Arthropoda; class Arachnida; order Uropygi; family Thelyphonidae; genus Typopeltis; species Typopeltis vanoorti. Next base: position 28,270,173 of record NC_143557.1, on the reverse strand, counting down.
ATTATGGGAGAGACTAGGAGTGATGAGAGCTTGGTCCACCTTTGCTCGGAGTTTCCTGGTGTTACACTACCTTACCTCAGTCCTGAAGATATTTTCAGGCGCAAACGTTGTTTGATTACACTTGGATAAAGGATTAAACTAAATTTATTAGAGTTTAACTAAGTGAAAAATAAACTTTCAACAAATTACCAATTGGTATGGATCAGAGATGCTGAATATTCTTGACAAAGTCACAAACCTTAAAGTTGATAGAAATCAAAAGCTTGGAGGACAAACATATGCTGCCATAGTGAAAACAAAACTCTCCGAATTAGGGCAAAAAGATTAATATATAATAATCAAGATTAATATTAATTTAAATTAATAGCAAAAGAAACAGTTCAGAGTTTGCTAACATGCTGAAATCCTTTGTATCGAAATCATGAATACCGACAACAGCCTTTAATGCAAAATCCTATTTACAGCCACAAATCTTTAACGTGACAAAATTCTTGCAGGAACTCAATTACTGGCTTTCACACCAAGAATTATGCTTAACTGAAAAATTATGATCATCTGTGATATAAACATAAATAATGTAAACGAAAACCTCAACATCACTGTACGATAATTAGATAAGCTATCTATGAATAACTTAATACTAACCGAAATACTATCACAGCTTCCTACTTAGATCAATAAAGATTCGGGCACCACCAAACAATTACACTGCAGCAGTCATGAAATGCAAACCAGACCATTCCCACATTCCTTCATGGATCTTAACCTGCATACTACGGCAATATCCAAGCAGTACTGCACATCTGACATCCAACAAAATAAGTAGACACGGAGAAGTTGTCAACCACGAAATAAGCGAAATCGTTTGGAAACACAGGGCGTCACCAGATCCTATAGATACCTTATATAACAACATTAAACACACAATAAAGGAAGTATATCAGAAAGCTACAAAGAAAAGCAGAATTCGTTCAAAAACAACCGAAAACCTTTGGACAACACAAAACATAATCCTGGATATACACAGAAAGGACATTCTGTGGAAACAATTAAAGCGATATCCAACATTAAACATGAAACAGACCTGGCATCTGAACAACAAGATGCTAGATTGTGCTCCGAATACCACCGCCTCTGAAATCATAAAAAGACCTCATCGTGAAAGACACTAAATCTGTCCAACAACTAGCAAACGACTTCAATCAGTACTTTCTAGACTCGATCCAAGAACTATAGAGAAAGATCCCTCCAGTCACAAAATCATAAAACAAGCAAATTTTCTTCTGTAATCAAATCAATCCAAACAAAGGTTTAGGAATCGACGTCATCAGACCTAAAGATATAAAGCAGCACTCAGTTACAGTAGGCCCAATCTTAAAATAATTAATAAATAAAATATTTAAACCAGACAAATACTAAGTATGTTAAAGACGACCATATTCCCAACCATATGCAAACATGGCAAAAGAAATGTAATCAGTAAATTACAGACTCATAAAAGCACTGCCAATTATCATTCAAATTATGGAGTGGATCGTGTTTAGGAAACTGATAACATATACAGAGAACTTTCATGTTATCCCCAAAAGACAGTCAGTACAGCTTTCAGAAAAATTAGGGAACAACATCTCTCTCTCTTGGAGGATTTTACACATGTAATTAATACTGCCTTAGATAAAAAAAATAAAATTGTCATGGTAGTCTATTCACTTGACTAAAGCATTTGACACACTTACACACCAAAACCTTATTAGAAAAGCTGACATGTTGTAACAGATGGGCCTCTGCACAGGTGGTTTAGAAACTATCTTCAAAATAGAGAACGTCTAATACGTATCGGGTCGAACAGCAGTAGAGAGCTACCAGTAACCTGTGAAGTCCACAGGGAGCTGCTCTCTCTTTCCCCAACTCTATTCAACATTTATATGCATGCACGATATTAACCAGCGACCTCTCGAAAACGCAAGATCTTCCAATACGCAGATGATACAGCTATAATATCTATCCATTATAATGCAAGTATAGCTCAAACAAATATGGCATAAATCTGATTATTGACTGGCTCATCAAAAACTTCATACAACTGAACTGAATTCCGATATGATAAAATTCATTATATTCAGAAATTCACTGAGTCACCAGTTTAAAAAAAAATGTATATATATATATACAGGGTGTTCGGGATAAATTTGACATATTTATAATTAATTATATTTTTCCGTAAGTTACATGTATTAACACACACTTCTCTTCATTTAAAAGTTTGGACCCTTCTTCATTCATATACAAGATGTCAGAAAGGATGGATAGCTGGAACCCACCTGAATCATGGAAGAGAATAACTTGGATCATGATGATTCGTGCCCGCCATCAAAATAAGGATATTACGACTGCTGCCCAATGCTCCCTGAATACAGTAAAAACAATCAGGCATGAACTAGAGACTTGCAATGGTGACTACGAGGATGTAGTAAGAAGAAAGATCCCTAGCAGACGATCTGATTGCGTTCGTACTGCAGAATTCCTCGCAAATCTGCAGGAACAGGTGTTGAAGAACCCTGGCATTGGAATTCGGGCTTTGTTCGTGGAGTTGCTAACTGTAGTCAAGCCCTGGATAACAAGGGTAGCCAATGGTAGGCCGTATGTATGGCAGCAGGATTCGGCCCCTTGCCACACCTCTGGGAAAAGTCAAAAATGGTTGTCTGAAAATTTCTACGACTTCACCAGTCCAAATGTTTGGCCTCCAAACTCCCCAGACCTTAACCCCATGGATTATTTTGTATGGGGCGCAGTTGAAAAAGACACCAATCGCACTTCCAGTAATACAAAAGCCCAGTTAATGGATAAAATTAAAACAGTTTTTGCGGCCCTTCCCAGGGAGACTGTAGCATCAGCTTGTTCGAGGTTCCGAAGCAGAATTGAAGCTGTGATCGATGCTAATGGTGGTTATTTTGAGTAAATCTTGTTGATAGTATTGTAATTAACTCTGCCTGTAATGTTTTTTTGTCAATTCATTAAATTTAATAGATACAAAGAAGATTTTCTTTTTCCTTACGAAACTGTCAAATTTATCCCGAACACCCTGTATATACATCAATAATTATGCTCAACTGAAAAACTACTGATAATCTGTGATATAAACATAAATAATATAAACGAAAACCACAACATCATTGTACAATACCTAGATAAGCTATTTAGGAATAATTTAATACTAAGCAGAAATACTATCACTGTTTCCTACTTAGATCAATAAACTTTCGGGCACCACTAAACAGTTACACTGCAGCAGTCATGAAATGCAAACCATACCATTTCCCATTCCTTCACGGATCTTAACGTGCATACTAAGGCAATGTCCAAGCAATACTGCATCTGGCAAATGTATATATATCCCAAGGTTTTTGAAAAAACTTTCTACATCTTTCTCTCATCCGGAGATTTTATTAATTAAGGTCAAAGCACCTTGTGGCAACTTGTTTAGGTAAAATTTATAAGCTCTGCATTATTTCAGCCTTAACATTTTTTGGGCCTGGCTCCCACTGACGACACCTCAATAAAGGTCACTTTATTGAGGTCTCGTCAATCCCTCAGACAGTTCGCAAACAACATCAATCAGCGCTTAACGAACTCTGTCCATAAACTGGAAGAAACATTCTCTCCTGAAACAAAGAAATATTCTTCACTATAACCACGAGCAGTCCAGTCAATGTGGTTCCACACAGTAACAAAAGAAGAATTGCAACTTGCAATTCAACAAATTAAGCCTAACAAAGGACAGGACCAGTGATAGAGAGAATCAGACCAAGGAGTATTGCTGTTCCATTAAGATAAAGGAACAGCAATACTCCTGGAAGATTTCACAGACCTAACTAACACTGCATTACATAAAACAGAATAGTATTAGTCGTTTTTATTGATCTAATAAAAGCGTTTGACACACTAACACTCAAAACCTTTTGAACAAACTAACACATATCGGAATCGAAGGTCGTTTACTTTAGTGGGTCAAAGCATACATGAAAACATACAGCACATCACACGTATAGGATCAGTGCACAGAAAACAGGTGCGGTAACCTGTGGAGTACCAAAAGGGACTGTTCTATCTCCCATTCTGTTCAACATATATATATATATATGTGTGTGTGTGTGCATATATATATATATATATATATATATATATATATATATATATATATATATATATATATATATATATATATATATATACAGGATGTTCGGGATAAATTTGACAGTTTCGTAAGGAAAAAGAAAATCTTCTTTGTATCTATTAAATTTAATGAATTGACAAAAAAACATTACAGGCAGAGTTAATTACAATACTATCAACAAGATTTACTCAAAATAACCACCATTAGCATCGATCACAGCTTCAATTCTGCTTCGGAACCTCGAACAAGCTGATGCTACAGTCTCCCTGGGAAGGGCCGCAAAAACTGTTTTAATTTTATCCATTAACTGGGCTTTTGTATTACTGGAAGTGCGATTGGTGTCTTTTTCAACTGCGCCCCATACAAAATAATCCATGGGGTTAAGGTCTGGGGAGTTTGGAGGCCAAACATTTGGACTGGTGAAGTCGTAGAAATTTTCAGACAACCATTTTTGACTTTTCCCAGAGGTGTGGCAAGTGGCCGAATCCTGCTGCCATACATACGGCCTACCATTGGCTACCCTTGTTATCCAGGGCTTGACTACAGTTAGCAACTCCACGAACAAAGCCCGAATTCCAATGCCAGGGTTCTTCAACACCTGTTCCTGCAGATTTGCGAGGAATTCTGCTGTACGAACGCAATCAGATCGTCTGCTAGGGATCTTTCTTCTTGCTACATCCTCGTAGTCACCATTGCAAGTCTCTAGTTCATGCCTGATTGTTTTTACTGTATTCAGGGAGCATTGGGCAGCAGTCGTAATATCCTTATTTTGATGGCGGGCACGAATCATCATGATACAAGTTATTCTCTTCCATGATTCAGGTGGGTTCCAGCTATCCATCCTTTCTGACATCTTGTATATGAATGAAGAAGGGTCCAAACTTTTAAATGAAGAGAAGTGTGTGTTAATAGATGTAACTTAAGGAAAAATATAATTAATTATAAATATGTCAAATTTATCCCGAACACCCTGTACATATACAGGGTGTTCGGGATAAATTTGACATATTTCATATACAAGATGTCAGAAAGGATGAATAGCTGGAACCCACCTGAATCATGGAAGAGAATAACTTGTATCATGATGATTCGTGCCCGCCATCAAAATAAGGATATTACGACTGCTGCCCAATGCTCCCTGAATACAGTAAAAACAATCAGGCATGAACTAGAGACTTGCAATTGTGACTACGAGGATGTAGCAAGAAGAAAGATCCCTAGCAGACGATCTGATTGCGTTCGTACAGTAGAATTCCTCGCAAATCTGCAGGAACAGGTGTTGAAGAACCCTGGCATTGGAATTCGGGCTTTGTTCGTGGAGTTGCTAACTGTAGTCAAGCCCTGGATAACAAGGGTAGCCAATGGTAGGCCGTATGTATGGCAGCAGGATTCGGCCCCTTGCCACACCTCTGGGAAAAGTCAAAAATGGTTGTCTGAAAATTTCTACGACTTCACCAGTCCAAATGTTTGGCCTCCAAACTCCCCAGACCTTAACCCCATGGATTATTTTGTATGGGGCGCAGTTGAAAAAGACACCAATCGCACTTCCAGTAATACAAAAGCCCAGTTAATGGATAAAATTAAAACAGTTTTTGCGGCCCTTCCCAGGGAGACTGTAGCATCAGCTTGTTCGAGGTTCCGAAGCAGAATTGAAGCTGTGATCGATGCTAATGGTGGTTATTTTGAGTAAATCTTGTTGATAGTATTGTAATTAACTCTGCCTGTAATGTTTTTTTGTCAATTCATTAAATTTAATAGATACAAAGAAGATTTTCTTTTTCCTTACGAAACTGTCAAATTTATCCCGAACACCCTGTATATATGTGCATATATATATATATATATATATGTACATATATATATCTATATATATGCACACACACACACGGTATTACCCATTTTCCCCTAAAAAGTAAAATCTGCAAATACGCAGAAAAACACGGCCATAGTATCCATTCACAACACCGCAAATATCGCTTACAGAAATATGTAACAGGACATCAATGTGATCACTAACTAGCTAATTGAAAAGAAATGATAATGATATTCATAAACCGTCAGACCCTACCCATAGAAAATAAATATCTCACTATCCGACATCCAACCTCCTCTACACAAAGCGCTAATCCTAACACCACATCCATCACAGAGGCGAAATATCGTATCTTATCTCGGATTTCACTTCGATGCTGATCAACGTTGGAATAGCCATATAAACTACCTATACAACAAACGCAGGATAATAGCAAGAAAACTATATCGATTAAAAGATATTGCTCCGACACCCATAAAAATTCTGATCTATAATGCATTATGCGGAAAGGTTTTAAGATACGCAATTTCATTATACGTATTCTGCGCTGACAACTTAACAGATTACAATCGTTGCAAAATAATATGGTAAAATTGATATTCTGAAAACAATGAGAACAGCACAAACTTATATGGGCAGCAAAGACAGAACACAAAATGCCACACATTCATGTTAAAGCATTACTTCAGTCCAACCTGCAGAGTAATCTGAACAACATATATTAAATAATAAAACTACAGTCAATAAACTACATAACATATAACTATAATAAGAACTACGAAAAGCCACCCGAAATTTCTACATACCAGATATGATAAACCAACTGCCATCGAAGACAAAAACCTTGGGATCTACAGAGAAATGAAATAGGCGCTATATAAATATTATAGCGCTTATTTCAGTTCTCTGTAGATCCCAAGGTTTTTGTCTTCGATGGTAGTTTGTTTATAAAATATTAAAAAAGCTGCAATAACGCAAGCTCCCTTGCGGTATTGCAGCTCTAACAACGTTCTGCCTGAAAGTACAAGAATTATCTCTTGTTTATGACGTCACTTCGGAAGATATAATGAAAGTTACAACATCGATCCAAATTACTACGAATGTCCGCTTCACTACAGTAGGTGGCCTCACACAGCAAAGATAACATATATTAAAGAGAAGGAAAGTTCCGAAAGCGGCGATTTTCAAATATAGACTGACGGCAGCAAAACCGAAGGGATCATCGGTTGTTCTTTTATTGTGTGCAAGAGACAGTCCATTATACAAGACCGTTGCTGTAGGCAGTATCCTCTCTGTTCCAACAACCAAGCAGAACAACATGCTATAGTTCAGTCACTTACTTTGCGAATTAGAAATCAACATCAAAAGACAGCAACACTTTACAGTGATAGTAAAAACACTATAGACGGTATAAAAAAACTAAAACTACCATATAGCATTAATAGAACAGACAAGAAATATTGTAGGGAATCTCAGTTTAGAGGGATGGGAAATAAAGTTCTGCTGGGTGAACGCGCATACTGGAGCAGCAGGAAACGAAAGAGCGGATCAGGTGGCTAAAGAAGCAGTTTGAAACGAACGGCTACAAACAAATAACCGAAAGTACTCAAAATCTGCTACGAAAACACTTGCAGAAGACAAAAACCTGGACTTGTGGGAAAAAGAATGGAAGACATCAAAAAATGGATCAACAACAAAAGAATTCTTGCCAAGCATCAGAAGCAGACTCCGGTTGAATAGACACGCCATTTCTCCAGGTTTAGCCACACTACTAACGGGATATGGAAAACTAAGATACTACTTACACAGATTCCATATCTTGGAATCGCCATCATGCACTTGTAGTCCACACCTTCAACAGACTGTTAACCACATACTCCACGACTGTCAGCTAATGGACTCCATCCGGATGTCTCAAATACAACGTCATCAATTCCGGAGACAAGTGGCCAGTATCAAAACAGAGACTTATCGAAAAGTATTACTCAGAATTAATTAATTTTGCCAATAAGTTCAACTTCCAGTGCTTGTAATGTAACATAAATAGCTGATATTGTGTGAATTATATAGTGTAATATATGTGTATATAAAAATATAAATGTAAATATGAAAATTGATACAAAAATATAAATATAAATGCTAATCAGTACTTGTAAGATACATGTAATATAAGCATTGTATGCAATGGAGCATGTTCGATATGGCGTGTTACTATAAGAACAATAACACGCCATATCTAAATCCAACCCCCCCCCCTTTCCGAAAAGTTGAACCTCGCTCAAGCGATGGGCGCAATGAATCGCCTCTACCGCTACATTGAAAAAAGCGAGTGTATATATATATATGTGTGTGTGTGTGTGTGTGTGTGTGTGTGTATGAGAATTCATTTTTACTCGGTTGGAATATTATGGAAAAGCTTTAATGACTGTTACCGAGAGATAAAAAGATGACAAAATATGTTTAAAAAGATACTACTAGTTTACTAGTTTCGTTGAATAGATCAACATTCTCAGGTATCATAATCAAAGAAGTATATAAAAAATTACAGAGACTTTAAATTGTAATAACAGAACAAGTATAAAAAGACAGTAGCGTGTTTGAAAAACAAATGCTAGTAGGAGTTCCAAACAAACGTATACTACGCGCTGTCGCGAATTTTTTTCAAACACGCAACTGTCTTTTCATACTTGTTCTGTTATTACAATTTAAAGTCTCTGTAATTTTTTATATACTTCTTTGATTGTGATACCTGAGGATGTTGATCTATTCAACGAAACTAGTAAACTAGTAGTATGTTTTTAAATATATCTTGTCATCTTTTTATCTCTCGGTAACAGTCATTAAAGCTTTTCCATATATATATATATATATATATATATATACAATCCAAGAATTATATCAAATTGAGATTTATTTGAAAACGCAACATGTTTCGTCGGGATTGACTTCAGGCGTTAAGAATATAGAAAGCTATTAAAATACACTGAAAAAACATTGATACACTCTAAAGCTATAATATTCGACTGTAAATTACAGTTATTATGAAAAGTTCTTGTTGTACACTTGTGCGTGTGTGGAACCAGGCGATCTCCAGTATCTGATAGTAAAGCTGAAAGAGTCAGGCAAATTATAGCTGAGATTATTGTTCATATGAAGAGGGTCCAATGTGATTTCTTTTGACTCGACAATGCGGCGTTCTACCTCATCGTAGTAAATGTGCAGGTTTGAAGTTGTTGTCCAATTTACCTCATGTTGGCGGCTTTCGTTGTTCGTGTTTATTGAAAACAGGACATGGCCTGTGTATATAAAAATATAAATGTAAATATGAAAATAGATACAAAAATATAAATATAAATAATAATCACTACATGTAAGATACATGTAATTTAAGCATTGTATGCAATGGAGCATGTAGGAATAAATTACCTCCTGGTAGGATTACTGCTGTCTACTATATTACTATAGTAGACAGCATTGACTCACCTACCTACAAGTTATCTAAATATCTGGCGTCATCGTTAAAAGCTTATGCGGGAAAATCTTCTTCTTATATTAAAACCTCAACAGATTTTGTCACTAAAATCAAGGACTTAAAACTCAAAACTTCTGACATCATGGTGAGCTTTGACGTGATAGCACTCTTTACCAACATTCCGACACAAGTAGTTCACCATATTTTAAAGAACAAGATTTCAAATGAAATGTTCTCTCTACTATCTCACTGTGTAAACTCTGGCTATTTTGAATTCGAAGATAAATTTTATTAACAGGTCAACAGATTAGCTATGGGAAGCCCCCTCTCTCCTATATTAGCCAACATTTTTTTCGTGAATTTTGAACAAAAGGCAATCTCCTCTTTTAGTTTAAAATCAAGAATTTGGCTTAGATATGTGGACAATATATTCCTCATATGAGAGCATGGTATTGAGAATATTCATAGGTTTCTCAACCACTTAAAGAACCTCCATCAGGATATCAAATTGACCATGGAGATTGAAGAAAATAGTTCCCTCTGTTTCCTAGATGTTAAACTCACCAAGACGCCTGAATCAATAAAAGTCTCTATATTTAGAAAGCCAACACACACGAACAGATATTTGTATGCATCCTCACATCATCATCATCGAGCGCAAAAGTTTGGTATTATATCAACTCTTGCGAATCGTGCAAGATCTGTACTGTCAGATGAAGAAGAACTAAAATTAGAAGTACAATATCTTAAATGGACCTTTAAAAGCAATGGCTACTCTTTAAAAAGTGTCAACAAACAAATATCCCAACGTCAACGTAGCAATGTAGAGACACAGGACGACTCCAAAGGTTATATCTCCTTGCCATATATACGCTATCCAAAAAACTGAGTAGAATATTAAAGAAATTTAACATACAAACGTTCTTCTCGACTCTTCCAAAAATAAGATCAAGTTTCAGCAACTACAAATAATCTCACAACCTTCTTTAATTCCCAGGTGTATACAAAGTCACATGTGCGTGCGAAAAACCTTACTATGACCAAACGGAGAAATCTATCCTCCTACGCCTCGAGGAACACCAGCTTACAAGAGAACCAGAGCTACTGCCCTATCAGGCCATGACCTGTTTTCAATAAACACGAACAACGAAAGCCGCCAACATGAAGCAAATTGGACAACAACTTCAAACCTACACATTTGCCACGATGAGGTAGAACGCCGCATTGTCGAGTCAAAAGAAATCACCTTGGAACCGCTTCATATGAACAATAATCTCAGCAATAATTTGCCTGACTCTTTCAGCTCTACTATCAGATACTGGAGGTCGTGTTGCTCCACACGCACACAAGTGTACAACAATAGAACTTTTCATAATTACTGTAATTTACAGTCGAATATTATAGCTTTATAATTGTATAGCTTTAGAGTGTATCAATGTTTTTTCAGTGTATTTTAATAGCTTTTAATGTTCTTAACGCCTGATTAAGTCAACCCTGACGAAACATGTTGCGTTTTCAAATAAATCTCAATTTGTTATAATTCTCGCATTTTTAGACAGTTTATATTAAAATGAATATATATATATATATATATATATATATATATATATGTATGTATGTATATATATCATGATATATAACTCTTTCTTCTACGGTTACAGTGATCAGCATTCATATTCACAAATTTAGGGATACAAAACACACGTGTTGAAATGATTACTTTACTTATTATTATTAATAAAATAACATGCTTTTGCACTCTACAAAAATAAATCGAATCTACGCTGTTAATTGCTCTTTCACTTAGCCTGACCTCAGGTGGTTAAAAAAAAAAAAAAAAAACTACAATACACCCTGCTAAAGTCTCTGCTAAAATCTTAGTATGGGAGGACTGAAATTTTCTTCTAAACTTGTATAGTTCAGGTTGCTATTGAATGTAAAAAATAAATAAATAAATAAATAAAATAAAATAAAATAAAATAAATTTCACCACGTATTCTCGTATTGAGATTTTCTTTGGCTTGTTTTGGTTGCTATAATGGTTGCAAATGGGTCCTCCACCTTCTTGGAATGGGTACACCGTCATTTTTATTCAGGTTAGGATTGTGTTTGAGCATTTCACATGCTTCTTTAAAATTACTCTCGGACCGTATTTTGGTGCGGTGTAGGGACTTGGAACCTTTCCAATCAATTCTGTGGTATGCCTTGAGTGCGTGCAATCCTACACATAGGCCGGTTTTTCCAAAATGGAAGTATTTAATGTGTCATTTGACTTCATCCTTCTTAATTGGAATGGTTCGCCCTGTTTCCCCTATGTATGGTAGGTTACTGTGCGTTGTATCTTGTAAACCCCTGGTTGGGCTAGGTGTGGAAGGGGATCTCTGGAAGAACTTAGTAGGTGTCTTAATTTTGTCAGGGATTTGAAGGTGTTTTGATGTTGTATTTTTTTAGCGTATTTTTTTAGGGGGTAGTGGTAAGCCATAGTTGTACCTTTTTGAAGGTAAAAATTGCTTTGCCACGCAAAATATCCGGGACAGATTACGTGGGCAAAGAGGGCCGTGATGTCGTGTGGAAATATGTTCTGTAAGTGCATAATAGTATCATTGATGGGACATTGGTAAAAAGGGCAGTCATGCCAAAGCTAGTGAAGGGGAATGACCTATGTAGGAAGGGGAATGACCTATCAATTCCTTGAGAAAGAAAGAAACTTTTCGTGTGAAAGAAACACACCACACACACCACTACGTCCGATTATTGAAGAAATCGACAGCCCGAATTACCACTTAGCCAAAACATTAGCGGCTACACTGAAGGAATTGGTACGTTATTCCCTTCTTACATAAAAAATACACAACATTTCATAAAAAAATTAAAAACGTTACGCTTAACGACCAAGATTTATTAGTCAGCTTTGATATAATTGCGCCTACTGAATATATTCCCACACGCCATGACGGCCCTAATTTGTCCATGTACTCCGCTCCGGATATTTCGTGTGGTAAAACAATTTTTACCTTCAAAAAGAAGGTACAGCCATGGGTTCACCGCTTTCGCCCACAATAGCAGACCTTTACATGGAACACTTTGAGAAACGAGCTCTAGAGTCAGCGTACCTATTGCCCAAATTTTGGCTCAGCCCCACGGTTCCTTTCCTAGACACACTCGTCACACCTCTTCCCTCAGGATGTCTCTCCTCAGTCTACAGCAAACATACACAAACAGGCCAGTACATACAAAAAAATTCTTATCACCACCCAACACAAAAACTAGGTGTCATAAGCACCCTTAAACACAGAGCTCAAACTATTTGTTCAAAAGAACAATCTCTAAACCAGGAATACAAGATCATCAACCATACAGTACATTTTTAAAAAATGGATACAGTAAAAAAACTATTCACAAGATCCTCCACAGAGACACCACTAAAAACAAAAAAAAAAGGTTTCAAGAATGCAATTGCCATACCTAATGTTAGAGACATTTCGGAAAAAAATAGACAGAACACTACAAAAATACAGATTGAAACAATCTTCAAATCCCCGGAACAATTTAGACACCAACTCAGTTCTTCCAAAGATCCTATTCCACACCTAGCCAACCCAGGGATTTACAAATAATATATATATATATATATATTAAATTCAATAGCAACCTGAACTGTACAAGTCCAGAAGAAAATCTTAGCATAACAACCTGAACTATACAAGTCCAGAAGAAAATCTTAGTATGGGAGAGCTTTAGCAGGGTTTATTGTATTTTTTTTACCACGTGAGGTCAGGCTAAGTAAAAGATCAATTAACAGCGTAAATTCGATTTACCTTTGTAGAGTGCAAGATCATGTAGCTTGTTTTCATATACACATGTATTTTCTGATGATGACCTGAATATAGGAGTCGAAAGGTCAATTGTTATTTTATTAATAATAAGTAATATAATCATTTCAACACGAGTGTTTCGTGTCCCTAAATTCGTAAATAGGAATCATCATATAAGTTTCCAAGCACGTACATATTAACAGTTAAATCTTCACCATGCTCGCGACGAGTATCACAACAAAGCCACGAAACCACTACTATCTATTATCTTCCTCAGATAAGCTCCCATAAGCATCTTGGAAGAAAGCAGAAATGCCACCTAAACAAATTGTTATTTTTATCATTATTGTGTAAATTTATATAAAATTAAACAACAACCAATATTGTTAAAATAAAAAAGATCACTCTTAGCATATTAAAAGAACTATTGTAGGCAAGTGGAAAAATATAAAATACATTATTATTAATAATATTTATACAATGTTATTTACTTTACCTTCTGAATTGAATGCTTTTATTTAACAGAAAATGATAGCACCTTGAATTGTATCTTTGTAAATGATGAACAAAAATAAACTAGTCAACGTAAAAAAATATTGTTGTTATTATTATTATTATTATTATTATTATTATTATTATTATTATTATTATTATTATTATTATTATTATTGCCACGACGATCACCAGTCATGGTTCGTTTCACAAGCAAAGCTACAAGAGACAATCTCATAAAAGCCAGCAGACTGAAAAAAAGCAGTTGTCAAGGACTTAAACGCATCAAAAGACAGCGATCTTTCCATCTGAGTATTTAACACCTTCCAATCAGAATCTGTTGCACCAAGCAAGAAAAACAAAAACAGAAACAAATTATTACTTTTTTGTGGATCAAAGACGGCAAGATATTCTTGAGATAATCACAAACTTCAAAGTCTATATAAATAAAAAAGCTCGGAAGACATAGATAGGCTGCCAGAGTGGAACAAAAGACTCCAAATTAGTTCAAATAGAAGATCTCAACACAACAAAATGAATCACGATCAGACAGATGTAATTACACCAGAATACATCAGCAATTGCACTTTCGACTCGCATGATGCATGGAAACAACATACATCCAAAGCGATAGGACTCTCAATCTTGCATATTAACATTAGAAGCATCGGAAAATATTGGTTATTGTTACAGGCTTATCTGAGGAATTACACCGTAATTATTGATATATATTGGTCCTAACAGAAGTATCCATAACTAATGACGAAGCGACGGCTTTCCAAATTCCAGGCTTCCAACAACATAGATCATGCCGCCAAACAAAAAAGAGGGAGTGGAATATTATTAATTATCGAACATAAATTAATAGCAAAACAAAAAGTCCTTAAGTTTGAGCATGCTGAAACCCTTTGCATAGAAATCACTAATTCCACCAATAGACAGCATCCCATAATATTAAATGCCATTTACAGGCCACCAAACTTAAACATGATAAAATTCTTGCACGAACTCAACTGCTGACTTTCACTCCAAGAAATATACCAAGAAATACACTGTACAATACCTAGACACGCTATCCATGTATAATCTAATACCAACAATAACATCATGTACTAGAGAAGAAATAATTTGAAATACTATCACTGCTTCCTGCCTAGATCATATAAACGTCCGAGCACCAACAAACAGTTACACTGCATCAGCCATAAAGTGCAAAGTCGCAGATCATTATTTAGCGGCTCTAAACCTGCACACTAAAACAATATCCATATAATGCCCCACAGAAGAAAAGCAACACAAAACAATAATAGACGTAAAAATAGTCAACCGCAAAATAAGAAAAACCGTCTGGGAACACACGGCATCAGATTCAGCACATATCGTATACAACAACAGTAAACTCACACTGGATGAAATATATAAGAAAGCTTCAAAGTAAGTCAGAATTCATTCAAAAACAACCCCAAATCCTTGGATAACAAAAACAAAACGTAATCCTAGAAATACACAGAAGGGACGCACTATGGAAAGATTTAAAGCGATATCCAAATCACGCAGCTTTGAAAACTAAATATAAGATGACAAGGAATCGCCTTACAACACAAATAAGAAATGCAAAAAGAAACTACTACAGAGACAAATTAACCTCTGCACAAAACAACATGAATCAAACCTGGTATCTTATAAACGAAATGCTAGATTGTACTCCCAACATCACCGCCTCCGAAACCATAAAACACAACTTCATGAAAGACGCAAAACCTATCCAACAACTAGCAAATGACTTTAACCAATACTTTGCATACTCCATCCAAGAACTGCACAGAAATATTCTCCCAATCACAAAACGTTACCCTCCAGTTGGACCACAATCAAAACAGACATTATGGTTCCCAACCATAAAAGAAGGAGAACTTCTCTCTGCAAAACATCAAAACAAACCAAACAAAGGCCCAGGAATTGATGGTAAAAGACCTAGACATATAAAGCAACATTCAACTAGTTTAACTCCTTTCCGACTAAAATTAATAAATAAAATATTCAAAAGAGGACAGAAACCAAGTATGGTAAAGATCGTCATAATCACACTCATATACAAATATGGAAAAAGAAATTTAATCAGCAATTACAGACCCATAGCAACATTGCCAATTATCAATCAAATTATGGAGCGGATTCTACTGAAGAAACTCACAGAGACCTTTCATATTATCCCCAAAACACAATATGGTTTTCAGAAAAATAAGGGAACAGCATCTCTCTTGGAAGACTTTGCAGACGTAATTGCCATGGTAGTCTTTGTCGATCTAACTGAAGCATATGATACCCTCACTCCTCAAACCCTATTAGAAAAGCGGAGACAGGTTGGAATAGACGGGCCTCTGCACAGGTGGTTTACAAACCACCTCCAAAATAGAAAGCATATCACACGTATCGGATCAAACCGAAGTTGAGAGTTAAGAGTAACACGCGGAGTGCCACAGGGAGCTGTACTCTCCCCAAATCTATTAATTATTTATACGCACGGTATTAATCAGCTACCCCTCAAAGTTAAGATATTTCAATACGCAGACGATACAATATATAACCATCCGACATAC
The DNA here is from genome assembly GCF_054136105.1 of Typopeltis vanoorti. Taxonomy (NCBI): domain Eukaryota; kingdom Metazoa; phylum Arthropoda; class Arachnida; order Uropygi; family Thelyphonidae; genus Typopeltis; species Typopeltis vanoorti. The sequence continues at coordinate 28,253,807 of NC_143557.1, read as the reverse complement.
ACTCTCCAACATGAAAAACACACAGAACAGCAAAAACACTACAATCACTCAGGTTGAAACAATACGATACCTTGGAATTACTTCGATGCAGATATGAACTGGAATAGCCACATAAACTATCTACGCAACAAACTCCGAACAATAAAATAAGTGGCAAACTCTACAGATAGTGTTCCCACACCCCTAAAAACACTAATATACAAAGCAATATGCCAAATTATACTAAGACATGCTATAACAACGTATCCTTTCTGTGCACCCTACAAACTACATAGATTAATGTCGTTACAGTACAAAATGATAAAACTGATATTTTGGGAACAAAGCGACAATAACAGCTACTGTATATACACTGCAATGTCAGAACACAAGATACAGATAGCAGAACAGATTTTGTCACTATGCAGCTCTGCAAAAACATTATTTCGATGCCAAACTACATGAGAGTCAGAAACACATACCGTATAACAAGACTTCAGACAACTAATTATATTACATATAAATAGAAAAATCACTATGGGAAGGCCACGCGAAATTTCTATATCCCAGACATGATAAATAAATTACGTTTTAAATACAGAAACCTTAAAAACTGCAATAACCTGAAAACAGCTCTAAGGACATACTATGAACAAGAAACACGCACCGAAAACACCATAGAAACTTAATGAAACACAACATATTCGTTCAGGTTCATTTCGAACATGCGGAAACACTAATTTTGGAAAGCATAAATACCCATAAGAGTATCGAATACACACTAAACACAATCTACAGACCAACAGATAATAATCTACTCAGCTTTCTTCATGAATTAGAAGCATGGCTAAGGGGCATCGAAACCCTTACAACACACAGGCTCATCCTAATTGGAGACATTAATAAAACTACTCTTGACCACGCTTCTTCAACCACCAACACAGATTTTGATATACTAAGTCAGTACAACATAAACCCTACCATTAACTCGCCAACATGACAAGAAATACTCAATAACTCACTAACACAATCATGCATTGATCATATCAACACATGGGCTACCATCTATACATATACATCATCAGTAATTAATGTCAAAATTGCCGATCACTACTTTGTCTCAACTTCGTTTTATCACGTTACGTATCCTCCTCACCCACCACCACAAAAGTCGACAAAACTCGATCATACTAAAGAGCATTTTCGATAACCAAGTAAAAAATAGAGACTGTAATTGTCTACATAAAATAAAATTCTGTAACATTACACAAGAATTTTCAATTAAAGTTCAGAGAAATATACAAAAAACAACAAAGCCAACACAAACAGACAACAATCCATTGATAAATGACGACACACTAAATAGTATTATCGTAAAAGAAAATCTATGGAAAAAACTCAAAATTCATCCAGTGACACACATTTACAAGCCTTATACGAAAACACAAGAAATCAACTAACAACAAAAATTCGTAGGGCAAAAAGACACAACTATTTCCAAAAATTCATGGAATATAACGACAACTTGAAGCATACATAAGCTACACTCAACGAATTAGTAACTCCAAAAAAGGAAATTTCAGCACAAGATTTTATTCGAAAAAGCTTCGGTCAGGACACAAACCAAGAGGAACTAGCAAATTCATTCAACTATGCCTTCACAAAAATATCACACAACTCCAAAAAGACAAACTACCACGATCATCAAAAAACGACCCACACAAAATCAACAACAAACGATGTATTTTCCACCCGTAACAAAACAGAAACTGAAAGAAGCACTCTTACAACTGAAACCACAAATCACTCCAGGAGTAGACAAAATAAGACTCACCGACCTTATAACACACTTTGAACAAATAAATCCAATACTTTTGAGACTCGTGAACATAATATTCGACATTGGCATTATTCCACAACAACTGAAAACCGCAATAATTACGCCCATTTACAAACACGGTTAAAGAAACGATACTCAGAACTACAAACCAATAGCTACACTACCAGTCATCTCAAAAATTCTGTAAAAAAAACACACACCAGACTACAGAACTATTTACAGAAGTACAACATTATCTTACAAAACCAATACGGCTTTCAGGAAACAAAAAGCACCATCACTTTATTAGAAGACATCGCCGACACAATTAACAAAGCTATCGACAAAAACAAGCACGCGTCCATATACTGCTTGACTTAACCAAAGCATTCGATACACTTGAACCTGACATACTACTCAACAAACTATTCTCAATAGGTATAAGAGGAACACTGCATACATATTTCAGGAACTACCTCTCAAACAGAACACAAGTAACAAAAATAGGTACATGTCACAGTCGGAGTATACAAGTAAAACACGGTATTCCTCGAGGTGCTATATTATCACCCACTCTATTCAACATATACATTAACGATGTTCATAACATGGCCATAAGAAGTCAAATATTTCAGTACGCAGATGACACCGCACTACTAGCAATCCACACAGACATCAATACGGCTCTCTGCAAAGCACAACAAGACCTAAATGAAATCACAACATACTTCTACCAAAACGTAATTCTAATCAACGGCACCAAAACGCAGATGTTGATAAAATACACAACCCAAGAATCATGCTCCCCGCACCACTATCGATACACTGTCACACATACCGCTGCATTAACAACTATAATAACTACAAATGTCCCGAAATCAAACTGTAACACATGCAACATACCTTGGTCTCCATTATAGATTGCCACCTTAAAAGGACAGAACATATAGAATACTTACATAGCAAACTCTGGATCTTCACAGCAGAACTCTTTCAAGTATGATATTATTCCATCCAACATAAAAAAAAAACTCCTATATCATCATATCTGCGAATTCCTACTCAGATACTATAACAGTCTATGTAAACACATCAAACAGCCACCTGACTAACAAAATTAGAAACATTACACATTAAAATTGTGTCAGCAGTGATTTTGGACATCGTACACACAACGACCAATAACTGAACAGCACATGGCGACACATAGAATCCTGAGCTTTAAAAACCTGAAACACTACATGACATTAACAAGGAATTACTTCAACATCACCTATCGAAACAACCGAGACACATGTCGTATAACACGACCTACAACAACTCTCTACATCCCCACACCCTTCAACAACTGATATGGTTCTTTTGTGAGATCACATCAGCTTCTAACGCAACTGAACAACCTACCAAGGAATTTATAACACATAGATAACTACAGAACATTAAAACATGAACTCTGGAAAATATACCAAAATAGTTAATACACCATTAACACTAATATACACATCACAAATCACCAGCATCCATTGCCTACAGCCCATGCATAAACAGTAACAACAACATAAATAGTGAAGGCTAAATCCCACTCTCTTCAAAAAAGCTAACCCAAGCTTCGAAGTAGTGAGATTAACTTGCCTCACTCTTCTACACGTAATCCTTATAATCAAAGGCAGGAATGTAGCAAAACAGTCAGTAAAGTATATAACAATAAAGAAGATACTGAAGGTACTGATTATTACGTGATAATATCATTAATATAATATTACTATGTAACATGAAACAAAAATGTAATAAATTATTCTTATTATTAAAAAAAATGTAAAAAATGAGTTTACATTGTAGGTTTGTGAGAAATAGGAAATATAATATTTTAAGTGCACATCTGTAAATACTGTTGTGTATGCACTCTTTCTCAAATTCAAAAAAAATAGTAAAATACATGTAATATTATATAATTTGTGTAACTCTGAACTATATAATTGTAAATTACTACTGCGATTGTTATTTTTAAAGATAGCAAAAAAAACTATGTCATCGTCATTATTATTGAAATTTCATTATATGTAGCGCTTAGTGCAGAACCTCGTAAAATAACATATTGAATGTTACTCAAGATGATAATTGTATATACGTAAATATTTGAGAGATCAATAAAAAAATAAAATAAAAAATTATTATTAATTGCGTATATGTAAATATGCTATGATATTGATATTTATTATTATTATTTTTTTATTATTATCTATACCTGGCATCAGATTCAGCAGATATCTTATACAACAACATTTAACTCACACTGGAGGAAATATATAAGAAAACTACAAAGAAATTCGAATTCGATCAAAAACAACACAAAATGCTTGAATAACACAAAACTTAATCCTAGAAATACACAGAAAGAACGCTTTATGGAAAGAATTAAAGCGATATTCAAATAACACAACAACACAACTTTAAAAACTGAATATAAAATAACAAGGAATCGCCTTACAACACAAATCAGAAATGCAAAAAGAAGCTACTACACAAAACAACTAACCTCCGCACAAAACAACATGAAACAAACCTGGCATCTGATTAATGAGATGCTAGATTTTGTTCCCAACACCACCGCCTCCGAAACCATAAAACACAGCTTCATGAAAGACCTATCCAACAACTAGCAAATGACTTTAACCAATACTTTGCAGACTCCATCCAAGAACTGCACAGAAATATTCCCCCAATCACAAAACGAGACCCTCCACTTGGACCGCAATCAAAACAGACATTGTGGTTCCCAACCATAAAAGAAGCAGGACTTCTCTCAGCAATACTCCAAATCAAACCAAACAAAGCCCCAGGAATAGATGATATCAGACCTAAAGATATAAAGCAACATGCAATTAGTTTAAGTCCTATCCTACTAAAATTAATAAATAAAATATTTAAAACAGGACAGATACCAAGTATGCTAAAGACCGCCATAATCACACCCATATACAAACAAGGAAAAAGAAATATAATCAGCAATTACAGTCCATAGCAACATTACCAATTATCAATCAAATTATGGAGCTGATCATACTGAAGAAACTCACACCATACACTGAGATCTTTCATATTATCCCCAAAACACAATATGGTTTTCAGAAAAATAAGGAACAACATCTCTCTTGGAAGACTTTACAGACGTAATCAATACCGCCTTAGACAAAAACAAAATTGCCATGGTAGTCTTTATAGATTTAACTAAAGCATTCGATACACTTACACATCAAACCTTGTTAGAAAAGCTGAGGCATGTTGGAATAGACGGGTCTCTTCACAGGTGGTTTACAAACTACCTCCAAAATAGAAAGCATATCACACGTATCGGATCAAACCGAAGCAGAGTGCAACCAGTAACCTGTTGAGTGCCACAGTGAGCTCTACTCTCCCCAACTCTATTCAACATTTACACGCACGATATTAATCAGCTACCTCTCAAAGGTAAGATATTCCAATACGCAGACGATACAGCAGTAATATCCATTCATAATAACACAAACATAGCCTAAACAAACATGCAACATGACATAAATCTGATCACAGACTGGCTCACGAAAAACTCCATACACCTAAACTAAGATAAGACAAAATTAATGATATTCAGAAATCCACTGACTGGACCAGTTGACAACAAATATATAACCGTCCAACATCCACTTTCCAACATAAACTCACAGAACAGAAAAACCACTAAAACAATACCATACCTTGGAATTTACTTCGATGCAGATATGAACTGGAATAGCCACATAAACCATCTACACAACAAACTCCGAACAATAACTGGCAACCTCTACACGTTAAAAGACATAGTTCCCACACGTCTAAAAACAGTCATATACAAAGCACTATGTCAAAATATACTAGGATATGCTATAGCAAAGTATGCTGTCGGTGCACCCTACAAACTAAATAGATTAATCTCGTTACAGTACAAAATCATAAAACTGATCTTTTGTGAACAAAGAGAAAATAGAGACCTTATATACATTGCAATGTCATAACACAAAATACTGACAGCAAAGCATTTATGTCACTATGCAGCTCTGCTAAAACATTATTTCGATGCCAACTACAGGACAGTCAGAAACACATATCGCATAACAAGATCTCAGACAACAAATTATATCCCATATAAATACAATAATCACTACGGAACGGCTACACGAAACTTCCATATCCCAGACATGATAAATAAATTATCTTTTGAATACAGAACTTTGAATTACGAACTACAATAGCCTGAAAAGACCTCTAAGGATATAATATGAACAAGAAACACGCACCCAAAATACCATACAAACTTAATGAAATACAATATATTCGCTCAGGCTTCCAGTTCAGCGACGCATCAATCCATTCCAAGTCACTGTGTGTGTGTGTGTGTGTGTGTGTGTGTGTGTGTGTGTGTGTGTGTGTGTGTGTGTGTGTGTGTGTGTGTGTGTGTGTGTGTGTGTGTGTGTGTGTGTGTGTGTGTGTGTGTGTGTGTGTGTGTGTGTGTGTGTGTGTGTGTGTGTGTGTGTGTGTGTGTGTGTGTGTGCGTGCGTGCGTGCGTGCGTGCGTGCGTGCGTGCGTGCGTGCGTGCGTGCGTGCGCACGAATTTCTCAATCATAGATTTCGTAGCTTCCCAACACAGTAAAAAAAAAAAAAAACACCGATACATAATAACCAACTGGTGTCATCCTCAGATAAGCTTACATACATATAAGCTTCGAGGATGAAAGCAAAAAAAAATTAGTTCTCATCCGAGATGTATCATATGTAACCAAATGCATGTAATGTACGTATCACATAAATAAACAAAGAAAACCAATGTATTATATGTAAATCAATGTACGTAATGTAAATATCACATGTAAACAAATGTAAGTAATGTATCATATGTAAACAAATGTATGTAATGTATATAATAACTGTAACAAATGTATGCAATGTAAAAAAATAAAATAAAATAATAATAATAAAATGTCCCTCTGCAAAAAACAGACGGGACTCATAAAACCGGCTAAAAAAATATTTTTTTTTGTTATTATTATAGATCAGAGGGCGCTGAGTAGGCATACGAACCGGCGCACGGTGATATCGCTGCTCCAGTTTGTTATAGGTTTAAAGTGGTTCCAACTCCTGTTTTAAGTTGAAAGTGCTCCCAAGTAACCCTACTTATCACGCCGAAGACAGTGATATAAAATTCAACGAGATCGGCTAAGAAGAAACCAAATTTTGAAGTGTTGAAAAGGGAACAGAGAGGTGAACAACGAGCGAAGAACAAAGGACGTCGCCATCTTTATAATCACGCCATACTGCCTAAGGGAAGAAAGGTGAGTCATGAAGTGTATCAAATGCTGGAGGATATATCGTCCAACGGAAATAATATAACTTGTAAGAAATGCAGTAGGATTCTACACTTAAATTGTGCCAGCCTTTCAGAAACAACCGCACCAGAGATGCCAAGATATTCATAAGGAAATGACAAACTTCAAAGCCGATACAAATTAAAAGCACAGAAGACATAGAAAGACTGCCACTGTGGAAAGAAAAGCCTCCTAAATAGTTCAAAAAGAAGCCCACAATAAAAAAGAATGTGAACCATCAAGACAGATGCAATAACACAGGATATATCGGCAATTTCACTTTGATCAGACCTTTCAGATCATTCATTTGACCTCCCCAAACATCTGCTTACTTCCAACACAGCAACCAAATCAATAACAAATATATATATATAACCAGTATCATCCTCAGATAAGCTAATTACAAAACTTCGATTATGCAGTTGAGTTACATCCCATAGTAGTATTTATTTAACATTATTTACTTAACATTCTGTAATGAATACTAGTAGTAAACAGAAAATGTGATAGTAATACTCCAGTTATATATTTAAATTTAAAATTATATATTTAATTTACATATTTAAATTTAAAAACTTATTATTATATAAACTGCAACATAAGTAATATTGTTTAACTTGTGAGTTATTAAGTGTAAAATATTACTATGATTATTATTATTGGCAATAATACACGCTTTTTACTCCTGTCAATGAGAAATTCTGCAAATGATAATGATATTACGAGTAATTATAATTTTTACTGAACCATTTTGCAAGAAAAAGTTGCATTGTTGCCTAAATTTTAGGATATTCATGTAATTATTTGAGAGATAATAAACTATTATTATTAAAAGAAAAAAAGTATTATTATTATCGAACTATATAATTGTAAATTATTGTTATTTAGAAGGTAACAATGTTGTCATCATTATTATAGAAATTTGATTATATGCAGCACTTCGTGCTGAATCTTGTAAAATAATATACTGAATGTTACTCAAGATGATAATTGTATATATGTAAATATTTGAGAGATAAATAAAAAAGTATCATCATAAATTCTTCAGTAAAGTCGATTACATTATTTAAAAAAATATTATGTACATTTACATTTAAAACAAAATTAGTTCAGTACAAAATGTAGAGAACAGAAAATGTAATAGTATGCTCTATTGTATATATATAAATGCTCTGTATGATGATAAATAAAATGTTCTTACATTTTTTAAATTATTATTATTATTATTATTATTATTATTATTATTATTATTATTATTATTATTATTATTATTATTATTATTATTATTATTATTATTATCGATGAAATAAGCACATATCCATGTAGCTCCGTGGAGCTGGCATGTGCCTTCCATGCTTCCTAAATCGCCCTAAGAGAGAGCGTTGTATTTTCGATTCCAGTTGCCGACTAGAGGAACATTCTGAAACAGAAACCACTGGCAAGCGGGTTTTTGTTTCCAAGAACTTGAATTTTTCATCCAGTAAACTCAAGAAAATCGACCTTACAGTGCACACTATTTTTACTCCCTGAACGGGAATAATAGCGTTTGCTGATTTTTTCAAGACCATACAATTAACTTGTGGACATGAATTCAATAAAAAACTTGTGGAAATGACATAAACAGAGGAAGGAAACATTAAACAACATTTTCCATTGCGCATTAGAAAATATCGGTGGATGTACACTTCTAACAGTGCAACCTGTGGCACCTTGAAAGTTTTAGTAAACGGAGGTTTGCTTGTACATTTTACTTATTTTTATACAATTGTACAATAAATATATTCCAAATAAACTGAGTTATATAAAAATTACATATATTAATTGTACTTATTTTAACAAAAATGTACTCAGCCATGAAACTTTTGTATCATGGTGTTAAAAAAATGCAACTGTTCCGAATAACCATTAAGATTATTATTGATATTGTTATTGAAAAGTTATTATTATTATTCTTTTACATATATCAATTATACCTATTGTAAAAACGTTTGTATTACAGTTTTAATTTTGTTAATATACTTTTTTGTAAATATAATTTCTTTGAGAGGGAATGACATGTTCTTTTAAAAATATTATTATTATTATACATAGATATTATTGTATGTATGTATTTATCTCAGATATATATAAAGTGTTTAAAAATTATATATGTAATGCACATGTAATGCACAAATAATAATAATAATAAAAATTATTATTATTATTATTATTATTATTATTATTATTATTATTATTTTCCTCAGATAAGCTCTGCTAAGCTTCGAGGAAGAAAATTATTAACTTGTAAGTATCTGTTATTCACAATTCTAATGTGTTATAAATATTATATATATAATTATTACAGCATTTATGTATGCAATTTATCTGAGATAAATTGACATACATAAAAAAATAAAAAATTTAAAAAAATAAATAAATAAAAGAAATAAATAAATAAATTATTATTATTATTATTATTATTATTATTATTATTATTATTATTATTATTATTATTATTATTATTATTATTTATATTCTATATTCAAAAATTCTGTATAATCTTTATTGTAAATATTAAAAGAACATGTGTTGTAAATACATAATACAGAGGCAAAAAAGTATTTTTTAAAATTTTAATTGAAATACAATGTAGAAAATGTAGCACTTTGTGCTGAATTCTGTAAAACTATAAGTTGCAATGTCACTCAAGATATTTATTGTATGTGTAAATATTTTAGCAGATCAATAAAAATATTATCATATAAAAACATTATTATTATTATTATTATTATTATTATTCCTACACCCTTCAACAACTCATAAGGTTCTTTTGTGAGATCACATCAGATACCCACGCAACTCAACAACCCACCAAGAAATTTAAAACACAGATAACTACAGAACATTAAAACACGAACTCTGGAAAATATACAAACAAAGTTAATATACTGTTAACACTGATATACACATCAGAAATCACCAGCATCCAATGCCTATATTCCACCTATAAACAGTAACAACAACATAAATAGTGAAGACTACTCCCACTCTCTTCAAAAAGGTGAAACCAAGCTTCGAAGTAGGTGGGATTAATCCGCTTCACTCATCCACATGTAATGCTCATAATCAAAGACTGCAAATTATGTAACAAAACAGTCAGTAAGGTGTATAATAATAATAATGAAGATACCGATATAAAAAAATGTGTATATGTAAATAGGCTCTATAATAATAATAAGTCATGATATTGACATTGAAAAAAATGTACATTTACATTTTTAAAAAAATCACTATACTCTACATTTTTTACTGAACAGAAAATGTAATAGTATGCTTTATTGTATATATGTAAATACTCTGCATGATGATAAACAAATTGTTATTACAGTTTTAAAAAAATAAGTAACTTAATGGCCTACAAAGATTCTCACGTAAGCTAAACATACAGCTTTGAATTGTGCTGACCTAATCAGCATTAATTACTTAAGCTGTTAATATTATTCTGCTTATTTTTATGTAATACTTCTAAAAGATGAAAGTATTGAGGAATATTTGTTAATTTTAACATCAAATGTAATAATAACAATGTAAACATTGCTTGTGGAATTCTGTTGTAAATGAAAACAATTTAAAATAATTTATTATGATTAAAAAATATTATTAACTTTAGTTTCCATAGCTAATTATGCAACAAGAATAAATTATAGGATGAGAACTTAAGCTTACTTGAAAAATTGATCACCTCTCTCCCAGCGTGTCGCTGAATGCCCTCTACAACTAAGATTTGGAATGAGAGACAGATTTCTGTTCTCAGGATTACTGTAAAACAGCTCTATTCCATATGCGAATATTTCTGAGGCCCTTTCAATTACTTCTTCTGTCCGCTTTTCCGTCACATTAAAACCAACAGCTATAAATAATAGATTAAGTCAATTTGTTTCAGGACTAACTTTCTTGAGAAATTTATTTCTACTGAAAAAAAAATGTATTTAATTATCATGCAACATTGCTTATGAAGAAAAAGTCATCATCATGTTAAAAACATTGTTTTACAAATATGCTTTAATGAATTGATTATTATGAAAACTCTTACATACAATTTTCGATTGACTGGAGTTTCCTAAATATTCATTCATTCATTCATAATATTAAGTATGCTTGCAAAACGAAGTTTATTCTATGCAAATTATTATGTAAACGTTATCACAGGTTGAATATTTATGACACTCTAGTCAGAAAACAAGACTGACTGGATATTACTGATTTTCTAAAAACTTCCAAATAATTTTAAAAAGTAAAAACGATAACGAGTGGTTCAAATTTCAGAAGTAGTGTAAACTATTTCAGTTACATATTGAAGCAATTAGTATTGTTGTTGTTTTTCCTTTTGAAAGTAGATTTGAAAATTTTGCTTTCCTCTACTTGGTTCACAGTTTCAGTAGTTGTGACCAGTGGTTTATTAAGGTTGTTTGTGTGAACAGGTTAACAGTTTGCTTTCCCAAAACATATCTTCTCTTCACCATCCTGTCTGATGAAGAGGTAGTAAAATGTCTATATGATGATTCTGTGTTTCGTTTAGTGCGTCGTTGTGTTTCTTTCTTCATGTCGATTATTTGAACTTGATTCGGTATTTTTCACTGTGTCATTTCTTGTTTAGATTCGACTCTCGATGCTATAATAGAAAAATCATTAAATCTTCAAGAAATCAGAAATCAGTGGATCTGAACATGAATCTTGCACATAGAAAAACCTTTAAATCTTCAAGACATCAATGAGAATCGGAAATAACTAAACCATCTCCATCAAGAAACGCAAAATCCAAGAATGATAGTTCTTTATCCAAAACATCAACGCAATCTGATTGAACATTAGAATAAGTAAATAGAAATGTATGTACGAGAAAAATTACCTAGCCCTCCCTTAGAAAGACACAAAAAACAAGGATAGAGCACCCAATCTTAATCCAAACCACAACATAGAGAAACAACATTAGGTAAACTGAGAACCATACTACTATTCTACCCCCTACACAAATATATTATTTGTGATATAACTCGCCAGGGAATCCTTCCGGGGCTAAGGGATACAAAACAAAACATCTCCAATCGCCTAGACATTATGCAGAAACACCCAGGAGAAAACGAACACGTACCTCTTTCATCTCACCACTTCCCCTTTCCTTTCTGCCTCCTCTCCCCACTCTCTCCTTCCCTCCTCTATGGATACTTCTTCACTCCACACACACGACGTAGAACTTAAATGTAAACGTTTAGGTTATAAGTTGGTAACGGAAACTCAACGTTTTTCCAATGAACAGTGCATAAGTCAGGTTGTTAAAATTCTGGATTACTGGAGTAGAACTTTCATTGTGACCATCTAAAAAAAGGAAATAAAACTGAATGCGAGAATTACAGATGAGTTCCCTTCTGAATAGCCAAGATAATATTTCTGTAGACATACTTAGAAGAGCAAATAAAAATAGTGTAAGCAAAACTTGGGAAAGGAGAAACTGGGTTCGAGACAAATAGTAGTGTTGACAGGATCTGATTTTTATTTTCAGCTGAAGAGTAAAGAAACAATCATAATACAAAAAAGGACCTGCAGTTAAGTGTGACAGATGTGGGAAAACTACACAGTATGGTGTCTAGAGAAAGGCTGTTGAGGTTCAAGATATATGGGATGTTATACTGCACAACATATAGTTTAGATTCGAATTTTAAAGTTAGTCGTTTGAATTGCTAGAGATATAGATACTACAGCTCCATAAAAATTATTATTTGTGATCTTAAAGGATCATGTGATGAAAGAAAGCAACGTTAAATTTCGATATCACAATGAGAAATATTTAACTAAGCTCTTTATGCAGATAATGCGACACTCCTAAGTAAATCCAGTGTTAAGAAATCTTTTTAACTCCTCAGTTTATCAAACAAGAGAGGAGCATTGGAAAACCTGAACAGAATTCTCAGTGTAGAATCAAAATATTTCAAAAAGGAACATATTTCAGCATTTCAGGCACAGTTCAAGTGCTAAAATTTCTATTATCATTAATTCTGTTATCTATTAGCAAATTTTTAAATTTGCAAATAAATAATAGAACAAGCAAAAGTTGAATGTGGGGAACATGTTGAATAAATTCATATGAACAAGAGGTATTAGCCAGAATAGTTAGAGTATAAAAGACAGTGTTTAAAATGAACTTCACTTACGAATTTGAGAGATATGGTTAAGTCAATTTAAGAAGAGAGACATAAGATATTAGAGTTCTTATAAATATTACTGGAGTGTACAGATGTCAACACTACAGAATCATATTATAAACGAATATTTTAGAAAGGAAATTCTCACTATTAACACTCAAGAATGGCTAACCAGACTATCTAAGAGGTATTGTTACTTTATCAGAATGGAAGGGAAAGTTTAGTAAAACAGTTTTTGATTGTTTTAAACCTACTCACTTGTAAGACAATTGATGATAGGAAATGGAAAATATGTAAGCGTAACAAATTTTACTGTTCTATGATGTCCATCCCTAGAGGGTAAACAAAAGAAATTGACAATGATAATGATTGTAGGCCTGAAGTAACACGAAGAAATTCCATGTTTGTCTGTAGAGCAGAAATTGTGAATTATCTAAACTCCCGAGTGGCGGAAAAGAGGATAGATATCCTCTAGTCGATAGATATTTTTTGATTTTTCTGGTGACTGTAGCTCTGCGTAAAGGATTTTATTCTTGATTTTAATTGGGGCCACCATGTTTTCATTGGATCTGTATCTAATTTCGAGGTTGAGGTTGGTTATTAAAGCCTGAGTATTTGTTATATAAGCTGGATCTTTCAGGAGAGTATTGTTGAAGATCCAATAGGCACTTCTTGATTTGGATGCTTCCCAAGATAATGAAAGTTGCAGCTTGACGAAGCAATGATCTGAAATGTAGGAAGGGATGTGTGAGATGTTTCTAACTAGAGGCAAGGTGTGTTTGGAAATGTAGTATCTGTCCAGTCGTGCTTGCTAGAGTGGCCTATTTGTCACTGTGATTGCTGACCTCCATGTGTAGGATTTCTTATCAGGATGTTGATGCCGAAAGACGACGATGAGTTCGTCATCGTTTACCAGTGTTTGAAGTTTGTTTATTAATTGGCTACGATGTTCACCACACTTAAATCTGTCTTTTTCTTGGTCAAGAGTGCAATTAAAGTCTCCAGCTATTATGATATGTTCTTGGTCTATATTAGAAAGGTGGTTTTGAATGAAATCCAGGATTTGTAATGCCAGAGCATCCTGTTGTGGTATATAGATGTTGAACACATGCAGGGTATTATAGTTCGGTGCTATTATGTGAGCATACAAGGCATATCCTGGTATCTCAGCAATCACTTTTAGTTTGTAGGGAGATCTATGATGTACACCTAAGCTAACTCCTGCTCCATGATGTTGTTGGGTTGCAGAGTGCTGTAAGTCATAGGGCCACTCTGCTCATTTTCTGGATAAATTGGTTGAGGAGTTGATGTTTGTTTCTTGCAGAAGTATTAGGTCTATATGATATTTTTGTACCTGGTCAAGCACTATTCTGTTGCGTAGAGCAGGGGGAAAATCCACTTGCATTGAGAGAGAAAAGACTTATAGACATTATGATTTATGAAAGTTTGATTTTAAGTTTAATCTAATATTGGTCCTGGTACTGTGTTTGTAGCCCATTAATTAGGCAGTAGATTCCCTTACTCCTATTGACCTCTGCTCTGCTCCTTTTACATTTCAGTTTCGAGTGTAGGATCCTGAAGTTGAGATATTAGTTCCGGGATTCTTGTGGTGTATTTAAGGGCTATAGTTAGTTTGTGAGGAGAGCCTCGCACTTTCTGTATGAAGGATGAAAGGTACTTCATTGTTAGGGGATCCTCAGTGTGGGGAAGTTCGCCGTCAGCTTCTTCTTCTTCTAGGTCGTCATGTGGAAATACAGTTTCCTCATCGTCTGGGAACTCTGTTTCTCCTTGGCTGGCTGCAGGTGATGAAAGGCCATTTTGAGTAGTTTCTTCTATAGGGTGATGTTTTGAATTTATGGGAGGCTGGGTTGGTGATTCTGGTTGCTGGTTCTGGGGATTGCTTTTAATTAGTTCGTCCTTGCCATCTCTGTTGGGAGGATCGATGTTTTCGTGCTGTGAGACTTCGTTATCAGATCCTTGGATCTCATTACTTGGTAGACGTTCAGGAGCGACATGAGCGCTGTCTTTTCCAGTTCGGGATTTTCTTTCCTCTGAAGTTCGTGAGGGGGAGAGAATTTTTGGTTTCTTTTTCCTGTGCTTTGATTTTCTTCATGTACGATGTTATTCTGTTCAATTGGTTTGCTATTCTGGGCTGGGATATTTGTTGATGAACTGTTGGTAATATAGGGACATTGTTTCCTAATGTGACCATTTTCATGACAGAAGAAGCATTGTGATGAGGAAGATAAGTACAAAGTGTAGGTTATTCCATTTATGTCCGTCTTGATTAATTTTGGGAGGTCGTGTAGTGCGTCGTTGTTTGGAAAGTGCATTAATGCCTGTCTCCGAAAGCTTTTGACATGGAAAAATTCGTGCTTCTTCGTGGCTGCTGACAATGTGCGTATTTTTCCTGTGACAGAACCGTATCTTGATAACATGGATCTAATTAGTTGATGAGGAATTTCAGGGGGAACATTTGATACTGTTACTTTTGTGTGGCCAGTACTCTCGGATAGATATTTTTTTTTATTGTGAACATAACAATCTTATTTACAGGATTAACCGGTTTTTGGTTCTCTGCAGTCAGGCAGAGAGGTTACATGCTCATATTCTTGTTGAGGTATGTTACATCGAAGTCACTTAAAAGACAAATTACATTTTTTTTTTTTTTTTAGATTAAAGCCATTAAGAGTTATTCTAACATGATACTGTATAAGATCATAAAAGTGGAAGAACATAGGAGTTTCTATTACACAATATTATCTATTTACATGAGAGTGCCAGCTGATTAATTTTCGCACTGTTAAGCACAACAATCCTTCTTTTTCCCCCTTTCTTTGGGGGGGGGGATGGTGTCACTTCTATGCTGGAAAGTGAATTATAATGCAGACGCCCTGCTCAGCCAGGAGTTGATTCCGTGGATTCCATTCTTGGTGGAAAAGATCTAAGGTGTTATTTTGCCTATGGTGGTGATGCTCGTGTAGGATCCGACTTATCACCTTTTGTTGGAAGGCTGCAGTGAGTTGGTCAGTTGCCTCTCTCTGTGAAGTTGCTGTGCTGTCTGGTCTTGTATGTCTGAGGTAGAAGTTTTATATTACCGTTTTTCGGTGATGAAAAGGTAATTGCAGAATGAATGGTTATTTGACTCCACATGGACGAGATTGAAATATTCCTCTTCTGTATGAAGATTACCACAGATAAGAGCTGCCGTTTCCCGAGTCAAACTGATTAATTTAGTGTTGACTGGGCATTCCAAGTAGATATGCCGGACCGTTCCTAATTGGTAGCAGAAGAGGCAGTTATCTGAGACGTTTGAGTTAAATTTTCGTAATATAGTAGGAGTAGGTAATATATTATGCCACATTCTCCACTGAATATCTGCGTCAGGTTTGATGGCTCTTGTGCGATATGGTAGATCCCATTGAAATAATGTTTGATCAGATGATGCAGGATTTTCCAACAAAGTGCTTTGGTTCGACTGTTGTGTTAGAGTGCTGTAGATCTTGTTAGTGTTGCTGGGTGTAAGTTTCTCCCATGAGTTATTGGTTTTTATCAGAAAGATAGGCGCCAAATCTTCTGAGTTTGGAGGGCTAAGCCGCACTTCTGTTATGCTATCAGGCATAGCGGCTTGAAAAGTGGTCTTTACGGTGTCCATCTGCTCAGACTCATTCCCATATTCCAGGTTTTCGAGCGAATTTGGAAAGCGCCAGGTGAGGCTTGGAGAAAGAATGTCATCCAAGATCCTCACGTTTCGCGAGCTCCATGGAGGAAAGAAAAATTCTTTCTGAGTGATCGGGCTTCTTACCATCGTGTTGTGAAAGATGGGTTCCATGAGGATTTCAGGTAGGGATGCTGTCTTCACTGTGTGCTGGAGGTTTAGCTTCTTCCATTGTCGAAGGGCATCTTTGTAGAAGTTTATTAAATTTACAGGCACTTGAGCTGTTGTCATTATTAAGGTGGTGGAGAGAGAGAGACCTCTAGTGGCAGAAGTGAAAATATACTCAGTGGGGCATTTGTATGATATTTCCTGTTGTAGGCATATATGAGAAATCGAAAATTTAATCTGTATATATATATAATCTGTTAACCTTTTCCAGAGATTTTTTGTTATTAAATTTTGTTTAATTTCTACAATTGGTCATGTGATGTGACCAGTAGAGATATTTAATAATCACAATATATATATATATATATAAATATATATATATATATATATATATATATATATATATATATATATATATATATATATATATATATATATATATATATATATATATATATATATATATATATATATATATTTTTATTATTTTTTATTTTTTTTATTGTAAACATAACAATCTTATATACAGGAATAACCGGTTTTTGGTTTTCTCTGCAGTCAGACAGAGAGGTTACATGCTCATACTCTTGTTGAGGTATGTTACATCGAAGTCACTTATAAGGCTAATTACATTTTTTTTTTAAAATAAATTAAAGCCATTAAGAGTTATTTTAACATGATAACATAAGATCTTGTTTTAACATAAGAACATAAATGTGGAAGAACATAGAAGTTACTATTGCACAATATTATCTATTAACATGAGAGTGCCAGCTGATTAACTTTCGCACTGTAAAGCACAACAATCCTTCTTTCTTCCCCCTTTCTTTTGGGGGGGGGGTAAAGGTGTCACTTCTATGCTGGAAAGTGGATTATAGTGCAGTCGCCCTGCTCAGCCAGGAGTTGATTCCGTGGATTCCATTCTTGGTGGAAAAGATCTAAGGTGTTGTTTTGCCTATGGTGGTGATGTTCGTGTAGGATCCGACATCTCACCTTTTGTTGGAAGGCTGCAGTGAGTTGGTCAGTTGCCTCTCTCTGTGAAGTTGCTGTGCTGTCTGGTCTTGTATGTCTGAGGTAGAAGTTGCATATTACCGCTTTTGCGGTGATGAAAAGGTAATTGCAGAATGAATGGTTATTTGGCTCCACATGGACGAGATTGAAATATTCCTCTTCTGTATGAAGATTACCACAGGTAAGAGCTGCCGTTTCCCGAGTCAAACTGATTAATTTAGTGTTGACTGGGCATTCCAAGTAGACATGCCGGACCGTTCCTAATTGGTAGCAGAAGAGGCAGTTATCTGAGACGTTTGAGTTAAATTTTCGTAATATAGTAGGAGTAGGTAATATATTATGCCACATTCTCCACTGAATATCTGCGTCAGGTTTGATGGCTCTTGTGCGATATGGTAGATCCCATTGAAATAGTGTTTGATCAGATGATGCAGGATTTTCCATCAAAGTGCTTTGGTTTGACTGTTGTGTTAGGGTGCTGTAGATCTTGTTGGTGTTGTTGGGTGTAAGTTTTTCCAATGAGTTATTGGTTTTTATCAGAAAGATAGGCGCCAAAACTTCTGAGTTTGGAGGAATAAGCCCCACTTCTGTTATGCTATCAGGCATAGCGGCTTGAAAAGCGGCCTTTACGGTGTCTATCTGCTCAGACTCATTCCCATATTCCAGGTTTTCGAGCGAATTTGGAAAGCGCCAGGTGAGGCTTGGAGAAAGAATGTCACCCAAGATCCTCACGTTTCGCCAGCTCCATGGAGGAAAGAAAAATTCTTTCTGAGTGATCGGGCTTCTTACCATCGTGTTGTGAAAGATGGGTTCCATGAGGATTTCAGGTAGGGATGCTGTCTTCACTGTGTGCTGGAGGTTTAGCTTCTTCCATCGTCGAAGAGCGTCTTTGTAGAAGTTTGTTAAATTTTCAGGAACTTGAGCTGTTGTCATTCTTAAGGTGGTGGAGAGAGAGAGACCTCTAGTGGCAGAAGTGAAAATATACTCAGTGGTGCACTTGTGTGATATTTCCTGTTGTAGGGCATTTATGAGAAATCGAGCGCGGAACGTTGTTATCCTGTTGTCAATGGAGACCAACTTTTGTCCTCCATCTTTGAGAGAAGTACATAGCTGGGAGTAGGAAAGCCAGTTTGTTTTATTCCATATGAATCGATATATGGTTGACTTTATTTGTTTGATGAATTGAACTGGTGGCGTAAGGATCTTTAGTGTATGCCAAAGGACACTGGTGGCTATTTGGTTAACGATTATTGTTCTCCCTCTTGTGGAGGCAGAGGCTCGTATTTCTGCCCACTTTCCTAGAACTTGCTTGAAACGCTTGTTTAGTGTTTCCCAGTTCTTATCCACATAAGAGGTTGTGTTTCCTAGGTAAATCCCCAGGTATTTGTTTCCCTCTGTGGACCAGGTACCAGACATTGGGGAATCGGTTCGGTTTTTCCATTTGCCACACCACAGTCCTATGGTTTTATGTGTGTTTAGCTTGGCTCATGAGGCTGCCTGATATTGTTGGTATGCCATTTGTATGTTATGAAAGTCCTCTTCTTTGCGGGCTATGATTGTAACATCATCAGCATATGCTGTCAGGGTTATGGTTTGGTAGGGAAGTTTAGGGCGGCATGCTTTGAGCAGCATGCTGAGTCTACACAGAAAGGGTTCGATGGCAATTGTGTAAAGAGGACCGGAGAGTGGACAGCCTTGTTTAATACCTCTGCTGTATGGTGCAGTTATGGTAAGCCTGTTGTTTATTTTCATGCAAAACTGTGCCTTGGCATACAACATTTTAATAGAGTGAATGATGCCTGAGCCAAAGCCAAATGCTTTCAAGCAGTTGAAGAGGTAAAGGTGTTCAACGCGGTCGAAAGCTTTTTCTTGGTCTAGTGTTACAAGACCCATTGTTTCACTGTTGTTGTTCGCTATGCTTATGAGATCCCTTATGAGATGTAAGTTTTCGTGGATAGATCTTCCAGGGATGGAATAGCTCTGATGCCTATTTATTATTTCGCTCAGAGCGGGTTTAAGTTTGTTGGCAATGGCTTTGGATATAATTTTGGAGTCGGTGTTTGTGATAGAGATGGGTCTCCAGTTTCCTAGTTTCGTCGCGTCTCCTTTCTTTGGAATGAGTTTGATAACTGATGTTGTCATATTGAGTGGAAAGCCATTGGTATTCGCTTCGACAAATACTCTGTAGAGGATAGGTCCAAGCTGTTCCCAGAAGGACTGATAAAATTCAGTGGTGAACCCGTCTATGCCAGGAGATTTATCTTTAGGTAAGGAGGTGCAGGCAGTTTTCAGATCGTGTAACGTGATAGGGAGTTCTGTGTTACTCCTTGTTGTTGGTGAGAGTCTTTTCACATCGGAGAGAATTTTATTCGTGGCCTCCATAGATGTTGGGTTGGCTTGGTACAAATTTTTGTAGTACTGCAAGGTATATAAGAGGATTTCGTCATGATTTTCTATGATGTTTCCATTGTCTGTTTTAATAGCAGATATAGTGGTGCACTCTTGTTGGCGTTTTTCTAGTGAAAAGAAATACTTTGTAGGGGCATCTGCGAAGTTAATATGTTTGCGTCGTGCTCTTATTAGTGCTCCTCTTGCAGAGTGCTCTAGGTGTGAGCGTATGGTGGCTTCTAGGGACTGGTATTCCTCAGATTCTGGATGATGCAATTGCTGTTGTTGTTGCAAATTTTTAAGGGCTGAATGCTTGTTCAAATTTCTTCGGTGACTATATTTTTGGGTGAATACCTTAACTTTGGATTTAAAAGGTGACCACCACTCGGAAATTGATTGTGAAGTAGGTATATCTCTGATGAGAGTTTCGATATAGATTTTAGAGGTTCTGAGATATTCTGTATCCTTTAGTAGGCTGTTGTTAAATATCCAGTATGCTCCTCCTTTGTATCTGGTGTGTCCAGGAAAGCAAATGTTAAGAAGGATGGAATCATGGTCTGATGCATGAGATGGATGGTATGTGACTCTCCTGATGTAGGGTATTGTGTGCATCGATGTGTAGTATCTGTCGAGCCGTGCCTGGTATAAGACACTGGTAGGACCACTTTTGGCTCTCCAGGAGAACATTTTCTCATGTGGGTGCAAGAGTCTGAAGGTGTCAGTCAGCTCAAAGTCATTTATTACATCCTGGAGAAGCTGAACTAGTGAGTGTCGATGTTCTTGGCATTGCTGTCTGTCCATTGCAGGATCCAGAGTGCAGTTGAAATCCCCTGCCAGTATGATGTGGTCATTTACCTTGCTGAGGTGGTTTCGCACAAACTCCAGTACCTGCACTGCAAGCTGGTCATTTTGTGGGATGTATATGTTAATGATATATATTTTCTTTCCTGTCTGAGTTGTAATGAGTGCATATATTGCACACCCAGGAAAGGTATCGATTATTTCTACTTTTAGAGCGCTGTTTTGGTGAATTCCAATGCTGACTCCAGATCCATGAAGTTGTATGGCAGGACAGTGGTGCATGGTATAAGGCCAATTCTTCCAGTGTTGATATGAAGCTTTGCTATTGCAATGGAAGTTTGTTTCCTGCAGCATAACTATTTCTGGCCGGTGGGCAAGGATATGCTGCAGGACCAGCCTGTTTCGCAGTGGTGTGGCACATCCTCTAGCGTTTAGTGAGAGAAGGTTTATTGAGGTGCTCATTATTTTTATGGTTTAGTTTTATTTGGTGCGGTAATCCTCACTTCATTTATGGATAGTTACGCTGCCGCTGGGATTCAAGCCCGTTTATCAGGTAGTATATCCTTTTCCTGAGGTTGGTGGTTTTTCTCCCTCTTTTTCCTGCCAGAATAGTTCTTAACTCTTCCAGCTGGGTGATAAGACCACTGATGTCAGCGGTGTAGTCATAGGCTGTCAGCGGTTTTTGTGAAGAGCCTCGAACTTTTTTAAGAAAGCTCTGAAGCTGCTCACTTGTGAGTGGGCCTTCAGTGTGAGGAAGACTTGCATTTCCAGTTTCCTCTTCATCATCTGAGGACTCAAGAAGCTCGATCTCTTCATCCCCCTCTACAGGCTGCTGGGAGGGTTCCAGAGTGCTTGGAGGCAAAGGTTCTCTGCTGCAGCTGCGCTGGTTTGTCTTTGGCTTTTTTTCCGTTTTTGTTTCTTGCTCCTCTTCGTTATTTGTATCTTTATCAGAGTTAGTTAGTTGTCTGTGTTCCGTTTCCTTTTCTCTAGGATTGCTTTTAATCGATGTTGGTGGAGGTTCTTTCGAAAGTTGGGTTTCTTTAGTGCTACCACTTGATTTTGTCTCCTCGGTACTGGGCTGAGAGCTGTTTCCTTGAGATCTTTGTTGTTTGTTAAGGATGCTCTGTTTTTTGGGGTTGGCTGCTTGCTGCTTCTGATTCTCTGATTCGCTAGGGTTAGTAGTGTTGTTAACCGGTTTCTCATTTCTGGGTATATACGGGCATAACTTCCTTACATGGCCTTCTTCGTGGCAGTAAAAGCACTGAGCAGCAACAGTAATATAAAAGGTGTAGGGTACTCCGTCTATTTCTGTGTTGATTATTTTGGGTATGGAGCCGATTGTATTGTCGCCAAAGTGCATTAGAGCCTGTCTTCTAAAGCTCTTGATGTGAGCGAATTCAGGCCTAGTTGTAGAGGCGCGTAGCGTTCGGATTTTACCTGTCACTGCGCCGTATTTTGATAGTAATCCGCGAAGCATTTGATGGCTTATTTCCGGTGGAACATTTGACACTGTTACTTTTGTGGGAGCAATTGCGATTGGTGAGATATTCACGTGGCATGCTCCGATGTCTATTCCCTTTTCAATTAATGTCTCAGACCAAGATGCGTTGTTAAAGTACATTTGTACGGTTCCGGCAACTCTTGAAATGTGAGTTATATTTTTGGGGGGAACATGTTGAGCTACTGCATCTAGATACTTTTCCAGTGGGGTATTTTCGATTGCGAAAATTCAATTCCGTTATCTCGGGAAAAGCGGTTGGCTGGGTGAACGTTTGTACGCGTTGTGGCAGTGGTATTAATTCGCGCGGAAGTATTAGCTACAATGTTAGCATAGGAGACAGAGAGTACTGACCTTTGTCCGTTGTTGTCCGGGGGGCTGAGACTGATGTCTTTTTCTTCTCTGGCGATGTGGCTGGCGTCTTTTCCTTGATCGGAATTCTGCGACCTTTGACCGATTCCTGCTGAGCTCGGGCGTGGACCGGCTGCTGCTGGTGGTGATATGCTGTGGTTTATACTGGCCATTGCTTCGGGCGAATAAGGGGAAACGCAAGCTATCACAAATTCCCGGTACTCGAAGGCATACCGTTGTAACAATAAGCACACGAACAAAGAAGATTTTAAAATTTTAAAATTAATATAACTTTTCCTAGCTTCACAAATTTAGAAAACTAATTTTTTAACGCGATAGATTAGGTGCTTACGATTATGTAGGTATAAATCTTGAAGTTGATTGACGTATTCGACCGCACAAAACATAACTTTAGGCAAGAGCGACCTTGGACACGTCTGCACACTTCAGCGACAAGAATAGATAGATTATAGATAGATAGATAGATAGATAGATAGATAGATAGATAGATAGATAGATAGATAGATAGATAGATAGATAGATAGATAGATAGATAGATAGATAGATAGATAGATAGATAGATAGATAGATAGATAGATAGATAGATAGATAGATAGATACCTAACATTCCTGGTGGAAACTGAGATGGAGCAGTATAAGTTGGCTTGTCTGCAATTCCGACAACAGCTTGCATAACAATCCACATATAATTCTTTCCTGTGATCTTGAGATCATTAGCAGCTGTCATTATCTGGATGGCCTCCTCCATTTCACAGAAAAGCAAAAATACTCTAGCTTCACTGTTTGCGATATCCTCCAATTCGACCTTGATCTCATCACTATGGTTACTTTTTAATGTTATGATGTCAATAATTTCGAATCTGATGAAACAGAAAAGAGCAGTTATTATATTTTGGAATTTTCAAGTAAACAAAATACAAGTAAAATGCATTTGGTTGATATTATATATCTGTAATAAAAGCGACTCTCTCTCTCTCTCTCTCTCTCTCTCTCTCTCTCTCTTGAATTAATGAGTAGGTTTCATCTACACGATTGATTTGCACCACCCTTCAAAACGTATAAGCGTGGTAACTCAATAGAATATAGCAAATTTGCTCATATTCTTCAGGAGCACCCATACTATAAGAAACACTGGTTATTACTGTGACTAAATATTAAAAGATAAATGATATATATTCAGGCATATATTAAAAAAGTGATAACATAAAAGATATTTTAGACATATCTTATGGAAGATCTTCGTTTTCTTAATTTGATTCAAGAAAACGAATATTTTTAGGACATACTTTTGGTAGAACAATGTGGACACCAATAAAAATCAAATACCGGTAAAACTGAAATCGCCCTCGTTTTCGAACAAAACCACATTCCCCAAATCGAAAAAGCTACTGTACTTGACCTTTAAATTTTCGAAACGTTGTTAAGAATTTTTGAAACCATAGCTATAAGATGTGACAGCGATACCATAAACGCCCTCCGTCGCTACGTGATCTGAGAGAATTAGAAGCTTCATATTCAAATAAATTCGAGATTTCCCTAAGGAGCAGCCACTAAAAATTCGATGCAACCATAAAAGTTAACTTAGAACAAACCTCACCCTTCAGTACTTTCCTCACTCCTCTGAAGATGATTCCAAGTCGAAGCGGTCCATACCCCGTAATTTTTATATTTTTCTTCATCCATTCTTTATTGAAGTTCAGTATGTCATGCAGTATGTATTCCTCTGTTTAAGAAAAACGCTTTCTTTTATTTTTATCTTTATTTTATTATCTTCATGTAAAACATTTCTATGTTTTTTATCTAGTTTAATATTTTAAATTCCTCTGGTAAATTATAATTCTTGTGAGTTATTTTCCACTTGTAAGTTACTATCCTTTTAAGAGTGCGCGTTATAATATTATATCTATCTAATAACGTTGTTCTACCAAAGTCATCTAACAAAAATTGTAAAATCGACAAATCAAGAACATGAAGATCATTCATGTTATCACTTTTAATATAGGCTGAATATATATCATTTATATTTTTGTATAAATATACACAAAATATACATGATATTTTGTATATGTTTGTGTGCTGTATTGATTTGAATTTTAGAGGAGCGACATGAAAACTTTTCAGAGAGATGGCGTATAATAAGGCGACTTTTTTTTTACTTTTACATTTTATATATTTGCATGTCTTTTAATAAGGGAAATACCGTGCGTTGGCATATTTAAATAAACTATAATACCGGAATAAACTCAGGTAAAATATTCTTTTTCTCCCTTCCACGTATTAACTTAAAATAGCTCTATAACAGACAAGTAGGTATGTTACAGAGCTATCTTAAGTTGTACCTGTCCCGATGATATGATGACTAGCTGTATGCCTCCCGATATATTTATTGTATGGCTGTAGCTACGTGTGTTAACGGGGTCGGTTTACTTGCGTCAGGGAAGGAAAACCTCAGATAAACCATGTTGTGCACGCCCAAGCCCGACTAACTTGGTGATGTTTGAGACAGATCCTTAAACTCCTCAAGTTGGCGACGGGAATCGAGCCCAGGATACTCCTTTTCCAGGCATATTGTTAGGAAGCGCATAACCACTCGGCTAACCGCGCGGACCTAAAATGTTATTTATTAGTATAATTTTCACCTGGGTATTAAAGGCATCTTCTGTACAAAGCAAATAGAACAATAACTGACAATTCCAGAAGGCGTCACCTAAGTACGTAATGTGAGATAACTAAAAAAGGTAATTAAATTTCCTAACTTATTTTAAAAAATAATAAAATAAGTAAATAAATTAAATAAAATTCAATGAAAAAAAAGTAAATAAAATTCAATGAAAAAAAAGTAAATAAAATTCAATGAAAAAAAAAAGTAAATAAAATCATACATATATACACAATTAAAAAAACGTTATGAAAGATTAACTGATTTAAAAATTACTATCATAGTGAAACATGCGAAACTACTTCATCTCCTAACTTAAACAGATCCGATGGTCTTCGTCTATCCCCTTTGCGGGAGATAGCACTTTTTAAATCAGCTAATCTTTCTACATTTTTTTTATTGTGTATTATGTATTATTTTATTTAATTATTTTATTTTTTATTTTTTTATTTTTTTATTATATTTTAAAATTAGTTTAGAAATTTAATTACATTTTTAACTTATAAAATAATATCTTATGTGACTTAATTCCGGTATTACAATGCTAGATGATATGCATGCTGAATGGAACACAACCTTGAAAGAGAAGGCTTAGAAGAGAAGAGAGTGGAAGGAAAGAAAAGGAAAAGGATTAAATAAAAATACACAAAAATTGAATAAAAATAGAAGAGATCCTTGTCTACCCAGATTGCTAATATACAATATGGTTACAAACAACCTTAACAGAAGAAAATAAATAAATCATACCTCCCCACTCGATGACTGGTACTTTGAAATACTCTCAAAGAACAAGCCTAAAGTTAACTCTCTCGATCTTGGAACACTGAACAGCAACATTATCCAAGTACAAAATAAGAGACTTTGGTTTTCCAATATAATACAAAAAGATTTAGATACGGTTATTTCAAAAATTAATTTTAAAACATCCTCTTTATTTGATCAAGTACGACCAAGTGATATCAAAATGTACCACCACGCAGTGTCTCGCTATTTATCCTGAAATTTCTAAAACTTATTTAGGGAGAGTGGTGTGTTTTTTTTTTTTTTTCATTCCAGAGATATTGTTCTCGCAACCCTGTTTTGCACAATGGTATAAAGATATATCTCAGCGTGTACCCACCCAGGCATATGTTGATGATGTTCATGGTAAGTTGAGGAGGGAAGATTTTGTAATTAGTCTTTTTTAAAGAGTAATAAGCGTAGTTTTCGTGTATATCGTTAATGAGTGGGTTCCATCCATACAGTAGTGAAATTGAAAGCCCGATTATAAAACTTTCATACTGTAATTCCATAATTCCAAATTGTTAGAAAGTATAATTCCATACTCTAGTGAAATTACAAGCCTAAGTACTTGCGTTTTGTGACTTCTTGGATTGCTGGGCAAGGGCATTTGTTTATTTGCTTTGGATAATATGAGGTATGAAATTTCGGTGATATGTGTAAGAGATTTGTTGCCATCCCAGTGTTTCTAAACATGATGAGGTGAAATTTATTGCCGTTTAATATGACAGAAGTATGCATAAGCCAATCAGAGATTATGGTAAATGGCTGTATATGTTTTAAGACTATTAATGTGTGTTTGTACATGGATACGAGCAGTGTGTACTAATATACATACTAATATATATTTTTATCTACTAATATATATATATATATTTTTTTTCATAATTCATTGTTACTCGGTTGGGATATTATAAAAAAGCTTTAATGACTGACTGATACCGAGAAGAAAAAAGATGACATGGTATATTTGAAAAGATACTACTAGTTTACTAGTTTCGTTGAATTGATCAATATCTTCATATCACAATCAAAGAAATATATATAGAATTACAGAGACTTAAAATTGTAATAACAGAACAAGTACAAAAAAGACAGTAGCGTGTTTGAAAACAAAAAGCTAGCTTGAGTTCCAAACAAACGTATACCTCGCGCTGTCGCGAGTGCGCCAATACTGAACAGAGGCAACGTATGCGTCAGAGAGATTGAAACTTAGGCTGTTATTGATATGAGAAGAATCT
Organism: Typopeltis vanoorti; assembly: GCF_054136105.1. Taxonomy (NCBI): domain Eukaryota; kingdom Metazoa; phylum Arthropoda; class Arachnida; order Uropygi; family Thelyphonidae; genus Typopeltis; species Typopeltis vanoorti. Next base: position 28,225,876 of record NC_143557.1, on the reverse strand, counting down.
AGAGAAATTTGTCTAGATTCGACAATTTTCTATCGAGTTCATCATAGCACACATGGATGTTAGAAGTTTGAATCCAGTTCATAATGTGTTGGCGGCCTTCGTCTGAGTTAACTGAAAAGAGAATGTGGCTAGAAAGAGCGCTGGCTCTAGTCCTGTTATAGAAGATATCTCTACGGTGTTCTTCCAAACGTAGAAGGATGGATTTAGCAGTCTGGCCATAGTATGGATTTCCACAATCACATAAAATCTTGTACACTCCTGTAAACTGAGTTGGAAGATGTTTCTCTTTAGGTTTACTAATTATTGAACGAAGTTTTGGGAGCGTACTGAAGCAAGTTCTGAAGTTAAAATTCTTGAGAATTTTTGCCAGTTTTGGTGAAAGAGAGCTGATGTAAGGCAAAGAGATGGCTCTGGGGGAAGAGGGATTTTCAGAAGTAGTTGAGTGACTCGAGGAAAGAAATTTGACAATTTTCTTAAGAGAGAAACCATTATTAATAAAGGTTTTTTAAGAAAAAGGAGTTAATTTTCAATTTCTGTTTCTTCTGTAAGTAACGATTTTGCTCGGTGAGCTAAGGGAAAAATGATACCAAATTTTTGTGGTGGATAGTGATGGGAGGAAGCATGAAGGTATCCATCAGTATGAGAAGGCTTTCTAAAAATTGAGATTTTAATACTCTCAGCATATCTGGTAAGTTTCATGTCTTAAAAGGGGAGGCAGTCATCGAATTCCAGTTCGAAGGTAAAAGAGATTTTGTCATGTCACTTGTTTAGGTGGTCTAAAAATAAATTGAGCTTGTTGACACCATCTTCCGATATTCCGCGCGGTTAGCCTAGTGGCTATGCGCTTTGCAACCATATGCCTGGGGAAGGAGTGTTCTAGTTTCGATTCCCGTCTGTGTCGTGAGGAGCTGAAGGATCTTCCTCAGCCATAGCCAAGTTAGCCAGTCAAGTTAGCCGGTTTTTTCCCCAGTTTATTCTGGGGTTTTTCATCCCGCAAAGCAGGCAAACTGGCCTTGAGAACTCAACACTACAGGCCATAGGATACACCGGGGCATAAGGCTGACCACCTTATCCTGAAAACGGAGTGAGATCCGATGATCAATGGACCCTCGACACCGCAAGGTAAAAGAGGGTATAAAGAAAATGAGATGAGACACCATATTCCTAGATGAGGAAAATATCATCAATGCTCTCTCTAGGAAAATATCATCAGAATGTTCTCTCTAGGAAAATATCATCAGAATGTTCTCTCTAGCCACTTTCTCTTTTCATTTAACTCAGACGAAGCCCGCCAACACATTGTGAACTGGACTCAAACTTCTAACATCCATGTGTGCTATGATGAACTCGATAGAAAATTGTCGAATCTAGACAAATTTCTCTAGATTCTTCTCATATCAATAACAGCTTAAGTTTCAATCTCTCTGACGCACACGTTGCCTCTGTTCAATATTGGCGCACTCCGGACAGCGCGTAGTATACGTTTGTTTGGAAATCAAGCTAGCTTTTTTTTTCAAACACGCTACTGTCTTTTTTGTACTAGTTGTGTTATTACAATTTTAAGTCTCTGTAATTCTTTATATATTTCTTTGATTGTGATACCTGAAGATATTGATCAATTCAATGAAACTAGTAAACTAGTAGTAAATTTTCAAATATACGATGTCATCTTTTTTTTGTCTCGGTATCAGTCATTAAAGCTTTTTTATAATATTCCATCCGAGTAAAAATGAATTCTGAAAAGAAAAAAAAAAAATATATATATATATATTAGTACGTAAAATTATATATTAGGATGTATATTAGTACACACTGCTGGTATCCATGTACAAAGACACATTAATAGTCTTGAAACATATACAGATATTTACCATAATCTCTGATTGGCTTATGCATAATTAGAAATATTTAGAAACACTGGGATGGTCACAAATCTCTCACACATATCACCGAATTTTCATACCTCATATTATCCAAAGCAAACAAACAAATGCCCTTGCCCAGCAATCCAAGAAGTCACACACCGCAAGTACTTAGGCTTGTAATTTCACTAGAGTATGGAATTATACTTTGTTACAGTTTGGAATTATGGAATTATAGTATGAAAGTTTTATAATCGGGCTTTCAATTTCACTACTCTATGGATGGAACCCACTCATTAACGATATACACGAAAACTACGCATATTACTCTTGAAAAAAGACTAATTACAAAATCTTCCCTCTTCCACTTACCAGGAACATCATCCACATATGCCTGGGTGGGTACCCACTGAGATATATCTTTATACGATTGTGCAAAACAGGCTTGCGACAACAATATCTCTGGAGTGAAAAAAAAAACACACTCCACTTTCCCAACAATCAGTATATGGCAACAATCGATTTCTGACTACATCAAATCATATGCACTATAATAGGATAATGCTTTTCTAGAAAATACCGAAGAACAGTAACGATTCCACATTAAATCAGATCTCAGTATATAACATACTATACAAGTAAATATAATAATGCATATGGAAAAGTTTCCCGTGAATTAATTCTCCGTTCCAGACATATTGAATAAACCTCCATACAATACAAAGAACTAACTTCATATGCTACCGTAAAGAGAGCTTGTGTTCCCTGTACTCAAATCATGCAAATATAATATCTCATATTATTAAAGTAGTAACATGTTAAAAAAATGCTATATTATTATTGGGCTGGTAAAAGTATTCTGTAAAAGTAAAGCTGGTAAAAGTACACACACACACACACACACACACACACACACACACACACACACACACACACACACACACACACACACACACACACACACACACACACACACACACACACGCACGCACGCACGAAATCTAATCTATCTGCTATAAATTATTAATTACTCGTGTACTTTAATGGCAATAAATGGTGCTTATCAGCTAAACATAAACTTTGAAATATGTGAATAGTATAAACAATGAATATACTGATAATGCCATTATACTTATTATCATTATAATTATAGATATTTTTAAAAATTGAATTGAATGAATGTGATAATTATTCATTGGGAATAACTTTTGCCACTTTTTGTCAAGTTCTTGCCACTGTATATTATGTACATGTGATCAGCGTATAATTATAGAAGGAGACACGAAACTATTAACACTATAAACACCGAATCAAGCATAACTACAGCTTATTTAGATATATTATGATATTTTGGCTTAATAGCAAGCATTTTATCTCGTACTAGAGAGCAAATGATAAATAAAAACATAGCACACTTCTGTATACATATTATTAATGTTCGTGTCAGAGATAATAGACTTTATCCGCAATTATTAAAGCAAAATTAGCAGACCATTAAATTACGTCATTACATCCCAGTGCTGAAGAAATGAAACTGTAATTCCTTATTTATATTAAACCATTTTAAAAGAGTAATAGACGGTATCATTCTTGAAGAAATTAAAAAAAAAACGATGAAAATTTTCTTTCTATATTATTGTTTCTATATATTATCATTATTAATTTATTCCTATATAACTCTTATCGCGTGACACCTGAATGGAGTCTAAGTGCACTCTGCACCATCTTTACATTATATTATTATTATTTTATTCATATAACTGATACACAGTCAAAACAAGATATCATATAAATAAAAATTTGACTGGTGATTCAGAACAATTCAGATTCTACCCAAGAATCTAAGAATAGTCCGTCAGGTAGCGTCGTAAAATATGGACTGTTCCAAGTAATGCTGTTTTTTGTAGGTCATAAAACACTTCATTAATTTTTAATTGCTGTAAATAGTTGGACAGCTTCTTTGAAGTTGCAACAAGTGTACCGAAAACTATTGGAATGACTTTGGTGTGTTTAAGCCACAGTCGGCCAATTTCGATTTCAAGATCTCGATATTTAGTCATTTTTTCCGGTTCTTTGTTGTTGATGTTGTTATCACTGGGTACTGCAATATTGATAATCCAAAACTGTTGATGTTAGAGAATTGTGTTTTCAGGTCTATTGTGTTCCAAATGCCAATCAGTTTGTATTCTAAAGTCCCAGAGAATTTTTGCCGTTTCATTTTCCAATACAGTCACTATTTTATGCTGCCACTAGTTATGAGAAGTAGGAAAGCCATATTTTTTGCATACATACCAATGAACTTTTTTTGGCCACTTGATTTTGCTGCAGGCACTGATTAGATGTTCTACAGTCTCATCTTTCTGATCGCATAATCTGCATTTGCTGTTATTATTGATGTTGAAAATTTTTGCTTTGCATTAGTTTCTAATGCCTGTGCTTGAGCTGCTAGAAGAAATCCTTCTGTCTCTCGAAGAAATTGGCCATATAAGGGTTTATTTTTCCAGCGCATATATATGATATTTTGTTGTTCCTTTTTTGTAACCTGATTTATTTCCTGTTGCTTTTAGAAGGCCCTCTTGTGTAATTGCTTGGAGCATTGACTAAGAGCTATTGTCGATGTAAACTCTAAAACCAATTTCTTCTTCCACAGTCTGTCTCACTTGCAGCAGACCCCGTCCATCTATTCTCCTCGGTAGGTATAACCGGTCAACATCACTTCGTGGATGTAATGCATGATGCATAGTCATTAGTTTTCTAGTTTTGAGGTCAAGTTTGTCCAGATCTTCGTTTGTCCAATTTATTATGCCAGCTGTGTATCCGATCACTGGTATAGCCCAAGAATTCATTTCTCTAATTGTGTTTAATCCATTTAGTTTTGTTTTCAGAATATTTCTAACTCCTTTGATGTATTCTGATGCTGCCTGTTGTTTAAATTTCGAATGGAGAATATCATTGGATTCTAATATTCCCAGGTATTTATAGTGTTCGTCAGCTGATCCTTTTATATATTTCTCTTGATCAAAATTAAAATTGCTAGTGTCATTAATTTTTCCTTGTTTAATAGATAAAATTAAGATAAAATCGATGTCCTGACTGAAAATAGGAACTATGTTCAATAAAGAATTTATTGGTTGGGCAAATTTTCCATATAACTTCAAGTCATCCATATACAACAGATGGAAAATTTTAACATTACATTTTTTGTAATCGGATTTGTTTCCTGTTTCTTTTAGAAGGCCCTCCTGTGTAACTGTTTGAAGCATTGGCTGAGAGCTATTATTATTATTATTATTATTATTATTATTATTATTATTATTATTATTATTATTATTATTATTATTATTATTATTATTATATTGCAAACAAAAACTAGAACAACACTGTACAATACCTAGACACGTTATTCGTGTATAATATAATACCAACAATAACATCATGTACTAGAGAAGAAATATTCGGAAATTCTATCACTGCCTCCTGTCTAGATCATAATAAACGTCAGAGCACCACTAAACAGTTACACTGCATCAGTCATAAAGTGCAAAGTAGCAGACCATTACTTAACCGCTCTAAACCTGCACACCAAGACAATATCCATGTAATGTCCCACAGAAGAAAAGCAACATAAAACAATAATACACGAAGAAATAGTCAACCACAAAATAAGAAAAACAGACTGGGAACACCTGGCATCAGATTCAGCAGATATCTTATACAACATCATTAAACTCATACTGGAGGAAATATATAAGAGAGCTACAAAGAAAGTCAGAATTCATTCAAAAACAACACAAAAACAACACAAAAACAACACAAAAATTGGATAACACAAAACTTAATCCTAGAAATACACAGAAAGGACGCTTTAAGGAAAGAATTAAAGCAATATCCAAATAACGCAGCTTTAAAAACTGAATATAAGATAACAAGGAATCGTCTTACAACACAAATCAGAAATACAAAAAAAGCTACTACAGAAACAAAATAACCACTGCACAAAACAACATGAAACAAACCTGCCATCTGATTAATGAGATGCTAGATTCTGTTCCCAACACCACCGCCTCCAAAACCATAAAACACAGCTTCATGAAAGACGCATAACCTATCCAACAACTAGCAAATGAATTTAACCAATACTTTGCATACTCCATCCAAGAACTGCACAGAAATATTCCCCAATCACAAAACGTTACCCTCCACTTGGACCACAATCAAAACAGACATTATGGTTCCCAACCATAAAAGAAGCAGAACTTCTCTCTGCAATACATCAAATCAAACCAAACAAAGGCCCAGGAATTGATGGTATAAGTCCTAAACATATAAAGCAACACGCAACTAGTTTAAGTCCTATCCTACTAAAATGAATAAATAAAATATATAAAAGAGGACAGAAACCGAGTATGCTAAAGACCGCCATAATCACATCCATATGGAAAAAGAAATTTAATCAGCAATTACAGACCCATAGCAACATTACCAATTATCAATCAAATTATGGAGCGGATCATACTGAAGAAACTCACAGCATACACAGAGACCTTTCATATTACCTCCAAAACACAATATGGTTTTCAGAAAAATAAGGGAACAACTTCTCTCTCTTGGAAGACTTCGCAGACGTAATTAATACCGCCTTAGACAAAAACACAATTGCCATGGTAGTCTTTATTGATCTAACTAAAGCATTCGATACACTCACACATGATTACGCCGGAGGCAGAATCGGACGATAAACTGAACAGATAAAAAAATACCGGTGAGTCTTATAATTTGAGTTCCGTAAATTTATTATTAGAAAAAGGTTTAGAAGATATAAAAGCCAGCTTGGTAGATCTTGTCCAACAACTATTTGATAAATAGAATAAAGAAATAATAATAAAAAAGGTAATATATTCCAATACGCAGACGACACAGCAATATCCATCCATAATAACGCAAGCATAGCCCTAAGAAATATGCAACATGACATAAATCTGATCATTGACTGGCTCACGAAAAACTCCTTACACCTAAACTCATAAAAGACAAAATTAATGATATTCAGAAATCCACTGACTCAACCAGTTGATAACAAATATATAACCATCCAACATCCACTTTCTATAGCTAGTTGATACTAGCTATTGGTCTGTAGTTCTGAGTATCGTTTCTTTTGAGGTGTTTGTATATTGGCGTAATTAGTGCAGTTTTTAGTTGTGGAATCATGCCTGTGTCTAATATTATGTTCACGAGTTTCAAAAGTATTGGATTTATTTGTTCAAAGTGTGTTATAAGGTCTGTGAGACTTATTTTGTCTATTCCTGGAGTTGCTTCTTTAAGTTCCTGTTTTGTTATGGGTGGAAATTACATCGTTTGTTGTTGACTTTGTGTCGGTAGTTTTGTTGTTAATCGTTGGTAGTTTGTCTTTTTTGAGTTGTGTGATGTTGTTTGTGAAAGCATGGGTGAATGAGTCTGTAGTTCGTCTTGGTTTGTGTCCTGAACGAAGCTTTTTGGAATAAACTCTTGTGCTGAAGTTTTCTTTTTTCGAGTTACTAATTCGTTAAGTGTAGCCCATGTTTGCTTAATATTGTCGTTATATTCCATGAATTTTTGGAAATAGTAGCGTCTTTTTGCCCTACGAATTTTTGTTGTTAGTTTATTTCTTGTGTTTTTGTATAAGGTTTGTAAATGTGTGTTACTGGGTGACTTTTTAAGTTTTTTCCATAGATTTTCTTTTTCAGTAATAGTATTTAGTATGTCGTCATTTATCCATGGATTGTTGTCTGTTTGTCGCCTCGTTTGTGTAGGTTTTGTTGCTTTTTTGTATATTTCTGTGAACTTTAGTTGAAAATGCTCGTATAATGTTACAGGATCGTTTGTTTAAGTAGCGAATTCCAGTCTGTATTTTTTACTTGGTTATCGACAATGCTCTTTAGTATGATCGATTTTTGTCGACTTTTGTGGTGGTGGGAGGGGGGGTAGGGATGGGGTTGTATTAATAATTATTATATTATTATTTTTGAATATTTGAATATTATTATTATATTCAAAGATTATACAGAATCTTTGAATATAATAATAATAATAATAATAATAATAATAATAATAATAATAATAATAATAATAATTATTATTATTATTATTATTATTATTATTATTATTATTATTATTATTATTATTATTATTATTATTATTATTATTATTATATTCAAAGATTCTGTATAATCTTTATTTTTAATATTAGAAGAACATGTGTTGTAAATACATAATATTGAGACAAAAAGTATTTTTTAAAATTTTAATTGAAATCCAATGTAGAAAATGTAGCACTTTGTGCTGAATTCTGTAAAATTATAAGTTGCAATGTCAATCAAGATGTTTAATGTATGTGTAAATATTTTAGCAGATTAATAAAAATATTACGATATCAAAAAAAATATTATTATTTCATTACATTATATTTTATTATTAACCATCTCTACACAATATTCCACCATCCACACACAATTATCCATGCAAACTACGCCATCTACCACTCACTAGCCAATTAATGCATTTCATAAAGCATAATCCACAGATAATTCACCATAATCCAATATTTTTATTTTGGATTATGGTAGATTATATTTTATATTTTTCAATATAAAAATATAAAGCAGCAGTAAAATAATATAAAATATGTATTGGTTTATGACACAATTACTAAATTTAAATTAGAGCAAGTTATTAATAAATAAACCATTCACTTTAGGTATTAATAATATTCATTGTCGATATTCAAAAATAGTGTATAAAGATTTCATAAAATAGCTTACCTGAACCAATTCTCTGCCTTCTTAAAAAGCTCAATCAACTATGATTGTGCTTCTTGAGAGTTCCTGCACTTTCAGCTGGTGAAGTGCAGGAATGATGGTTGCTAGTTCAGTGTAGCTAACAGTGGGATCATTTGTAAACCAAACTTCTCTCCTCTTGACAGGGTCAAGAATTTTCAGAGAAGTTTTAAGTGCCATCTCAAATATGTGAGCACTATTTTAAAGAAAGGACGATTTAGAATTTTTATACAGTTAAGAATTGGTTGGATTTAAAATAGTATCTCGAACGAAAGAGAATGTCTTCTTTTTGGATGCTGAAGGCGCTATTGATGTGATGTGTTTATGTCAAAAGAGATCGAAAGTCCAAACAGAGATATCTTATTCTCCTTCAAGGCCGGTTACATCAATTTAAGAAACTATTTGTAGAAATGGGACGGTGATATGGTAGAAAAGTAAAGAAAAAGTATCAGAATCTATCCAATGGCGGATATTGCATATTTCTAATGATAAATATCTCTCGAGTCAGTCGACAGAACTGGAAGATTCTGTCGACTGACCGTAAGTCTATACAATTCTATCGAATTGTATAGACTTACGGTTTATACAATTAAAAAATATTTAAGTAATGAAGAAATATATTAATACTACTTTAAGTAAACGCATGTTTGCATAATATCGTATAAATTTCCGTCCAGAGAATATTTTTTATAACTTATTTATGAAATTATAACTTAAAAATAATATATAAATTATATATTATATAATTTATATATTATTCTTATTGCATAATGCAGGAAAATAGCGCAACCAGTTATTTTGCTTATAAGAGGCTTTGGCTGCGAGATAATTTATGTTAACTGATAACAGATAAAGATGTTTGACAATTATGGAGATGAGGAAGAACAAAGTAAACTCAAAGCACCATCTGAAATGATTTACTGCATCATTCCTAATTGTATAATAACTGAATTACATCAAACAGTATACGCCGCATAATTGACAAACTATAAAATTGCAGTATACTTATATGCATATGCAAAAAGAAAACAAGACACATTCACTGACCACATATTTTGTAAGAATATTTTGGTAACTGAATGGCATTCCTATTTAGAAAATCCAGGTTAGTAACTGATTATTGCATTAAACGTTGCATTAAATTTAAGAGAAAATATTAAAAATTCAAATTTTACTTCTCAATATAAAGAAAAAAGGGAAGAAAGACCCAAACAGCTTCATGAAATATCAGTGGGTGTCTAATCTCGTTTGCCTTTCCTTATACCACAGTGAACTTTCTTTGATGGCAGGATATTATTTTTATTGAACAGCTGAAGAAATCTCTATGAATCCTTTAGCCCAGATCACTCTACTTGCAATATTTGCTAACCTGCACGCACCGGTCATAACGTCCCATGCAGTCGAACACTTCATGACTAATGAGAGCCTCAAATTCAAATAAGAACAATTAAAACAGTTAACATATCTTATATGTTAATAACTCATATAAGACTAATAAAGAAGGGATAAAAGGAAGGTCAAATTAAACAACAGAGAAAGGCTTCGTTTTTTTCAATAAGGGACACCGCACTTCAATCCATATCTAAGCATTATCTTTAGAACAGCTCCTGCATGTTAAGTTTGGCAATTTAACTTTCAATTGGGAATATATCCAAAGCAACTACTGCGGATATGCCAGTATAGGATTCGACTGCTTCAGAATACAAGACTTCGATGAAATTCAGCGAAAGCGCATTTAAGAGGACAAGGTGATTGAATATCATTTTCCAATAATCAGGTCATTTTATTCAACTGATTATCGGGAAGTTTAAAGAAGTGACCTAACTGTGGTACAGATTTTTCATGTCCTTTCTTTTTTTTTGGAAATATCTCATTACATAAATAATATTGCTGAAATCTCCAAGTTTTAAGGGTGGTCTGGCAATGCGTTTTACTTGCCTGTGAATCAAACAACTAGGATTCTTAAAGCCAACAATGGATCTTCGGTTAACTCTCACACCATACGGTGCTGCTGCTGCTGTTGAAATGGTCTTTTAATTAGGATGATCACTTTTGGTTCATATCTTACAAAATGGATGGAATGATATTATTGCTTGTCCTTAGTCTCAAGGAAAATGCCTGCTTGTTAAAATACCCAATAAAAAGATCTTAGTGGTCAGAGTGAAGCTTTTGCTTTCTACCGACGGACTATAAATCGCTTCACATGGTCGTCATCTTTTTCGGTAAAATTCCTAATAAATATTCGAAAATGCATCAAACTGTCCAAAATGCAATATTTCTTATAATACTTAGCATTCAACTTTCTCCTTTCCACTCTTAAGGTAAATGACCTCATAATATATCACGCAGCAAAAATTCGCTAGGAATTTAACTTTGCAATCGGTTGACTACATTGATATCCATATTATTATTAGCATTAATGCAAAATTATCTGAGACTTTATGTGAAATTTAACTGCTGTATTGTTTCCAAACACAATCACCAAATGTCACCAGAGATGATTTTAATATATTAATCACTGCTGTAATAACAAATGTTATCCATGAGATAATATTATTTCTATGTATCCGCTTTGGTGGTGAATATTCGTATGAAAAAACGAGCTATTCAACAACAGCAGCTCACGACTATAAAATAATTTCCCGTATTTTCTTCTTCTTTCGGGCATGAATAATGATCTAATCGATCAAGTTCAAATAGTTGAGAGCACGAGTTCAGTACGAGTGCAGTTCGATTCAGCTTTCATTTCAACACTCATTACTTTTCAGGATGACCCCAGAAATAATTTCGAATTTCACTACGTGCGAGATCATTGGATTCTTCCGTGCAACCGAGCGGCAGAATATGGGTAATGCCTGTTTGATTTCCAGTGTTTACCAGCTAATAGTTGATGTAAATATAAGAGAAAAGCGACTCATAAGTATTACATGTTTGCATGCTACAAGGAAAATGTCCCTATTCTGAACTACATCTGATTGTTGTGTAGAATACAAAATATTGTATAACATAATTGCCATATATAAACGACCGATTTATATGATTGCCTTGTAATATATGACTGACAACTCAATGGCATGATACATGTCCAACATTTATTATATTATTTTCTGCCTCATCGTTGCCATCGAGTCACGCTTTAGTTTTAATCCAAAAAGAGAAGATTCTGTGGACACCTGTTTATACAGAGAAAATTTTTGTTGCATTTAATTTCCAAAACACAATGACGAAATCAATAAATAGCGAAGACATATTTTAAACCCTACTTGAAATCTTTGTTTTCTGTCTTCGTTTTCTGTGCCTGATTCCTCACTGCGCGTATGAAATCGTCGTGTCCTCCTAATTGGGATGTTATTAAAGAGAACCGTTTCCAAGAGTAATGTCTCAAGATGCTCAGCATTGCCTGGGACTGGTGTACAACTGATGGTGCAAGCTGTAATATATTTGAACCTGATCCTCGCTGTATGAAAGAAAGTATATGTGAATGAGTTGCAGTGGAATGAAGAGATATTAATGTTGACAAGTAGCCATCTCTCCTTGTATTAATAAATAGTGAAGGGATGACTACTTAATATTAAATTTAAAAATCACCTTAAAGTCAAACACCTTAAAATTATGAGCGGAACATGCAGATTTCATGCGCATTCATCTATAGAATTTGAGTTCGGAAAAATGTACAAAATAAAAAAAAATAAATAAACAAAGAAGTGAAAAAAAGGCTAATTTTTATTTCCACTGAATGCATATTCGTGTTGCAGAACATGCACGGCAATGTCTTACATCCCATTCCTGTATGGAAACGCTATACTTATATCATTCTTCATATTCTGTTTTTCTTTCTTTAATAAATGTAAAACAGTTAGAAATAATTTATAAATATGGAACGTTTTAAAAAAATTCCATTTTTCATATAACGATGGCTTTCTTGTTTTCGAGGCATGCTCTCTTATTAGGTACTACATGAAAGCGACATGCTGATTTCTATGTATTCATTCCTTCTCCATTAGGGATATCAAGGGATAACAGGAATGTTAACATTTTATAAGCGTTTTTATGTTTCTTCATCCCCTGCCCCACAAAATCAACCATGCGTGTATGATGATATGATTACTAGCCAAACTGTGAGTACATTATAGTGTTCTTGTAGCACATGCAATTTTGCCTTTCAGATGCATACTTTATGAATGCTGGCATAAACATATGCGAAGAAGAGATAAAACTTTAATCAAAAATACAGATGCAAGCTGATTTCATAATCGAGATGAATGAAACGTACTCGCGAATAATAGTAGAAGTAACGTAAAAATATATAAAATAAAACAGACTGCAATAGATGCCAGCAATGAATTTAACCTAATTTAAAAATGCGAATAGAAATTTGAAAGTGATTTCGAATAAAATTGAACAGAAATACATCAAAAGGAGAAGAGTAAATGCCGTAAATTGATCCATGATTTCTTGGGTTTTAAAGTCTCAAGAATGAGTTTGTAGTGATGTTATATAATAAATATTATAGGGGCAAAACGCACAACCTTGGAAACCATGACAGAAAATATAAACGAAGGACGCTGTATGAAAGCAGAAGAAAGAATGGCGCCGAAATAAGAAGTACAAAACACGTTGCCGCTATTTCATTTCAAAGGAAATTTCATTTTTAATTTTTTTTTTTCGTTTTAATAAGTATTTCACCTTTAACGTTATATCTCGGGTTCAATATTTAAATTCCCCTTTATATGATACAAAGCATTTTCTTTGAGAGCATGCAGTTAGATTCTCCAAACTGAAAATAACAATTTGAATATATTCATATATTTTGAAAATAAAATAAAATTCTCAATTTTCTTACAAGAATATTTGAGTAATCTTTCTGTGTGAAAGGTAATTTTGAATTAATTACAGTGCATCCAGTTAATTATTCTTCATGCAAAAAGTACATGGTGCATTACGCAACTACAGAAGAACATGCAATAAAATTTTAAGCACAAACACACTAAAAAGCCAACTACCTGTATCTGCATCCGGCGAGAGGCAGCGATAAGGAAGAAGAAGAAACAATTTTATATTCAGCAGCATCCAGGAATGCCTACTGTATACAGGCATGATGCATATTATTCCGATCAACTACAAGCGCACTCTACTTACTGATGTCATGCTCTCAGGCTGCATATGTAGTTTTTCTTGTACTTTTGAGCACACACAGAATCAACAATTTGTATCTATAATATACAAACACTTTAATTTATACAGTCACACAGTACTTTGCTTTTATTTATCCATGTAACACCTCGACACTGAATAAACCACTTAATTTCCATAAACCGCTTATATTGCCTGATAGCTATTGGAATAATTCCAGTTACTCTTCAGCTTTTATTTATATATACATACACTGCTTCGAAAGAAGTCAACGGACACCATAGTGTGAGGAAAACGCAGCCATGTCGTCCACCTTAATAAGATATAGGACCTCCTTTCGGTGCGACAATTGCAGCAATCCCACCTGTCATAACTTCCACAAGCGGACGATTGCGATCAATGGGAATTTTAGACAATTCTTCCTGTAGAAATGTGATAAGGTCGTGGACTATTATGGGGCGTACGTCCCTGTAACCTCATGTGATGCTCCAGTTCATCAGACAGATTATCAGTATAGATGAGATCAAGCTTTGTGGATGCGAGTCAAGTGTGGTGCCGTTCATGTCCACAAAACACTCAAATTATCTTAAGGCAGCAGCCTTAAGATACGGTGCATTAGCTTGCTGCAAGAGACAATGGTCAGTTCCATAGAATCTCCACAAAGTAGTAAGCATTGCATTGTCCAGAATGTTCGGATACCTGTTGGAGATCATTGTTATGTTCACACCATGAACATAACAGGAAAAACACGACCATGCTATCACACTGCTACCTCCAAATTTCATAGTTGGGATTACGCGCTCTGGTATGAGACGTTCAGTTGGCATCCGCAATGCTCCCACCAGTCCATCTGCTCGGTATAGAGTGCATCGTGGTTCGTCGCACCATAACACCTTTGTTTTGAATGTTCTTATTCGTGTCCCCAGATTATTCAGATTCGTGAATAATATATTTGCTATCGATGCCTGGAGCTCAGCACTGAACGTGTCGGCCGACGAAAGCCGGTTTTTACATATGATCCTTGGTAGCACACTACGGTCACGTTCGGTGTGTTGAGACTTACACTGAGGTAGCACGTGAAGTTGACTCTCTGCGCTTCCTTCTGAGTATGGTATTACTGATTGTTGAAGACGGCCAATTTTTTCAACTGTTTGTCGGGCAGATAGACCTGCAGCATGGCATTCTATCCCAACGCCTCTTTCGAATTCCGTCGGTTCCTTCTCGCATCCATTTCATCCGGTCAAATGGGAGTCTTTACATAGGTCTGGAATATGTCATCCTTTCGCAATGCTTCTATCGAACCTTCTCAGTTCCTTCTCCCAGACATTTCACTCGGACACAGTTGCACTGACTTGGGAGCATCATTTTATACTGGTTACAAACATGTGACTCGTTACACTACACTTGCACATGTGGATGTCTCTTGACTTCTTTCCAAGTAATATTATATAGAAATTAGGTATGAGAAAAGATTAATGCAGCAAAAAAAATAAATAAAGCATAGTTTATTTGCAGAGGAATATAGATTTATTCAATAATCTAAATAAACAATTCTATATTACGATTATTATTAAACAAATATATATTAAGAGTAATTTCGTATTGTTAATTATCTTTGAAATTATAATAATCAATTACACTTTTCTGTTTTCTTCAAATAACACATCTAAGTTGCATTAGAATCAACTGTTAATATATATAACATATCTGATGTTCTGTAGAAATAAACTGTATCATCTAACTGAAACTCATAATAATAATTACCATATATATATACAAATATATATATGCAGGATATATATATATATATATCCTGCACTACCTGTGGGATCAGTTAGACTTGCATCAATTGCAGGCGCAAACTTGACTTTTAGTCTGTTTGCTTACTTGGGAAATGGAGTAAAACCAGGTTTAAAATTGCCTGGTATCTTAACATATTTATACCCAAGGTAAAAATACTTTCTACATATATATATATATATATATATATGTGTGTGTGTGTGTGTATATATGTGTATATATATATATATATATATATATGTGTGTGTATATATGTGTGTGTGTGTGTGTGTGTGTGTGTGTGTTTCATTTACAGTGTTTAAAATGTAAGAGGTTTATGGGAAACAGTATAAGCGGAAAAAACTCAGGTAAGAAGAGTTCAGATATATAGTATTAATCTGCATTGCTTTGCATATGAGCATCAATACATCACAAAGAGAAACTAGAGTTTTCTGTTTTAAGTTAGTGATAGCGGACAGGTTTCCTATTCCATGTAACATGGCGAATTAATAATCTTTTATTTTTGTCAGAATGTTGTTTATGATTTGTATACCTTTGGTATGTTACCTGTTTTTGCCTTAAAATTATAAAACGTGAATACTGCACATGATGTCACACAATTGACTTGATTTCGAATACAGTTCATTTCCTATTGCCAAAACACCTTTGTTGGCAGGTACATTGTCCTTTTGAAAGATGATTATTCTTCTGCAAAACGGGTCTTTTCTCACGAAGTTTTTCATCTGGTCTGGTTAAAAGATCGGAATAATATTCCGCGGTTATTGTTTTATCCTTTTCAAGATGATTAATAAAAAAATGTCCTTAGCATCCCAAAACACAGATGGCATGACCTTGTCTTCTTTGGCGCTGAACAACCAGCTTCTATCCACTGTTTTGACTGTTGTTTGGATTCTGGTGTGTAACGGTGAATCCAAATCTCATTCATACTAATAAATTGATGCACAAAAGCAGTTTTATTATTGAACTCTCCAAGCCCTGTTCAGAGATTTTAATGCGAGTGGGTTTTTGATCTGCTGTGAGCAAGCGCGGCACCCATCTTGCGTAAAGCTCTTTCATTTGCAATATATGCAAATAATATATGCTTCATGCAAAATATATCAGGTTCTTTTGAAATGCTTATAGGTTTAGCAATTTCACGCACTTTGACTCGCCGGTCCAATACCATATTGTACACTTGATCAATGATTTCAATGAAGGACGTCCAAAAAGTGTTGTTACACTTTTTGGGCGTTCTTCATTTGGATCATCTTCAAGGTTGGTACGACCACGTTTAAACTCGGCAGCTCGTTTCTGAATTGTCGAAAACGAAGGAGAAGAGTGCCCAAAAACGTTTATGAACAGCGAATGAATTTCTTTTGGCGTTAAACCTTCTTTTACAAACCATTTTATAACCGCACGATACTCAATTATCCATTTCAAGGGATATTGTCAATATTTTTGCTTCAGACAGCTGTATAAAACAAATTACTTGATAGAATGACTTGTAATATCACACGCACGCTTATGACAGATGTACCAACTCAGAAAAATAATATCTTGGTAATAGTGTCGCCATTTATGATCGTGACCGAGAAATGTTCAGGCCCACCCTAGTATTATGCTATACCCGCGTTCATCGATCCATGTAGTGTCAATATCGCAATAGACAGAATTGTTCAGTTTTGATGCCCCTGACCAGAAAATGATATTTCTCTCTTTACCCTATGTCATTATTTTTACATTATGTTTACTTTCGATGGAAGAAATACTTCATACGAACCAAATATCATCAGCGATGTTTATAGTCGATCCGATTGGTGTTGACTGTCCCATGATTGAAGATTGACCAATTGTAAGGCTGTGTTATGGGAGTGTTAAATCGCGATACACCTTTTCGGCACAGCTTAGAGTCTGAGTGTGATCGGATGCCACTAGAACATTATTTATTATAATGTGTTATTCCATCCGTTATGTATCCTGAAGCTGATAAATGATTAGCCTATAAATTATCTTTCACTTAATTTTGGTTGTGATATCATTATCTGAAATGCGGCCACTGAGAAGGTTTAAATTTTAAAAAATGTATATTATATTTTGTTGTGAATTCCACTCATGTATGGTTGCACATATCTTTTATTTTGGTACTTCCATTGGCTGATTAACATCTAGATAAAATAGCCTGGTCTAAAGACCGAACCT
Source organism: Typopeltis vanoorti (assembly GCF_054136105.1). Taxonomy (NCBI): domain Eukaryota; kingdom Metazoa; phylum Arthropoda; class Arachnida; order Uropygi; family Thelyphonidae; genus Typopeltis; species Typopeltis vanoorti. Next base: position 28,208,088 of record NC_143557.1, on the reverse strand, counting down.
GGAACGTTTTCAAGGTATGTACTTCAATACATTCATAAATAGGGAAGTAACATTGACTAGGTTGCTTTTTTAAAATTATTTATAGGTGTGATTGTCATTAATTAAAATATAATAATAAATGAAAAAAGAAATGTTCAAATAAGACCTTTAACATATAGTTAATTTTCAAACACTGGATTCAACGCGCATGTAATAAATGAATTATGGTGTAACTATACTCCTACTAAACACTCCGTTATACGCCTCAGAGTATAAACTTTATAATCATGGAAATTATTATGATATTTTAAATAAAGTATACGTCTGCATTAAATGAAGCATTTAAAATAGACATCGGAAAGACAGAAAATTTAGAAAGACCAGGAAGAGAACTAGAACAAGTGTGGGAAGAAACAAAATATAGAGTAACAGAAGAAGCAAAGAAAAATCTTAGTAAAGCAACATGAAAGGAAGATTGTAAATGGCAGATTTCAACGCTACGAAAGATAAAGATAAACATCTAAACAAAAGGTGCTGAAAATCTAGTGATTAACTTCTCTGCTTCTCTAGTTTAGGAAGATAAATCAAGTTTCAGGGAAGTTATTTCCTAAATTAGTAGTGAAAAAAAGTAATTCTGTGAATTATTTGATGGAAGAAGAAGTAAATAAAGATGAAAATAGTATGTGGAGGATATCTACAAGAAATATATTAACATTGAAGGAGAATTTGAAATTAGAGAATTTGTTGAAGATTCCATGAGATCTCCATGAGGACTGCTTTGAAAGAGCAGCTGCGAATGAAATTGTGAATATATTAACAAAACTTTCTCATGAAATTTGGAAGAAAATATACTGGCATTGAAATTGAAAAACACATCAGTACTAATCCCAATTCAAAAATAAATAAATAAAATCCCCCAAACTGTGAGAATTACAGAACCATTACTTTAAATTTACATGCAAGTAAAGATATGGTGAAAGTCTGATTGAAAAAAGTCTGATACCATATCAGATTTGACAAATGCTTGAAGAATAAAGACAGGATTTAGTAGAGGTTGAGGAACTAGAAAGCAGATGGTTAACACGCCATAGATTTTGGAAAGAACAAATGAATTTCGAAAGGAAGCGTTCATCTATTATTGATTATAAGAAAGGTTTTGATTGTGTGGATCATACCAGAGTGTGAAATATGACGAGAGGAATGGAAATACCTGAGCATACTAATTCGCCGTGATTAGAAAACTGCATGACAACCAAGAAGCCTCTGTAAAAACAGTCTTTGGCGAAACAGATAATGCCGAATGGGAAAAGTGTACGGCAGGGTTGGTTTTGTATTTTTCTCCTATCTTTTTAATTTTTATAGTGAATATATTATGCAAATGACTTGCTTGCACAATGATATACATAAAATAAGAAACGCAGATGATGCAACCCTCATAGTAGAAACTAAGGAAGATCTGAAGTGGTAATTTTGTTGGTTCAGAGGAAAAGCAAAAAATGGACTTAATTCTAACATCAGTGAAATAAAAGCGACCACTTCTGGCATATGTATAAACGTTTGATTGAGGTATATGAAATAGAAGTGATTGAAAATTATGATTTACTGAAGTCCAAAGGCACCCAGTTATATCATAACAGGAGACTATTAAGAAATTCGTGGACCAGACGAATGAATAATAAGAATGTTTTAGAGAATATAAAGACAAAATGCTCTTTGGAGGCAATGGTCACTAAACAGAAGTTAATGTATTTAGGCATATTATGTGAACAAATGAATCACTGGGAACGGCAGTTATGTTGGGAAGACTGAGGTCATCAAAAGGAGAGAATGACCATAAAAGAATTTCATGGACAACATAAAGGAAATTACCAACTTGAATTTATAATTGCTAAAAGAAAACACTGTCCAAGAGACCGAGTGAGATGAAGAGTCTTTGTTCACATGATCCCCAGGATTCCAATCCACTGGAAAGCAAATACGCAGTACAAAACTTATTATTGTTGATCACAACAATACATTCATCAAACGAATAGCACTGGTATAATTATTATTTCAATAGAACTACAAATTATTAAAAAAAATAATATTCTTGGAATAATCTTAATTAAACCGATATATATTTCTTAAAATAACACTCGGCACTTTTCATCATTTTAGTTGTCATAGGATTAATAACAAACGTGGACTATTTCAACTGGATAGCAATTTACTATTATAAACAGTTTCTGATTCGAATCCCACAGTGGCATGGTTGGTTTTGAAATTTTGTTGATGGAAGTCGGATTTTTTGTTGCTTGGGAAAAGACCACCGCCTCCATCTGTTAACTAAAGACTAGATTGGATTGCAAAATATCATGTTTAGTCCAGAGAGCAGAATTGGATTTTAGGATCACCTAACCTTTAGTCTATCCGTAGTACTAATGTTTACTACAGTATTTGATCTTTAGGCTGGGATTCATATAAAAGTTTAACCTATTTAGTGCAAATGGTAGCTATTACCGTCAGATATTATAAGAATGTATTCAATGTGCAAAGAGGTGTTTATACTACGGTATTAACTTACACTGGTTAATAACTGCTGATTAACTTGTCATCAGGATTAACATGTATAGCGCTAGTACATAATAATAAAGTATTAGCGCTATGCATATTAATGCTGTGACAGGACGTGATTTAAAAAAAAAAACTTTTCATATTAATTTCGATTAAGTGGAGGTTGTATTTGTTGAGGGATGCCATGAATAATGCTACTGAATTCACTCATTTGCATGTGAAGAGTGAATTCAGTGAATTTACCGTATGACTGTGAATGGAGTTTGGGTCATCGCTGGCGTAATTTTTATAGGCTTGGTGAAATTTGGTGAGCTGTTAATTCAGCTGAACCAAGACCAGGAAACAGGACCAATCGAAAAGAAAGCGAAAAACAGAAACATAAATTAGTGAAAGAGCGGGTGAGTCAGTGAGAGATGGACTAGTGGCTGGACGAAAATCAATAATTTTAGTGAGATTTGGGAGCACCACCTACAACGTTGAGGTGTACCCGAAAATGGACATATTTATTATTTTTACAGTATTAACTGGAAGGTTAAAAACTGACGTTGAGTGGAAAAATGCATTTTTTTAAAGTTTAGCATGCTATTAATGTGATGTGGTAAATGTTAGCTGAAGGGAAAGAGAGAGTGAACTGTTGTTCTTGCTCTCGCGATTTTTAAACATTATCAAAAATAAAGTATGGTGAACTGAAATTTAGGTAGGCAATTAATAATAGTAGAAAAAGGAGTATAAAGTGGTAATTTTCTGAGAATTTCTCAGCATATGTTTTCGGGGCTTGAAATATTGCCGTCATTTCTGGCCTATAATTTCTAAGCCACCATGCGCAAGAAGGTGTTATATTTGAAGACTATTATTTTGGTTAAGAAGAAGCAGAAATGCGATACAAGTTGTTTCAGATAATTATTTATTTTCTTGATTCAGCACAAGAGGTCACCATATATGTTTATCCAGCTCAGAAACTCTGGAAAGAGAATCCTGATCTGGATGAATATTTGTGTGATGTGAAAATTATGTAATGTAAAAAATCATAATATATTAACAATATCAAGGAGTTAAAAACATGAATTCACCTTGGTGAAAATTTTTAAGTTCTTCGACGATTTGCTATTTTCATGAAGTAATAGGGGTGATCAAGTTGATGGCGAAGCTAATTTTTATAATAACTACGAACCAAAGCCTTCAGCTATAAAGATAACGGTAATCAGTTGCTGTTCTGGTTGGCTGGATGGATAGCATTCACCACACTAACTACCATGTGGTCTCTAATTCTACCACGTGAATGTTTGTATATAGCTTTTGTAGTAGGTGAATTTTGTTGTACGATGTGAAAGCCGGGTGAAGTGACTTGAAAAATGTTCTTTTTTCGACTCTAGAACAGATTTTCCTAAAGAGGTTACTAGTATTAATGTACCCTGCATTTTTACACTGACATATGCACATAAACAAGGTTCTAAAAAGCTTTTTTCTACTTTTATAGGAGATAAAATTGTTCTTAGAAATGAAAAATCATGATGTTGCATTTCTTAATGATCCGACATGGGTAAAAGGTCTAGCATTCTTAGTTGATATTACGGGACATTTGAATAATTTAAATATCAAACTTCGGGGGGGGGGGGAAAGGTCAGTTGATAACACACATGTATGATGGACTGGCAACTTTTAGATGTAAACTGGTTTTGTTTCAAAATAATTTAAAAGATAATATTCTAAATTACTTTCCTATGTGGACAGTTGATCAATAAGAATCAAATTTTTACCTTTTCTCAATATTGTCCCAAAGAAGAAAAGATTAAAGAAGAATTTGATAGGCGATTTAAAGATTTTAAGGAGCAAGAAGGCGTTTTTTTTTTCGATTTTTACAAGTCCTTTTTCCTTTAATTTCGAAAAAGCTCCTATTTTTATTCTAATGGAACTTAATGATTTCCAAAATGATTTCATTCCAAAAGAGAAATACAAAGAAGTTGGTGTTCCAAATATGTACACTTATTTAGGTCAAAAATATCCGGAAATAAAAAATCTGCATCAAGTATTCTATGTTATTTTGGAAAAACCTATTTGTATGAACAAGTATTCTCATGTATGAAAGGTAACAAAAAAAACCACAGATCAAGACTAATCGATGTCAGTCTTTCTGCCATTATGAAGTTCGTATGCTCAATATTTTTGTGTCCAAATTTTGGCAAGCTGGTTAACAATAAACGTTGTCAAGTGTCGGGAAAAAAATAAAATACTACAATTAAATTACTTAAAATTACTATAATTATATTATGCAAGTATTTATATATATATATATATTTTTTTTTTTTTTTTTTTCTCCAAAATATTATCATTGACATTTAAAAAATTCCTCAAAATATAGATATTTCATCCCAAAATAAGTATTTCATTTTAATCTAAAGAAAAAAATTTCAAACTTACAGGAGGCTCTCTAAATTTTGTGATGGTTATTAATGACACTATATTTTATAGACTATATAAATATTTGATTTGTTCAAATAAAATTTAATTTCTCTTTAATTTGGTTTGAATGCTATATATTGTAATTACCAAATTAAGGAATTAAGGTCTAGCTACTCACTGATGAAGCCTCAATAAAGGCTGAAACCGGTCTGGGTAGTGACCTCCCACCATAATGTAATAACAGCATATATTTCCTAGGAAATGTGTTTTTACATTATGGAAAATACCAAGAATAGCGATCAGAACTTTACCTCCTTTGCTGAGAGTTGCCCGAGATTGTACTACGTACTACGGCTACTTGCATTAGCTCACGTTAGTAATCGCCGATACTTTTATAGTTGACTATATTCGGCATGAAACTCTCTGATTCCAATCTTTGAGTTTCTTATTCGGTTTTGAAACAATGTGGGATTTAATATCTCCTTAATTTAAATAAGTAAAAAGTTATATATATGCATTTTAAAATAACTTTCTATCTTTGGAGGAATCTGTAGCTAATACCGTAAATGGAATGAGACCAAATTTTATATTGAGACTTTTGAAGGCATGGGAAGATGTTTTCCGCGAAAAAAAAAAAAAAGATTTAGTACCAAAAATCGCCTATAGGGGAAGGTTTGGCGCTGGCGGAGCTGAAAACAAGCAGATAATTACATTAAAAGCAGATAAAATGGAATAATAACATTTCGTCGGTGTAAGTGACAGCCGCGTTATTCATTCCAGCTGGATATGTGACGCGTTACAAAGGTAATAATAATAATAATAATTAAACTAAAACAACAACTTGCAAGAGACACAGAAATTAATGTGGTGATTCTAAACTTACAGGAAATAATGTTTTATTCATCAGAATCAGGGTTCCAAAGACCACATACACGATTTTCGATGTGCTGACCTTTCTTGTGTACAATACATTATGCTCTACTGCTGAGCGTCAGGAGTCGGTTTGGATGTTCATAACAGCCTGTTTTATGTTCTCTTTCAAGACATGCAAGTTGGGAATGCAACCAACATACACAATGGATTTCAAATACCTCCACAGCCAAAAGTCACATGGAATGATGTCTGGGGATCGAGGGGGCCATGCCGACGGAAAGAACTGACTGATAACCCTCTCATTACTGAAATTCTGGCGTAAAAGGCGCTATACTGAATGTTCAATGTGTGGCCGTGCTCCATCCTGCATAAAAATTATGGAGTCGAAACATTGTCTTGACTGCAATGCAGGAATCATAAAATTTTCTAGCATTCATCAATATAAATCTCTACAGTAATGGAGCAGATTACAGGACCTATAGGAGTAATACGCTCAAAAAAGTATGGTCCTATTATGAAATCGGCTGTGAAGCCACACCACACGGTTACTTTTGGAGAATGCATTGGTACTTGCTGGATCGCTTGGGGATGTTCAGATGCCCAAATTCTGCAGTTGTGAGTGTTGACCGACCCATTCAGATAAAAATGAGCCTCATCACCAGAGAATATTTTCCAAGGCCAGTCATTGTCAACCTCCATTCCGGCAAGAAACGTTAGCCCGAAGGTCATGCGCTTATCATAATCTGCGGTAATTAGTGCTTGCACACGACTCAACTTATACGGATAGAAGTGAAGCATTTTCCGTAATATTTTCCAGACTGTACCATAAGCTGTATCAAGTTTGCGAGCTATGGCACGAGCGCTTGGACCAGTACTGGTCCCTGTGTCGTCGAACACCGCAGTAGCAACGTCTGTTACTGTCTCTTCTTGCACTGCTTTCTGTCCCTTGCCAGGTCTAACTCCTAATGATCCAGTTTCTTCAAACTTCTTAATCATAGCTCTCAGTGCTACAGCTGACATAAGACCTGTACGCAGATTATGAATCCTTCTAAATTCCCGAAGGGCCGCTACGGCATTGCACTGTTTAAAGTAAAACAATTTAAAAAGTAAAGCACGCAGGCAGAGTAGGATGCATATTGAGCACAATTCGTCAGTCATTCGAATAACTGCCTGAACATTCCCAATCCCTTTTTAAGTGGAATTGTTGGCGATGCTGTCACGTACGAACAATAAAATTTGCATAATCCTTTTTACCTGCGTTTACTGCAAATATTTGACTGCTTTCGGCTTCACCAGCGCCAAAATTTTCCCTAACGAGGCTTTTGGTACTAAATCTTTTTTTTTTCACAGAATTCATCTCCCCGTGCCTTCGAAAGTCTCAATATAAAATGTGGTCTCATTCCGTTTATTAGTTTTAGCTACAGATACCTACAAAGAGGGAGAGGTAATTTATGGCCACTTTGTGTGTGTGTGTGTATGTATATATATATATATATATATATGACTACTACTATTAACTCGGGGTTGGGATATGTTCATTCTTAATATTAACTGACTTAAAACCCGAGAATTATAACAAAATGAGATTTATTTGAAAACGCAACATGTTTCGTCGATATTGACTTCATCAAGCGTTAAGAACATAGAAAGATATTAAAAGACACTTAAAATAACATTGAGACACTCTAAAGCTACACAATTCTAATATTCGACTGTGAATTACAGTTATTAATAACTTGAGCTATAGTCCGAGTTAAAGTTCTATTGTTGTACACTTGTGCGTGTGTGGAACCACGCGATCTTCAGTATCTGATAGTAGAGCTGAAAGAGTCAGGCAAATTATAGCTGAGATTATTGTTCATATGAAGCGGGTCTAAGGTGATTTCTTTTGACTCCACAATGCGGCGTTCCACCTCATCATGGCAAATGTGTAGGTTTGAAGTTGACGTCCAATTTATCTCATGTTGGCGGCTTTCGTTGTTCGTGTTTATTGAAAAAAAAAAAAAAATATATATATATATATATATATATATAAAATTGTGACATAGATGAACGTTTTCGAAAATACTATCAACTCTATCTCTTGCCCTTGTAGCATGTGGTTGTGCACCGATAGTAGGAGAAATCAGAATGCAGTTGGACTGCTCTAATAGAGCACTCTTTGAGCTGTAGGTGTGGAAACAAACGATTGATACGAGTTTTCGCTTCAACCAGTTAATCAACCCAATGATGCACAAGTGACAATGCTTGAAACCTTATAGAGTGAGTTTTCTTCTGATTCAGTTGATCAAAGAAATCGAATAAGAAGCTCTCATTTCTGATGTTTAGCAGACTAGTTATTTTTATTCATTTAGGAATTCATGAATTTCACATTCATGAAAGAATTCTTCCGTATTAACATGAGAATAAAAATTGCTGTGAATTTGTATCGCCAGTCTATGGCGAGGTAATGGAACTAAATCAGCTCACCTGAGTCTCGGACTGTATTCTGTGCCTAGAAAATTTGCGAATCTAAACAGGGTTTTTTCTCTTGAACCTTTATCTCATTAGAGCTTCATAGCTCAGTCGCAAGGACCTTGTAATGTTTGTCTTTTATTTGGAAACACCTGATTGTAAAATTTATCAATGACACGAAAACATTTATAGGGATTTTGAACTGAAGTGGGTCAGTTTTTCTCATACCGAGGAATGTTCTTAACTGATTTTGTTTCCCATAGCTTCTAGTATTTCATCCTACATAAATGCAAAATCTCCATAGTATATACGCAGAACAGATATGAAAAGAAATGAAAATATTCAAATAAATATTTTTCCATATTATTTCTATAATCCGTTTTTTTTATCACTTAATTACAACTTACGACGCATTTGTTAAATGCCACACAGTTACGGGAGAATTCTGTATGAGCTCTATAAATTGGTAGATAATATTTGGGGAGGCATATCAAGTTTTCAATAAAATATTATTTACATTTCCAGTAAACGGAGTGCAAAACCAATACAGAAAGAATACCGCATAGAAGTGTTACTATGTGCGTGTGTGTGTGTGCGCACGCCCGACCCCAACAAAAACTTCACACTTCCATAATATATTCCTACCTGTTCTAAGCCGACATTGTCTGCGTTCCAAGCCAAGATCGGAATTCCAAGGTAGCCAGTGAGCTGCAGGACATACTGAACCGATGCCACGTTGCTACCGTAAACTTTCGAGTTCGTAATATAAACAATGGCAGAGACGTTCTTAGGCAAGAGATCAGTGCAGAGGACAGAGAGGGTTTCAGTAGGACTAGCTGAGAGGAGCATGGAGCTATTTGCATACGTAATCCTGTAAAGTTTTCTGAATTTCAGTGGATATTGTTTGTCGTCGTTATTTAAGCTGGCTACTGTGCGTGATAACGCATTGAAAAGTTGCTTTTCATGAAAGGCGGATTTCGGAATTATAACACCAAGGGAGATTTCATTCGAATGGTGTTGGCCTCCATTCTTTTCAAAAAGTACTGAAAAAATTGTGATCACAACAAACAGAATTGACTTCTCTTCGTACATGATTGCGGAATTTTTTATTGTTCTTCCACATGCGACATTCTAGAATTAGTATCATGTCCCTTTTTAATGGATAGATAGAGGATATTCATTTTGGTTATGAGAAAACAGCGCAAACATGCAGGAATCCTAAACAGGAAAGTAAGAAACCAATTAAGAAATCAATTTAACTATTAAAGAATTGTTTACACATCATTGATTTCATGATTAAATCAAATGATTAAACATGCATTCAACAAAATATTTAATAAATGATAAAAGATCTGAATATACAATATATAAATATATATATTTATACACACACAAAATATAAGCATTATATATACAGGGTGTTTGGGATAAAATTTGACATATTTATAATTAATTATATTTTTCCGTAAGTTACATGTATTAACACACACTTCTCTTCATTTAAAAGTTTGGACCCTTCTTCATTCATATACAAGATGTCAGAAAGGATGGATAGCTGGAACCCACCTGAATCATGGAAGAGAATAACTTGGATCATGATGATTCGTGCCCGCCATCAAAATAAGGATATTACGACTGCTGCCCAATGCTCCCTGAATACAGTAAAAACAATCAGGCATGAACTAGAGACTTGCAATGGTGACTACGAGGATGTAGCAAGAAGAAAGATCCCTAGCAGACGATCTGATTGCGTTCGTACAGTAGAATTCCTCGCAAATCTGCAGGAACAGGTGTTGAAGAACCCTGGCATTGGAATTCGGGCTTTGTTCGTGGAGTTGCTAACTGTAGTCAAGCCCTGGATAACAAGGGTAGCCAATGGTAGGCCGTATGTATGGCAGCAGGATTCGGCCCCTTGCCACACCTCTGGGAAAAGTCAAAAATGGTTGTCTGAAAATTTCTACGACTTCACCAGTCCAAATGTTTGGCCTCCAAACTCCTCAGACCTTAACCCCATGGATTATTTTGTATGGGGCGCAGTTGAAAAAGACACCAATCGCACTTCCAGTAATACAAAAGCCCAGTTAATGGATAAAATTAAAACAGTTTTTGCGGCCCTTCCCAGGGAGACTGTAGCATCAGCTTGTTCGAGGTTCCGAAGCAGAATTGAAGCTGTGATCGATGCTAATGGTGGTTATTTTGAGTAAATCTTGTTGATAGTATTGTAATTAACTCTGCCTGTAATGTTTTTTTGTCAATTCATTAAATTTAATAGATACAAAGAAGATTTTCTTTTTCCTTACGAAACTGTCAAATTTATCCCGAACACCCTGTATATGTGTGTGTGTGTGTGTGTGTGTGTGTGTGTGTGTGTGTGTGTGTGTGTGTGTGTGTGTGTGTGTGTGTGTGTGTGTGTGTGTGTGTGTGTGTGTGTGTGTGTGTGTGTGTGTGTGTGTGTGTGTGTGTGTGTGTGTGTGTGTGTGTGTGTGTGTGTGTGTGTGTGTGTGTGTGTGTGTGTGTGTGTGTGTGTGTGTGTGTGTGTGTGTGTGTGTGTGTGTGTGTGTGTGTGTGTGTGATAATCGGCTTTTACTCAGTTGTTGTGATACATTTTAAAAACATAGATTTAATAACTAAAAACCGAGATAACTTATAAAGATTTTAATAAGAATAATACGATTAGTTTCGGCTTATAACAGCCTTCCTCAGGTATTCTTAAAGGAAAAGAATAGTAATGAACATTGAAGTATCTAAACAAACTGGAAATTACAGGTAAAAATTGCCACACATAATTGATACATAAAAAAGGTTGTATTTTTTCAAGTTGTTCTAACAGGCGTGCCATTGTTTCTTGCAAGTGTGCGTGCAGGCTCAGGTGAACGTCAATATTGAATAACTGCAGCATGGCTATCTGGGATGTTATAACTCAGATTGTTGTTTAAGTGGACAGGGTTCAGCAGGATTTCCCTTGATTCTACAATTTTCCTCTCAAACTCATCATCACAGCGAAAGATATTTTCTGATCTATCCCATCAAACAGAGTGGCTTTGTTGATCATCATTAGGATTATTTGAAAAAAGAACATGACTGGATAACGCAGTTGCATGAGATCTTTTGTAAGAGATGTCTCTTTTATGCTCTTCTATACGTTGTTCAATAGATTTGTTAGTTTGACCAAAATAAGGGATATTGCAATCGCAACATAATTTATATACACCTGGATATTTTAGGTTGTGATGAGTAGGTTTTGGATGGCTGATTAGAGAACGGATTTTAGGAAGTGTGGTCAAGAACGTCCTGATATTATATTTTTTAAGGACTTTAGCTAATTTTTTGAGACTGTGCTAATGTATGGAATGGAGATGCTACCTTTAAAATTAATAGTTTCTGTTGTACACTGCCTTGGTGGATCCAGAAGAAATTTCTTAATCGTTTTTTCAGAGTATCCATTTTGTTTAAAAGTGAGGTGATTTATTTCTTTTTGTAGTTCATCTGGTTCATTCAAGAGAAAGCGTGCTCTGTATCCTAAAGTAGATATAGTTCCAAGTTTTTGTGGTGGAAAATGATGAGAAAGATTATGCTATATCTATTAGTATGAGTAGGTTTTCTGTATATAGAGATCTTTAATCTTTCAGAGCATCGTGTAAGCATGACATCCAGGAAAGGTAAGGAGTTATTATTTTCTAGATCAGCAGTAAATTTTATATTAGGATGTTGGATGTTTAGATGATGACGAAAATCTGTGAGAGATGTGTGCCCGTGATTCCAAATAATGAATATATGATGAATATATCGTTTCCAAACTTTTGGTTTAAATGAGAAGGAATGGCTTTTGTTTCAAATTCTTCAAGGAAGATGTTAGCTAGAGCTGGACAAAGGATTACTCATTGCCAGGCCTTGTTTTTCTTGGTAAACGGAGTCTTCATCTTCAATAAATCTTCATATTTCATCAAAAACACCACAGACTTTGTTTCGCATATAAAAGATATTCCCATCAATGAAAATGACATTCTAGCAAGTTTTGACATTATATCTTTATTTCCTAACGTTCCTACGGAAGAGGTACTTACATTATTAAAGGACAAATTATCCAAAAATATGTTTACTTTAATAAAACATTGCATTCATTCTGGTTACTTTAGATATCAGGACTCCGTTTACCAACAAAAACCAAGGCCTGGCAATGAGCAATCCTTTGTCCCCAGTTCTAGCTAACATATTCCTTGAAGATTTTGAAACGAAAGCCATTTCTTCCTTCTCATTTAAACCAAAAGTTTGGAAACGATATCTTGATGATATATTCATTATGTGGAATCATGGGCACACATCTGCCATAGATTTTCTTCATCATCTAAACATCCAACATCCTAATATAAAATTTACTGCTGATCTAGAAAATAATAACTCCTTAGCTTTCCTGGATGTCATGCATACACGATGCTCTGAAAGATTAAAAATCTCTATGTACAGAAAACCTACTCATACTAATAGATATCTGCATAATCTTTCTCATCATTTTCCACCACAAAAACTTGGAACTATATCTACCTTAGAACACAGAGCACGTTCTCTCTTGAATGAACCAGATGAACTGCAAAAAGAAATAAATCACCTCACTCTTATCTTTAAATAAAATGGATACTCTGAAGAAACGATTAAGAAATTTCTTCTGGATTCTCCTAGGCAGTGCACAAGAGAAACTATTAATTTTAAAGGTAGCATCTCCATTCCATATATTAGCACAGTCTCTAAAAATTTAGCTAAAGTCCTTAAAAAATATAATATCAGGACGTTCTTCACCACACTTCCTAAAATCCGTTCTCTAATCAGCCATCCAAAACCTACTCATCACAACCTAAAATATCTAGGTGTATATAAATTATTGTGCGATTGCAATATCCCCTATTTTGGACAAACTGACAAATCTATTGAAGAACGTATAGAAGAGCATAAGAGAGACATCTCTTACAAAAGGTCTCATGCAACTGCGTTATCCAGTCATGTTCTTTTTTCAAATAATCCTAATGCTGATCAACAAAGCCATTCCATTTGCTGGGATAGATCAGAAAATATCTTTCGCTGTGATGATGAGTTTGAGAGGAAAATTGTAGAATCAAGGGAAATCCTGCTGAATCCTGTCCACTTAAACAACAATCTGAGTTATAACATCCCAGATAGCCATGCTGCAGTTATTCAATATTGGCGTTCACCTGAACCTGCACGCACACTTGCAATAACAATGGGGCACGCCTGTTTTTTATGTATCAATTATGTGTGGCAATTTTTACCTGTAATTTCCAGTTTGTTTAGATACTTCAATGTTTAGTACCATTCTTTTCCTTTAAGAATACCCTAGGAAGGCTGTTATAAGCCTTCCTATTATTCTAAAACTAGTCGTATTATTCTTATTAAAATCTTTATAAGTTATCTCGGTTTTTAGTCATTAAATCTATGTTTTTTTTAAAAAAATATTTATATATAGGTTGGGAAAAATAATGGAAATACTTGTTATGAATACATATCATAAATATTTCTTTATTAATATGGTGTTGAACCAGCTTTTATCATCAGCACAGCCTGAATTCTTCTTGGAATGGTCTCAAATAAGTTCTTGAAGAACATCTTCAAATTCTTTTAAAGACGTTAGAAGTGAGAATCTGTAAAATGTTATTATTAGTGGTTCAATAATATTCAAATCTGGTTATTGTGCTGGCCAGGGACGTCGTTGAAGTCAACCTTCATGCTTTTAAATTCACGATTTTATACAGTTTAAGCTGTGTAAAGGAGACATAGTCATCTTGGAATACTGCATTGTCGTTTCGCAATAAAGTTTCGTTCACGAGATGCACTTGATTACTAAAAATGTTCAGATAACTACTTTCAGTAATTCTACCTGTAAGAATAATAATGGGACTAACAGAATACCACGATATTGTTTCCCAGGCCATCACGGAACCGCCCCGTGCTTTACTGTAGGAACCACGACTTCCGGATTGTAGGCTTTCATGGGTGTTCGATTCAGTCCACCACATACTAATTAATGTATTATCAACGGAAATAGCGATATTGTTCGGAATATCACTAACTAATAAAAGTGATATAAAACTGATAATATTCTGAATGTCTGGAGTATTTATTTGGAAAAAGTATTAAATTCATAAACTGTTTATTAAACTGCATGGAAAATTTCGGTAATTTTGAAGTAGGAAAGGAAAATAAACCTGAAAACAATAATTATAGAGAATCGCCTTATTGAGTGCTCTAGGCAAGATTTACGCAAACCTACTTCAGAATCGGATGGAAGTTGTGGAAGTTAAATTGGAAATTCTTATATAAAAAAAAATGAGAATTAGATTTTGATACTGTACAAAAATGGTTGAAAAATAATGTAAATTGAACAAGAATCACAAGTTTTGTACATTTAGAAAAGCCTAAGATAAGATGCAAAGAGAAAGGCATTTCAAAAGCTACGATTATATTGAGTGAACAGAGCATTATACAGAGAAATCTGGAGTCTGTATTTAAATTTAAAGGAAGCAAAAGTGAATGCAGTACAGGAAGACGGTTTTATTTAAAATCAAACCATCATCCTACTTTCTTCAGTTGGTAAGGCAAGTGCACATTACCTCTACTCCTAATTATAAATCTGTATGAATTAAGAGTATGGAAACCAGTGCCGCAACCAGGGAGGGGGCCAAGGGGCATTTCCCCCCCTTAACGAAAAAGTTAAAAAACGCTAGAAATATATATATATATATATATATACAGCATAGTTTCTGTATGAGGGGACATGTAATTTATTAATTAGTGTCGTTTTTATCCCAGTTGTCTCTAATTGCACTATTTGTTGAGAAATATATTACACAAACTGCTTATACCTTATTCTATGACATAATAAATATACTTGTTTTTCTTGCCTCTGCAATATAGTGGCTATTGAGGGAGGGCGTGTTGTTTACCGCGGGAGCAAGTTACTATTGCCCTGATCTGAACGTGTTCAGCTTTTTTTCATTTGTGAGGTATATGCGAAACTTTTTAATTTCTTTTTTCGAAAAGTAAAATTAGGGGTGAGAGTTATATGCGAGTAAGTAGGGTATTTCAATTATGGATAAGTACATCGGTACCTTCTTTAAACGGAAAAATATATCGGATGACAGTGGTAATACAAAACGAGTTTGTAATGACAGTTTGTGTGTAGTTTCTGAAGAGAAACAGGTCTGTAACGAATCCACAGAAAATCAGAATTCCCATCAGTTGCAATGCGATAATATTAATACGCTTAACGAAATGAAAGATTTGTGACTTGCTGGACACCCGACCAGTGGATCACATTCAGAGGTAAATACAATTGGTTAGTTTGTAGGAACATTTTTATGTTTTGTGACTTTTCTCCCTTTACGGTAATTATGCCTACATTATTGTGTTATTATTCAACAATTGTTTACAGTTTTGAATGTGTATATAAAGTCAATATCAACAGTAGCCTGAATACGAATGCGTGATGAAAGGGACGGAGAGGTTTGGAGCTTTCCGGATAGTATTCAAAAGGTAAATACAATTGGTTATTTTGTATAGGGCCCGAAACTTATTACTTTAGAATTTAACCACTGCAGTGTCGCACCCAGGGAGGGGGACAAGGCCACCTCCCCAAAAAAAGGAAATAAACACTAGAAAATGTTCCAAAAATCGTTTCCTTATTAAAATTCTTTTTTTATTATTTTATTTATGTTGCGCCTTCTATTTCTATACTACTTGTAATGTATTGACGATCACTGCAGATGCTCAGTCATAGGTTCGTATGCAATGCGTAGTGTGTATTCGTAAATCGTCTACTCAATTCCCCCCCCCCCCCCAAGATTAAATCCTGAGTGCGCCACTGATGGAAACCTGTATGAAATATACGGTGATTCGTATATTGTGACTGAAAATGACAATTATGCAGTTGATGTTGTACCCCTAAGTAAATTGAGTACATGAGTTTGTAGAGTGTATCTAAACTAATGACTGCTGTATTAAATGTGGCATTAAAATAAGCAATACGAACACCAAAACTATGCTTAGACATCGGCAGGAACATCAACATTTCAACCAACTACACTCTCAAAGCGAAAGGCCAACAAAATCTTTCTACTGTTTAGGGAAATATTTTAGTGAAGATGGTAATTTAAGTATGCCATTGGATAGCAGAATAAGTAAAGCTGGTATACGAAGAGCCAAATTAATGCATTTATAGGAAATAATAGAGAGATTATCCACACACTGAATTAGCAGCATACAAGACAGTGTTGATACTGATTTTAATTTAAAATTTGCGAGTTTCTGAGAAAATTTCGAAAGCTAACGGATGAAGCTGAAAAATCGTATTAAAAATGAACATATTACGAAGGAATTTGACATTGCTATCATTCAGGAATATGAGAGCAGAGCTAATCTAAGGTAAGAATGTATATTTCCTTAAACATAATGGGAGAGAAAAGATTAGCAGAAGGGAAGTCTAATACCAGAGGAAGAGGATGACCTTGGTAAACCAATGCAGTGAGGAGCGCCTTATAAAGCAGAAATAAAAGATACGAAAATCTTTGGATACTGAAAACGACCTCCGCATGTAACCCCCGTTTGATAGGAGATTATCATCATCACCATCATCAAATTCCTAACATATAAAATCACGGGGGGGGGGGGGGAAACAATATATTAAGTTAGTACTACATGAAAAGTTACATAATTACTAACTTCCGTCAAAAGTTTTCCTTGAGATTATCTTGTTATCTGTCAATATTATAATATTATCAGATCTTATATTTCTGTCTTCTAAGGTATATATTACCATTGATGCACCTCTTCAGTCCAATCTTCTCCGGACTCTCATAGTTCTGAGTGGTGATAGGAGATTAGGAATAAGTAAACTGAATCGCGTGGTACTATCACAATACTGTGTCTTGTACATACCTTGAAAACACATATAATTTTCTAATATATTCATCCCAGAAAGATGTGTATAAAACAGCCATTGTGCTAGTCAAACACAATCGTATTTCAATATTTTGGTATTTCTTTTGAACTTTGCATATGATTGCCACGTCTCCGTTTCGATCAGCAATAAACGGCAATCTACTTAAATAATCCGAACTGCATTCAATGGCCCTAATGTAGATTTTTGCCTCGAAACATTTTTCGCTTTTTTTTATTTTTTTTATTAAATACTTAATATTTTAATTTTTCTACTGCCATTCTCTAATTCTCTACGAGATTAAATCTCCTTCCACTTATTTTATCAATATTGAACAATATCGAGCTCTTTTCTGCTATATATGTGACTAATGTCATCTTTTCCCCTCCCCTAATTTTCATTATTATCTCATTTTGATCTCAACAATTTTGTTCTAATCCAAAACTTCTTCAATCTAAATATCAGGTTCAGTGTAAATTTTAACTAACGTGACCCTCATTTAATCTAATTCTGCATGAAATTGTATTTCTCATAGACGGAACGTTAATTGTTTAAATACATTATCTACCAATAATTGTCGGACAATTCAACAACTTACAACTGATACCAGCAAGCAAATCATAATATCAGGTATATTCCCCTTTGGCTTTGATAACCTCCTGTACCTTTAGACCAGTGGTCGCCAAAGTGGTCGATATGACATTGTTAGGAGTCGATAGAAAAATACAAGACATCATTGTACGGGTAATATTTAATTCAGTTAACCTGGATTACCTCCATCCTGAATGACAACAATTAAGAGTGAATCGTGGGAACAGTAACATGAATAGGACCTGTAAGATGGAGCAAGGTCATGAAAATAGTTACGGAGTCCAATCAAGTAGGCCAAAATGACGTGTTTACCAATAAACAGATGTCGGTGGTTCCCGACATATAAGGAAGATTGTATTATTGTTATTTTATTATCTAAATTAAATTTTATATTTTATATATTATTTATCCCTCCTATCAAATATGTAATGTTAAGAAGGACGTCAAAAGCAAAAACGTATCCCTTTGACGTTAAGCCAAGTAACTATAAAATAAACAATCTAAAAATTCAGATAAGCGTCTTTTTTGCTTGTCCTATTATAATTACGTATTAGTAAAATAGAGGGGTCGATAAAAAGTCAAGAAACTCTTGAACGGGTCGACGGTCAAAGAAGTTTGGCGACACCTGCTTTAGACAGAGGGTTTCGACCGATGTCAGGCAGACATCAGGTGGAATTTGTCTCTGTTCTTCCATCAAAGCAGCACTGAGTTCAGCGACAGATTAAGGACTTGCTGCTCTTGACCTCAATCACCGCTCTAATTCGTCCTAGAGGTGTTCGATAGTGTTGTGGTTAGGACTCTGCTTAAGCCAGGACAGTCGTTTAACACTCATCTCTTCATACTATTTCTTAACAGCTGCAGGTTTGTGGCATAGAGAACTGTCGTCTTGATAGTAACACGGGTCGTTCCGTAAAGATTCCATGGCGTAGGCATCACCTGATTATCCAGAATATCAAGTTACTGAGCTGCCTTCATGGAACCATGGAAAACAACCAGTGATCCCACTCCAAACCATTGGAATGCACCCGACACTATTACTCCTACACCAACAACCTTTACTTTTGAAACAACACAGTGTCGTAACAAACGTTCACCCGGCTGCTTCCACATCCACACCCTGCCATGAGATTGTAAACAGGTGAACTTTGATTCATCGCTCCAGAATACCGTTTTCCACTGGTCAATTGTCCAGTCCGCACTCTATTTGCACCAAGCCAGAAGAGTTACCTTGTTCATTGTTGTGATGTTTGGCTCTTCCGTAGAAACCCAGTACATGGAGTTTTTTGCACACTAATTAGTGCTCACCATGATGTTATTGGCTCTCTGGAACTCAGCCCAAATGGTCTGTGCCGATTGTAGCTGGTTTTTGTGTGCCATAACGCTCTTCTCCCTGTGAGTCATTTTTGGCGGCCGCCTTGGATGTCTTGCTACACTAGTGAAGCAAAAACCTCTCCATTTGTTGATCACATCGACAACCGTTGACTCTGGATGCGCCAATTGAGCGGCAATGACTCGTGTGGACATGCCACTAATCTGAACAGCCAGCCCAAGATGAAACCACTCTTCTAGTCACTGAGTTCACGTCGTATTGCCATACCTCCCCCCCCCTTGCATTCAACTGCTACGATGAAATACTACTTCCTACTTCCTACTTCGGTTTTTATGTTATTAATAAACCTGGAATGTTCCATAACTTTAATTAACAGGACTGTCCGGGCAATTATTGGTGGACAGTGTATAAGCACATATCGCTCTGTTATCGGATTTCATATACATAAGGTGTATGCTTTTTCGAAATCGACAAAGATTAAATAAACTATAATAAATCGTTTCATTTGTCTAGTATGGCCTTTATGTATCCAATATGCCCTTTATTCCAACTGGAATAAAGACCATATCGGATTTGTTCTATTGTTCTTATCTTATAAATATTTCTTATTTCATTCCAATTGATTATCAATTATTTGTAATAAGATACAGGATCTGTCCATGGCAATCTTTGCGGTCGCTCTATATCCATCATGTTCTTCTCTCCCAGAGTATGATTTAAATGGCATAAATTGCGAGTTGATTTTTACAACAAAATTAGTAAGGGAAAAAATCGAATATTATATATTTACTACTCACATCCAGTTGGGGAATATTTTAAGATTTAAATTTATAAATCCATTCGATATTCGAATCTATCTTTTAAATTATAACATTAAAATTAATCTGAATTATATTTTAATGTAAGTAATCATTGTAATATTCCATCTATGTGCCCCTAACAATTTACAGTACTGTTTTTTTAGCTTCTCCCGCCCACGAAATAATACAAACTTCTAAACCGCATATAGGCTAAGTTTTTTTATTTATTATTTATTTAGTTTGAGAAAAATCAATGCTTTTATTTTTAAGGAGTACCCTTGGATCGGAATGTGTGTTTTGACTGCAGTTCTTTTTTTATTAAATGATCATTTAATAAAAATTTACCTTTTTATCTACCTTTGTTGTATTTTTCGCAATTACAATCTTTGAAACTTGAAATGGAGATTGTAGATAGTGATGAATGAATAAGGTATTAATGATAAGTCGAATAGTCAGATGGAGTTTTATTTGAATCTTACATTTAAAACTAGGATATAATTAATATTGTTATAAGCTAATGCCTTTTATTCCTGTATAGGGAGTAGGTTAGGCCGTTTTAGGTTTTGGGAACTGAGCGAGCAATTCAATCTCAACCTGTAGCCAATCACAGATAGCTGGTCCAAGACAATCACAAATTATACATGACATCAGTGAAGAGAGGCAACTGACAAGTACTGCCATCTCCTAGTTCCTAATCCTAATACTATGTTTTACTCTCTGAATATAGTGTGGATCATTTTCTTGAGTTTACGGAACGAAAAACCCGAGTTTCTGGGAGGAAAAAACCCGCTTTCCCATTCCATAGATCGACTAATTCGGGAACCGGTCTAAAAAAGGCAAGTAAAAGTTCATCTAGTCGGCGACTTGAATCGAACTGACGATGCCCTCTTCGATCAATTTAGCCCCGTGGAAGGCACATGTCACCTCCACTGAGATACACAGGTAATAATATATACGAAAGCCAAAAAACAACAGGATATTTATTTGAAAATGCAACGGCAATAAAGAATAAATTCGATGATGAATGATGTGATATTTATAATACATACAATATAAAACTTGTAAGAAATAAAAGTTGAAATATATTAAAGGATTAAAAATCTAAAACTTCATGAAAAATAACTTATTTAAAGGGCTCATAACACTGCGATGAAAATTAATTCCATTTACGGGGTCGTGAGGCTGTTTAGGGAAAGCCACTATCAGATTAGGCAGTTATTTGATGTCACTAGTCGCAGTGACACTCCTAAAACCTCATACGGTTTTAGGAGTATAAGACTCTGCTAGAAGAAGCGGTAGGATCGCGGCAGGACAGCCTCTTGGTGAAGAGCGGATAAGCTAACCAATCAAAAGACATTTTTATTGGTTGAGAGTTTCTTGTTGTTGGGTAGCTGGCAAACTTCGGATATGATGTAGAGGCGGTGGACTTTGATAGTGTTGCACTGTGTTTTTATTTTAATGGTTTCCAATATTCTTAACTTTGTTTCTTTTATTTTATTTTTTACATTAAAATGGTTTCTATCTGTGGAGCGCTATTGTATTCGATCGCATGTATTACTGTTTCTGTCTTTTGAGTTTTTTGGGGGAATGGGATTCAGTTATTTTGTTGGATTTTTATTGGAACAATTCGGATATGAGTATACGACAATCACGATAATGTTCGTACAAGCGGCAACCCGTAGATCTACGATCTACGGGTCTACGATGTAGGCCTTAAAGATTACCAAAGGAGCAACATGAGCCATGAGTTCAAAGACAATATAATGTCTTCATACTAACTGATGTTTGTCATTTTTATTATTTATTTACTTTTTTGTATTTTTATTTATTGTTTACTGAGTCCGGAAACTACCAACCACACCAAACGTGGGACTTTTAAATCGCTTTATTCCTTAAATAAGCCAGAGGGAAGTCTAAACCAAAGGCGGGATTTGAACCCGTGGTTTTTTTGGCTGGAGAGCGGATACATCAGCTACTCAGCGAAACCAAGTCAATATGTTAATATTATATTATTAATATTTTACTATTAACAATTTTCCTCCAAATTAAACTGTTATTTTTTCAGAGCACCAATATTGTTAGTTCTTAAGGGAAATAACTCTATATTAGTGTTCATCGGATTTCTTATTTATTTCGTGGTTCCAATAATGTTCTACTAGGGCAACTCGCAGCATGGCGGCGACAGTATTCCAACAAGCTCTGTGGTCAATTTTCGCACGAAACTTTTATAGTTTCTGTATTGGGCTTTGAAATGATGTTGGATTTAATAGCCACTATTTATATAAAACTGTTTCCTACTACTTTCTAACGCATTTGGTCCCTTCAGAAATAATAATTCAACTTTCCGTAATAACGCTTAACATGAAGACCTCGATATTCTTGAGTGGGCCTGTGTCTTACTATATTTTTGATAAATCATTCTGAAAACAAGAAATCCACTATATATATGAACTAATGCTTTCTGTTTACATTCTTATTCAACGTAATAATACATGTCGGGAAATGGACATGTCTTACTTTGGAAATTTCTAGACAACAATGACCCTTGACCTCAGCATGCGTTAATTTGACCAGTGACTTTTCTTGCCATTGCCTCTGAATAACTGTTAACCTTATATGCTCACATCTAGAATAGCAATACTAAGTATTCATGAGAGTTTATACTTAGAGCAGAGAAAACGATTAGATTTATTAATGATTCCTCTTGTGGGGAAATGTTTACAAACCATTAAAATGCTTATCTTCTACAACTCTCACTCTGTCCGACAATGGAACATGCTAAAAAAATTTATAGTGCTATTCCCTAATTTCTTCAGAAATCTCGGTAATGTAAAAAAACTGAAGTTTTGTAAACTAGCATCACTCCGAACATAGCTCAATTCGAGCCTTTCATACTGATATTGACCTTATTCTTCTTACCTTTCATATTCTTGAAACATATAAGCAACCGAAGTGTATCTTTTAAAGCCAATTAGATTAATTCTGGATTTCTCACTTTGTCTAATAATATTACACACAAACAGACACAAAGTGTTTGTTTGTGTGTAATTTGGACATCAATGTTTCCAAGTAAAATCGTTTAAAAAGATGATTTTCACTTTTTTTTTTCCAACCCTTTCTCCAGTACCTCATTCACTGACTATTTACTGTAGGCTTTTGGCGCGGGCTCTCCTAACAAGAAGAAACAGAAACATGATTTTATAACAAACTAGTTTCGATCCGAGATTTGTTTATTATGACTTCCCACTGTGGAGAAATATTGCACACCATATTTCATTAACTTCAGAGAAAATATTCATTAAATAATGATGAAATTTATGAAAATTATATGAAAATGTGAATGCTACATGCGAAATTTGTATTTACTTTAAAATTTAATATCAATTTAATGCCTGTTTGTAGCTTATTTAGTGAAAAGACTGTTCATCAAAAATTGCTGATTCTAATTCCACATAAAGCAAGGCTCCTCTCGATTAGCTTACATAGCTGTGTTTATAAGACTTTCCTGCAAAAAAATTAAAAAAAAAGTCAAATTTTTCATTAATAATTAATAAATACGTATCTACATATGTATGTTGTTTGAAAAAAAACTATGTATCATGTTTTATTGAATTTATGATATGATGATATTCAGGTCGCAATGAGTTATTTTTACTGCTAACTTATTGCTCATACAGACAGTGAAAAAAACTAAGTGCTCTAGATCATTTTTTCTCGCTCACTTCAATGCTGCTACCCTAATAAAAAATCGCAAAACACATGACTTTGAAGCATGACACTTGCGTTGGGTTGGGGGGGGGGACAAGTTAGACACTTGCGTTGGGTTAGGGGACGGCGCAAGTTAGACACTTGCCACAGGTGCTTCATACCCTCATTACTGTACTGCTAGTAACATACTATTTTATTGAAAATGGGACATTGAAAGAAGGCAGGTAGCTACGAATTTTTCAACCAAGCTATGCTGTCTCGAAATTCACGCTTACTCTTGTTATCATTCAGGGAGTGAGAGGTGTGATTGAAGTCTGATTAGCAGAGTAATGAATTACTGACCATTTAAAACTATGTATTTAGAAATGTATGTACATTTAATCATACAAATACAATATTTATTTTACAAATGATATTCTATCTTTTTCAATTTAGCTTCTTGAATAAAAATTCTACCCTACGGTTCTTCTTTATGAACTGGTCAATAACATCGTCATGAAAAGTTGGTTTTAACATACTTTTCCCAAGCAGCATGCACACTTGTAAAGGCTAGCTGAAGCTCGCTGCTGGAGCTACTTTCACTGCGTATGGCCTGTGTTTAAGACGAGGTGAAGGGAGCGGAAATAGCTATGCGCGAGCATGAAATCACGGTGCTGTAGCGAGGACCTGGAAGCACACACAACCGATCAAGCCAAGGTAGCTTTGAATAGACGAGCAAGCATCGGCCTTCGATACACAACGTAAAGCTCAATTATTGCCGCTCAAGCTTAAGACTTCTTTTGTCTACAAAAATAAAACCTATATGGAATGCTTGTAAATGCATGCATTTATTAACAAATAAATATTACTTCCTTCTCAAGTGATGAGCTTGCGCAGCAGGCAAAGTAAACATGGAAAATTAGCCCCTGCTTCCGATACACTTTGTTTCTAAAATATCTTAATTTTATAATCCCTATATATCGCAACAGATGAAAAAAAAATGGCTTATCAATAGTTGCTGAGTTTTAGAGTATACTGCTTAAAAGCATGTTGATGGATGCATAAACCATTCAGTTTATATTTACAGTAATCACTATAGGAAAGTAGGTATTTTTCTTCTTCTTCTCTTTTCCTGTAGCTGAAATGGTCGCGCGATTGCTCCGCATTGTTGGCAATTGAATGAATCCATATGTTTTATCATACGTTGAGAAAAGAAAAGAAATGAAAAAATTTAAATATAGCGCTTTTTTAAAAGGAAAATGAAAAATGTCACAAGCCATGAAATTGTATAATAAATTACATAGAAATAGTGGATATTAAAGATCCAATATTATTTCAAAGCCGAATATTTGAAGAAACCAAGAAAGTTTCCAAAATCTCTCTCTCTCTCTCTCTCTCTCTCTCTCTATATATATATATATATATATATAGATGATGCTACCTGGCGTATACGAAGTACCATGTTCTTGTAATTTGCCTTACTATGGAAAAACAGGAAGATCTGTAAATAAACGCATCTCTGAACATCAAGACCACATCTGCCTTATCAAACCTCACCAATCTCACCTTGCACAATACAACATTGATTTGAAAACACCAACCACAGGATACAATGGCAAAACATCAATCTACTACATAGATTCATATATAAACATGAACGTTTGTATAAAGAAAGTGCTCTAGCCTTACGTCACAGACGCAATCTTAACCGTAACAACTGTCTCACTATCCCAAAAGTCTGGGAAATTGTTATCCTGAATTGTATAAAATAAATTTATCAATTATATTTTAATTTAATTAAATTACAGCCCAATAGTTTTTAATCCTTAAACACACTATTGTATTCATAGAGGGATTCCAATGTAAGCATGCTCAATATTTTTTTTAATTCCTATTGTTGTTTAATAACTGTACTGATGATGTCTTATGATACTTAAAACGAAATATTTTTTTTTATCAAAAAGATAAAAGTTAATTACTAGGGCATATGTATGAAATTTTAATTATCGAAATTATCGACATTTTCTGGCATCCTTGATTCATTTTTTTTTTTAGTGTCAGCAGCTCTTCCCTCTTATCAATAATAGATATCTCATACATGCTAGCATTTTGTGTAGATTAAAAACCTCTCATAATACACAAACGTATTCATTTTTATTGAGGAATAGATACATTTTTACTACTTGTGTTGTTTACGAAGACAGAATAAAAATGTCCATATACAGTTAAAAACTTTCCAATTTCAACAGATGCTGTACTGCACAAACCAGAAAAACAAGTGACATTTTTTTATCACTAAATACATTTGTGCACTATATTTAGGAATAATTAGTGTAATTAAAGACAACTCGAACTACACACTTAATGGAACGCTCCGCTTCCGCAGACTATGCTGCATGCATGCAAACGGGGCAGATTTATTGTGTCAATAAACAGTGAAACTACAATAACTAAACACATTTCTCTAACAGCTGCTTTCAAATTTTCAGTTACAGTTTCAGTTTCATAAATATGTGTAACAGCTGTTTATAATAGTCATTGGATATAGAAAACACTCAATTTATGAAAAGCAAAATGAATATAACTTGAAATCAGTTTGATATCATCCAGTCTCTTAAATGCTAATTGCGTTTAAGTGTCAGGATGGAACTAAAGCTTTGCGAAAATGCGACCACTCGACCTGGAAGCATACATATGCTAAAAGCTATTACCCGCCAGGGAATAAGGGAACGTCAAAGACGCCCAGGTGCGAACGAGACGTGTTAATACAGTTTTAAATATGGAATGCATGAAGGTCAAATGAACAATAGCTATAGCCATGCTTACGAGCGCTGTTTTTTGAGACACTCAAGTGTCTCAAATTTCAATCAAATTTCAATTTAATCTAATTTCAACACTTCTGTTGAAATTAGATTATCATTGGCAAATACTAGAGCGAGACACGGATAATTTGAATTTTGATAATATTTTTAAATACATCCATATAATACGCACAGAAATCGGTAAAACTAATAACTTGGGAAATTATAATTTTCCAGAAACGAATCGAAGAAAGGCTGAAATAACACGTTTTACTTATTATTTATACACAAGTTCCAATCTCCTGTTTTTCCTTAAGAATTGTATTAGCGCATCATCATAAAATGAAGTTTTTTTCCTTTAGTTATCACCAATGTCTTGTCAGTAGCGTATAAGCTGAGGCCACACAGCCTTTCTTAAGATTGTCTTTTCTCTAACATGCAGGGCAGACTTTACCGACGGTGCAACACGTGCATATGCACGGGGCGACAAATTTTTGGGGGCGGCAAAATTGGCCTAAACTATACCAAAAATTAATCACAAACAAGTCATTTATTCCTTCTCTGTTGAAACCAGACTTCAGGATGTTTAGTTAAATGTATACATAATAAAACTTCATTGTAACATATATTTTTTAAAAATCATAATAATCTAAAATAATATAGTATTGGAATATTATGATTATTATGTTGCGTTTAATATCGCACTGTCAGTGTTAATTTCAGACGAACACCTCCTATATAGCAGAACACCTCCTATCTAGAATTTATTTTCTATTCCATTGTTAGCCGTGAGTTGACCTTGACCTAAGGTTAAATCTCATTTAATCAATCACATCAAACGATCATTATGAGATAATTGGTTAAGAGTTAACCAATTAAAGGAATAGAATCAAAATACATAAATACAGTTGTGTAGTGATTGTTAATAATACTTTTGATGCAGTTATTAGGATTTGACTTTTAAAATAATTTTAACATTCCAGTATGTCTGATAAAAGAAGAAGAAAAAAATCAGGCGCAGAATATCGCTAACGAAAATCGGAAAATGAACGCGGTATTCAGGCACATTATCTAAAAACTGAAACAGCTAATACAAGAGAAAATAAGAGAAAGGACCGAAACCAAAATGTCTGAGCTAATGGCAAGTATTTCTAAATGCGGTCCCAGTAATGTCGATAGTAGTAACAATAAGGGCGGCAAAATATGCTACTACAGGGCGTGACAAAAGTTCTAGGGTCGGCCCTGATAACACGCATTTATTCTCTTAGCAGCCGAAAGAGAATGCTCGACTCTAGCAATAGATCTCCGAATCGACATGAGAAGTTCTACCTTATAAATTTCCTTGAATGCAGCTTGAAATTGATTTTCTTTCAAAAGTTTTAATATTTTTCTGGTAGATTCTTCAGAAGAAAAGAGTACTTTTAATTAATTTTTCAAGCGAATAGGCTCAATGACTGGGCAATAAAATACTTTTTTTTTAAATAACATCAGGAAACGATTATGCCCCGATTATTGTTATGTGACCTATTAATGCTTTGAGTCTAATTTCTGTGCCAGTAATAGTTCCATCACGAATTATATATAGCATTGTTCTTCATAGATTTCTGTATCATTATCATTATAACTCCCTTTGATATCTCTTCTCGTTTTTTAGTCCGTACTAGATTGTACTGCGCACTGTACATAGTTATTGGTTTGTTTGGTACCATTTTTCCTTTTTCTTTGTTTCTGTCACTATATATACATATCTTTACATTGACTTGGTTAAGTTGTTCATCAAGTTCCTCTTCTTTATGTGCGGTGCTCCTTACATTCCAATTTGCGATTTTCATTATATGTTCTTCTTCCAGTTCATTTACTTTTTCTCCCTGAATCATGGTCCTTTTACCTGACAGTCTGGATTTTCTTTGGCTGAAACTTGAAAGTGTATGATCCCCCAAGGACAGGTTACTAGCCTTTTTCTGAAAAAGTCTAGTGATAGGGTTACTACCTAATACCTGTGGACAGGCAGTTCTAACAGCATTTGCTCTATTAGGATTATACATCCCATAACCGGTCTCCAGAATGGACCAGGAGAAGGTGAGGTTATATATTGAGCTTCACTACTCTTCGCATCCCCTTTAATGTACATATATATTCACATGGAGTATTTGCAAGCTACTCTGAAATCCATTACTGTTTATCTAGATAAAAGAAAGCAATGTTTCAGAGTCATTTATAAATCCAAGAAAGAGCCTTAATCCTGTCTGTCTTAAAAGTTAATTCCGACGTCTCATTTCTGAATTAAGAGAGTTAAAGATTCTTGTGCTAGGAATGTGAAATGCCACTACAGGATACTTTTTTCCTGAGGTACCTGAAAAATTAGACCATCATGCCTGACAGTATGGTGCAGGTTAATGAGGTCAGTTAACTGCAGTGTGATTAAATATGAAGATATTCTTTAGTATTCTGTTGTGTAGATTATGCAATTTGCCAAGGATATTTTTGTATGTTCCCTTACGAATTCTTCAGTATACCAGTGCATAATATAATCTGTAAAAATGTGAGATAGTATGCGTTTAATATTGTACCTTCTATACAATGTGTACCTTAATTTGGTTGTAACAGTTTGGATAGGGGTTTTCCATTTTAGATTATGATCTAGGTGTCTGCCCAGATACTGGTAGCTGTAGACCCTTCAAGTAGCTAAAAGAAGTATCGTACCATTTCATGCGACCCCAGTCACTTCTGCGGACGCATGAATTGGTACGATATTTAATTGAAAGGACTGATTCTCTACTATTCAGGTCAAATAGGATAAATTTAGTTTTCTGAATGCTCACTTTGATTTTGTTTT
Organism: Typopeltis vanoorti; assembly: GCF_054136105.1. Lineage (NCBI taxonomy): Eukaryota > Metazoa > Arthropoda > Arachnida > Uropygi > Thelyphonidae > Typopeltis > Typopeltis vanoorti. The sequence goes on along the minus strand of NC_143557.1, from coordinate 28,178,840 downwards.
TACTGAACCATGTATGCAGGCTTAATAAATCAGATTCCTCGTTACGCTTTAAAGTTGGCATGTCGCTTGATGACAAAACTATTGCCGTATTATCAGTATAGCTGAATAGGTTTAATTTCATTTCCATTCAACAGAGGTCGTTTATATAGATAATGAAAAAGTCTCAAGGCTCCTTACTTTTATCTTGAAAAACACTAATTTTGATGAGTAGGTATTCGTTCGAGCTGCCGTTTCTTTGAACTGCTTGCCATCGGTTTTCTAAATAAGATTGAAACTATACTGTGAGGAAATTCTCAGAAAGATTTTTTCTTTCCAAATTAATTTGACTTAAAAGTAATCTTATCAGGAATAATCAGTTTTATTTTCAAGAAACAAAAACTGCGATACAGATAAATTATTCGAACACTTACATTCCTCTTACATTACCTGGAATATTTAATAAAAAAAACGTCACAAATCAATAAAGTCACTCATTTACAACTAACAAATTACGTCACTTATCTACATCTGATAACAACACACACCCTGACACTGACGTCGCTTCTCCATTTACCTTACCCTTATTTGGTTCATAGTGTTCTACCAATCACTACTCGAATCCTTATCTCTAACCATCACCCACAATTCCATACGCAAACCAAAACACATGACATAACGTCAATGACACATGTACCCCCAGGAAAATTCCAAACATTCCACACTCATAACGTCACGCAAAGAATCACACATAATGATGTCAATGATCTTATCAACCAGTGACGTCACGAATCCTTATCTTATCGTGATCTTGATCTGGTCAGAAGTGCTTGGTATACTACTAACGTCATTGTCCAGTCACCTCAAACTACAAATGTAATATTTAGCCGTGGCAACGCAATGTACAAGACCATGAAATCTTCTATCATATTCTTTTTTTTTTTGTTTTCAATACATGTAATCTCTTTGAATAAGAATAAATTATCGAGGTAGTATAAATTCCTAGAAGTTCAATAGAAAATCTTTAATTTTTAGATAAAACGAGAGAAGGAAAATTGTTATTGTATCATAATGAAATGAAATGTAAAAAGATGATAGCTCTTTTAAAAACAAATATTCACATTTCGTAGAAATAGTTTTTGTTAAATAACCTGTGAAATCTATTGCACTGCATCGTTAAATAATTGTTTACAGCATATTGTAAAATAGTCAGAGAAACATGAATGAGACATTTTTAGTTCAACGGCACATCTCACGATTACGTAAGTGAGCAACAAAGATACTAAAAAACTAATAATCAGAATTAGCTTGCCATCCACACGTAATATTACAACTTTTTTCAACTACCTATTCAGGTTATGTCCAATAGTCGGTAAACCAGAAGGAAGTTCACCAACAATAACAATGTTCGTACTAATCTAGCTTTTCCCTCCTTCCCTTCTCATCCGTCCTTTAGGAAGGGTAGAGTCCCCTAATGAGGGGTTTTACGACGAATTAATGCAGCCAGCTAATCACTCCTATGCTGCAACAACGGCAACATTCATGACCGTAGATCAGTGTGTGTGGGTTCCGAGGGACAAAAAACCTGATTTTCCGGGAGGAAAAAAAACAACAACAACTCTAATTTCGTAAGAGACCGGTTAACTGACCTTTATTTGATAAAGATTCCTCATGTCATAGACGGGAATCAAACCCACGTGTTTCCTACCAAATGGCTTCGACTATACTGACTAGGATACGGAGGCAATCCACCTTCTAGGTATTAATTTTTAAAAGGACAGCAATTATCCTTAAAACGATATCTGGCAATACCTAATTACCAGGCCATTGAATTTGAAACATTTCTTTCATACCGTGTTGGACCTCCATTAGCAAGAATGAAAACACATTTGCGTTTGACATAGATCCCATCCCACAAGGATGCATTGCATCTACTTCTACAACATATTAGGCAGTATTATACAAATTAAGTGGATATTGAATCCAACATTATTTCAAAGCCGAATATATATAAACTACAAGAGTTTCGTGCCGAATATAGAAACTATATAAGTTTTGGCGGATCCAAAAGTAAACAACCTTTCAGGCAAGGGACAACTCGTGGAAAAGGTGGTATTAGTCCTGACCACTTTCCATAGTATTCTCCGTTATGCAAAGCAAATCTCCTTGCGGACATGTATAATGCTATGCATTATGGAGAATATAAGGTGGATTTCCTAGCTTTCCATGTTAGAAAATTTTTCAGAACCTCTGCTATTGGTCTTGATATTTTCAGAGCATTTCGCTGGATTTGTCCTAATCTTTGGTAAATTACTATCCTTTGTATAGCAGTACTGTATTTTCGACTTTATAACTCCATATCTAGTTTTCATTATGTCTCCCTGTCTTCAGAATTCTTCACCAGAGCAAAGATGTTCCTGAGCTAAGCTTCTGCACCGAAATGTGTTTCGAGTTTCTCGTGTCCTGTTTCTTTGCGTCCTTAGGGCTATTCCCCCCCCCCTTCTATTTTTCCTTACACGGAATTTTACTGCTCTCACTGATCAGTAAGACAGCTTTCAAACTGTCTATAATTTAGCTGTTAGCGGCCCATTCCAATCGTTCTACTCATTTGACAAATTTTGCAATGAACACGTATCCCAAGTTAGAATCTTTCCTGCAGCTAGCGTATATATATACACGAAAATTCATCAGAGATATATTTGAAAAAAAAATTCCCATATAAGAAATATTTTTTTTAAATATTTCTTTTAAAACACATTTTTTAAAAAAATTAAGAAATATTTTTAACAATTTAGAAATATTTATTAAAAATTTAACGAATATTTTATTTGGTTGATTGGTAGAGCCTCTGCCACTAATAGCTCACGTAAAAAGTTAAGCAAATTTCAGCGCGGTTTGTAGTTGAAAGAGGTTCCAATCTTTCTATGCTGTTGGAACACTCTCCCTCGATGAGTCTTTGGACTTCCTGGAGGTGTCACATAATAACAATGATATATTATTTAATATTTACATTACATATAGCTTTTTAAAAATATTTATTCGGTATAAAGTTATATATGTGAAAAAAAAAAGAAATATTTTAAAAAATTTAAGAATTTTTTTAAAAAAATTAAGACATATTTTTAAACAAAAAAATTAAGAACTAGCCAGCCTGGTTGGCCGAATGGATAGCTTATCCGCTCTCAGCCGTGGACGTGGATGTTTGTGATTGTATGTCAAAATACGAGTGTGTTTGGCGGTAGATGGCGTTGGTGTAGTTGTGGTCAGTTGGTGATTGAATGGTGAAGACAGAGTTGTAGAGGAAGTCGTCCCGCGATGAGTACTTGGACCCCCTATAGGTATCAAATAATTATTTTTATTGTTCTTTCAAATATTTACATATGTACAATGATCATCTATTCAGTATATTATTTTACAAGGTTCAGCACTTTGTGCTACATATAATGAGATTAGTTTTTTTGTAATAATGATAACAGTTTTTTTATATAACAATCATAATAATAATTTACATTTATATTGTTCAGAGTTACATAAGTTGTATAATATTATATGTTGTAGTTTACTATTTTTTTTTTCAAGTTTGACAAGGTGTGATTATATAACAGTATTTACACATATGCAATCTAAATATTATATTTCCTTATTCTCACAAACATACAGTGTAAATTCATGATTTACATTTAAAAGAATTTTTTTTACATTACTTACATATGTTACAGTTATTATATACGTTACATACATTTGTTTACATATGATACATTACTTACATTTGTTTACATATGATACATTACTTACATTTGTTTACATTTGATATTTACATTACGTACATTGGTTTGCATATCATACATACATTACGTACATTGGTTTTCATGTGATACGTACATTACATGCATTTGGTTATATATGATACATCTTGGATGAGAACTAATTTCTTTGCTTTCATCCTCGAAGCTTATATGTAAGCTTATCTGAGGATGACACCAGTTGGTTATTATGTATTTTTTTTTTTTGCTGTATTCTGAATGATAATAATAATAATAATAAAATGTCGATTATATTTAGTTTCTGAAAATTATTATACCCTATAAAATTTTTCATATTCTTTCTTACTACAGACTCTGTAGATGGATTATTAATTACTGAACTGGGATAGGATGTTTAGGGAGAAATAGACTACTACTAAATATTTAAGAATATTTAGGGATAATAATTATACACAACTAATATTTATAGTTAACTAATATTTACATATTCTTATTAACTATTCTATTAATAGTTAGAATAGTTATTAGGGAGAATAAAATATTTAAGAATACTTAAGGAGAAACGGCACAATATTGAAGAATATTTATTCTTCTAACCGTTCACTATTTTTCTGTTCTGCGCATTTACACATCGATCCAGGTGTAATATATTTTTTATCTGAAATAATTCAGAAGGTGACTTTTTTTTCAGTAAAGAAGACTAAATATGAAATTTAAAATTTCTTAGTGTTATAAAATACTAGTATTGGAGGGAAAGGTAATGACTAGTATTGATGCCGCAGATGGCAATTTAGTTCATGCTGATTTATATAATGATGATATGATTTATTATTATCTTTTTCTTTAATATAATTATTCAAAAGTGCATCTATATATATATATATATATATATATATATATATATATATATATATATATATATATATATATATATATACTGCTCAAAACAATTAGAGGATCTTTTGGTGGTTTTCTTGTAAATTATTAGCATGTGCGGTTGGGTATAAAAGCGTGGCTTGTTGCGCTCACTTCCACAGTGCATAATTATCACTTCAATTGTAAGCTTGTGTCACCTACCACCAATTATTTTGTTAAAATGGCAGAGCAAAGCGCAACATCATATCCCGGAATCCATGGCTTAGAAAGCCATTGGTCGATTAGAAGCTGGACAAACGCAATGCTGGACAAACGCAGCATATCGCTCAAGCGTGTTGTATATCGTGTATCTCAAAGCGTACTTTCACGACTTTGAAATCGCTTTCTGGAGACGGGAAATGTTTTCCGAAGGCAAGTGAAGGTCCCCCATCAAAATAACTCCAAGAGACGATTAGTAATTGTCATTACTTGCCAGAAGAACATGCCAATTCAATCGAACACCTGGAATGCTTTAGGTAGGCGCGTTTCTGCTGGACTGGTGACACCACGATTGCTTCAAGAGCTCGAAATTGCTCTCACAGAAGAGTGGAGAAATACCCCACAAGAACTCTAAATAAAGATGTACTAAATAAAGATGCACATGTAATGAAGATGTACCTCCGTTTTGGATGTTAATGGAACCATACGCCCTATTAAAAATTAACAAAAGCTTTTTTGGTTATTCTTGTTATTCTGTTAAAACTATTTCACTCTAAAAAGTATAATTTGTTAAATTTTTAATAAATATCGATTATTTAAACAATATCTCCCAATTACACCCTATCTATAAATAAGAAATATTTATTCATGTATAAAGTTCCCAACAGTTATAATTATTTGCAGAAATTTATAATTGTCCTATTATAATTATAATTATAATTGATTTGCTCAGTACATTATATCTATCATCATCATCATACGTATCAAGGATTTAGGCCTAGTATGGCCTGTTCCGGCCTTAGAAGTCATCGTTGAATCGTTTAAGAGGACGTCCTGGTTTTCTTTTTCCTAATGGCTTGTACTTTAAGGCTTGTTTTGGTAATCTTTCTGTTTTCATGCTTTGAACGTGTTCCATCCATCTATGTTTATATTTTTTAATTTTTTCAATTACTGGTTCTTGGTTTAATTCTTTCATAATATCTTCGTTTCTTTTGTGATCAAATAGGGTATACTTTGCAGTTTTTCTCATAAACTTCATTTCTGCTGTTGTTAATCTTTGTTTGTCTTTTTGTTTTATTGTCCAGATTTCGCTTCCATACATTAAGACCGGTAGGGCTAATGTATTGTATACTTTTAGCCTGGTTTGTTTTTGAACTAGGTTTGGTTTAAATATAGAGTTAATTACTCCTGTTATTTTTAAATATTTTGCAATTTTTATGTTTATATCTTTTTCATTTTCATAAGTGATCATACATCCTAGGTAGTTAAATGAATTCACCTGTTCTAAGATCTTGTTATCTAATACTATTTTAGTTCTTGCTGGATCTTGTCCTTTAAAGGCCATAGTTTTTGATTTTTCCGTTGATATTATCATACCATAATCTTTGGATATCTCATTTAGATTTAAAATAGCTTTCTGTAAGTTATCTTCAGAATTTGTAATTATTATTTGGTCGTCTGCAAAGAGGAGAGTGTTTAAGTTAACTGTAGGTGAAAGTTTAATTCCTTGATGTAAAGTTTTACTCCATTTTATTATTATTTCATTTAAGTAGATATTAAAATGAGTTGCTGAGAGGGGACATCCCTGTCGGACCCTTTGGTTTATCTCTCTTGTATATGATAGCTCGTGATTTAATCTTATTTGTATTGGATTATTTCTAATATATACTTGTGATAGCTTTTAGGATATTATTTGGTATTTGTCTTTCTTTTAATATGTTAAATAATATGTTTCTTTTAACTTTGTCAAATGCTTACATTATATCTATCTATCTACCTATCTATCTATCTATCTATCTATATATATATATATATATATATATATATATATATATATTACTATCATTATTATGTGACACCTCCTGAGAGTCCAAAGACTCATCAAGGTAGGGCTCTACAACTCTCCGTCTCCACCACTCAATCCACCAATCACAACGAACCGCAACTACCTTCATCATATACACCAACGCTATCACCGCTGACCACCGCCACCAACACCAGTATTTTCAGAGACAATCACAAACATCCATGGCGGGATTCGAACCCCAGCCTTCTGGCTGGAGAGCGGATAGCTAATCACTCGGCCAACCAGGCCGGTACCTATATATGTCACATCTGAATGGATGTCTAAGTGAGCAGAAATATAATAAACTGTTTGAACATTAAATATTCTTAAAATATGACCCTTTCTCCCTATACCTATTCCAGGTTTGTAAATATTAATATTCCATTAGCAGAATCTGCAGTATTTAATAAAAAAACATTTACAACTTTTTAAAGACAAAACAGAAATTAGGAAACTCACCGATCAATAAAATATTACTTTCATTGTATAAGAATAAAAATATTCTGAAAATGTAATTAAATCTAAACAAATAATAAATAAACACATATAAAAAAACTATATTTTGCAAATTTATCCTGCATTGCATTTACTTTTCATTTATCGTATCGATGCAACATCATTTCAATTTTGTAGCGAATAACGCTTTCAGCGAATAATATCCGCAATGAATTTTCCCCACGTTGAATTGAAATAGACATCCTGACCAAACATTTCCCGACATCCACAGTGTACACCGTTTCAAGAAATATATCAAAAGGCTCTTTACATTCTCAACTTTACTACACACACACACACATGCATGCATGTATACTTTATGCCATGCAAGTATAAGATGACATGAGATTTGTTATTTCTTGCCAAGAAACACCTGATTCTTCCAAGTGTAGAATATAACATCGCGCTCTGTAGATGATTTTCGCTAGGGAATCATTGCTATGATTATTAAATTAATAAACGTACATAAATTAATAATGCCAATAAATTATATCGTTGTTTAATCAGTTATCTAATTGTAAAGAAACAAATTTTGCTTGGGAAATATCTTCAGGACTAGGCTACATGTACGAGTAGATAGATGCTAATGACTTCACATTAATTGCCTTAGTATCCCTTAATGCAATTATTATTATTATTATTATTATTATTATTATTATTATTATTATTATTATTATTATTATTATTATTAATATCTGAGACCCCTCCAGGTAGTCAAGGACTAATCGAGGGAAGATATAAATCTCCCAAACCAGCTATCATACCTTCCCTTAAATTCACTCACACTAGATGCCCTCACTACCCCGCTGGCATATTATTCCACTCACTCACTGCTCTCTGGGAGGAAAACCTAGCTCTCACCCCTTCCTTGACTGTGAACAAACTTAAATTCCATGGATGTCCATGTTCTCTCCAAACACTCCATATAACGAAAACTTTCTTCAGTTGATATCCTATAACACTCATTCAAAAGTTTATAGACTTCTATCATATCACTCTTTCTTCTCCTGTTAACCAGAGATTGCAATCCACATACTTGCAATCTGTCCTCATAATCGAAATCCCATAATCGGGATATAATCTTTATAACTCTTCTTTGCACCCTCTCCTGGGTTCCAAAGGATGGAACCCAGGAGACCAAATCTGCGCACAATAATCCAGTTGTAGTCTTATGAAAGCCTTATAAAAAGGCACAATGACTTTCTTATCTTTACATGTCAAGGTTCGTTTCAACAGATCAACTATCCTCTGAATTGTATTTGTAACTTTTGCTATGTGACCTTTGAACTTTAAATTCCTATCCACCAATATGCAAGATCCTTTGCTTCTTCAGTTTCGTATAGCATAACTCCGCTAATATAATATGCCACTGGAGCTCTAATCACGCCAAAGTGCATAACTTTACACTTACTAACATTAAACTGACAGCCATTTCGTTTGCCCAATTTCCAGTCTATTCAAATCATTTTGTTATTGCTGAATATCAGTAGCATCTGCGATGGCCGTGCTTATCTTCGCATCATCAGCAAAGATTTCACATCTGATGTTAGATCCTGCCTGATGTCATTAATCTATAGATTGAACAATAATGGCCCAAGGACTGAACCCTGAGTTACACCACTGGCCACCTTAAATCTAGCAAATTCACACCTACTATATACCATTTTTTGATATCTGTCTCAACCTGATCCAAATCAAGAGTTTATATTCCAATCCCATATTCTCCAGTTTATGCAGCAGCCTTTCGTGTGATATCCTATCAAATGCCTTAGAAAAATACAATATTATCATAGTGTATCCATTCCCTTTATCCAACTCGGCAGTAAAATTGTTATAAAATATGAGCAGATTGCTAAAACATGACCTTCCTTTAGTAAACCCATGCTGTTCCATGCAGAGTATAGCATGTTTGTCTACCCATCTCTGTATGCGAGTTCTTACCAACTTATCTAAAATATTCACTACCACACCAGAGATACTAATAGGTCGGTAGTTAGACACATCAGTTTTTGCACCACCCTTGTGCAATGGAACTATCATACATTCCTTCTATTCCTGTGGTATCATTCCTGAGCTAAGACTCAAGTTATACAAATGTGTGAAAGGACTAGCCAGTTCAGCTGAACATTCCTTTAACAAAGGGGCAGGTATTCCATCTTTCCCTATTGACAAATTCTTATACAGGTTATTTAAGAGCTCTTCAACCTCATTTTCATGAACCTCTAACTCTTGATCCAATGTAGCAGTAGTACCATGCTACATACATCTGGTTGATATATCTTAGCAAAGTGAGCCCTCATTAACTGAACAATCTCATTATCTTCTGATAATCGAGTACCACCTGCATTCAATTAAGTTATTCTTCCACATGCATTCTTTCTTTTATTTGCGGCATAACTATAAAATTCTTTTGGATTGCCTTTAGCTTGCATGGCCAATTTCTTTTCATACTCCGATTTAGCTTTCCTCACAATACTCTTCAATTTTTTTGGTCAGAGATTTATATATTTCATAACTCCTCTCACTCTTATTCTCAAAATATTATTTCTACATCATCATCTTCTTGTGGATCACTTGCGTAATAGGATTGCACAACCATTTCACTTCCAACTTTTTTATTCTTCGAACACTAGGGACACATTCCGATACCGCCTCTTTTAAGTACTTTTTAAATATTTCCATGCATAGCTGACATTTGTCCCATTCAATAACTGACATCATTGGGCCAAAGATAGTATTCTTCTAAGTTGATCATAATTTCAAGCTTTGTAGTTCAGCATATAACATGTTTTAAACGGAGCATTAATACAACTAGATACTTCCCAAGAAAGTACAATATGATCACTGTCACCAATTGGTGGTAAAATAGCCATATTCTTCACAGAGCTTCTGAAACTATGAGCAAATCCAACACTCTTTGAACTCGAGTTCCTTCTTTCACATGCTGCTTGAGAAAGTTGTCTCGCAACAATTCAATAAATTCCTCTTGTTTCTTACCATGAGATTTCAATTCTACCCAATTAATGTTTGGAAAATTAAAGTCACCCATAATGCTAAATCAGCGATGCATTTCTTTGTTCACTGCAACTGATTCGACAGGTCTGTAGCAACACACCATCATATATTTCATTCTGTTAACCTGCACTTCACACTAGATAGACTCAAACTCATCGCTACATGGGGCATTGTTATCATCATTGTTTTCTTCTGTTTCTACGCTAACTGGACTTATGTCATCTGATATCATTAGTAGCACTTCTCCTCCTCTCCTATCCCTTCTGTCATTCCTAAAAAGAGTGTGCCCATTACACTCGATCCCTCTTACCATATCTGAATCTGTTAGCCAATTTTCACTAATACCAACAATCTTAGCCACATTGTATTCAATAAAGCAGCGAACTCAACCCCTTTCTTTTGGCATTGCTACTGGCATTTGTGTATAGACATGATAAATTACCACCTAGCCTATTCGTATAATTAGATATGCAATCTATTTGGTGTTGTTCTAGAATTTTCTCTTTTCCCTCCCCAGACATACTTAAAAGGCCTGAACCCAGAGCATATTTTTTCACCCCTTTGCCACATGCATAACCATGTTCGAAGACATTCATATCTTTACCAAGTTTGCATATTATAACTGAGCTTTCACGTACATATTTCCCATTCCTCCCTTGATGATGTAGTTTCCCTGAATCGCTGCATTTAGGTCTCAATTTAGGTCTCATACCAAGAAGTAATTTCCCCAGGCTTCTGATGCCAAATGAATTCAACTGCAGGCTATCCTTTTTATATAAGTCCTTTCTGACATCAAACATACCCCACACATCTAAAAACTCTCATCCGTTATAGAAAATCGCATATCTTCAATTACGGGGTAGTTTCTTAATGCAATTTTAAAGCCTTTCACAAAACATTCATTGCTCTCTGAAATTCGAATTCATTGGCAGCTGGTTGCAGAATGGATATTTTTTATGTGAATTGCACAAAGTTATAAATCTATAGTACATTAGTACCTTGGATGGGTTAAGGAATCTTTTTTCTATTTTCATTAGCAGTTTCATGCCCGTCGGTGCAATATATATCCTGTAATCGCAAATCACTGACAATCACACACATATCGCAACTTCGAATTCCAACCCGCTTCGAGTCCGCTCTCCAACAGGTTGGTGAACGGACATCCATTTGGTCAACCAGACCGGCGAACAGTATGCTATCCGCTCAGTCAACTAAGCCAATCAGTTTGTGAATGTAAATTACAATGTAAAATCTGTGGAGATTGCGGTCTTAAATTTAGCAGCCACGGATCATATTATGTTAATTAAGAGTTATAAATTTCAATTAATTTTGTTATTATTTTTTATTATTATTCTACTACTTAACGTAAGTCTGTCAATGTCGTTTTATTTAATTTCACGTTTACTAAAATGCATAAAAACGTTTTTATTTTATTTATTTATTTATTTGTGCATCTTCGTAGAAATTGAATTCTCTCAATTTTTACTATTTTATATTTTTTATCTCATAATACATTTTCGGTAATAATTGCTAATTATTTACTTTGGCATTGCATTTTTCTAAATACAGATCAACAGTGCAATTATTCACGATACAGAAGAAAGAATAAATGTAACACTTCTATTAAAATAAGTATTATCATTCGTGTACAGAACCAGTACACGAATATACTGGTACAGAACCAAAAAGGCTTATTTAAGGTTGAGGATATTGTAATATATTTATATTTCTATAGATGTAAATGAAATTCAAATTTTTGCTTTTTAAGTAACTTAAAATTTCAAACCTTGTAACTTTCATTTACATGTGGTCATAAAATATGTCTATATTTATAAAATCCTACATATTGAAATTGATTTTTATACATTTCCTATGTATTTTCCTATATATATATATATATATATATATATATATATAATTCAATTTTTCCGATAAGCAGTTGATTTTTAAAGTAATAAATATAAAAATATTTAGAGAATGAAAGATTCTTAAACTTACTCTAGGGAAAGATTGCTCCGATTTGTTAATCATAATTCATTTTACATAACGTCTGTTTCGAACATATTTCATTAGTGATTTCTGCTATCTGTAAATTGTTTTAAAATCATCATCATCAGCAGCAGCTTACTTTTTTTTTTCATTTTGGAACTGCAGCATCAAGTTGAAATTGGCAAATAGAAATTCTTTCTACGATTTTTTCATTTCTTCACAGCTCGATGAATTTATTCCATTGCGAGAGATAGTCATTCTTATTTGACGGTAATGCTTATTTAATGAACCCATTTATTTTATTTATAATAATTATAATAGTTCATAACTCTTATTTATTATAATAAGTTTAGTATCGTTATTTGTATCAGCTAAATACTTTTCAAAAGCAATGAATATTGATGTACTATTTTGTTTAGTCTAATAATACTTTAATCTTCATATAGAAGTCCAATAGAAGTTAAGTTCTTAATAGGAAGTAACATTTTCATTATTGTTTTCATTTTATGTATTAAAACTGTTTATTTTTGAATTTTGGAATGAAAGTGGCGTTTGTAATAAATCATAAACCTTCCTGAACAATGATCCTGCCAGATAGGAAATTCTGTATAGTTCTGAAGAGTCACACTCGTCTCTACACATTTTTAGAGATTATTAGGAAATTATAAATAAAACATGCAATAGATTATGAACATCATTTTCAATAGTTTCTAATTTCTCTCATTTCTGTTTCCTTAAAATAAATATAAATAATATAAATATAAGTTATCCCGGTCTGACATGGTGAACCAATATAAAATATACTCTATTATTGCTAACACTAGCAACTACTTTGTCTGCATTCTGCTAAACATTAAGAGAAGAGAGGAAACCAGGAGAACAGTTCAACCCTATTCCTACAGAGATATTGCAGAGGCAGAGTATACTTACCAGGATTATCAGAAGATATCGTAGTTATTACATTGTGCTCAAATCATGTAGTCGTAGACTTCATCAGTACGCTGACTATGTCGACCGCACCCGACAACACTCTGCGAATGACTGTGGTTTAGCGAACTGTTGAGCGCATCGCTCGTCGTTCTCCTCTGACACTCATCCAGATGCTGACTTCTTCCACATCTTCTACGCATGCGCAGCAGTTACTGTGGAAAACGGTTATAGGCAGAACCTCATGCGACGAAAGCACAAATTGGCAGAGAGCAGCACAGTCGCTACCCGCTACACACTGCCTTTGTTATTCTATCTCACCAGATTACGAAAACAATAAAACCTGTATACGAGCGTGATAACGTACTTGTTATTACGCTCATGACTAACAATTACCTAAGCGTCTAGCAAATTATATCATGTCAGCGACCGACATATGCAGCGTTGTCAATACTGAGCACAGTAATCTCTTCAGTGTTTCCTTTTCTCTCTCTCTCTCTCTGAAATATTTATTTGTATGTCGTAAGACACTGAGCGATATAGAAGTGATCAGCAATAAAGTTAAGTTACAAAGAAGGAGATGCAGTTTTATTCGTCTTACTAATCAAATAAATGACTGTGCACTTTTCGCATAACACAGATGGACGTAAATGCTATTAGCAGGAATCCAAAATTTCAAACAGCACGTAATTTACAGCTGTGCAACTTTGCAAATAGCTTCTTATGGCAATCCAATTCTGAGCAAACAATTACAAGAGTTTTGGGGAACCACTTAGAACACTTTTTTAAAAAAAATCACAATCTTTATTTGTTCGGAATTTCTGGAATTTTTTTCGAATATGAAATACACTTTTAAAATTTATATGAATTTTAAAAGCAGTTATATATTTGAATAATTTAGAATTTAATAATATCAAAATTAAGATGTAAAAATATATATTAATATGACATTGTTTGGTAGTATTCATGCACAAAGAAATTTACGTCTTGCATGTTGTGTCATTGAAAACATACTTTTGTACATATTTTAAACGTAAATAACAGTTTTTAGACATCTCGACATCTTTATTAATAACATTGATTATTTGCAGTAAACTTCCAGATTATAATTTGGTTTTGTTAAGAAAAATTAAATAGGTGAAATATAAAATAAGAATACTAACGATCAATATTAATTAATTAATTGTATATAATTAATACTAAATTAATTAAATAATAATGTACTATACTTGGTTTTGATATTTTTTGTATAGATATTGAAGGACTTCTGGCTTATATGATATAAATTTTCCTCTAGTCATAATGGTTCCATAACGCTCTTTTACCACTCTCTACAAGTTCCTGTTATCGAAAATTTTTTGATGACGTCAGTATAACACCTCCTCGGGTGGCTTTAACGTAGTGGCTGTTGTAAATGATACTTGAAAGAATTTTTAATGCAATCTTGTGATGTGCTATTCTGTTAGTTAAAATTAAAGAAGCGCTTAAGTCACTGAATTATTTTAACTTGAACAGCTTGTGTTCTGGCATTGCTACAATTATAACAATAGCATTTTTCTTTCTGCTGAAGATATAATTTCTGGTATTTTAGATTACAGTTATCATACTATGCGCAGTTTGTAGCTTGCAAAGTATGCACACACAGCAAACTATCGGAAGATATCTTTTCATTATGCCTTGTAGACAGAGTTTTTATACGAACTATGGTTAGCGCAATGGCATGTGTGAGAGTGTATGTGGACAGTGGTGCAGAATGCACGATTTTTGGATCTTTATGATCAGCATCTGAGTTTTTGCATTGTTCGCCTTAATTAAATTGTCGTATATGTATATATATATAAGTTAGTGTGATCTTTGGCATTGCATTAATTAGCCAGTGCTTCATAATTAGGAGAATATGATGATATTCCAGTTCTTAAACAATCATCAAGATGCTCATCAGTGAGTCGAGATCTATATTTTGATTTTATGATATTCATGGTGGAAAACAATGATTCGCAAAGGTATGTGGAACTGAAAAACGATTTTATCTTGTACACTGCTCTTTTTAAGAATGGAAAATTTTTTCTATCCACTAGATTCCAGAAGTTTTCATCTGTTTTTGGGATTTTAGCTTAATGTCATTCTGAAGATCCAAAATTTCTAGCTCCAGCTCTTCAGCATTTACTTGAACAAGCTTTGCAATGCATGCAGCTATTTCCATTATATTTAATGGAAATAGCTGCATGAATTGTTGCGTGATGTTCACGTGATTATTTCAAACTATACGGCACACAGTTGAACAGCGGCGGGCAAATACAAATCGATCAACGGGCGCCATGGTGCCCGCGGGCATAGGGTTGGGAACGCCTGAGCTAGATAGTGTTAAAGGCTTCGCCTACTCCCTTTCAGGGAATAAAAAGGAATTAGATTTTTTTTTTAAAGTTTTTAAAATTGGAGCTGTCCTCTTGTTTTTTTATAAACTCTTCAGTTTAAAATGGAATGAAGAATAAATGTTTCCCTAGCAATAACAATTATATATATGTTCTTAATAAATGCATCTCATTTGCAATTATTGTTATTGAAATTCTGTAAATGTTTATTCTGAAAGTTTTGAACAACTTCCAGCTAATACGCCTAGGTAAAAGGAGACGATCATTAATTCTGGTATGTATACAAATATATACATACCTGAATTAATATATATATATATATATATATATATGTATTAATTTTTCAGCATATATATTAATTAATCAGAAGCCCTGATCGGAGAACCGATCAGGGCTTCTGACCTAATGTCCAATCCTCACCTTCTCGTGGTGCACCCTGTTGGATACTGAATGAACGAGTATGGGCTGGCAATTTGGGATTTAGCCGACCAAATTGTATTCTTATTGGTTAAACCAAAATAAAAAATTATGGTACAACATGACAAAATTTCATGCCGGCTGGGGCGTCGCCCGGTTAAACAAGGCCCACGTTGTTTTCGCCAGGGAACCAGGGCGAGCAGCGAAAAGTCAGCTACTGGAACAAATCTGAAAACACACCCCAACTCAACATCACCAGAGTTAATGATCGGTACTATCAACGTAAGCACCCTGAATGGAAAAGAAATGCAGCTAGCTGAGGAATTAGATAAGTACCACATCGACATAATAGGGGTGACTGAAACAAAAAAGACCAAAACTGGTGAGATCTTTCTGAGCAATAAATACAAAATGTTATATTCAGGCAATGACAATCAAGGAAAAGAAGGAGTAGCCATAGTATTCAGCAGAAAATACGAGACTAATCTTCTTGAATGGCAGTCAGTCTCAAGTAGAGTAATGTGGGTAAATATGAGAATGGAGAACTGGACAATTAGACTTATTTGTGCCTATGGTCCCACAGAAGGTTCTACTAAGGTAGAAGTGGAGGATTATTTTGAGGCTTTAGAGAAAGCAACAGACACATTGAAAAACGAAAAGTTGGTCCTTGTTGGGGATCTAAATAGCAGAGTAGGAAATGATTGTGAGACATACAAAAATATTTTGGGAAAATTTGGAGAAAAGAGCAAAGCTAATAATAATGGCAAATATCTGTTGGATTTCTGCTCAGGACATGGACTGGTTATTACTAATACCATGTTTGTTCCAACATAAAAATGTGCACAAATTCACATGGAGAGAAGAGGCTGGTGACTATGTTATTGTTGATAGTGATGTTTTCTCCTCGGTGCAGGACACCAGAGTGTACAGAGGATTTGAAATTGGAAGCGATCACTATTTATTCTTGAGCAGGATAAAATTGAATTTCATATTGAAAAGAATAACATGTAAGAAAGTTTTAAAGCGAATAAAAGTTGAGCAGCTCTCAGATGTGAACTGTAATCTAAAACATAGAAAGATTATCGGGAAAAAAAATGAAGGAGTTTGAGAACAGGAATCAGTATGTATTCCTGACAGCACAGTGGTAAAAAGCACTGACCAGGCATGCAGTCAGGAATACATATCCATACTTGGAGTAAAAAAGCCATCAAAGGCTTGAAATGCGGAAAGGCAGCAGGAGTAGATGATATTCGAGCAGAAATGCTGAAGTATGGTGGTATAAAAGTCTTACAGTGGCTGCACTGCATAGTTCAGAAAACCTGGACAGAGGGACGAATTCCCGATGATTGGAGTAGAGCTCTCATAGTACCCATATATAAAAAGGGAAGTAAAACTGAATGTGAGAATTACAGAGGTATTTCCCTACTGAGTGTTCCTGGCAAGATCTATGCAACTATACTTGAGAAACGGTTGAGAAGAATTGTGGAAGGAAAGCTTTGTGAAGAACAAGCTGGATTCAGGCCAAATAGAGGCTGTCAGGATCAGATCTTCACTTTGCCACAAATAGTCGAGAAACCATGGGAATATAACAAAGATCTGTATTTAAGTTTTGTCGATTTGGAAAAGGCATATGACAAGGTGCTAAGAGAGAAGCTATTCAATAAGCTGCAGTTATATGGTATCAATGGGGCATTATATCAAGCAATACTTAGTCGTTATTTGAGTTGTAAGTCAGCAGTTAGAATTGAAGGAAGTACAGGAAGATGGTTTAATGTTAAATCTGGTGTGAGACAAGTATGTACATTATCCCGTCTGTTATTCATTATCTATATTGATCACATTATGAAGGAAAGTGGTATTAAACATGATATCAAAATTCGAGATGTTAATGTCAGCTCTTTGCTTTATGTGGATGATGTTATACTTCTAAATAAATCCGCTACAAGTCTGCAAGATTCTCTGACTAAATTGAATAGCTGTTGTAATAGTTATGGTATGAAGGCCAGGATGTGGCATATAGGAATGAAACTGAGACAAAGTAGTGATCGGAGAATTTAGTGATTTATATATATATATACATAATATATAAAAAAGTGAGTAGAAAACACGAGACTACATGTAACAAAGTGAAATTAGTAGTAATACCCGTATATTTTTAATATTTTTAATAAGAAATAAACTGCAACGACAGATTTCGTTTCCTAATGTATAGCAACACCTTCTAGGAGATTTAGCAAAAGAAAATAAATAAAAACGTTTTGAATATGCAAGAAGCCCACAGACTAGGATGTAATACCTGTTTACATTTCCTTCTTTGCAGTATTTCTGAGGTATTCATTCACCGAGATTTAAACTTCCAGTTTGATTTGTTCCGCAAGAGTAGAAAAGTGTATATACAGGACGATATTTTTGGAAAAGAAGGCCGTCCTTGGAGGATCGTAAAATAACTGCGATGTCTGAACCTGTCAGAAGGTCCTGACATCTACATTTTTCAATATACAATGTACATCTAGAGGCCTCACCGATGTACAATGTACGATGGAATGTTTGTATCTGACGTCTGCTGCAGTAGCTGCAGATTTATCAGTGAATAATAATTTTTAAGATTTTTTATGTTACTAATTTGAATAAATTGGTTTGAAATGTTTGCCAAGGAGTTATTCGGCGTGAAGATATCTACCATTATTGATTAGTTATTTATCTTGATTTTTCTTGAATTTGGATATTTAAAATATCCAAGATCAAGACCAGAAATTGTTGTTCAGTTATTTTTTATTTAGACAGTTAATTGAAATTTTGGAAAGAAGCTACTTGGAACACGATGTTGTTAATATCGTCTAAGAAATGTTTCCAAATAATAAATTTATCGTCATTGCACGGTCACCATAAGACCAGGCAAAACATCATTTCCAATGATGTTCCACATGTTGCTTACTGTCATCAGATGTTCTTTACCATCAATGCCAGTAGTAGATGACCAGATATTAAATAAAAAATGAAATAATCTTTTGTTTTCATTTCTGTTCGAGACCATATTCAATGCGCACAGTTCCAGACAAAATAAAACTAAATAACACTGAAGATTTAGCTCGTGTTATAATATATAGTATTCAATTCAGAGGAGTTACATCTTTAACTATTAAAATTCAAGGAAAGACTAATTATTATCAATTTGTAAGTTAATTAACATAATCTTAACGAGTTTTGAGCAGAATAACTTCCCAAAATTAGCAAACCAAAGCTTTGCTAATTTTGGGAAGTTATGACTGTTTAGATTAGGAAAATGAGATATGCTTCACTTTTTTTTATTTCCTATAAATATCAGCGTTTATGTGAACTGTTAGTCTCATGACTTCACGTGACTGACAATATCCGACATCGGAATGTCGGATTTGTTGGAACATTTGATAATATCCACTGGATATGCACGCAGTTGTAATGAAAGTGGGTCTGCTTTCAGAAGGGAGTTAATGGACATAAAGAATGTGCATAATTGATGTTACCCCACTGGTGGGCTACCATGATAACAAGCGGGATTAATGTACCTCCCTTTAATTTATTGCTGAATGTAATCTCGAGGTCTTTCAGACATATTCCAAACAGTTATGCATACCTACCTGTATATCCATAATCAGGGAGACCACATGAGGAAAGTATTATGTTAATCCTTGGATGTAAAAGACGGGGATTTTGATTCTTTGGCTAGTAAAAGGATACGATTATTTTGAAAATTCGGCAAAATGGAATTTGGAGAACTTTTCAGATCCACCTTTAATATATTGAATGACGATTCTAGAAACTTTCAGTGAGGAAAGAGTGCGATCAATTCAAAAATTATCAATTATTTTGGAGAAATGTTTGATAATATTCATTGGATATGCACGCATTTCTAATGAAAGTAGGCCTCCTTTCAGAAGGGAGTTAATGGACATAAAGAATGTGCACAATGATGTAAGGGTTTGATGTAAATCGCTGGTGGGTTACCATGAAAAGAAGCTGGATTAATGTACTTCCCTTTAATTTCTTTCTTTCTTTATACTAAAACCGAAGAACACTACCATTAGGTTGTCTCCGTATGAGAATGTCCACCGAAAATTTGGCCTAAATCCCTGCCCTTCTTCGAGGGAAATTTCTAGGATTTTTATTCCATACGTCAAAGCTATATCTGAGAAGCTCGACAGATTTCAATATCAGATTAACCTTCAAGCCTTCTTTCTCGATAAAAAAAATACAAATTCATTCTTGCGCTGTCCAAAGAATAAACATCCTGTTGATTCTTAGTTAAGAGAATTCCTTACTCGCTTATGTGGTTACTCTTGTTATGGACTGGTCTGCTCATTTTGTATTAAAGAGCATAATAATTAACTTCCAGCTCCATTCTTACAAGTCAGGTCTTGATAAGCACGCCATATCTCCTAGATATAATATTTAAGATAAAAAAATTCTCTAAATTTTTCCCAATTATCCTGCTCAATTTTCTTGATGATTATGTCAAATAACTTATGAACAAATAATAATTTTCAGTGTCTTTTTCTCTTGCATACTAATACACGCTGATCGAGCTCTCATCCAGTACTCACCATGATGTATTATAACACGCGCTATTACTTTCATCTCGTATTCGATTTGGTCTCGAAAAGAGACTGAACATTCTGATCACATCACATTAGTCAGCCAACTTAGTGAATTACTTTGCTTGCAATTACGTCCGCTTATTACGTATATATATTTCATAACCCATGCCTTTTCCCAATTATTTTAGGGAAAGTGCTAGTTCACTTTGGCTTGTGTTAATGGTAGACACTCGCTGCCCTATCAATAATGGGTTATAACTAACTACATACCAGCATGCTTATTGAACTGTCATGAAACCCTGCAACCTGCATGAGACCAAATAATCCAACTTCTATTAAAATCTGGTGGAAATATCTCCATATAACAGGTTTTAATTCCGGGCCTTTTCTAAACAAAATGGCTTAATTATTCTTTAGAATGATTTTCAGAGGGTAAGGTCTTTGAAAGAATGATGAATCACATTATTATTTATTGGTAAAAACGATATCTTGTAAATAATAAATTCTAACTGTGAAACCAGTGTGTGTATTTGGTTACTTTTTCCTGCTTTTAATACAGAAGGCCTGTGTAGCTCAGTGGAAGTGGCATTTGCATACTCTGCATTAGGCCTCCCGAAGAAAGACTTACGTTCTAGTTTCGTTGCAGACTAGAGAAACTGTTTCTGACCCTTTCTTCGAATGGTGTCTGACCCTTTCTTCAATCTCAGGCAGGGACAATCGGTTTTTTCCTTCTGGAATCTCGAGGTTTCGTCTTGTAAATTGAAGAAATCGATCGTAGAACTCACACTATTTCATACAATGACATATTGTGTCAGGATTAAGCATCAAAAGATAGCGACATAATTCAGTCATCTCTTCATGAGATGCTGCTGATAATTAGTGGTAATCTTGAGCCAGAAATCTTTGATTGGCTACCAGTGGAGATTGATCATCCCAAACCATCCAAAAGTTAGATATCGATAAAATGACTTGATCCACTCCTTATAAGGCAGTGCTATTCAACCTTCTTTCTGTGTGTCCTATTTTTTAATATTAGTTTTGTGGCGTCACCCCACCTTTCCCCTTAAAATTTATAAATATTCATGCAAATTTAAATGTGTCATCAAAGCTTTCGGAAAATGTATAGATCTGGCATCACTTCATAGACTGTTGAAATGTATCCGCCTTTCGGAGACATTCGCGATTTCATCACGGGAGGTCTCTAATGTTCTGGAAATATTTTTGCGAGTATAAATCAGGCTTGAAATGGCAAGAAAGCAGTAACACGGTAAACGTGGCGAACACTGAGAAGTCGATGGTCGGCCTTATTTTACTCCTATTCCCAACGACGGTATAAAACAATATTTTCTAGTGTAGAAAAATTGATATATTTTTAATTGCACCTAAGCGGGCATCTGACGACTGTGGAGCGTCGACATCAACAAATTCAGGTTCACTCCGAAAGAAAAATCACGAAAGTATGCAGCAGAATATTTAGATTTCCGTTTTACAAAGACTGAAGTAAATGATGAAAAAAGACCACTCTGTATTACTTGTTCGAAAATTTTGGAGGCTGATAACGTGAAACCGAATAATTAAATTTAAAAAGATAGGGGCTCACTTTAGTGAGTACAGGTGTGGCAAACCCGAGGTACCTGATGCTGGACCATGCCTTACTTCATGTAATATACATCTGTTATATTATCTGTAGACTGGTCCCTCCTCTTCCTCCCTTGATTCTTTCTTTCTTCTCTTCTTGCTCCTTCCCCCGAATGCTATTAGAGTATTTGAGGGGAATCTTTCCTATTTTTCTATGTCATTTCGTACTGTGCTAACAGGACATTATCGAACACTGTAACATGATCAGGCCATCAAAAAATGTTCATACCGCATCGTCCGTCGCGCGAGTTACCAAGGGACGCGTTCGGGGTTTAGGCAGAGGGACCCGTTCGTTACAGTCTCCCTTAGACACCACTCTTCAGCACTCTGCTAGAGGAAACTTCATCAATGGGCCCTCTACCCGTTTCGGGAGGTTTTTAGGGACAGCGCAAAGAAATGGTTCTGCAAAAGGACGGAAATGGCAACGACAACGGCACCAGACTATGGCTTTAGGCAACTGGAACATCTTCTCTCTGACAGAGAAGGAGTTGGAACTGGTTGAGGAAGCCAATCTCTACCGGCAAGACTTATTCGGGCTTTCTTCAACAAAGAGGAGAGGCTCTGGAACTATCGACCTGGATAAGGGGTGGAGGCTCTACTACTCTAGTGTGAGCCCGACAATGTCTGCTCAGGGGGGGGATACTCACAAGCCCCCAGCTGTCAGACTGTGTTGCTGAGTGGATCCCATTGGGTGTCGGGTATGTGTGTTAAGGTTTCAGATGTAAAACCATGATTTGGCTGTGGTGCAAGCCGATGCACCTAATCTAGAGTCAGAATACTCTGCCTTCCTAGAGGAAGTGGATGCTGCTTTTGACAGGGTGGCAGACATGGAATCAGTCCTGCTAATGGGTGACTTCAATGTACATGTTGGAACAGATGACCAGATATCGAGGGGTGTGGTTGGGAGAAACGGTGCCCCTGACCTTAACGTGAATGGGTTGAAATTATTGAACTTCTGCTGTACCAACAGCTTGTCCATAATGAATACCTTCTTCTAGCACCGAGAGGTCCATAAGTATACCTGGTACAGGGATACACTAGAACAAAGGTCTCTGATTGACTTCTTTATAGTCTCAGCAGACCTATTTTCCTCAGTGTTGGACGTTCGTGGGAGAAGAGGGGCAGAATTTTCAACTGACCACCACCTTGTTGTGTGCACTCTATAGCTTAAGAAACCAGATGCTACCATCAACGCTGGTAGGCCTAAGCAGCTATACCGGGTGAAATGGGAGACATTGGAAAATGAGGCTGTGTGGAAGAATTTCGCAGATGACATTTCCTTCAGGTTCAAATAGATTCCCAAGCATACTGCAGATGTTGAGGAGGAATGGAAGCTGTTCAGAACAGCTGTCACTGCCTCTGCACTCTCATGGTATGGCAGAAAGCGGCTCGGCGTGGCAACGGGCAATGAGAAAATGACACCTTGGTGGAACCAAGAAGTACGAAAAACTGTCAGGGCAAAAAAAGGAGTCCTACCTAACATGGCTTAGAGTCAGGTCACCTGAGATACGTTTGCGGTATGCTGAGCCACGAAAAGCTGCTGCTAAGGCAGTAAAGACAGCAAAGCAGAAGGCTTGGGAATCCTTCGGAGAAAGATTAGGCTCATCCCATGCAAATGCAAACAAAGTATTCTGGCAGACCATCCGCCTCCTTCGAGGGAGGAAATCGTGTACAGCAAGCGCAATTAAGGCCTCTGATGGTGCACTTTTAACAACCAAGAAGGATATCCTCCACAGATGGAGGGAATACTTTGAGAGCCTTCTTAACCCAGGTGGCCCAGCGGTTGTGGACATCCAAGAGGTGCAGATCGGGGCAATGACTAGTCTCACAGCAGAAGAGATCCATTTAGCGATAAAATCGCTAAAATCGGGCAAGGCTGCAGGCGATGATGAAATTTTGCCCGAAATGCTAAAAGCTTTAAATCGAGACTATGTTTTCTGGCTCACTCGAGTGTATCAGGCTGCTTGGATATCTGGGCGAGCACCAAAGCAATCGCAGACAGGCTAATAATACCCATTTTTAAGAAGGGATACCAGAAGGATTGCAGTAACTATCGTGGCATCTCTCTGCTCAGCCTGCCTGGGAAAGTGCATGCTAAGTGCTTGGAAAGACGGTGCAGGAGCATAGTTGAGTCAAATTTCCAGGAAGAACAATGTGGCTTTCGTCCTGGTAGAAGCACAGCTGTCCAAATCTTCACTTTAAGGCAAGTCTTTGAAAAATCTTGGGAATATGCCAAGAATGTCTACACATGTTTTGTGGACTTGGAGAAAGCATATGACCGGGTTCCTCGGGAGAAGCTTTGGCAAGTAGTACAAGAGTATGGAGTGGATGGTCAACTATTAGCTGCCATCAAGTCACTGTATGCATGCCCAGAGTTTTGTGTCAGGGTAAACAGCACAAAGTCTGAACCTTTCACAGTCTCCGTTGGCCTCCACTAAGGGTGTGTTCTGTAACCCCTCCTTTTCATAATATGTATGGAGTGGACTGATAGGCACAGCAGAGGCAGTGAGTGTGTCAGAATTGGAAAATGTAGCATTGGACGTCTGCTTTTTGCAGATGACCTAGTTCTGCTTAGCTCTTCCACAGATGACCTCCAGCGGACCCTGGATAGGTTTGTAGCTGTCTGTGCAGATGCTGGAATAAAGATCAGTGTGGCCAAAAACTGAAACATTTGTGGTCTCGAGACAACCATCCCAGTGCACTCTAAATGTAAGTAGAGTCCCAATGAGACAGGTGGGGAAGTTTAAATACCTTGGATCCATATTCACGAATGATGGAAAATGGGACGTAGAGCTAGATACTCGAATTGGCTTAGCAAGCTCAATATTGGGGGAGCTTGGCCGTTCGGTAGTATTAAAGTGGGAGTTAAGAAAGAAGGCAAAGCTGGCTGTCTTCAATACAGTCTATGTTCCCATCCTCACCTATGGTAATGAGAGTTGAGTAATGAATGCGGACACGAATCCAAGCGGCTGAATTGAGGGGCCTTCGACGGGTTGCCGGGCTGACAAAACTCGACAGAATCAGAAGCTCTGCAATTCGGGAAACCCTCAATACTCAACCGCTGCTTCTCCGTGTTGAGAGATTACAGTTACGCTGGTACGGGCACCTGGTCAGAATGCCATAAGAGAGGCTCCCTCAGCAGGCCCTCTTTGCCAGGCCACGTGGAAGGCCAAGTACTCGCTGGATAGATTATATCCAAAACCTTGGGTGGACACGTTTGGGAATCCTACCAGAACACCTAAGCTTGGTGGCAGAGGATCGTGACCATTGAAAGTCTCTCTTGCAGCTGTTGCCCCCACAACCCAATTAGGAAACGTGGGCCTTGAAGATGTATGTATGTATGTACGTATTGTCTGTAAATGTAAAAGGTTTACTAGCTTCTTAGAAAGTTGCATGTAAAATAGCTAGTTGCAAGAAGCCCCACACTATCGGAGAAGACCTATTTCTGCCAGTTGCGATTGATATTGTGGAAACTATGGTTGGAGAAAGTTTTGCTAAACAACTACAGTGCATACTTCTATCAAATGATACTGTTGCTTGTAAAATTGGTGATATATGTGAAGATATGTAGGAACAACTATTGTCGAAGCTTTGTGAACAATTATTCTCAATTTT
This sequence comes from Typopeltis vanoorti, assembly GCF_054136105.1. Taxonomy (NCBI): domain Eukaryota; kingdom Metazoa; phylum Arthropoda; class Arachnida; order Uropygi; family Thelyphonidae; genus Typopeltis; species Typopeltis vanoorti. The sequence goes on along the minus strand of NC_143557.1, from coordinate 28,153,138 downwards.
GCTTGACTAGGCAACAGATAGTAAAAGAATCGTCATTTAGTTGCTTATGTTCGATTTTGCGATGGATTATCAGCAGTGTTGGAGAATTATTATTTTGTAAACCAATGGAAAGAAGAGCCACTGCATCTAAAATGTTCAAAATATTGTACGATATTATATGCAAAATACCCCTCTGCAGCTAAGGCGAAGAGTGCCCATAAACTTTTATGAACTTTGAGTAATTTCTTTGGCCGTTAAACTTTCTTTAACAAAGACTTTTTTAACCGCACGATACTCAGTTTTATCCATTTTAAGGAATACCGACAAAACTTTTGCTGCCAAGCGGTTAGCCTAGTGGCTATGCGCTTCACAACTTGTACCTGGGGAAGGAGTGTCCTGGGGTTGATTTCCGTCGGTGACTTGAGGAGCTGAAGATCTTCTTTAACCATAGCAAAGTTAGCCTGTCTTGGGCGTGGACAGGAGGGTTTTTTGCCCAGTTTATCTTGGCGTTTTTTCATCCAGCAAAGCAGACAAACCGGCCTTGTGAACTCAACATTACGGACATAGGATACACTGGAGCATAGGGCTGACCACCTTATCCTGTGAACGGTTTGAGGTCCGATGATTAACTAACCCTCGACACCGCAAGGTAAAAGAGGGAAAAGGAAGATGAGATAAGATTCTACTCATCCTAAATGGAAATGGAATTACTTTTTTGCTGTATAAACAAATTACCTACTTGATAGAATGACTTGCAGTTTCACATGGATGCTTATGACAGATGTACCAACTTAGTAAAAGAAATATTGCCGATAGTGTTGTTATCTATGATCGAGGTCGAGAACTGTTCAGACCAGCCTCGTATTTGAACACATTTCATGGTTCACAGAGAAGCTCTTGCTGCAAAGGAAATGAGTACTGACTGAACATTGTGTTAACAACAGTTATAACCATGGTGAATATAAAAATAAGACCCTTAAAATCAAGACTGTTTTCTGAAGTTTGCAAAGACATAGCTATAGCGGAACATTCAGAGCAACTATTTTACTGCGAGTCAAGATGGTTATCACGGAGAAAATGTTTACAAATGTTTTTATGAATTAAGAGACGAAATAGAAATCTTTTTTGGAAGAGAAAAATCACGAAAAAGTAGAGAAGTTGAGAGAGCACGTATTTGTGATAAAATTGATCTATTTGGTGGACCTATTCGAGAAACTGAATATATTAAACCCGTTACTTCGAGAAAAAAATACAGATATCTTAGAGATGAGTGACAAGTTAATGCTTTTTGTAAAAAACTAGAGTTATGGAACAAAAAGGTAAAGCAACAAAAATTAGAAATATTTGCAAATGTGAATGAATTTATCAAACTTACAAGCAAAACATCCAAACATAAGCAAATCATCGAGGTATTATTTGCAACTATTGAAAATTGAAACTATTGAACAATGTTGACGAAGAATTTTAGAAACTATTTTATAACCGACGACAACATAATGGCAATGTACGAGTGGGTTAGAAACCCATTTCAAGTTACTCCTCAAGGTTTTTCAACTGAAGAAGAGGAACAATTTATAGACGTTACGTGAAGCGGCGAAATCAAAAGATAATACCGCTACCTATCGAGGATAAGGTGGTTAGCCGTAATGGCTAAGGTGGTTAGCCATTAGGGCTAACCGCCTTATCCTCGATACGGTAGCTCTTAAGTGAATAGATAAAATTCCACGTACACACTTTGATGGGAGGTAGAGAACATCAAAATCAACCATACTCATATAGGAAAGCGTGAACGGAAACGCCACCGGAAGGAACTAACAGGGAGAGAAAGATACAGAAATAACACAAGCCAGTAAGTAGTGTGAAAAACTTTATTAGGCATAACTCAACAGTTCAATAGTAGTTAGATACATAATATGGTTTGACATCAGGTGCTCAAAGTTACGATCATTAGCAGTGATGCATGCCTGTCACCGCGATGCATTGATTGCCGTGCATTTTCGAAAATACCTGGAGTGTTCCGGATATTAGCAGCGGCGATGGCGATGCTTGCCACGAGGTCCATGTCAGAGGAAACAGGCGTTTCGTACACCGTGGCTTTAAGGGTCCTCCACAGAAAGAAATCAATGCTCGATAAAGCAGGCGAGCGTGGGGCCATGCGACGGGTCCACCAAACCCAAACCGTGGAGTCCCAAAGGACCTGTCCAAATACCGACCTGTCCATTTTTTTCATTTCTGACGCGCAGAAATGAAAAAATGGACTGGAACCCCATCGTTTTGGAACCACACATCTGGCGACGCAAAGTCATTCGAACATTGTTCAGTAAATCTGGTAGAACGTCTTCCAGAATGGTCCGATACTTCTGGGAGTGCAGTCGGGATAGTAACAAGTATGGGCCGACTAAAAACTCAGCGACGATACCTGCCCATACATTAATGGCGAAGAGTAGTTGTGCAGCATGTGCTCGCTCAGCGTGTGGGTTCTAATGAGCCCACACATGAGCATTGTGGTGATTGAAGACCCTTTGCGGGTAAATGAAGCTTCATCCGTGAACAAACACAAGTTGGAAAATCCAGGTCTACGGCACTTTACTGCAGAAACCGCTGTGCGAATTCCACACGTCGCGGATAATCTTCGGCCAGCAGTAATTGGACCCGTTGCAGATGAAGTGGATGTAAAGACTCAGAGTGCAAAACGCACAATACATTCGATCCAGATACTCCTATAGCAGAGGCAACGGCGCGTGTGCTTGTCTCTAGATTATTGTCCATTTCATGCAACACCTCCACTTCCATGGCGGGATTTTTGCATCGATCGTGGGCGCCCACTATCATATATATATATGATATATATATGATATATATATGATAGTATATATATATATATATATATATACAGGGTGGTTATGTTTCTGTTCGAAAATAGTGGTTCTATAAGTACAGCTGACTCTATTGATCCTGTAAGTGTATGATGAAGCTCTGTGTTTTTCCAGCTCTGTAGAGTATCTTTGTAAAAATGAGGTAGTTTAGGAGGAGATGGTGTGAGACGGCCATTCGGAGGATTGTGGAAAGTGCTAGTCCTGTGGTGGATGATTTCATGATGTAATCGAAGGTGGTTACATATGTATGATTGCGTAGAAGTGTCTTTAGCAGGAGGATTATCCTGAGGGATATAATCTTGTTTTCAAGGGAAATCAGGCCTTGCTGAGTGGCTTTCCGAGTTGAGGGTATGTTGTCCAGTGAGTTTTGTTCCAGAGGAAATGTTTGATTTCTTTTTGAATGTGGTAGAGAAATCCTTCATGAGGTGTGAGTACTTTGAGAGTATGCCATAAGACACTCGAGCCATCTGGTTAACTATTAGTACTCTTCCTCTAAGTGACGACATGGATCGTACGCTGTTCCATTTACCTAGCACCTGTTTAAAACGGTTGTGTAGTTGTGTCCAGTTCAGTGTGTTATATATTTTGCCAAGGTGCACACTAAGTATCTTTGTCCTTGGCTTGACCAGTCGCACATTCGATCGGAGAATCATTTCTAGACTTCCATCTGCCTGACTACTAGCCCGTGGTTATTGCAGAATTTAACTTGGCCCCTGAGGCTTGTGCATATAGCCTGTGTGTTTCCTTGGTTACTGTCATTTCTCCTTCATTTCGGACTATTACAGTGACGTCATCGGCATACCAGATAGGATATCGTCATCGGCATATCCAGATAGGATATCGTCATCGGCATATCCTATCCTGATAGGATATGCCGATGACGTCACTGATGTGACTCTGTTATGCAGGTTCATTTGGAGATGACGGTATCGTGTACTCTTTTTAAGAAGGGTTCTATGGCCAGTGTGCATAATTGTCTGGATAGGTGACATCCTTGCTTGATCCCTCTAGAGTATGACAAAGTGCGAGTGAGCCTGTTGTTGATTTTTAAACAGAAGTGTGCATCTCTGTAAAGCAATTGCACTGTTTCAATGATGAGAGGACCATAGCCAAATGCCTTTAGAATTTCATAAAGGAACTCTTGCTCTACCCTGTCGAAAGCCTTATCCTGATCAAGGCAGACGAGTGCTAGGTTTTCAGGTTGGCTGCTTGAGATGTGGATGAGATCTCTTATTAAATGGAAGTTATCATGTATTGATCTTCCTTGGACAGAGTACGTTTGATGTTGGCCAATAACTTCAGGCAATGTTGGCATTATTTGGTTTGCTGTAACTTTGGAAATGATTTTGCAATCGGTATTAATTAGGGAGATTGGACGCCAGATTCGGATATCCGTGTGGTCTCCCTCCTTTGGTATCAGTCGTACAAGTGAGGTCGTAACGGATTGTGGGAGCCCATTGATATAGGCTTCTTTGCAGTGTTTCGAGGAGAAGTGGTCCGAGTTGATTCCAGAGATTTGGAAAAACGCTGAAGTGAGACCATCGATGCCACGAGATTTGTTTTTTGGCAAACATGTGCATGCGGTTTTCAGTTCATCTAGAGTGATTTTGTTTTCTAAGTGGTTCCGATCTGTTGCAGAGATTTTTTTGTTTCTTTCAGTATTTCGTGAATGGCATGATGGGATGTTCCTGCAGTGCTGTATGCATTCTTGTAGTATTGTAGGATTTCAGAGGTGATTTTACTTGAATCTTCTGTGATGCTGTCATCTTGAAGTCTGATAGCAGAGATGGAGATTGCTGCCTGGCATTGTTTTTCCAAAGAGAAAAATATTTTGTGAGGGCATCTGAAAGATTTATTTGTGTATGCCGCGATCTAAGTATGGCACCTTTTGCCAATACTTCTGCGTGTCTTTGCATGGCTTGGAAGGCAGAATGATATCTAGCGCTTTCTTCTGGGAGATACTTGAGCGGCTCATCAAGTTGTCGGATTCTAATGTTCCTCTGTTGATTTCTCTGGTGACTGTAGAACTGCGTGAAGGATTTTATTTGCGACTTTAGGTGGGGTCACCATGTTTTCATTGTTTCTGTATCCCCCTTCAAGTGAATGTGATTGGCTATTAGCGCCTGAGTGTTTTTATGTAATCTGGATCTTTCAGGAGGGTATTATTGAAGATCCAATAGGCACTTCCTGGTTTGGATGCTTCCAAAGATAATGAAAGTTGCAGCTTGACGAAGCAATGATCTGAGATGTAGGAAGGAATGTGAGAGATGTTTTTAACTAGAGAAGCAGTGTGTTTGGTAATGTAGTATCTGTCCAGTCGTGCTTGGTAGAGTGGTCTGTTAGTTGCTATGATTACTGACCTCCATGTGAAGGACTTCTTATCTGGATGTTGATGCCGAAAGACGTCAATGAGTTCATTATTGTTTATAAGTGCTTGAAATTGGTTTGTTAATGAGCTACGATGTTCAGTACATTGAAGTCTGTCTTTTTCTTGGTCAAGAGTGCAATTAAAGTCTCCAACTATTATGATATGTTCTTGGTCAACGATGGAAAGATGGTTTTGAATGAAATCTAAGATTTGTAATGCCATAGAATCCTGCTGTGATATGCAGATATTGAACACATGCAGGGTATTATGGTTGGGTGCTTTTATGTAGGCATACAAGGCGTATCCTGGTATATCAGCAATCACTTTTAGTTTGTAGGGAGATTGATGACGTACTCCTAAGCTTACTCCTACTCCATGATGCTGTTGGGTTGCAGAGTGATGTCGGTCATAAGGCCAATTTGTTTCCTGCAGAAATAATAGGTCTATATGATGTTTTGTTACTTGGTCAAGGACTATTCTGTTGCGTAAAGCAGAGGCACGTCCTCTTGCATTGAGAAAAAAAAAGGCTTAACCATATTATGTTTATGAAAGTTTAATTGTAGGTTGAATCTAATATTGGTCCTGATATTGTGTTTGTAGCCCATTAATCAGGTAGTAGATTCGCTTACTCCTGTTAACCTCTACTCTTCCCTTTTTATATTTAAAATTGAGTGTAAATCCTGAAGTTGAGATATTAGTTCCGGAATTCTTGTGGTGTATTTAAGAGTTATAGTTAATGTTTGTGAGGAGCCTCACACTTTCTGTATGAAAGATGACAGCTACTTCATGGTTAGGGGACAAAAAGATAGATAAAATAGAAGATTAATAGAGATAGATAGATTCATTCTCCTCACCAAGATAGAAAAGGCTGCTTCCTTCCTCTCTTCACAAATTGCAAAACGTCTCCTTATTGAATCCATCTTTATCATTAATAATGCTAAACCACCCACAGGTAACATTTCTTCGTCGGAACGACAGGCTCTTAAGAGTTTAAAAAATAACAGAAATATGCTTATCCTTCCCGCAGATAAAGGCAATGCCACAGTTGTGCTTAACTTTGAATATTATAAAAATAAGATGGTTAAATTGCTAGAGTGACACTTAATCAATTCTTGAGAGAGAGAGAGAGAGATCCCACTGGTGAACTTTAAAATCATACCAATAATTTATTAAAAACAACTTCTGAACTTTCGCCTTTCATCCACTCATGCCACGCATATATGGAGTTCTCAAGATCCACAAGGAAAATATCCCATTTCATCCCATTGTTGAGGGCATTGATTCACCAACACAACCTTTCAAAATATCTTGCAAAATATGTTAAATGTTTTTCTGGCAAGTGAACAATTCTGCGGATTTTGTATCATACATTAAAGATATTACTCTTCAAGAAAATGTCATCATGGCTAGCTTTGACATAGTATCCTTGTTTACAAATGTTCCTACAGACGAAGTCGTGACACTACTCAAAGATAAGTTATCTAAAAAAATGTTAGCCTTACTTACTCGCTGCCTCAATTCTGGATACCTTAGATTTCAGGACATCATCTACAAGCAAACTCATGATCTAGCAATGGGTAATACTTTATCTCCTGTACTTCCCAACATTTATCTGGAAGATTTTGAAGTTAAAGCTATCTCTTCCTATTCCTTTGCACCTAGAATTTGGAGGACATTTTCCTTATTTGGAGCAATGGATTATTTCCTGGATTTCCTTGAACATCTCAATAGTCAAAACACGAATATCCAATTCACGGCTGAGTTTGAAACTAATGGTTCCCTGCCTTTCCTGGACGTGAAACTGACCCGTTCTTCTGAAAAACTTAAAATTTTGAGGTACAGAAAACCTACACACACCAATAGATATCTCGATAGTCAGTCCCATCATTTCCGTCCTCAGAAACTTGGAATTATTTCTACTTTGGGACATAGAGCTCGCTCTCTTCTTGACAACCCAGATGAACTTCATAAAGAAATCAATTTTCTTAGATCTACTTTCAGACTGAATGATTATTCTAAAAAAACTAAAAGGACTAAAAATAGCTTTTTAATCCTCCTAGTCACCATACTGAAGAAATGAATAATATTAAAGGCAATATATCTATACCATACATAAGCTTAGGCTCTCAAAAATTAGCCAAGGTTCTCAAAAAATATAACATTAGAACTTTATTCACACCGCTTCCTAAGATCCGCTCTCTAGTGAGCCGTCCAAAGCCTAGCCATCACAACGTAAAATATCCCGGTGTATGCAAGATATGGTGTGACTGCGACATTCCTTACTTTGGTCAGACGGATAAGTCTATTGAATTGCGTATGGAGGAGCACAGGAGGGACATCATTTAAAAGAGAACACGTGCCAGTGCTTTATCCAGCCATATCCTTTTTTCTGCCGATTCTGATGATCCAAACCATAGTCATACAATCCTTCGAGATAGATCTAACAACATTTTCCGTTGCCATTACGAATTGGAGAGAAAAATTATAGAATCTAGAGAAATCATCCTCAACCCTGTACATTTAAATAATAATTTAAGCTACAACCTCCCAGACTGTCATTCTGCTGTGAACAAATACTGGCGCTCACGAGATGCTATACGCACCCACTTACCAAACAATGTCGCCAATGAAAGAACGGCTTTGAATACGTTAACTACAGGTTTTCACGTTAAATATGTACAGTGACTTTCCTGTGCTCTTCACAGTTTTTTATATTCAATGTTTAATTATTTTTTCTTTTATATATATATATATATATATAAGAGAAATAATTAATTTTCCCAACCACGGTTCTATAAATAAAATATCTATATTTTTATGTATATTAATAAACATATTATAGGTTCCTAGAAGAATTTCCTTATTGAAGACATAACAAATTCAATGCCCTTATGAATATAATTTGTATCTTTTATAATATGTGCAGAACATATTACGAATCTTTTTGTTAAAACGTTTTTCAGACCTTCATAGTAACATCTTTTAACAGATTTTTAAACAGTAACTCTGCATTGTTGATATCAATGCTGGCCTTATTTTAATTTGTATCTTCAAATCGTAAGTAATATTCAAAATCTTACTTTTTCGAAAGAACTGAAATATACATCGCATCATGATTATCGTTATTACTGGCATTTACAGGTCTAGACACTCGAAAACGCTAAAGAGTCCTGGGCTTAATTTATTACGATACGAAAGTGTAAATTTTATTCGAATACTCTTCTATTGACGGAACTACGTAGTCTCCAAATTAAGATATTACATAAATTCTAATTTCTGTAAATATGAATATGTCGAAATGAGAAATATACAGACATGAAAAGGATTTCTTTTCACAACACCGAACCAGTACAGTAACGAGGGTATGAAGCGCCTGTGCCAAGTGTCTTACCTGCGCCCCCCTAATCCAATGCAAGTGTGTAACATATTTTCCCTAACCCAAAAATGACAAACATTTTGAAAATTTTAAATGTAACAAGTTAAATTTTACTAAATGCAATATGTTAAATACTTACTTTTAACCCCATCAAAATGAGTTGCAGTGTGTTGCAGAATTTGTGTGTCTAACGCGGCGTATTGCCGAAATTTAAAAACACAGTACAATATAAAATAGCTGACTTTTATATCTATTTATTTATTACAATTTTTACATTTTGCGCCCCAAACCTAGTTGCGCCCGTGGCGGACTCCTCTTTCTCCACGCCCTTGTTACACTGCACCGAACATACCGTTGTTCTTCATGTGACCAGTGCTTACACGTGCAATTTGTTATGCTATTTTTACAAAATATTGATATATTGGATATATAATTAATTTTGTCCAGTACTCTATTTTTAAAAGATGCTGTCACTTCCTCTAACAAGATTGGAGTATTAGTTTCAACCTTGAACTCCCTATACACAAAGGTGCTCTCTGTTCAAAACGCCCACCTACTAAGTAGTCAAACCTCTTCAATCCCATTTCTTGAAATGCTCTATGCGTGGTAGATTATTATGCTGGGACCTAACTGGACCATTTCCACAGAGCATTCCCATCGTATTCAATATAGAATCATTTTCTTGTTTGTCAAGAATTTTTCACGTTGGCAATTTTTCGAACTAGTTTTGAAGAAATCATCATTATCCATGCAATTCCAAGTTGTTCTCCTCTACTCCTCATCGACTATTGTTGCTAATTAGATACTTTTTTTTATTCTTTCAGGTCTTGATTCTGTAGCTCTGACACAAAAGCAATTTCCACCTACGAATAACTTCTTTTTATCTCTTAATCCGTATTCTATGCAACATGATATTCTGAAATAGTAAATTATTTGTCTGTGCCTTATAAGATAGAATTCATATGTTGCTTTTTTTCTTCAAAAACACTATTCTTTTAATATAAATCGATCCTCCCCATTCTGTCTCCAGAACTTATTTGAACTATTAAATTAAAACAAAATCTACTTCACATTTTTTTTCTGTTTAACTATAAACCATTTCTAATTTACCTAAGGTATTTTGGTTGATTAGAGTATATTTTATGTCCCCAATTTAGATACTCTTTAATGAGCTTCCTCCGTATGTGCCATAATCTATTACTACTTAATTATGAACACGAAAATTATATCCGTATGTGGAACTCACACGTGAACATTAAACAATTTCATTTCCTATTGTTCGATGATTATCTCCTCAAACGACTTAAATGATGTTGGTGACCAGCTACATTCTGGCAACAGAACATTCATATTAATGCGGTAGAATTTGTCTCATACTCTCTTAAAATTCGTGATCTAAGATTCGTTCTTCAATTATTACCTTTTTCGATGGATCTTGATTTAGATAGTGAATGATTTCATTGCTTGGTTCACACCAAACCACACTTCTGCTTTCCGCAAATCTGAAATAGTTTTCAGATTTCCTTCTTTTGTCAGGCCAGAGTTCCCTTAACTTACCAAAGGAACCAATCTGCTATAGTTTCATGTATTCATGGAGGAGACATAAAAAGCATGTTTGAATGATACGCATTTCTTCCATTTCTTTCTACATTAATTGAATAATTTCTTCGTACTTCTTGGTTTCATGTAATTTTTTGATCAACTATAAATATTCAAACTGTTTATTCAAACGTACTATATTTTTCGATAGTTTACTATGATCGTCATATTTTATCTGTTCTAACTAACCTGCTCTGAAAATCTCAGTTTTATCCAAAGTGTAATTTCACTAAATGTCCGAGCATTTTAGACGTTAAAAACGAAATTTCATTTCTCCTCTTCTTTCCCTGTGCCGAGTATTCGACGTTTACTATGAAAATGAATTTCTTTTTTCTTTCTTTTTCTTTCTTCGTACTTAAACAGTTTCTATTTTACAGATTTTTCAGCAGTTTGCAGATACTAGATACGTTTCCATTCTAGTCCTTATCAATATTTTTAACTGATCAATTAGTGAATAAGTGTGTTGCAATTAGCCAGAATAACAAATTTCTTCAAAGAAATAAAAGAAATAGTTTGCGACTTTTACTTTTTATGCAAATAAACATTATAGAAAATAAGTGTTACTCAATTAAATGAGTAACACTTATTTAATATAAAAAAAATCTTGTACAGTTTTTATACTGAACTTGCACTATTTCTTTCGTTAATAAGTGAACTGTTCTATGATTATCAAGTCGATCTCGATAAAATCTAGGTGTATTCGTTCCCCTTCTAATAACTCTACTTTAAATCGTTTATTTTCAACAAAAGTTCTTCCTAATGCATTAATCAACGTCTACTCTTCTCATTTCGATATAAACCAGCCATGGTATAGCATATAATCTCATAGCAATGATAATTAATCAATATTGTAATGAGCAAAACTTCATTCTGCGCATCTCTACACTGACGTCTTCAAGTTAAGAAGTGCAAATATATGCCTTCTAATAACTTAAGCTATCATCGATGTTTTTTTGTTTTTTTTTGAATAGATGGCAATTTCAAGTAGAATGATAAGAGCAGGATGGGGACTCGAAAAGGAGACATTCGGTCTATTGTTGTCCCACAGACGGTTCTACCGTGGAAGATGGGGAACAATTTTTCGGTTTATTAAAGAAGAGCGATGACATAAAGAAAATAAAGGAAAAGCTCGTTCTTGTTGCAGATCAAAACGAACCAGCAGGAAATGAATATCAGATACATCAGATACATAAAACAGTTTTCGGAAAATTCGCAGAAGTGTAAATCTAATAAAAATGATACCTGGCGGATTTCTATTTTATTGTCATTGCCAATAAAATGAGCAAACATAAATATGAAATGAGATTCACAAAGAGAGCAAATGGAATAAGTAAAGTCACATCCATGATGTTACAGTTGACAGAGGAATCTTACACTTGTTCATGATAGAAGATTATGCAAGGGGAGTGGGGGGTTGAAATAAGAAGCGATCATAGTTTAGTTTTCAGCAATACAATACTGAATATTACATGTTTTGATTCTTATGTAATTAAATTTCTTATTCATCAGAAATATCAGAAAAAACGAGCCGTGTCGTATTGAACAAATATGACTCTTTCCACATTGGAGTTTACAGATGCTCATTGAAATTTCTGTAAGGAGTGAGAAAACTGTTAGTTTTTAACTAATGGAATTTTCAATGAGATCAAAATGAGAATAGTGCTCTAGAAATCGCTCGCCACAATTGAGTTATCGCAAACCAGTGGTGAGTGAATTTTCAACCCCGTTATAAATATATTATTTGCTTCACATAATTTACTTCTTTTTTTTTTTTCATTTCTAAATATCATCTCACTCATTGTTGCTTTATAAGATCACGGATCGCTGTCAACGAATTTATTCAAATGTTATTTCCAAATCTCTTGAGATAAAACTTCTGGATCTCAAATCCTTAATTCGAACAACGTTCCCTTTTAAAGGATCATAAAACACAATTTCAGTTGCCGTGTTTCTCTAAAAGTCATAACGTAAACCAGTCGTCTTCATTTTCTTCGCTCCTTTTATTTCCTTTAAGATTGAGAACTTTATTATTCTTTTTATATGAATGATTACGAAAAAAAAAAAACTAACGGTCATTGAAATCTCAGCTTACCGTATCTTTTTACCTCAAAGGTTATTCTGTTGTCATTTTCGTAACATAACAATTAATAAATTGGAAACGTTTTTCTTTCTGTATGAAATATTTCACAAATATCCGCTATTGAGTTTCAAAAATTTCTGCATTTATAAAAACAGTATTATAGAGTGTTCATCTCACTCCGCACATGCTACACTACGCGTAGCACTTTCTGTTTTCGTTTCAGTTATGAAACGAGACAATGAGCCGCCATTACGTGTACCTGTTAAGGCGCTTTAACTGAAAACAGAAAAATTTACGCTCTTCAAACAAAACAAGTTTTTTTTTTTTTTTTTTTTTTTTTTCATATCGTGAATACCCTACAGATTCTGGGGGAAAAAAATCCCTTCTACATCTATATGAAATCGGCTAACTCACCTTCAACTGAAAAAAAAAAGTCATATAAAGAAATCCTCTCCTCAAGTCAAGAATCGAACTTAAGCCAGTTCCAACCGAAGGGCGCAGCATACCATTGTTTAATATATACACATCTTCGAATACATTTAACCCTTAACTAGGTGGGCAATTGTAATGTAGTATTGTCTTAAGCTGATTGTCACAGCTCAAAACATGAAACACCGTAGGGTATTTTAATACTTGAACATGAAAAGGCTTTCTTATCGTGTTAGTCCAAAGGTACAATTACCTCGCACAGACAACTCAAAGATCGGAGCATGTGACTGATGGTAAATTGTTATATTGAGAAGTGTGTCTGGCTACACACCAAGTCCTACCTACTTTGATGTTTTTGTGATTTTGTAATGTCTTTCCTATTACATTATTGTTTAGGGATAATTTATATAAATTGACCTTTCATTATAAATAATAACCGAAAGAAAACAAATCGAATTATGATGAGCCGCACTATATTGTATATTTTAAACCTACATTAAAGCTTTTGTATAATTTATGTGAAATGTTTGCATGGTAAGACTTAAATAAAGTGTTATTTTGTTTTGTTATATTAAAATTTAATTTCTTTAAAAATCACCTATAACAACGCTACCCTAATTAGCCGAGCGGTTAGCGTTTCTGCTCTGCAGCCAAAAGTTTCGAATGCTGCGTAGACATTAATATTTGTGATGACTCTCACAATATGGACATGGGTCACCATGGGAGTAGTAGACCCAAAACTTCCCGCAATGGGCGGGGGGGGGTATTCACTCTGCAGTGGGTAGAAATATAGGCAGGCAGTTTTTTTTTTATAAAAGTTTTATTTGGAGAATGCTAATTATGAATTAGAACAAATAGGATCCCCCTATTTTCTTTCATAACTTTTTCACAATTAAAATGCATGCGCACTTTCTTCAATGAAGGAATCCAAGTATTTAATGACAAAATTGCATACACCAGCTGCCACCTTTTAAATTCAGCCAAATAATCATTTCACATTTTTCTTTCCTAGGAAACAAACCAAAAAAAAAAAAAAAAAACATAACGTTCTTCACATTTGCATTTATTAAATAATTTTCGAAGACATCAGACACATATTGAGGGCACATATCTAGCAATATATTTTTAACCAGTAGCATTAATTTTCAAAAGAGTACATGAGTTATGATATTAGAAATTAGAGAGATCTATATTTATTAAAAGAACTGTTAAAATAGTTCCATTTAATAATTACTATTTAGGCTATTTTAAAACAAAACACTGTTTTAATATTTAATTTTTCTCTTTAAAGGAAGAATAATTGTACTTTATTATTATTAAGAATGCAACAACTGTGTTTCAGTATATTTTATAAAGTTCACAGACCTTAATTTCTGACATTGCATCAAAAGCATTCAGTAAAACTTTCCCCATCTTGGAACTATCGGCTTAAACGCCTTCAGAAAGTTATACTATTGAGGGTATCTAAGACAACAAAGTGTAAGAATTTCCTGTTAGTTTTATATGGTTTCAGTTGAGAAATATTTAATTTCAGATTTCTCTAGAGACCTCTAAGCTATTCCTAAATCAGTTGCTGTAATGTTACAGAAAACATATTTAATTTTCCAGCACATACTTTACTAGTGTACAAGACTATTTTAGTTTTCGTAGTAAAATAAAGAATTTACGAAACCTTTCAGGGAATATTTTGAAAGAAGCAAATAAAATTTGAAATTTTTTGATATCAGCAAAGCTGTCATTAAATTCGATGCCTTTGCTGTCGAATATTAAAGATTTCTATCTTCATAACGTCTTTATAAAGGCGCAGCGGTCGTCTTTTACAGTGAATCTTTTTCCCGTGTTATTTTTCTTATGAAGCATCTTCTGGTTCAATGAATGTTTATAACTTTCGACATCCAATATAAATAATATGTTTTGGATACATTACAGCATCTACAGTGAGATATATCGGTATATGAAAAGTAGGAGTTATATCTACAATCATAACTCTAATTCTATTAGAACGAAGTTATAGCGGAGTAAACTGAGCGATTTTCTAGGTATGCTGGAAAACTCTTCCCTGGCGACTTCTGCTGTAGTCATCTAAACATTCTCTCACGTGCGATCCTCATAAATTGGACCTTTATGGTTGCTGGTGTACCTGTTAACAAAGTTGTCTGCTGGTTAAATAGCAGAAAATGGAACTCGTGATGTGTAGAAAGTTGGGAGTAGAAGCTGAATGGAGCCACATAAAAAGAACGCAACTTTGTAAACTCTCCACTTTAGTAATCCGTATGGAACAGTAAAACCAGGTATTTGTCCACTGGGCGCGTAACTCCAAGTTAACAACACTGTCTTGCTCATTTATTTACTTTCCCATTTCCTTTTCATTCTGATATTAAGCACAGTTTGAAAATGCTACAGTAAGAATAGATATCTTCATTCTCTTTAATTTGAGATTAGAGGCGAAGTTGACTTCCTGCAAAATCTTTGAGAACTAGCCATGTTATGCTCCCATCTAAAACTGTCAAGTATTGAATCAGCGTCGTCGTCATCGGAACCAAATTCCTGATGTACCTTTTCTCCTCTACATTAGTGAATTATCTATAAGGATTTTACTATTGCCTGATCTTACATTTCATTAATTTAAATCTCTTCTAAACGCTATGTAGCCTGAACTCAGTTTGTGTTTTTTCCAAGATTCCACAATTTGCTTAACCTCTTTTCAACTGCATTAATCCACCAAGTTCTTATTCTTCTTTATTTTACCTGCAACCGTAACAGAAAAGGACCCACATAAGCGGGTATTTTTTCTGGCATCAAACATATGTTTCAACTATTCCTCAACTATTATGCTGAAGTGACCATATCAACGTAAATAAGCTCTACTCATATATTGCCAAATGATAACGTCAAGTTCGTATCGCTGTTCTGTAGTCGTTCACTGCCTATTTCATTTCTAATCAAGCTGTGAGATCTAAAAATTTAATTTGTTTCTTAAACACTCTTATAGAGATAGTTTAGCGTAATTTCGTTCATATTCCATTTAACTGTCTCAGTTGCCAGCGTCGTGTTTAGCTTACCCGTTTTCCAACCAACAGGCAGCGGGTTCGAATCGCGACGTGGACATGGATGTTTGTGATAGTCTTTAGGTGGTAGATGAATTTAGTCGCTTAGTGTCAGACTACCTTCTCCGTTTATTGAAGGCTTGAAGTAGCTTAAAACAGTTCCATTTTTGGAACTTTATACCGTATTTTTCGATAGATACCGCTTGCGTTATCTATCGAAAATATCGAAAATATTTATGGAAAATAGGGTCGCTCTCCTTTTCTTATAAAGCCATAGTACTCAAAACCATAATCTTTCATGCTCAGTTGTACATAATAAATATTACAGACATCACAGAAGCTGAAGAAAAGCAATTATATTGTAAACCTCTGCAATTTTTTGGTCTAGCCAATACCCAGAAGTTAAAAAGGAATTGCTTCAGCTATCAACGAAGCATGGAAGATTTGGACTTCCAGACTTTAAATTCTGCTATTTAAGCAAAACAGCTTCAAAAATCCATACAATATTGCAAACTAATGACATATGTGCAGACTTTCTTCGATACTACTTGGATTTTCATCTTCCCCTGTTTGGAGTTAATGATTATAAATGTCGAAAAGCTGAGATTGTTCCTGAATACTACAACACTCTGTGTTTAACTCTAAGACTGTTAAAACACTTCAGAATTGACATTCTTTCCATTAACAAAAGTAAAATTTGGTATGAATAAATCTTTAATCTCTTTCGCTGCGAAGTTCCACAGTTGGGTACTGATAACAATATATTTATTTCATAACTTGTTGAGGTTCCAAGGGTACTCTAACAGGAAGGATCTTGCTTGGAGAATTGCATATTGTCACCTTTCAGTCAATGTCATCAAATGGAGGTACTTTAACATCAGTGATCCAAACTCTGACATCAGTCACCAATTGGAAACAGTAGAACATGCATTCGACAGCTGCCCTCTTGCTCTGCGTATTTGGAACAGATTATGTAATGTGTTGGGCATGCCACTATTTACAACAGAACAGGTTATTGTTTTACAATATCCACCACCTATCAGCAATGGGAAGAGCATTTTGATTTTTATAATTAATGAAATAAATACCATTTATGGAAGGTTAGGAAAAAACATGGATTTGAAAACCAGCAATATGACACCCAAATGCTTTGTAATATTGTACTGAGGAAATTGTATTGTTCAGTCAGACGTGTTTTGTATTTAGAAAGAAGCAATTTAGGAGATATCAAATTTATCACTAGATGGTGTAGACCACCCACATTATGCAAAATTCACCAGTGTTAGATAAAATTCTGTCTAATCTTGCTATGAGAGTTGTTGTGTTTTTTTTTTAATAGTTCCATTCTCTTAATTGAATGTAGTCTTATAGTCAATTGCAGGGATGACTGGAGAGCAATCCCAGGCAGAGAATGCCAGCTCAAGGCGGTAAACCCAGACGGGGATAATCACCTGGGTATCAGTCATCTTTGCGCTTTAGTTTCAATTGTTTTGTTGGTTGTTCATCTATATGAGATTGGTGAAGAAATTGATGATGATGATATAAAAGAGTTGAGACCTTTTTTCTCTCTCTCATGCTATCTATTTGTCTTTTTTTTCCTCCTAATACTATCAGGCTCTCTTGCATCCCTATACTAACTAATCTCTGCCTATAATGAGCAACCCTTTACCTTTTTACCTCAATAAAGTTCGAAAACCCGGTCTAGATAGTGGCCCTTCCCATTATGCATTGCGTTATACACGCCTGAAAGAGGTGCGCTTTGCATTATGGGATACATACTAAGGCAAGTGATATGAAGTCATTAGTCTTTATATACAAGCAACTCAGACCTCAGACGTGAATATATTTCACACGCAAAATTTGTTTTGCTTAAAGGATTAAAACGGAGTATAAAATTTCTTGGTATCTTTAACACACACACACACAAACACACACACACAAACACACACACACACACACACACACATATAAAGTTAACCCACCCACGGTACAAAAATGTACTATACAGGTGTGCAGATAACCTTTTGTTGGTGGGAGCATTATAAAAAAAAGTTTACTTCCCGCCTTACAACTTCTGTTTCCCTTATTGAATATTTGCATACTTAATTTATCATCGTTACTAAAACGTATACCTAAAAAGTTGAAATAATTTAATTGTTGTATAGATTATCAATATTAATCACACTCTGTAACAAATCGTGGTAAAATATTAGTCGTACCTAAATTTTCACATTCTTGTATATAAATGTACTTTACTTGAAACATGAAAATATATATCCTAAAATTCTTATTTTAACAGTCGATCTCAGTTATTTTTGTACTGAAGCGTCACTTAAACTGAAGAATTCAATACACTGCATTAATCTCTGTGGATGTGCGTGATAGCGTTTATATGCTCTCACCACACACACACACACACACACACACACACACACACACACACACACACAGTGTTTTTATATACTGTAGATATATTGAAATATTAAAAATTTTCAATATTTTACACTTCCCTCTATGACCCACTCGAACTGCTGCCACTGCTTACTACAGTTGTATAACATTGCTCCACGCCCTCTGTTCCCAAACATTTATTTATTTTTATTTTTATTTTTCTTACACACACACGGAAGAAAATTGCTTCTTACCACCTAATACTAAGAATTAATCAAATATTAATAATGAAAACACAAAACAAGCCTGTAAATTCCGTCATTCAGGATTTTTGCAGGTCAGATCAAATTTGAATTGGAAGCGTTCCGTCCACAAACGTTACCTTTAATTTAATACTGTGGCTTCCTCTGATTGAAAGGTTTGCAACTGATTACTAGGGAGATATGACGCAAAGTGGTTTGCCGTTGCCTTCCTTGCCATAAATATTTAGGACTATAGCCGTGTGTATTCACGGGACCGGTTTGCCTGTTTTGAGGAATGAAAAATCCGAATTACCTGGAGGAAAAAACTCTCTACCACGGTATGAGATCAGTTAACTCAGCTTTAGTCGAAAGAAACCAGATAATGGTTCCTTGACGGAAATCGACCCCAGGTCTTTCCAACGAAAACTTCGCGTCTACTGACTAAGCTACGGAGGATCACCTTTAATTTATATACCTATAATGTTACGCTTAGGGGTATACATTGAGAAATGCAGTGCTATATAGAGCAGTGTTATTCTCTCAAGGTGTATACTTCTCATTTATATCCCTTTAGTAGTAAAACATTGAAGCTATATAAATAACATATATCATATCCGCTAGAAAGAATGATGGCTTTAATAATTACTGAAATATTTTGAAATGTTTATATCAGATTATTAGAAAATCTTTAGCACAATTTCTCTAATTCTCAAATACCCGTACGTGATTCTATTTATTACATTATAATGCTAAATACCTGTACGAATAGACGCTTTGTTTATTAGGTAGCTTGCGTATGTGGCATTATAAATCCATATTATTTCAGATATATCATTTGGATTATTTCAGCTCTAACGCGTATAAAGTATATCTTGTTCTCAGTAAACTGATCTTGTAATCCTAAACAATAATACAAAAATTATAAATAATAAGAATGAGAAAATATGACTATACTCGCCGCTTGTACTGGTACCCTTCCTTATTTTATGTGTCTGCAGATGTCTTTGAATTCATGATTTAAATTTTTTTTCTACAGAAAGTACATTTGGCAAGATTCTACTCATTATTATATAAGACTGTAATGTTCCTCAAGAAAAGTCTTTATTCTTTTATAATTTGTGTCACTGTTCAGTGACACGAAGAGTGATTATTATTTAATAATGCATTCTTAATTTGGTTAGGATATCACAGCATTCTGCTGTAAAAATAACAATTGACTATTACATAAATTTTTATAATTTTTGTCAAAAGTCGATTTTCCTCGTAAATTATAAGGTATTATCATCAGGAAATTAACAAAAACGGTTAGAGGGGGAAATCACTCCAATCTCGCAGACACATTAGAAACATTTCAAATTTGTGAAAGTATTTTTTCGTGTTTTTTTTTCCATCTCATGTTTTGAATAAATTTTTTTACTGCGAAATTTCTACCCAGAGATATCGGAATGGTTTTTATCTTTATTAATATTACTATTTCATATCACATCCGTCGAATCTCAGGACACGTAGATTGAAACAAGTTTGACTACCCTGCACTGCACGATCCACAGTCCACAATCAAATACATACGTCACCCATATCTTTCAATCAGCATTATTCACTGTCTGCACAAGATTGCTATGTGGAGTATTTTTCTCTGTTAACCGATTGAAAGGGGGAAAGCATTTCCGTTAAGAGAAACAAAACAAAACAGATACCTCTGTATGAAACCGATTAACTCATTTTTTGTTTGAAAAAACCTTATAAGGATTGGTACTTGATGAGGGGAAATGAATCCAGGTCTTTTCCATTCGTAAAGCATTTTTTCTTCAAACTTATTAGAATCTTAAAATCTGTACACCAAATGTCTTTTATGCTCATCTCGAAATTAGAAATTATAATTTTCATTTGCTGAGCTTTGCACCTATACAATGGCATTTATCGAGTCTGCGTAGTTCAGTTGGTTTTGACGGAGCACTTTGGTTGGAAAGACTTGGGTTCGAATCCCGTCTATGTCGCAAGGAATATCAGGGATTTCCAATCAAAAGTGAGTTTGCCGGTCTCAAATTAAAGCAGAGCATTTTTCTCCGGAATCACTGGCTATTTCGTCCCTAATAAACAGGCACACCGTCCCTGTGAGCACACATATCTACACACACATAGAATATTGTTTTGTAGGGAAGGCAATGGAAAACCATCAATAATAATTTCCTAGTATTGTAGCCCTGCAACTTCACCAACCGTTTGGAAAAACACACAAAATATAGCATTTATTTGGCATTTATTTGGTCATTCATTTATAGAAATCTTCGTATAAACTGAAGAGAAAAGAAAAATAAAAAATGGATAATACAGCACCGTCTTGGCAACTTCTTTAGAATTTCTTTCACAGTTTTTCTTTACCATTTATTCAGCAACATAGGAATTCGGATAATATTATCGAATTAAGCACTAAGAGCACAATAGTATCATATCATTAATATGAGTTTTGAATCCCACTTCTTTGATATGCTAAGTAACTGAATCTATTAAACTAAATTCATCTGAGGAATGAAATTGCTATACAGAATATTGTAGGATAGCGGATAATATAATTTTCTATTGTTTCATATATGATTTTACTTAAGCTTAGTGAAATCGATCGTTCCGATTTAGACGGATCGTCTTACTTTTTCAACTGTAATTCTGCTTCGCACATCGATTTTCCAATAGTCGGTCTTTTGAATATTTAATATCGACTGTTTATTTTCGCTGCATTACCTAAATCGTGTTCAGTACTAGAAGTCTTCTTTTCCGTAGACAAAAAACTAACGGTGAGATGTTGAAAGCTATGTGCAGGCATATTGCACCTTGATTTAAAAATTATCTTGCAATTGAATGCAGTGCTAAATGTGAAATGCATAAGGCAGTAAAAACATATGTGTTTCATTTTTTTGTTTTGATTTATTTTAAGTAATACTGTGAATTACTGCAAAGTTTGAAAGCCGCTGCTCGGTATTTTCTGCATCATATTATTGATACTCCATAGAGAAATGAACTCAAAAACCACGCATCCCTTCGCCATGAAAATATAAATAAACGAATATTAAATACCACATCTATGACTATGAAGAACCAGGAAGCTAAAATAAATGTAAGACGTGTTGAATTTTCTATTCAATGTTATCTCAGGACGAATAAAAAGTAAATCATATTACTATTTTAAAAAAATCAAAATATTGTTCTTCTAATTAGAATAAATTCCGAAGTTAAACATAGAGACTACATGTTCGGTAAAGAGAAATTAATACTTTGGTAAAAAAAATAATATTACCTAACCCTTTGACTTCAGAATGTTGTTTATAAAGTGCTTAGGTACAAAGGCAAAATGTGTATTCTGACAGACGCCTCAGATTTAACTTTCATCTAATATGTTCTTCGAAGGAATCTTTTTAATCAATTTTTGTCACTATTTTTTTATTTGATCAGCGCTTCATATTATAAAGCAAACAGATGATGAACTTAATTATTTCAGTATAATTGTTAGAATGTGCTCTGTTGTTCAATGCATTTTCATTGGCTTCTCTCAAATGTTTCAATAATCGAATTTTAATCACTTTAGTTAGCCTACAATCTACTGAAAGTTCTTACTAATTGTACTCATGAGAGTTTTATTGAACGATCATCCAATTAGATTTGCTAAATGTAATAAAGGAAGAATGAAATGCTCACAATACTCATTAGAATTTTAAATTTTAAATTAATGCATATCTAATTTCAGAATATATATTTTATGAGAATAATTCTAACGAAGGGTGTAGTAGCATATCTTCCCTCCTCTCGTAGCTTGTCTATTCCTCCTAAAATTACTGAATCCTTTAGAGTCGATGCCAGATAGTATGTTAGCCTCTTAGTATGCCAGTTAGTCGATGCCAGTTAGTATGTATTCACGAAATCTGCAAACTCAACCCATTTGTTTCTGATACTACTGGCATTTGTCTACGAATATAATAAGTATAACCTGCATGGTGTTTTGCATACTCACTTTTGTAGTCTATTTGACGCAGATGGACAACTTTCATATCTCTGTTCGTGTTATGCAGATTTCTTTACTCATAATAAATAATTCAGCACCAGGCGTGCAAGAAGCCAACCTTTCATAATAAACCTACATGATTAAGCACATTTATATATCAATAAAAAAGTTGCATATGTTAGCTTCTCTTAGGTATAGATTCTCATTATTCCACTAGTTATAAAGTAAAGTAATTTCCATAACTTTCCATATTAGGTCTCATACCGTTAAACGATTTCTCCAGATTTCTGATACCAAATACATCCAAGTGCAGGCAAGTCCATCTTATATAATCCCTTCTTCCCTCAAACTTATTCCACACATCCAAACACTCGCAACCATTATTTCTGCACAAATTGAGCATCGAACTGCATTTGTCCCAAATGAAATCGTTTGAGAGAGAAGCGAGAGAGAGAGGAGAGTGAAGAGAAAATCGTTAGTTTTATAGAGATGATAATGAATTAGAAGGCCTATGACGACAAATTATTCGATGCTCAAGTTGAGCAGAAATAATGGTTGCGAGTGTTTGGATGTGTGGAATAAGTTTGAAGGAAGAAGGGATTATATAAGATAGACTTACCTGCACTACTATCTGTTTTACTTTTCTTTCCTGATTCATCTCTCAATAATCCTTTAGCTACTTCGGTGCATTGTTGTCTCTTCTTTTTTGCCCTTAACTTTCCTTCCTATGCTTCTTGAAATGTTTCCGACATTTGTTAAATTCCCGCGCCGTCTGCTGAATCATTTCTTTCAGTCTAGAGGATTCGCAACTTAACTCATTTCAATCTCCTCATTTGTTTCTATACTCGCATGCTTTAATTCAATGGGAAAAGCCTTCTTTTTTCAACTTTAATATTCAAGTAATTGTTCCTTTTTTTTTTCGTTTTCTTCTGCGCTGTTGTACTATGTGTGTGTTGTGGGAGCCAGTTTATGGCAAATTTTTAAATCGCGGTACCCAAACATACAGTACTAAAATCATCAGTAATATGCTAAACACCAAAAATTCTAAGACAAAACATAAAAATCACCGACCTTCGATGTGGTCTAGAAATATATTTTATTGTTGTTGTTAGCTTCAAGAAAGACAGCAAAAATCCACTTCAATAAGCAAACAAAAGGTTCAGTGCAGCAGCAACAAAATCAAATAAGGATATTTATCAAATACGAACATGCTCTGCATTTTGTATTGAACAGTAAATTATGTAAAAAAATGTTTAATTATTGTTAAGCATACAGTTTTACGTTAGAAGAGTACGAAAATGTGTAACGTTTTCGTACTCTTTCATTACAAACTAGTGTAATGAAGGCAAAGTTTGAAAAATAGCAAATGCCACCTGAGAAAAGATAAAGCCGAAGAATTGAGCAATCTAATCACTTTTTTGTAGTTGATTGCTCAGACTCATTCAAAACAATGGTTTTGCAGCATGCAAAATACCTTCAGAAAATACAGTTGAAAAGTTATTGAAAATAAAAAAGACCAGATATTATCGTTCTTTAATATTCAGAGAGACAGCTATTTAGAACACATTATGACATACATTAGTTTAGTCGAACGACGTTTATAGTTTTCTGAAGTAGAAATACCAGGAGGCAGCAGAGTGCATGGAAGAATCTGGAGATTGAAATTAAAAATTTGGAGCAGAAAAGGTTACAGCAGTTTGTTTACCATAGGATCCAAGGAGGCAATGCTAAGATGAAAATAACTTCGCTTTTAGATAGGGGATCAAATTCAATACATCTGCTATTAAAAGATGTGAACTGAATTCGATCCCTTATCCAAAAGCGAAGTTATTGTCATCTTAGCATTGGTATTTCCACATCAAAAAACTAGAAACGTCGTTCGACTAATGTATGTCATAATGTATTCTAAATAGCTGTCTGTCCGAATATTAAACAATGATAATATCTGCTCTTTTTTATTTTCAATAATTTTTCAAGTGTATTTTCTGAAGGTATTTTGCATGCTGCAAAATCATTGTTTTGAATGAGTCTGAGCAATCAACTACAAAAAGTGATTAGATTGTTCAATCCTTCTGCTTTATCTTTTCTCAGGTGGCATTTGCTATTTTCAAACGTTGCCTTCATTACACTCGTTTGTAATCCATCTGTTTCATTTAATCAAATAAACCTCTACATCTTCGGCTTTAGATAACTATGAAGATGAAGGTGTGGTTTATTGTCGCTAAGTTTCATGTTTTGTGATCATCCAGTTTCAAGAGTATCCAATTCGGCTTGGGTTCAGTCAATTATTCCTGAAGTGTATCTCCATTCAGGGATAATCCATGTATTTCCAAATGTGATCCATGCACACTGCTGTTACATTGTTGCCCAAAGAACTTTGATTTTAAAACTCTGTTGATTATTTTTATATATTCCGAACATGTTTTCGTTTTGTCTTCTGCATAAATAACAATTTTCCTTCAATAATTCCTTCAATAATTCAATAATTTCAGTAGTTTGGGTGGCACTTCTGACAAGATCAAGATAAGATAAGATAAGGAATCGTGACGTGTTTGGTTGATGACGTCATTGCGTGTGACGTCATGGGTCTGGAATGTTTGGAATTTCCCTGTGGGCATATGTGTCACTGGCTTCAGTTCTTGTGTTTTGGTTCGCGTATGGGATTATGGGTGATGGTAGAGATAAGGATTCGTGTTGTGATTGTGGTGCAGTTCTGACAACATCAAGATCAAAATAAGATAAGGAATGGTGATGTGGGTGTGTGTTGTTATGAGATGTAGATAAGTGACGTCATTTGTTAGTTGTAAATAAGTGATGTCATTTGTTAGTTGTAAATAAGTGACGTTATTGTTTAGAATGGAAAGGAAGATATATTAGAGATAAGGAATCGTGTCGTGATTGGTGGACACTTCTGACAAGATGAAGATCAAGATAAGATAAGGAATCGTGACATGAATGTTTGTTGTTATGAAATATAGATAAGTGACGTCATTTGTTAGTTGTAAATAAGTGATGTCATTTGTTAGTTGTAAATAAGTGACGTTATTGTTTAGAATGGAAAGGAAGATATATTAGAGATAAGGAATCGTGTCGTGATTGGTGGACACTTCTGACAAGATGAAGATCAAGATAAGATAAGGAATCGTGACATGAATGTTTGTTGTTATGAAATATAGATAAGTGACGTCATTTGTTAGTTGTAAATAAGTGATGTTATTATTTTGTATGGAAAGGGGGATATATTAGAGATAAGGAATTGTGCCGTGATTGGTGGACACTTCTGACCAGATCAAGATCAAGTTAAGATAAGGAATCGTGACGTGAATGTTTGTTGTTATTGAGTTTGGAATGATAATTTAATTTAATTATATGCTATGTCACTCAAGCATACAGTTTTTTTTAACTCATGATGGAGACAGTCTTTCAAGGTTTTCTGAATAATTTAATTATATGCTATGTAACTCAAACATACAGTTTTTTTTTCTTCTACAGATGGTTGTACTAATTTTCCAATACATTTTGGGGTATTTCTTTACTGTTAATGGGTGGGAATTCTTAGAGTATGTCGTGATGACGGGTGTGATTAGGTTTTCTGAATAATTTAAATATAATGGTGTCCTTAATCACACACAAACACACACACACACACACACACACACACACATGCATACACATTAGACATGAAAAGTCGCTAATGTATCCATGTTGGTACTTTAATATGTATCCTATGATTATTCTTTTGAAAAAAAAACTATTCAGTATTAGAATTATGCT
Organism: Typopeltis vanoorti; assembly: GCF_054136105.1. Lineage (NCBI taxonomy): Eukaryota > Metazoa > Arthropoda > Arachnida > Uropygi > Thelyphonidae > Typopeltis > Typopeltis vanoorti. The sequence goes on along the minus strand of NC_143557.1, from coordinate 28,126,983 downwards.
TACCAAAAAACATATGAACAGTGATTATTGTATTACAATTATCAATTGTTATGATCAAGTTAAAAAAAAAAAAACTTACATTTCTTTCCATAATGGGAACATCTTGATACTATCTAGGTTTTCTGAATATTCCAAATTGTTAATTAACATATATTCACAGAACACAAACACAAGTCTCAAAAGACAGTTCACTTTTTCATTATAGGTTACTGTGGCTAACATATATTCACACCACAAAACACACAAAACATAGGAGTTGAAAGATATTTCTGTAAATAACAAGAAAAGCTAGTGGACTACATAATTTAATTTAGTATCCGATTAGTTCTCTGTATTAATTCTTTCCCACTGTTGCCCAAGCTTGGTGGGAAAGTCAATGCGCCATTTTGTTTTGCGTAAGTGTTATTTCCGGTTTCAAATTCCGATTGCTATTAGAGTATAGAATTCTGAGAAGTGAAATTATTTTTTTTTTCAAATTGATAAGTTATTTTCTGTATTTTACTTTTACAGGTCATATTCTAACAGAATAATTGAGCAAATTAATTCTGAATATTCTAAATTGTTGATTATTAACATATATTCATAGAACACAAACACAACTCTGAAAAGACAGTTCACTTTTTCATTATAGGTTACTGTGGCTAGCATATATTCACACCACAAAACACACAAAACATGGGAGTTGAAAGATATTTCTGTAAATAAACCGAAAAGTTAATGGACTACTTAATTTACATTACTATCCAATTGGTTCTCTGTATTAATTCTTTCCCACTGTTGCCCAAACTTGGTGGAAAGTCTATGCCCCATTTTGCTAAGGTAAAGTGTTATTTCCGGTTTTTCGAATTCCGATTGCTATTAGAGTATGGAATTCTGATAAGTGAAATTATTATTTTTTTTTTTTTCAAATTGATTCGTTATTTTCTGTATTTCACTTTTACAGGTCATATTCTAACAGAATAACTGAGCAGAATTAATAAATATATAAAGTATATGTGAATTTATTTTCCAACACTGTATATTTCTCATTAAGTCTTATCTTTAAGGTATCTATGTTATCCAGTCGCCTTTTGTTGTACGTAGGTGAGAATCATGTGTTTTGGTTTGAACTCTTGGTTTCCCTTGGGAAATTACCAATATAACTATTAATTTTACCTTCAATTCCTTGTGCTTTTAAACTATTTGTGTAAGTGGAATTTATTTATTTTATTTATTTTTTCTTTAGCATTAGTAAATATTAAGTAACTGATATGAGACAAACAAGGTTTTGAACTCTCCGCAGTTTTTCTACAGCAAATATTTTTATAGTTTTTGTAACGTGTCGTTGGTTTTAATTATCTAATGGCTCTGTAAAATAACCAAACTCTAAGAGTATTTTGACTTTTCAGGTGAAATCTTCACCACTAAAATTCTAGCTATTAATTTAATACCTGATTATTTCTTTTGCTTCCAAGATTTGACAGGAATTTCTTGAAATATTTGAGGGCTTGAATGAAAAAATAAGACTTAATTGAATGAATCAAAAAAAAAATTCTCTGGTTACTTTGTGGCATGAAATTTCACAAGAAAAAAAAGTTATCTTCCTTCTTAAATTTTTATTACACATCTACGATACCCAATTTGTTCATTTAAATTTACACATTTTATTTGAACAAAATATTATTTACAAATTGTATTTACTGAATCTAACAATACAGAAAATAAATAAATTGAAAAATACATCAAAGGTTCTTCCATGCTTGTGGAATTGCCATCGTATGGTTTTGACAATGTGACTCTCATCTGAAATTTAATTTTTCATTTGGTGTTTGTTGGAAATTTATTACTGTAGTAAAATTAAGGGTTGCATATTTATATTTTTGAATCCAATATATATACTTCTGAGAATTATTAAAAGCACAGAATCTTTCGTTATGTTTCCAAAAGCATTTAAAAGTGCACATTATGTTTCACGTTCTGGGCATCCAATTTCATTTAAATTAAGAACAGGCCTCCCTATTAACATCGCTAATGTTTTTGATTTTTCTCTTCCTTTGGCAAGTAATATATGATATCTCCATGTTGATTCTATCATCCAATTTCTTAGTTTGTCCAAAGATAGTGAACGAATTTCCCACTTCAGCTGATGGTTATATTTTATTAACCAAGAATTCTGTTTTTTAACTCTTTCAGGTAATTTTCCAACTACAAGGTGATTTTGGTAATGCATATCTTACACTAATTCCATCAGAAATACAAATTTCGTTAGGAAATAAATTTGAACTCTTATTCAAAAGGAATTGGCAGTCAATTATAGCAATGATATCTGAAAATTCGTATTTTTCACCCAATGTCGATTTTTCATTATCGTTTTCCTTCATTTTTCTTCTTCTTCTTAGATTACTTCATATGGCACCACAAATAAATAGTTATTTATTATTATTATTTCAATGATTATTAGCTCTGATCATATACTTTATGGTAACTTTCGTTTACAAAATTCTAAAAAATTAGAACTTTTCACAAAGAAACTTTCAAAGAATTTGTGGCTCACCCATTATTTTTACATTACCAAACACAACTCACCACAACACAAAACAGCAGCTGCAGTGGATGAACCTTAAGTCCAAAGTCACTCGACTTTGAACTTAAGATTATTTTAGAGATTATTTCCATAAGATTTCCTTAAGTCCAAAGTCAATTGACTCTATGGTATTTTCTTATAGTACTGTTTACTCTTACTATTCCCTACCCTGACCATTCATTCAAAAATGAACCTTTTGTGCAGATGACTCAATGACATGTTTTCACATGCTGCTGGTTATACTGTTGGTGTGTTTTTATCTTACTTTGTATAGGAAAGGTAAAATTTGTATATGGGTTATCTGGAGAGTACAAACATTTTTCTATACCAAACGTTAAGAGTTAAAGTAACATTTTGGGTTAATTAGGTGCTCACTCTGTCTCTCTCTCTCTCTATCTCACTCTCTCTCTCTGTAAAATAACCAAATTCTAACAGTTCTGATTTTCAATTATGTGAACAAATTGTTTTCAGATAACTCGAATAATGTCAATAGGTAACATTAGACAATTTCTAAAATAATCAAGACATGGGTATTAGTTTTCAACACTTTTTTTCCTCCTGTCCTGGCATTAATTTCAAAGTTGTGATTTTTTTAAAAAATAATTAAACAGAATTGCATTAAGATAAAAAGTTGTGGATTTAAATATCAAGTTCTAATCAGAATAACTGAGTAAAAAATTCACTGTGGAAAAACACAGCAACAAAAGCATCTTTGTTCATTTAAGTTTACAAATGGACATTTTATTTTGCTAAAATACTATTTACAAGTATATTCACTGAGAAAAACTGAAAACATGTAATTACCTAAAAATATTTCACAATATTTAGTTTAGACTCTTAATATTTTTGCAAAGAGTACAATGAATAAAAGTTTTTGTTACTCACTGTTTCTTGGTTATATTACATCAAAATAGCTGGTCACGGAAAAGAATTTTTACATCAGATACCGTGGTAACCACACTTCCATACGTTTGATATTGTGCAGTCTGGAAATGACACCATGCCTCAATCATTCTGTGTATTCTTTTGTCAGCAAATATACACAAACAGGTTTTGTAAAATGTTCCTAAATGTCCCAAAATGAAGAATCTTTATCGAATTGGATAAAATCTTGAAAGTCTAATTTTACCATTGATGAATTTAAATGATTAGAGATAACTTTTTCCATTATACGAACAGATGGTAATTCAGTTTCCAAAAATAGTAAATGATTATTAATGTCATACATTTTTGGTGAAAAGCTCTCAACTTCTTCACAACCAAAAAAAAATCCTTACTTCCATCCGCTCCTGCATCATCAAGTATTAGTTCCCCATCTTGGCATTTCAGAATATAACACTCACTGAGGTCCATTTCATAGTCAACTCTTCGTTGCAAGTAGCCGAGGATATCAGACCACTTCCTGCGTAATTTTTCCCAAGTGGTCCTGGATAAATACATCACAATATATGTGTCTTCTAAAATAATAATCGGTTTCCATCTTTTTGGAGCTAGGTGAAGAGTTTTGTCTCGTGCTATTTTCCTGAAGAAAGAAACTTTCAATGACTTTTGTGGCTCTCCCATTATTTTACTTTACTTTACTTTCCTGGATACCAATCACCACAACACAATACAATAACTTCACAGGATGAACGAATTGTCGTAACTGCAAAGACACTTGACTCATTTATTTTTCCTTATAGTACTGTTTACCTGACCCTTAACCCTGACCATTCCTTCCAAAATGAGACTTTTGCACAGATGATTCACGGACATGTTTCTACATGCTGTTGGATAAACCATGATGACAATGACAGATGTGTGTCACCCTGGGAAAATTCGAAGATATCTTATCTCAGAAACACACCCACAATTCCATAGCCAAACAAATCATGACAACAATGTAGTTATGTGTTTGGATATTTCTGAGGAACATATATCTCTCATTCTGTGATATCACAGAGGGTGACAGATGTCTTCCCTGCAATGCTCCTTCACCTAACCCCATCACCCTAGTCTCTCACCATCCCCTCTCCTCCAGAAGATGTCTGCTCAGCCTAGTGGAGATGAGTGAGCTCATCGTTTGCAGATATCTTTTAGTGATGTCGCCTCCAACTGATACTGATAACTTTTTTGGGAAAAAAAAGGAAAAAAACGCGTTTTTTTTATATTTTTCCAAAAAAGTTATCATAAAAAACGCATTTTTTTCCTAAAAAGTTATCATAAAAAATACTTTTTTTAAATTTTTTTCCCAAAAATGTTATCAGTATCAATTAGTGGAGATGAGTGATCATCTCCACTAGTCTGAGCAGACATCTTCTCGAGGAGAGGGGGGGAGAGACTAGGGTGATGGGGTTAGGTGAGGGAGCATTGCAGGGAAGACATCTGTCACCCTCTGTGATATCACAGAATGAGAGACATATGTTCCCCAGAAATATCCAAACACATAACGACATTGTTGTCATGTTTTGTTTGGCTATGGAATTGCGGGTGATGTTTTTGAGATAGGATATCTTGGAATTTTCCCAGGGTGACACACATCTGTCATTGTCGTCATCTTTTATCCAACAGCATGTAGAAACATGTCCATGAATCATCAGCATAAAAGTTTCTTTTTGGAAGGAACAGTCCATGGGTTAAAGGTCAGGTAAACAGTACTATAAGGAAAAATAAACGAGTCAAGTGTCTTTTCAGTTACGACAATTCATTCATCCTGTGAAGTTATCATATTGTGTTGTGGTGATTGGTATCCAGGAAAGTAAAGTAAAGTAAAATAATGGGTGAGCCACAAAAGTCATTGAATTTTTCTTTCTTCAGGAAAATAGCATGAAACAAAACTCTTCACCTAGCTCTAAAAGGATGGAAACCGATTATTATTTTAGAAGACACGTACATTGTGATGTATTTATCCCGGACCACTTGGGAAAAATTATGCAGGAAGTGGTCTGATATCCTCGGCTACTTGCAAAGAAGAGTTGACTAAAAAATGGACCTCGGTGAGTGTTATATTCTGAAATGCCAAGATGGGGAACTAATACTTGCTCATACAGGAGCTGATGGAAGTAAGGTTTTTTCTATTACTTGTGAAGAAGCTGAGAGCTTTTCACCAAAAATGTATGACATTGATAAACATTTACTATTTTTGGAAACTGAATTACCATCTGTTCTTATAATGGGAAAAATTATTGCTAATCATTTAAATTCATCAATGGTAAAATTAGACTTTCAAGATTTTATCCAATTCGATAAAGATTCTTTATTTTGGGACATTTAGGAACATTTTACAAAAACTGTTTGTGTATATTTGCTGACAAAAGAATACCCAGAATGTTTAGCGAGGCATGGTGTCATTTCCAGACTGACACAATATCAAACGTATGGAAGTGTGGTTACCATGGTATCTGATTTAAAAATTCTTTTCCGTAACCAGCTATTTTGATGTAATGTAACCAAGTAACAGTGAGTAACAAAAAATTTTATTCGTTATACTCTTTGGAAAATATTAAGAGTCTAAACTAAATATTGTGAAATATTTTAGGTAATTACATGTTTTGAGTTTTTCTCAGTGAATATATTTCTAAATAGTATTTCAGAAATAAAATGTGCATTTGTAAAATTAAATGAACAAAGATGCTTTTGTTGTTGTGTTTTTCCACAGTGAATTTTTTACTCAGTTATTCTGATTAGAACTTGATATTTAAATCTACAACTTTATATCTTAATGCAATTCTGTTTAATTATTTTTTAAAAAAATCACAACTGTGAAATTAATGCCAGGACTGGAGAAAAAAAGTGTTGAAAACTAATATCCATGTCTTGATTATTTTAGAAATTGTCTAATGCTACCTATTGACATTATTCGAGTTATCTCAAAACAATTCGTTCACATAATCGAAAATCCGAACTGTTAGAATTTGGTTCTTTTACAGAGAGAGAGAGAGAGTGAGCACCTAATTAACCCAAAACGTGACTTTAACTCTTAAAGTTTGGTATAGAAACATGTTTGTACTCTCCAGATAACACATATAAAAATTTTACCTTTCCCACACAAAGTAAGATAAAATCACACCAACAATATAACCAGCAGCATGCGAAAACATGTCGTTGAGTCATCTGTGCAAAAGGTTCATTTTTGAATGAACAGTCAGTGTAGGCATAGTAAGTGTAAACAGTACTATAAGAAAATACCATAGAGTCAAGTGACTTTGGACTTAAGGTAATTGTCCATCCACTGCAGCTGCTGTTTTGTGTTGTGGTGAGTTGTGTTTGGTAATGTAAAAATAATGGGTGAGCCACAAATTCTTTGAAAGTTTCTTTGTGAAAAGTTCTAATTGTTTAGAATTTTGTAAACGAAAGTTACCATAAAGTATATGATCAGAGCTAATAATTAGTGAAATAATAATAATAAATAACTATTTATTTGTGGTGCCATATGAAGTAATCTAAGAAGAAGAAGAAAAAATGAAGGAAAATGACAATGAAAAATCGACATTGGGTGAAAAATACGAATTTTCAGTTATCATTGCTGTAATTGACTGCCAATTTCTTTTGAATAAGAGTTCAAATTTATTTCCTAAAGAAATTTGTATTTCTGATGGAATTAGTGTAAGATATGCATTAACAAAATCACCTTGTATTTGGAAAGAATTACCTGAAAGAGTTAAAAAACAAAATTCTTGGTTAATAAAATATAACCATCAGCTGAAGTGGGAAATTGGTTCACTATCTTTGGACAAACTAAGAAATTGGATGATAGAATCAATATGGAAATATCATATATTACTTGCCAAAAGAAGAGAAAAATCAAAAACGTTAGCGATTTTAATAGGGAGGCCTGTTCTTAATTTAAATGAAATTGGATGCCCAGAACGTGAAAACATAACATGTACTTTTAAATGCTTTTGGAAACATAACGAAAGATTCTGTGCTTTTAATAATTCTCAGAAGTATATGTATTGGATTCGAAAATATAAATATGCAACCGTTAATTTTACTACAGTAATAAATTTCCAACGAACACCAAATGAAAAATTAAATTTCAGATGAGAGTCATATTGTCAAAACCATACCATCGCAATTCCACAAGCATGGAAGAACCTTTGATGTATTTTTCAATTTATTTATTTTCTGTATTGTTAGATTCAGTAAATACTATTTGTAAATAATATTTTGTTCAAATAAAATGTGTAAATTTAAATGAACAAATTGGGTATCGTAGATGTGTAATACAAATTTAAGAAGGAAGATAAATTTTTTTTTTCTTGTGAAATTTCATGTCACAAAGTAACCAGAGAATTTTTTTTTGATTCATTCAATTAAAAGTCTTATTTGTTCATTCAAGCTCTCAAATATTTCAAGAAACTCCTGTCAAATCTTGGAACCAAAAGAAATAATCGGGTATTAAATTAATAGCTAGAATTTTAGTGGTGAAGATTTCATCTGAAAAGTGACAATACTGTTAGAGTTTGGTCAATTTACAGAGCCATTAGATATTTAAAACCAATGACATGTTACAGAATCTCTTAAAAAGATTGCTGTAGAAAAACTGCAGAGAGTTCAAAACCTTGTTTGTCTCATATCAGTTACTTAAAATTTACTAATGCTAAAGAAAAAATAAATAAAATAAATAAATTCCACTTACACAAGTAGGTTAAAAGCACAAGGAATCGAAGGTAAAATTAATAGTTATATTGGTAATTTCCCAAGGGAAACCAAGAGTTCGAACCAAAACACATGATTTCTCACCTACGTACAACAAAAAGCGACCAGATAACATAGTTACCTTAAAGATAAGACTTAATGAGAAATATACAGTGTTGGAAAATAAATTCACATATACTTTATATATTTATTAATTCTGCTCAGTTATTCTGTTAGAATATGACCTGTAAAAGTAAAATACAGAAAATAACGATTCAATTTGAAAAAAAAAATAATAATAATAATTTCACTTGTCAGAATTCCATACTCTAATAGCAATCGGAATTCGAAACCGGAAATAACACTTACCTTAAACAAATTGCGCATAGACTTTCCCACCAAGTTTGGGCAACAGTGGGAAAGAATTAATATAGAGAACCAATCGGATAGTAATGTAAATTAAGTAGTCCATTAACTTTTCTCTTTATTTACAGAAATATCTTTCAACTCCTATGTTTTGTGTGTTTTGTGTGTTTTGTGGTGTGAATATATGTTAGCCACAGTAACCTATAATGAAAAAGTGAACTGTCTTTTCAGAGTTGTGTTTGTGTTCTGTGAATATATGTTAATAATCAACAATTTAGAATAATCAGAATTAATTTGCTCAATTATTCTGTTAGAATATGACCTTTAAAAGTAAAATACAGAAAAAACCAATCAATTTGAGTGCATGCCTCCAATAAACATTAATCATACTTCTCCGTGCTTAGTTTACTTATCACGCTAACTCCTGCAAGCGATTGCACTAGTGCTCTGCGAAAAATAGACACTCTTTTACTTTTTTCAGTGTATTCGTATACCATCGTTAAACACAAAAAAGCTAATCATTTTTTGCCTTTGTTGAGAAAGAAGCAGTAATAATAGAATCGAATAGTATGAAGAAATGCAAGCAGAATCACAATTTGTTTGCATGAAGTTGCTGTTAATAGTACTGAAATCGATATGTGTTCTATTATATTTTTAAAATTATATAATTTCCCTACTCCAAAGGCTATTCTAATACAATGTCCGTTTCTGAGCTCAAACCAGGAAATTATGAAATGAAATGAGTGTAGTATTAAACCTTTTTATTATTACATGTAGTTCAAGTAGTTATTTGATATACTTTATCATAGAATGACAATGAACAATGTTTCCTCTAGGTTATAATCTTCCTCAGTTTTAAATATGTATTCCTCATAAATTATTTAAATGGTATCAGTCTCGAATACGTTCGGAATTACCTGAAAGGAAAGAAATAACTGTTATTTATGTATTTCTTTATTGATTTCTCAAAAGTTATGTACAATCTACTGAAAAGTCAGAATTTCTGTATTCAAAATGTTAGAAGTAAATATACAGTGCTTGATCGATAGATGTTCTTTTGATGTTCTGCTTTTTTTTTTCTTTTCTTTATTTTTTTGGATAAATTTTTGTTTAGTTATTTTTCTGTGCCACAACTAATTCACGGGTTAAATACAATGATGCCATTCTACTTATAAAAATATCAAACAACACAAAACAGGAAATATTAATCCTACCGTATGAAATAAGGTTACCAACAAAAAAAAAGAAGGAAAGAAATTAACTATAGATAAAGAAAAAATTACTAGTATTGCTCTCTGTGACATATTTCTTTAAACTTCATATACTTTAATATATTTTAATTTAAAATAATTTTAAAATTTTAAATATTTTATTATATTTCTTATTTTATCTTACACCTCATAAAGAGGAGTAAGATAAAACAAGAGATTGCCTTTATATGTTTAGCCTTCAGAATCTCAGTCAGTATGGACGATGCTATTTAGTTGGCACGATTATGTTTGAATCCAGATTCGCATGAGAACATATATAAGAGTTTCTCTTTTTCTTCTTCTCATTTGAAACTGAGTGAGCCTAAATAGTATACCGGTCACTTTAAACAAGATTATGTAGATTAAATGTAGATTATGCAGATAAGATAAGGAAAAGTGACGTCATTGGCTGATAGATCAGTGATGTCATTCTATAATTAGATAAGTGACATGATGAGTATGTAATTCTTGGAATTTACCTGGGGGGACACATATCTCTGTGACACCATGTAGTGTCTTTTGGTTAGAGTATGGAATTCTGGGTAATTGTTTGCATATGGAATTCTGGGTGATGGTTACAATATGGAATCCTGGGTAATGCTAAGAGTATAGAATTCTTTCAAGATTGAGATGTTGATAATATAAGAATTAGATAAGTGACATCACGTTGTGTCTTTGGTTTGAGTGTGGAATTGTGAGCAAAGGCTTGGGTACGGAATTCTGGTTAGAGTATGGATTGCTGGGTAATGGTTAGAGCATGGAATTCTGAGAAGTTTGATATGTTGATAAGATAAGAATTAGATAACTGATGTCACTTTGTGTCTTTTGCTTGATTGTGAAACTATGGGAAAATATTTATCTATAGGTGGCAGCACGAATTTTCCAATATTATTTGTATACTATTTCATTTCTTATTTTGAATATGGGAATTTTTAGTTTAGAGACAAGAAATGGAGTTTTTTTCTTTACATTCACGTTTTCTTCAAGTACCAATTAGACATTTCTATGATAATTAACTAGTGGATATCAGCGGTGTCCCCCCCCCCACACACACACACAATCGCATTTTTTTCTTTCATGTTCACATTTTCTATAATAAATAAATAAAAAAATTTTTTTTTCTTTCATGTTGACATTTTCTAAAATAATTAATTACTGGAATCTCAGTTTTACTGCTTCTATGTCATGTTTGAGATCTTAAAATGTTCATTAGTTTTCTAATTAAATGTTATTTTTATTACAAATTCTAAGCAGAACAAATATTCTTACTTAAATATAGAGAACACATCAATGACACCAAAATTTCTTCATTTAAGTTACAAATACACATTTGACTGAAATATTATTTACAAGTATATTCACAATAAAAAAATTCAAACATGTTATTACCTAGAAATATTTTACAAGATTTGTCTCTCTTGCAATTTTCCTGAAGAAAGAAAAATTCCAAAGGGTTTTGGGTTCGCTCATTTTTTTTTTTTTTTTACTTCTCGGGATACACAAAACAGTACAGTACAGCACAACATCCACACAAGACGATCTGTGGACAGAATGAAAAATTCAGTAAATAATCTGAAAATGCACTTGATTCTTGTTCTGTATAGGTTTCTGTCTGTTTCCTTCATATTGTAACATTCGCACTGTGGCTCATGGGAATGTATTCCCACTGTTGTGTTTGCTACCAAAAAGCACTGTTCTCTACATAGTGATGTCATCTGGGCAAAGTTTATTCATTTATGTGTAAGTGGAAATTAAGATCTTAAAAAGTTCATTACTTTTTTTCTAATTAAATGTAAACTTTATTACAAATTCTGACCAGTATAACTTGGCAAAAGAAATGTGTGTGAATTCACTGTGACTTCAAAAATAGACGATTATTATTGTTTTTTAATCTATATTTGAATGTTTTTCTATTTTCTTCATCATTATTATGCTGTGTATTTTTTTCACCAAAAATATATAATTATTTATTAATATTTCAACAGAATATTATGTGTGGTACTATAATTTTCAATTCCTTTGTTAATTCAGTGAATTTAGAACTTCTGTATTTATCATTAGCATTAGTAGGTTTTGACAAAAGGAAATGAGACGAACAAAGGATTTGGCTCTTATTTTTCTTATTAGAAAGGTCCCCATTATTCTTTTCTGTTAATTTCACACTGTTGTGCGAAAAGATGGGCCCAATCACCTGGTAATTTGCACTCATAAATATTTTCCCATATATTAATAAACAGTATTCTTTATGCTCCCAATAATCATTCCCCACTTGTGTTTTCCTTTCAATCCCTGCATTAATTTCACCGTAGTGATAACACACGGCAGTACACTTTGGTGATTCTAGTGTGGTGATATTTCATATCTACATCTGATAAAAACAGAAAGGGATGACAGTGACATTCCATCCACAATCCTTTACCCTTACTTCTTTGGTTCTTATTGCAAGAATTGTATTAAGGGATAAATTTATAAATTGATGTGTGAACTTCTAAGCAGAATAACTGAGTAAAAATCTTTTTTTTCCATGCTTTAATAAACAGAAATCTATGCTTCCAATAATATTTTTACATATATAACTCAAACAAAATGAACTTTCTTTGAAAAAAAAGTATGTCATTTTTATCATTCATAGACCTCCGAGCAATTGTCAATTGAATTCACTTATATGAAAGAGACGATTAGTGTTTTCAGTTAAAAAGCAAAATAATTCATTACTAGATATCAGTTTTCCCCACTTCTTTCCCCTTTAGTTCCCTGCTTTAAATTCAAAGTAGTGATAACACATGACAGTACCATTTGGTGATTTCAGTGTGTGTGATATCAAATATCCACATCTGATAAGAACAGACAGGGATCACAGTGACATTTATCCCCACGCATTTACCCTTATCCTATTTGGTTCTTAGAGCCAGAATTGTATTAAGGGATAAAATTATGAATTGATATATCAATTTCTAATCAGAATAACTAAGTAAAAATCTTTTTTTTTTGCATGCATAAGCAGAAATGTATATTTCCAATAATCTTTTTACATATATTACTCAACCGATATTTTGATCTGTGTTAAAGATTCCTTTGCACAAAATATACACAAATGATCTTTGTATAGATGTCATTTAGAGTTCTTAAAAGTTCATTAATTTTTGCTAATTAAAGGTTAACATTTTTACCATAACGAAACAGAATTGCATTAAGGTATAAAATTATGAATTGAAATATTAACTTCTAAGCAGAATAACTGAGTAAAAAATTTTCACTGTGATGTTACTTAAATATAGAAAGCACACCAACAACACCAGGCTTTCTTCATTTAAGTTTACAAATGTATATTTTATTTTGCTGAAATATTCACAAATATATTCACAGAAAATAATTGGAAACATGTAATTACCTACAAACATTTCACAAGATTTACTTGACACTATTAACATTTTCTAATGAGTTTAATAAAGAAAATGTTCGTTACTCACTGTTTCTTGGTTACATTAAATCAAAATAACTGGTCACATAAAAGAATTTTGAGAATGGATATCATAAGAAGCACAGCTCCATACATTTGATGCAGTGTTAGTCTTGAAATGACACCATTCCTCATTTTCAATTCCTGATATTCCTTTGTCACCAGATATACACAAGCAGCCTTCATATAGTGTTCATAAATGTCCCAAAATAAAGAATCGCTAACGAATTGATATTGAATTGTTACCTCTACCACCTAATGCTCTATTTTTTATCTATATCTGACTGTTTTTGCATTTTCTTCATCCATATTATGTTATGATTTTTACATCATAAATAAATAATTATTATTTATTATTATTTCAACAGAATATTAAGTCTGTTACGATAATTTTCAACTTAAAACGTCTGTTACAATTTTCTAAGATTATACTTTTGATTGTCGTTTTTTCTTTCGCATTAGTAAGTATTGACTAAAGGAAAAGAGACAAACAATCGATTGAACTCTGTATTTGCATATTTTTGTTACTAAACTCATGATGTCACTAACTGATATCTGCAAAGGGGATGTAACTCGTGACACCACTGATCTCCCTTCACTCAGCAAATATCCTGTGGAGGAGGCTCTCATTATAGGGAAGGGTGAAATAACCCTCTTTTACCCCTTCACCCCCTCATCCCCCTAATCCTGTATGGTTCTTCCGCTCATTACAAGCCGGTAATAACTGTAAAAATGGAACAGAATGGGTGAGCAATTATATGAAATTCTTCTGTAATTATATATATACAACAATTTAGCACATAATTATACCATACATCAGATTAGGACTTTTAATCGGACCAAACAGTCGTAAATGTAAAACACTCTTAGAAATAGATTAACTAAGTCTCATTCACAAAAGTGTGAAATTAACAGAACCTCACAAACAAGTTTAAATGTGATTTTACAGGAGAGAGAGCACTTTCCCACAATAATATGGCAAACAACACAAAGTATGGCAAAATATGGCAAAACTTACTATTGCTAAAGATAAATACGGCAGTTCGAAAGTATAACCTTTGGAAGCTGTAACAGAGAAATTAATTTGAAAATTATTGCACACACCTAATATTCAGTTGAAATAATAATAAATAATTATTTATTTTTGATGGAAAAATTATGTAACATAATAGGAATGAAGAAAATAGAAAAATATTGAAATATAGATAAAAACAAATATATAAAAAAATGTCTATTTCTGAAGTCGCAGTGAATTCACAAACATTTTTTTTTTTTTTTGCTAAGTTATTCTGGTTAAAATTTGTAATATAGTTAACATTTAATTAGAAAAAAAATGAATTTTTTAAGATCTTAATACCCACGGGCACACAAATGAATAAACTTTGTCCAGATGATGTCGCTATGTAGAGAACAGAACTTTTAGGTCACAATCACAACCATGGGAAAACATTCCCATCAGCCACAGTGCGAATGTTACAATATGAAGGAAACAGACAGAAGCCTATAAGGAACAAGAATTGAGTGCATTTTCAGTTTATTTACTGAATTCATTCTTTTAGGCTGCAGATCATCTTTGTGTGTGTGTGTGTGTGTGTTGTTGTTCTGTAGTCTGTACGGTTTTGTGTATCCTGTGAAGTAAAAAAAATGAGCGAACCCAAAACCCTTTGAAACTTTTCTTTCTTCAGGAAAATAGCAAGAGATATGAAATATCTTATGAAATATTTCTACGTATTTCACACTTATATTGGAAAATTCGTGCTGCCACCTAGAGATAAATATTTTCCCATAGATCTACAATCGAGCCAAAAACATAAAGTGACATCACTTATCTAATTGTTATCTCATCAACATCTCAATCTTGTCAGAATTCTATACTCTAATCATTACTTTTGTACTTCACAGGATACACATTAATTTTGTGTATCCTGTGAAGTAAAAAAAAATGAGCGAACCCAAAACCCTTTGGAACTTTTCTTTCTTCAGGAAAATAGCAAGAGATATGAAATATCTTATGAAATATTTTTAGGTATTTCACACTTATATTGGAAAATTTGTGCTGCCACCTAGAGATAAATATTTTCCCATAGATCCACAATCGAGCCAAAGACATAAAGTGACATCACTTATCTAATTGTTATCTCATCAACATCTCAATCTTATCAGAATTCTATACTCTAATCATTACCCAGGATTCAATACTCTAACTATCACCCAGAATTCAATAGAGAACAATTACCCAGAATTTCATACTCCAACAAAAAGAGACAATATGACGTCACAGAGAGATGGGAACCTTATCTTATGTTTAACCATCACCCAGAATTCCATAATCGAGCCAAAAGACACAAAAGATACAATATGACGTCACAGAGAGATGTGTCCATCAGGGAAATTTCAATCCATCAAGAATGCCATAGTGATGAGGTCTCTTATCTAATCAGCCAATGACCTCACGTTTCCTTATCTTATCTACATCTTGATCTCGTTTAAAGTGACCGATATACACACTACTAGCCCGTCTTGTATGGCCTTGTATTCTCTCACCCTAAAAATCCAAGCAAGCCACTCTGAAGAACCCAGGATCTCAACAAACATTATATTCTGTGTGTGTCCTGGGTTTTTAAAATTACTGAAAAATCTAGTTAGGATTATTATAATGTAAAATACTGAAAAGTATTTTTTTATAATTACTGAAAACGAAAATAGGTATTCATGTCGTCCGTAGATGATTCATTAATAAAAAAAGGAAACACTGACAGTGAGACAATTAAATGTTTATAGTGTAATTTGTAATTCTTAGAAAATAAAGAGACTTTTTATTCAAACTGCAACACAGTCTGAATATTCAAACTCCAGTTTCTAAATATGTCCTGAGACTGATAAAAATACTATTACATTTAAATAAAAACCAATTATTGTACTTCCAGAAATATTCGTAGCTTATGTTTTTTGAATTATTTCATAAATAATTTTAATGAATTTAGATCAAAATACAGAGAAAATGCACTATTTTATTACTTTATCCAACAGTAATGTTTGACAAGCAAATATATATGAGAAGTATATCCCTGTTTCGTTTCACTTTTGTTATATTATTATTTACTTTCGCTGTTATTATTTTTATTTTCCCCCATTCAGAGTGAAACGTGCAGTCATCTCTCTCATTTCTCTCTCTCTCTCTCTTCTCTCTCTTCTCTCTCTCTTCTCTCTCTCTCTCTCTTCTCTCTCTCTCTTCTCTCTCTCTCCTCTCTCTCTCTCTCTTATTATTATTATTATTATTATTATTATTATTATTATTATTATTATTATTATTAATGTGATGTTATTACTTTTATGCATCTACTTTTTATGATCTTATATGCATTCATACTCTCTCACTTTCGTGATTAATAATTTACAACATAGTAAGGAGTAGTTTTCAAAAAAATATGTGGGATCTAAATTCTAATAATCTAGCGTCCAAAATTTATACGGGCTGATTTCATTGCATTATTGATGATGGTACTGTGACTGTGCAAATACTCAGAGCTACAGAAATAGGAGGAGGGAAAAGAAAAAAGAGAACGGAGTTCTTTTTTTTCTTTCTGTCCGGGTAGCAAATATTTATTGAAATAAAGCTAACAGTTACGTAAGTAGGAGAAAAAGCCAATCTGCTAGAAGGGAATTCTTGCCTGTGAATTCTTCTCCTCCTCCTTCTCTCCCTCTCTCTCTCTCTCTCTCTTAATATATTATATTTTCTAGTGTGATACTAGGAGGAACAATATGAATGAAAACGACTAATCCTCGCCTGCGCATTACTATTAGGCCTCAACGCAGGCAGTTATGCTAACGGAGCAAAGGGAAACAAGTTAATCTTGGGACCATGTACAGATACTTCAGCAGAAACTCAACATCCAATGAATAATTTCGAGTATAATTGGAAACGAAACATTTTTGAGAAGTAATACAAAATTAGAGTATGCTCTCAAAATAGTTGATGATATACACTCAGTGTTTACATAAACAGAAATGTAAATATTTCAGCAAAAATTCATTTGTAAAATAATATTTCTGAGCATAACCTACAAACCGAATATTTCTTGTGCAGAATAAAACAAACAAAAAAAACCTCATATACTTAGTCTAAGAGGGGGAAAAATACTTTGACGAGTTAGAAGAAGCAACAAAGGGCGAAGCCAGGATCTCAATATTTTTCTCTTCGAAAATTACAAAAACAGTAAGTTTACAAAAATCAGAAGAGAGATAAGAGAGTAGGGTTCAATTGTTGCAATAATATTTACTGTCACTATACAAGAATTATATTATCAAGTGCACTTTTTTTATGATTACTGATCTATTTCTTTCTTTCTTTCTCGTTTTCATATAATATAATTTCGAATACCGGCCTGATATTGGCAGAATGGATATGTTTCCTCTCTCCAAACAGAATTTAGTGAGTTCTAGTGCCACTAATGTCAGTGTCAATGGTTGGACACTTCTGATTGGAAGAATTCCATTAACCAGGGTAGGATAACCATCCTGCTTACTAAACAGCATAAGTTATTTAAAATCTTTCTGATGGTATAGCATAGCCCATCCTCGGTACTAATGAACAACAGATTTACAATCTTTAGTGGATTAGAATCATATTAAAAATAGTAATTAATAGTTAATATAATGGTTCGTGTAGGTATCATTCATATAGATATCATTTGGTCATTTTGTATGTTTCTAAAGGTCATAAGCGCCAGTTTCATTTAATACTAAAATTTGTCAGCAGAATTGGTACAAATGGCAACCTGTCAATTAATCAGCAAGGAAGTATCTTGCCTTCTCAAGCATAGAGGTAATCCAAAAATATACTTGAATGATAAATATAGGTTCAATGATAAATGATTCAGAATCGAAAAAAATAAAAGTACATAATACTGTTTCGCATTCACGCTGCTAGAAATCCCTTCTGACCATCCAGTTTTATTAGAAAATGAGGTTGAAATACCAGGAAAAATCTCCAACATAAAAGAAATGAGACAACTTAGAATTTTTACCGCTACAGTAAGACAAATGACAAGCTAACTATGAAAAACATGTTGCATAAACATCTCAATACTTTCAGAAAAAATATTTTCTATCAATAGAAAAATAACATGCAAATTATGAAAAATCCCATTTTAATGATATGTTGGTTAGGTGTGAAGAGCACAAACTTCACTGTCCAAAAACATAGGAAAGAAACAAAATCTCACTGAATAATTCTAAGAACTATAAATAGTTTGGTATAAAGAACAGTAATAAAATTGAAACGGAATTTGAAAAAAAAATAAACAGAAGAACGAAAATAAAAAATAAATTATATACGTTCTATTGGCCGTATTATACAGATAAAATTCATGTTGCTTTTAAAATAATTTTTAAAAGCAACATGAATTGTTTTCATAAATTCCATTGAAGCATAATTTGAAATTTAGGAGCACTGAAGCCTATCCTTCAAGTACAATCATAAATTTTGTTTCCTGATTACATTAAGAAAAAATTTCTCTGAAATGACTAGGCGGATTTGAATGGAAAGCAGCAACAATTTCAAAAATCTCGGAAGCATCTCAACACTGAGATTTAGAACAAGATGAAGAGTATGTTCGAAATCCAAACAAAATGAAGTGACAGTTGAAATGAATTACTGAATACGGAAAATTCTAAGAATTGCAACCTTTTCATAAACAAAAGTAACTGAGCTATTTGAACTAATAGCAAGAAGAGAAAAAAAAACTTTCCTTCTTCCGTTTGCTGGAAGCTTAAGCTTGTTGCTTTTGCAGTAGTTGAATGTAAACAATCTCTCCATGTATTGTTTTTCTTTTCTTTTCTTTTTTTTTAATACGTTTGTATTTGGTTTCCAATTTATTGCTAATTTAATTATTCTTTCTGAATCCATTCATAAATAGGCTCATTTCGCTTTGCACTTCGCTTTTAATTAATTCGTTTAAGGGCTGTTGGAAGTTTGTTAAAACCTTTGCATTTCCTAATCCACCAAATTTTGTTCTATTAAGGTTTTATTAATATTTTTCTTATCATTTTATTTCATGTATTGTAATATCTGTTGTTTATTTTATTTTTCTATTCTTATTTCACATGCATATGTTAATACCGCTTTAGAGATTTTTTTTGAATAATGATTTCTTATAGATTCGTACTTTCGTTACTTTTATTAGGCCTCATTTTCTCATATGGTTAAACTTAAACCTTCTGAATCAACCCTCAGAGATTTTTTTCTGTTTGTTATATTTTCAGTTAATACTTATTCCTGTATTCAAATTATATTATTTGGTCCAATTTACATGTTTTATTTCTTTAGCCATTACCAGTTTTAGTTTTATCTATATTCCCATGTTAAAATTATTGAAATTCTGTTTGTTTTCATTTTGGTGCTGTGAATTTTATCTTATGAAATGCTTTATTTTATCAACATATAGTAATCTTGAAGAACTAGTAAAAGAACTCATGAATGGCATTAATTTTACGAATATACTAGTCAGTAATGTAAGAGCAATATCACGATAGGGAACACACTTTTATCGCAGCAACGCATCAAATATTTCTTTTTCCTCAGAAGCATTAACGGTAACTTTAAACATTGTAAGTTAAAATTACGGGTAATTTCTTTTCATCGGTTCAATAAAAAATCAGCAACATGATGTAGATGCATGCATGCATATTATGTTATAAACATAATATGTTATACACCACACTGGTTTTCATACCAAAAAGGACAGCTCACAAAACCGCATTAAACAACCTAAAAACTTTCAAAAACTACCTCGTATTTTATAATAATAATAATAATAATAATAATAATAATAATAATAATAATAATAATAATACTTTTTTTTAATATTTTTTATGTTTGTGTGTATTATAGTGAAGTTGGTGTTGGTGGAAATGTTGTCTGACCATTTTTTCAAAGAGTCAAAGACCTTGAAGTTTATGTTGTCTGACTCGATATGTTCGCCAATGTTTGAGATCTCCATTATATAGTTTTTAAATGAGTTCTAATCTTATTCTTAAGGATGTAAATAGTTATAAAGTGTTTATATTGTGTTTATATTGGTAGGCTGTGTAAGTCGTATTCACTTTTAATTATGTATACTCGAGTGTTTTCATTCTTTCTCAAAAATATCTGGAAATTTTTTGTCCACAGGAACTTTTAGTTTTTCTCTGTTTTTGTCTTCCTTGCTTGGTATAGAAGATTTGTATGGAGTCCAGTGTTCCGTTATATAGATTGGTGTTGGGAGTTTCTTATCAGTTAGGATAGTCGGCCTTGTTTTCTTGCTCGCTGTAAGAATGGAGTCTCTCAGATTTCTGTTGGTAAAACGAGCGATGATTGGTGGAGTCTCTCTTTATTTTTTTGTGTGCCTCGGTTGATATAGGTGATATCTGTGGTTGAATTCCAATTTTGCTACCGATCAGTTGCATTATGTTGCTTAAGTCTTCTGTATTTTCTTTCGTTATTCCCTCAATTTGAAGTTCTTTTTTTCTTTCTTTTTGTAGCATGTGTTCCATTTGACACTTGAGTGTGTTTACCTCTTTCCGCAATTCTTGATTTTCGCAACAATCTATATTCTATAGTCTGCAGTAGACATAATTCTGGATGAATACTATTTTTCCGACTTGAGAAATCCCTCGCCTCTAGTACTAGGATTTCTAGAAGTACATCTTACAAATTTCAGAGCTATCTTCCTTTTCTTTCACTTCCGGTCAAAAACGTTTCCTTTCTCCTTCCTATTTTCGTATTCTTTCTTCAAGCCATATCCTCACTAGAGCCTCCCAAGCAACAGGTAGCAGAAGGCAAACCTGGGCTTAGTGTCAGACCCATAACACAGAACTTTTCCTATGAGAACGGTGAAGATAATGAGAGTACTTGGAAAAGGAGATATTAAGCAGCAAAGGAATGTATTATAAATAAAGATGCGTCTAAGATTCTGAAGCCTCTAGCTGTCTGCTTTAAATGAGAGCAACATGTTGAGGTGGTAGTAAGTGAAGCATACCAAAGATAAAATATAACGAATTAAGCACCAGTAAAACAGAAACCTGAATAAGTAAACAAATTGAATCGTTTTCGCAATACGTCGGGAGGTAAGTTATTTCGGGACTCTGACCACACAGAATTTAATGTTCTTAAATGTTTTAAATAATTCCCCAGTAAATTTCAGTAAACTTAAATAATTTACTGAAAGTTAGGGAGTTGCATAAATTATATATTTGAGTAATTCAGGTCTGTGTGGATAGAATTCATGAAATTATGAAAGTTGAGATGTGCATACGACGATGCTATACGACGATAATATTTTCCAGTGTCTTTGTTTCAGTCGGTTCATTTTTATTTTCAAACTATGGCGAACTGAAAATTCGACATTTACTTACTTACCGCTTGGAAATTAAAATGAATTTGAATTTAAAATCTCTTTCAAAAATTATCGCAAGATAATCTGACTGAAAGATTTATTTTCAGTCAGATCATTTGTTGTGATAAAAAATGAGGGAACATAAAATTATGTCTAAAGCATAACATCCCGAATAAACCGGAACGATGTGTCATAACTTTTGACACCATCGTATGATTTGCAGAAGAATTGCCAATTGATAACATTGTTTGCCTAACGTACATTTATCACATACATCATGATAATTTCCTTCACAAAACGGAAATGTCGACAATCTGAAATTCAACTCTGAGTCTTGGACCACATTGCAAGTAAACAATGGGAAGAATTTGCTCAGGTGATGGACATCAACCGTTTAATCCAGTAGTAATAAATTGCTTGCTTCAGGACTAGTTGATGAAAATTTTCCGTGTTCTTTCTTTTCCCGTAAAATAGTTTGAAATAATAATAATAGTAGTAACTATATTTTCCTTATTCAATGTATATTTCACCGCACGCACCCATGGACGCGCGCGCACTCACGCAAGCACGCACGCACTCACGCCACACACACACACACACACACACACACACACACACACACACACACGTGGGCGTGCACTTACATATATGTATATATGTACACTAAACCTTACGAAATATTGCAACGATTGTCAACCGATTGATATTCCTTATACATTGTAAGATTTATAAGAAAGCCAAAGCATAGCTAATGAACGAGCACATCGCTAAAAATACAGGAAACGGTTGAAGAGCTGGAAAACATTTTAAATACAATCTCATTCGAGAATTTATTAATTCATTCAAAATTAATTTACTTGCTCAATAAACATGTGAAAAGATTTATGAATTGAACAAAACGAATGTTATCAGAAAGCGTAATTCATTACGCTTTCTAATAACAAATTTAATTTTTAAAATTGTTATTATCTAATTTGAAGTAACTTATTAACATGAGTTAGTGAGTTACTTTTGCTTATTCTGAGATTAAAGGTTACACATAGTGTAGAGTATATTCATGTAATGCCACGAGTATTACTGCGTCCCACTGCGGGATTGTCATTAGCATTGGTTCCTCAATTGCTATTTCATTGTGCAACGACATGCACTATAGACAGGTACAGTTGCTTCAACAAAATATACCTTATAAATAAACGGTGGTAAATTTCAATTATATTCGCATTTTCGTGCGTAGAAACTGTTCGCCGTTTATAAGTTCGACGGACTTGTAAAACATTCATTCGATAGGTGATAACACAATGAAGACAGTTCTGTTGTACATAATTGTACACCATGCTGTAGTAGAGGAACGAACGAGGAAATCAAAAGAAGACGTTTCTTAGCCACTCACTACTCAAGTGTTGTAAGCACTATATCTACAACACATATAGTAATGCATTATACTTTAGTAGATTGCACAAACGAAACTGCAGAATCTTCTAACTTTCAACTGTGAAATATAGTACACATGAGACTGATTTCGCAGTTACCTCTTTGTGATATGTCGCAAGTAATTTTCTGATATGAAGACGTCAAAACATGGAAGAATTTTTATAACCATCGCAATCGCAGACAGGAGAGGACGCAAAGCCAACAGCAAATAAGTGCTATATGCGTGCGCTTGCGTACAGAGAAATGTAATCTGATATATATATATATATATATATATGTGTTAAAGATACCAAGTAATTTTAAACCTGGTTTTACTCCATTTCCCAAGTAAGCAAACAGACTAAAAGTCAAGTTTGCGCCTGCAATTGATGCAAGTCTAACTGATCCCACAGGTAGTGCAGGACCAGGGCAACTCGTGGCAAAGGTGGAACAAGCTCCGATCACTAATCTTAATATTTACCTTTAATGCCAAAACACATCTCCAAGAAGGGGATGTATGATGTTTTGTATTAAAGGCAAGGGGCCACTACCCAGACCGGTTTCGACCTTGATTGAGGTCTCGTCAGTGGAAGCTAGGCTAGAATTAGAAATACCAAGATTTAGTAGTACAGAGCTTGTAAGTATTTCGCCAAAACAAGTTACCATAAGGTGTTTTAACCTTATTAAATAAAAATCTCTGGAGGAGATATATAAATGTAGTAAGTATTTTTTACCTTGGGTATAAATATGTTAAAGATACCAAATAATTTTAAACCTGGTTTTACTCCATTTCCCAAGTAAGCAAACAGACTAAAAGTCAAGTTTGCGCCTGCAATTGATGCAAGTCTAACTGATCCCACAGGTAGTACCAGGTTTAAAATTACTTGGTATCTTTAACATATTTATACCCAAGGTAAAAAATACTTACTACATTTATATATCTCCTCCAGAGATTTTTATTTAATAAGGTTAAAACACCTTATGGTAACTTGTTTTGGCGAAATACTTACAAGCTCTGTACTACTAAATCTTGGTATTTCTAATTCTAGCCTAGCTTCCACTGACGAGACCTCAATCAAGGTCGAAACCGGTCTGGGTAGTGGCCCCTTGCCTTTAATACAAAACATCATACATCCCCTTCTTGGAGATGTGTTTTGGCATTAAAGGTAAATATTAAGATTAGTGATCGGAGCTTGTTCCACCTTTGCCACGAGTTGCCCTGGTCCTGCACTACCTGTGGGATCAGTTAGACTTGCATCAATTGCAGGCGCAAACTTGACTTTTAGTCTGTTTGCTTACTTGGGAAATGGAGTAAAACCAGGTTTAAAATTACTTGGTATCTTTAACATATTTATACCCAAGGTAAAAAATACTTACTACATATATATATATATATATATATATCAGATTACATTTCAGCTGTTACATCTTTTATATTTTAGCAAAAATGTGAAGAATGAAGGACGCCTGTTCAGAGCAAGAGGAGATATCTGTGGAGGAGACAACCTGGCCATTTCTAAAACGGCTGAGGAGAGGCTGTGAGAGATTGGTCGTTAATCAACTGAACTGCGTCTTTTGAACAGCAAAAACAATTTTTAGAGAAATGCGAATCCCGTCAACCAAATATCAAAGCAGTAGTAGTAGCATAATTCTAAGTTGGGAGGCAATATCCGAGGTTGGGAGTGCGAAATATTTGGATAGAAGAAAAGTAGAATCTTCAGTGAAAAAGAAATGCCAAGTTTTTTCGAAACTAGGATCCTATACAACTGATGTGATCATGAGAGTAAATGCTAAGAATAAGAATGAGTCTGTTAACAGAGAACTGGTATGATATAAATACTCAAGTTGTCAAAGGTAAAGGAAAAATAAATAAGGTGTTTTTTAAGGGAAGGAAGAAGAAACTGGCTTTTGGAACCATTTAAGTTGACCAGGTTGCTAACCCCCATTGAATGATGGCGTGGAGATAATCGTTCTGGGCACTAGAGATAAAACTGGGATCACATTGTGATCTGAATTTAAAATAGGAGTGTTTACCTCAGCAGTGTAGTTCATTGTATATGACACTGAACCTGACATGTTTGAGCATTTCGAGGTTTGTCCTTTGAGTAGGATGGTTGGATGAGCGTGTGCTATCATCAGCAAAACTATGGATAGAATTGAGGTTAGTGAAAGGTAATCGTTTATGCACATATATACCAATAATTACCCGAACACTCCTGTTATTTGAAGATATGGAACATTCCAGGTTCCTTAATCAACGGTTCGCGATGTAATGAACAAATAGAGACTTTCTGGATCATTAGTGCAGGAAAACACCCATGCTGCCACTGAAAATGACTGACAGCGATAGGAGGGTATTAAAACAGGTGGCATGCAAAATACGGCTACAATCGGCACAGACCATCCGTCATAACTTCCAAACGCCAGTAGCACTATGTGTAGATACTATACGAAAAGAACTCCATTTACTGATTTTCCACAGAAGAGCAGCGGCACACAAGCCGAACATCACTAAAACGAGTGAGGCGACTCATCTGGCCTAATGCAAAGAGCGTGTGAACTGGAAAATTGACCAGTGGAAAACAGTACTCTGGAGCGATGAATCAAGATTCACCTCTTTCCAATCAAGTGTGGGCAAAGTTTGGGTTTGGAGACAGCCTGGTGAACGCTTGTTACCACACTGTTGTACCCGCAGTAAAGTTGGTGGGGGAAGTAATGGGATGCATTCAGATGGTTTTGAGTTGAACTACTAGTCGTTGTCCGTGGTTCCATGAAGGCTGCAGCTCAGTACCTTGATATTCTGGATAATCAGGTGTTGCCTACGCTGGAGTTTTTATGCAACGGACCCGTGTTACTATAAAGCTGCAGCTGTTGCGGAATGTATGAAGATATTAAGGGTGTTAAACCGCTTCCCTGGGCTACCCAGAGTCCTGTCATCAGCCCCATCGAACATCTGTTGGACGAATTAGAGCGGCGAGTGAGGTCACGAGCAGCACGGCCTCGATCTGTCGCTGAACTTATTGCTGCTTTCATGGAGGAATGTAAACAAATTAAACCTGATGTCTGCAGCACATTGGTCGAAAGCCTCGCTCATTAAAGGATGAAGGAGGTGACCAAACCCAAAGGTGGACATATCCGATATTAGGGTTCGTCTGCTGGTATCAGTTGTAAATTGCTAAAGTGTGGGAACAAGTGTTGGTGGATAGTGTATATGAGAAAAGGTAGGATTGAAATAAGAGTTCCAAGGAGATGCATTAATATGAAAATTGAACATTGCATATAGTGATATATCTGGGAATCAAATTAAAAAAGGAGAAAGAAAGATCATAATATCTCAAAATACCGAGAGGTCCTCAATGGCAAACCCAATTGCATGCCTTGAATTTCATAATGACATTGTTACTATTTCATCCTTGTAAAGGATGAAATATAAGTTTTTATTAGAAAAACCTGTACAGATAAATACAATAAAGAAAGAATAAAGTGGAAGTTACGGGGTGTGAGCCGTTTCGACTAAGTGTCGTCTTCAGAGCTCGTGAGCAAAGTGTCATATCGGTTATTGTTTTTGTCTCAGGTTTTTCCTGAGACGAAAATCTATTAATCTATTAGAGGAAATATTGACCTAATTTTCATTCTATGGAGCTTCCAGCTTTCTCAGTTTATATAGAGGAGGTGGATATTTATGCAGTTTTTTGTCACCTTTAATGGCTGTAGTTTCTGATATCCTTAGCATTCTTTCGTTATTCGGTGTATCTAATATTATAGTTTTTTTCAATTTGCTGGGTATTTCTTTCTATTCAAGGGCCTAGGCTGCGATTGTGGTTTTCTGGGTATCTGTTTTTGGTTTTTGGTATCTGGTTTTTTTGTTCTTATTTTGGTTTTTACATTTCTTATTACTTAGATGTTCTGGAATAGGTATATTGCAATCACGAAAGTGTTCCTCTAGTCTTGCCCAGAATGATCTAATTGTGAAACCTGTACAGGTGAAATCGCAATGTGTGGTGAAATCGCAAGGTAGTGTGCAAAGAAATTTGTACACTACGTTATGGTATTCTAATATATCCGGGCATGAGTGAAATTTTGAAGGTTTTAAGAGTGTTGTCAATTTTTGATATGTAATAACATTAATGTTAAGTCGGTATGCTTAAAGATGTACATATTTATAACATTTGCATATGTTTCGGATATATGGCAGCTAAATTATTTTTTGTTGGGAAGTTTGCTTTGATTATTGGATTAGTTAGACGAGATTTCTTGTTTGCTTGGCGTAATTTATTAGTTGTGTTCGGTAAATTCGGTTTTTAAATATCTGTGCTAATTTCCTAATCTGCATGTTAGGATAATTACAGGGTGTTCGGGATAAATTTGACATATTTATAATTAATTATATTTTTCCGTAAGTTACATGTATTAACACACACTTCTCTTCATTTAAAAGTTTGGACCCTTCTTCATTCATATACAAGATGTCAGAAAGGATGGATAGCTGGAACCCACCTGAATCATGGAAGAGAATAACTTGGATCATGATGATTCGTGCCCGCCATCAAAATAAGGATATTACGACTGCTGCCCAATGCTCCCTGAATACAGTAAAAACAATCAGGCATGAACTAGAGACTTGCAATGGTGACTACGAGGATGTAGCAAGAAGAAAGATCCCTAGCAGACGATCTGATTGCGTTCGTACAGCAGAATTCCTCGCAAATCTGCAGGAACAGGTGTTGAAGAACCCTGGCATTGGAATTCGGGCTTTGTTCGTGGAGTTGCTAACTGTAGTCAAGCCCTGGATAACAAGGGTAGCCAATGGTAGGCCGTATGTATGGCAGCAGGATTCGGCCCCTTGCCACACCTCTGGGAAAAGTCAAAAATGGTTGTCTGAAAATTTCTACGACTTCACCAGTCCAAATGTTTGGCCTCCAAACTCCCCAGACCTTAACCCCATGGATTATTTTGTATGGGGCGCAGTTGAAAAAGACACCAATCGCACTTCCAGTAATACAAAAGCCCAGTTAATGGATAAAATTAAAACAGTTTTTGCGGCCCTTCCTAGGGAGACTGTAGCATCAGCTTGTTCGAGGTTCCGAAGCAGAATTGAAGCTGTGATCGATGCTAATGGTGGTTATTTTGAGTAAATCTTGATAGTATTGTAATTAACTCTGCCTGTAATGTTTTTTTGTCAATTCATTAAATTTAATAGATACAAAGAAGATTTTCTTTTTCCTTACGAAACTGTCAAATTTATCCCGAACACCCTGTATGTGTAGTCGAAAATTTTTGGGAGTTTATAAATTGTGAAAGGATATCCGATTTTATAATAGAATAAGAATGATATGAGTTAAGTGCAGCTAGTTATTACCGATATGTGTAGGTTTGTGTAATATATTTGTAGCTTTTTTGTTGTTGGTTCTAATTAATGTTAAGTTTAAGAAATTTATGGATTTTTCGTGTTCTGTTTCTATAGTGAACTTTATTATTGAAGCCGTTGAGGGGACTTGTAAAGGGGTAATGCATGTTGGTTCTCCAAAGCATAGAACATCGTCGTATATCGGCCGTAAAAAAAAATACAGGTGGGGAGAAGGTTTTAATAAATATGATTGATAGAAACAATCTTCTAATTGTCTACTAATATTTTTACCCATTGGGGGTCCGAAAATTTGGATATAGAGGTCATGGTTAAATTTAAAAAAAATGTTGAAATTATTAGTTTTATCAGGGTTATGATATCATTGGGTGTTAAGTTTATACGTGAATCTAAAGGTGTAGTCTCTTCTAGGAGTAATGTATGAAATATGTCTAATGTTCTGGGATGTCTGTTGGCGTATGGCACCGTTGCGTGCAATGAAGTGAGGGCGTCTTCATGGATTAGATTTCGGTTTGATATTTTTTGAAATAGGTCGTTTGTGTGTCTAAATCTAAATCTAAATTCAAGTATTCATGTTAGTAATGATTTGGAAAATCAATCAATATGGAAATAAATTAATATAAAAAACACAATACACAGCACCGCACGTAATCTATACACGTTTGGACAAATTAAAATCCATAAAGAAGATTACCAATACACCCAAGAATTTTGATGAATATAAAGTGATGTTGTTTTTATATGAGATTATTGGGCGTATTGGTAATCGCTTTATAGATTTTAATTTGTCTAGATATGTATGAAGTACGTGTGGTGCGGTGTATTGTGTTTTCCATATCTTCTTTTGATTTTTTAATTCTTGTAATATATTATCAATCTGTTTTATGAGGTTAGGAGTGAGGTCATATATGATTATTATTTTTTGCTACGTTTTTCGATCATTTAAAATTTCTGTTATTTTATTGTGATAATCCGTTTTGTTTAAATTGACAACTGTATTGCCTTTGTCTGCTTTAGTGATATCGTTTATAGTTATTTCTTTTTTAGTGATTCAAAGGTTTTTGTAGGTTTGGAGTAAGGAATGTTGGACTGTTTTTATTTTGCTATTTATTATGTTATTTATTTTATGAAATATTATTTCTTTGTTGGGGTCTGTTTCTAGTTTATCTTAGATTTAAATAATTCTTAAGGAATTTGATGTGTAGTTTTTGAGCAAGATATTTCCAGATTTTTTATGCATAATTTGTTCTTAAATTCGATGCAATCATTGAATGATTGCATGCGATGAAATTTCATCGGTTGCAATCAACAGTTATAATTTAAATTGCATCGATCCCCACATCTGATGAAATTACTATTCGAAATAAAGGTTTAAATTTTGCAATACCAAACTGTGCCAAAAGAACACATTATTATCGAAATTCAGACTAAACTAGAAACAGATCCCAACAAAGAAATAATATTTCATAAAATAAATAACATCACAAATAGCAAAATAGTCTAATATCACTCCAAACCGAAACTAATAACAGAAAGCTTTGATATCAGCAAAAATGAACTTGGATATAATGATCACTATAGCAGACTAAGGCAACACCGTAGTCATTATAAACAGGACCGATTATCACAATAAAATTAAAGGAATTTCAAATAATTAAAACACGTATCAGAAATTCATAAATGAATCGACCCCAACCTTTCAATCTGTTTTATGATTGAAAGTCATAACAGATTGAAAATATATTACAAGAATTAAAAAATCAAAAGAAAATAGATAAAATAAAAATGAAAAACACAATACCCTACACCACACGTACTCCATATATATTTGGACAAATTAAAATCCATATAGAAGGTTACCCAATACGCGCAATAATATCATGTAAAAACTGCTACATCACATTTATCGAAATTCTTAGTAAATTACTCAAACCATTACTAACCAAGGCTAAATCTATGATTAAAAACCCAGACGACCTATTTCAAAAAATATCAAACCTAACTATCCCATGAAGACTTCCTCAGTTCATTGGACACAACAGCTCTATACACCAACGTAGACGTCGTTCATACATTACTCCTAGAAGACCCACCCCTCAGTTTTATCAAGTTAGTTTTTAACTTCAGGTCAAGATTCCCACCAATAGAAAGCAACATAGAAAAACCTGAGGCGAAAACACTGATCCGACGTGATATTATAGCTTCCACTTTGCCCACAAGCTCCGAAGACGACGTTTAGTCGAAACTGCTCATACACCGTAACTCCCACTTGTAATCTTTATTTATTATATTCATCTTTCCCTTTTTTCTAAAAAAAAAAATGTAGTTCATACTTGAAACAAGACTATTATGAAAATTCTCGTACCAATGTATCTTTCGGCTTTAAATTCGTACCTTTAATTTCCACATTTTAGTTCCCATATATTTTTATCTTTATATTTTTCCGCCGCCATTTTGGTTTCTGAAAAAAAATAAAAACCCTAATGTATTTATCAAAATTACACCCCTATAGTCCATCATTTAGAGTTCATTCTAAAGGTATAACGTTCAGTTATATAATTTTTATCAATATATTTCCGATTCTGCTCATCATAAAAAAAAAATAATCTCGAAGATTCTACAAAGGTATGTCAAAAATTATTCCTTCCATATTTTTGTTTTAATTTATGTCTTTAAAACATCATTAATATTTTAATTTAATTGGAGTAAAAACCAGTGACGTAATACAAGGGATACTCCTTAAGGAAACAGGCAAAGTATCCATAAATATGAATATTACTTTTGCATTGTTCACACGAGATTTGTCATCGGTACATTAACCTATGGTAAGTAAATACAAATGTAAATGAAAAAACTAAAAATCTAACAAAAATAATTTGGAATGGACAAATGTATGGTTCCTATCGCAATGGTATCCCTATCTGTAATGGTATCCCTAATCGTTATCATCAGTCATTATCGACTCTCCTGAATGTGACGCCTTTCCCAGATGAACAAAAACGTTAGCGGCTTCTTTCCAAAAATGTCCAAAAAGTAGTGCTTTAACCTTCCTCGTTTTGATTAGTCAAATTCGAATTTTAGCAATCCACACTGTTCTGATAGGTATCTAATCGAGGTATCTAATAGAGATTAGATACCTCGATTAGATACCTATCAGAACAGTGTGGATTGCTAAAATTCGAATTTGACTAATCAAAATGAGGAAAGTGAAGGTTAAGCAACTACTTTTTGCACATTTTTGGAAAGAAGCCGCTAACGTTTTTGTTCATCTGGGAAAGGCGTCACATTCAGGAGAGTCGATAATGACTGATGATAATTAGGGATACCATTACAGTTTCGCAAACATTGGCTATTAATGCTACAAAAATATACATATCTTACTTAATAAATATTCATTTACACAAAACAGCTTATTTTGTGAGAATAACAAATATATTGTAATACTCACAACTAGGAATACATATACATCAAGCGGCTCAAAAGTACACGCTGGTATTTCATATACAGTTTAAATTACTTTATGTTACTTACTTGTTAAACTCTTAACATAATATTTAAATTGCAAACAAAATAAAACAACCTCAGTTGTTTATGGTTGATTCTCTCCAAAATTTGTTAAATCAACTTTCTCAGGTACATGCAAAAAAACATCTGAAAGAAACCATTCAGTTGCGTCTAAATTTTCTGTAAAGTGAACCCTGGAGTAATTCAAAATTCTAAAACTACCGTCTTCATTCCTCCCTTGAGGAAATCGAGAGACTATAGCAGCAATATTCTTAAACCTGAACTGAAAAATTCGACTTTCTTTAGATCTGACGTGAATGAAATTGCAATAAATAATTTAGCAACTTTAGTTTCTTTCTTTTCCGTTTGTACAGCGCTTTACTTATTAACCAGACCTTAAAATGGTAAAATTCCAGAAGTTTTAATCAGGACCAGGATTTTGTGATTTGGAAATCTTTCTATTTAAGCAATACTGATTTAAAAATGGTTTTTTGCAACCAATGTTTATTAAAGTGAGTGAAGTTTCTTAATGATTTCAGTTAGCGATAGCAAACTATCCTTGATTATTTGCATATTTGGGTATATTGGTTGTATATAACAATTAATCTCAACTCCTTATTTTAATTGAAATTTACTATTCAGTGAAAAATTATGCTATTCTTGTATTATTGCAAACTGAGTGACGGGTCAGGGCGTAGAGGTGTACGGCTTAGCCCTCTAAAACATCCAATGAATGCATGCAATGAAGATCCCCTTAAAGAACTCGTTGACAAAGCTTGCGTACTGAAACTAAACTACGAAGAGAGTTACAAAAAACTACAAGAACAGGATTTACTCATACATTCTGTTGTATGAAATAATAAACTAAACTTTTACATGTTTTGCTGTCTGAATACCTTGGAGAAAACGAACGTACTAGAAAATATGCATAAGAAAAATCTAACCAATTTCCTGGACAAATTCATATACTTATTGATAACAGAGTCGCCGTTTTAGTGTAGAATATAGTACTCATTAGTTGTTTTTATTTTATTCTATCGTTAATCTTTGTATTGTAATGTAGATTCTTCCTGAAATATCGTTTTAAAATGTGCTTATCTGATAAACGGTGAATGGCAATAACTTGTTTTCAGAATGATGTTGTAACCACAGCTCTCATTACGTGTAGTCCATAATAACCTTACTTGAAATGGACGACCTTCCTTAAAAACCATCTGAAAAACGAGAATTTTGACAGTTTTTGTTAAATGTTATCAAATTTCAACTCTTCTCCAAAATCATGGTCCCATTCATAAGAAAAAAAAAAGTTACGTTGATCAGATTATCATGTTTTCTTTCATGTTTCTTTGTCTTTTTTAATATTCGGGAGGCATATTTCTAGTATCAATATTTTTTGTGACTAATCGATTCTTCCAGTTATTACTTATTGATGACTACGATAAAACTGAAATTTAGCAGGTCCGTAACTCCGGACAATTTAAACTTCCTTCGATTGTAAACGGCCTGAGTTTGATTCGTCGTGAAAAAATAAGATTCTTTGTGTACACAGATAGTTAATTAGCCAGATAGTGAATTTCAACAGATAGTGAATTAGCCTATCTCATAGGCTAATTCACTATCTGTTAATAGTGAATTAGTGTGTGAATTCGTGTGAAAAAACCATGCTACCTTACGAAGGTAGCATGGTTTTTTCATCCTTTTTACATGGCTTTTTACATCCCGCATGCAGGCAATTGACCAAGAAAAAGCACGCATTTATAGACAAAAATACTGTTAGTTGCTACTAGATCGTGTAGTATGTAAAGGACGGATAATGCCGTTGTGTGTTGATGGAGAATTAAGTAGTTGAGACGGTGGTTTATAGAATGGAATGTCGCCCACAATGAGTCTTTACACTCCTTGATGGTACAATGCAATATTAATGATAATAAATACAGTTCATTATAATTTTATTTAGGAAAACGAACGTCGGCAGAAATATGCATCATAGCATCGCATCATGTGATCTTAATTCTTTTGAACACTGATTGTATTCGATTAGTTCATTAGGAAAGAGGATACGAAAGACAAAACTGAAATGCAGAAATTGATGATATGAATATATATTATTATGAATGTGAATAAAGTACGAAAATTAAGCGATCTGATTTCGAGCAGGCCATAGAGATTGTTGAATTAAAAAGGCTAGAGGTTGTCCGTAAACAAAACTTTGGGCGTACGAAGTGTTATAATTCTTGTACTTTTATGTTTAAGTACTGCTCAATATCACACGGTTAAGTGAGAGTCTTTTCCCATTTTGTAAAATTTTGAAGATTAGTTAGGAAATGCTAATATTTCTGATATTATTATTATTATTATTAGTTATGAGTTCGTCGAGAAGTTGTACTTTCAAAATTAAAAAAAAAAAAAAAAAAAAACATTACATTTAAAGTTTTGTGAAATGTACGCTACTTGGCTGTGAGGTAAAAATATAATGCAGTTGCAGATTTTTTTTTATTTACTTGGTTACGAATTAAATTAAACTTATCGAGATATTATATTCTTGTTTCTTCTATATTTTTTCATAATGCGTAGCATTATACACATCGAAAATCTTGTGTGTTTTGTAGTATAGGATACTAAGACAATTAATGTGAAATTATTAGCCTCAATATACAAGTATCCTAGTCGAAGATATTTCAGCGAATTTTGTTTGCTCACACTTGGATACAATTTCTTGGCAAGTTTAATTTTATACTATTATTGCATTTTTTTTCAAACAAAGAAACCAAAGATATTGATTCTTTTGTTAATTCAAGTCTAATTCACTGTAACTAAACTGCATTACTTAAATTCCATTAGATGTGATCCCATTTTTAAATTACGTTTCTATTTTTATAATTTGCTTTTGTTAACAAGCAAGCCTTATGAGCTAGAATTTTTATTTGCTTACGCAAATAAACATCTCCTTAATCTGTTATTCTGAACTATTCATTCATGTTACTATTTTAAATAACCATATATCGATTAGCCAAGCACTCTTTTATTATCTCCTGATTATCTGGCTATTTGTGCCATAGTATCTTGTTATTTGGCACAAATTCACTGTGTTTGATAACTGAAATTAAAATTCGAAGTCCTGTACCTACCTAGATTTTGCTGGTTATGCTTGAACCAGTATGTACATATCACATTACATTTAGTACACAGGAAGATTCGTGTTGTTTTGAATTATTGAAAAATAATAATTATATAAAATTATATAAACAAATTCAGAGGATGAAAAATATCCAGGTTATATTAAAATTAAAATTTTAATGTAACCCTCTATATTAAAATTTTTCAATTTACACGAGGAATACTTATTAATTAATTATGCTGTATTGGAAATGCTGACATTAAAAAGTAGTTTTCTACAATCTCGATTCAATATCTATTAATCTAGAGGTTTTAAAAAGAGCATACAATCATAAGAAAATAAATTCATTACTTAAAGAATTTTGTAAACTAGAACATATCTCGTTTTTCTTTCAACAAAAATAATGGCCACTATAGCCGTGATACTTATTTATTCAAAACAATAAAATCCCAGTGTGACTGATCAATTCCCAGCAGCTTTATAATAAATCATAAATAAATAATAATGTTCCCATTGTTCTGATCATTCTGCATTAGAAAACGTGTATGGAAGCTTGAAAAAATTATTTACTTGATATTTGCTTTTGTAATTTGTCAAGATTCATCTCTGTTTTCTCAAAATATTTTCTAACTGCAATCCGCTATTGCAGGATCGAAAACAAGAAGAAATAAATTTGTATAAAATTAATTTCCTTTTTATTTTTTTCAAATATCAAGCTCTTTTTCAGGTGTACATCAGGTTTTTTTATTATATAAAAATCTTAATATGTTGAGTATACAGTATTTTGATTTGATATTCCAGTTGCTATAATCAGGTCCGAAATTAGGCATATGCAGGCATAAGCTTGCTAAATTTCTGATGATCTTCTAGACTTCAGAACGTCATAGTCCCCTGTTCAGGTAATTTCTTATGAACTTGGTTAATTTTCTGGAATTAACAATCGATAATACTTCAGTTCAAGGTATTATTATTGTTTGCATTACTCTTATTACTTTTGCTCCATATAGTTGCATGTGTCTGATGTTTCAGTCAAGCCATATTGAACAATACATATAATGACTTTCCGAGATAAAATTTTGAGCACTAAACATTGTCTCTTCGCTGCTTTTCCCCACTAATTGCTAAAAAAGGGCAATATCAGTGTTTTCTCACGTATTATATCAATTTATCGATTTTTCTATGAGAAGAATTTTCCTCTCTTCATGCCCAGCTACGCTGTTATAGACAATTTTCAAGAATACATTTCTTGTGAGTAAACGCCTTTAGAAGCAGGTGATAATTACAAGGGTCTGTGAGTGCTCCAACAAGGGCCAAATAATAAAGGACAATTGTGTATTAATTAATAAGAGAAAGGAAATTGATCTCCAAAACCGCGCTGTATGAGATTCTGAGCTTTCTTTCGGAAGCCCTGTAGGTACATCCGTAATATGAGTAAAACTGAACACACGGAATATGTACGCAGAGCAATAAAATGTAACCACTTTGGAATGTGCTATGCAACTAAAAGAAGAGAGGAGAGTTAAATGGGCTTGTATAACGAGTGTTTGCAGAACATTTTCCTCCCGAACTCGAATATGCAAACAGGTCAATAGTATCCTGTTGACAGATATAATTGATGTATCAAAGATTAACTGACCTCTCGTAACATAATTAGATTTCCGTCCGGTTTATAGGTCGTTATAGGCAGACCACTGATCAATACGTTTAGGAAAAAAGAAGAAGATAAATAATCGTTAAAAAGAATAATTTGATGATTATAAATACGTTACAGAAAATTCACCGAAAACATTCGTCTAACAACTGTTCATCGTTAATTCATCGAATAACAATTAACCGATAAAGCAGTTCATTCGAATAATGATTAATCAAAAAGGCAATTCATTGAACAGACAGAGCAAATTAGTTGATAAAGGAATTGACAGAAATGTAATTTGTGAAATTTTTCAAAAAAAAAAAAGTTTAATCGAAATAGTGCTTTATTGAAACAGAGACTCTCCCACCCCACGAAAAAGTTGTAAATCTATAAAACGTTGCACTTCTTTCTTCTTTTAGCCTTTTTATAGCCACATCTGGCTACAGCTGTCTCCCAGTTCTCTCCATCTGGTTCGATCCGGAGCTTGTTGATGCCAAAGAGTGTTCCAATTGTTTTTCTTATATCACCTGACCATCTTCTTTCAGTACTTCCACATTATATTTTACTTTTGCAATTTATCCATTTTTGTACAGTCTGGATACTCCACCCTAGTCACCAAACATTGAAGCTCATCAAGTTACCTGAGGTCTCTAATCACTAATGCTGTGGTATCACACCTCGAGATAAAATTCACCTCCCATAAGTTCATTTCTATTGTCTCCTTGAGTCTTGTGATGTGCCCCACCCTTTTCCATTTCTTTCGAAGTATGTTTTCTCCAATATCTGAAAATTTCGTTTTAGCTCTTATTTCTTTATTTTGGAATTTATCGCTGAGTCTTATGTTTAGCAAACATCTTTCCATTCTTCTTTCTGTTTTTTTTTTTTTTTTTGCATTTTATTTATTATTTCCGTTTTGATTGGCCAGGTTTCTGCTCTGTATGTCATAACAGGCAATACACATTGGTTGAACAGTCTTGCTCTGTTCTCAGGTTTTATTTTGCTGTTTAAAAATCTCTTCAATTTTCCAAAAGCTGCTCATCCAATTCCTATTCTACTTTTCACTTCTTCCATGACTCCTTGTTTCTTCATTGTTAACAATTTTCTTAAGTATACATACTCATCTACTATTACAAGTTCTTTATTGCTTCCCTTAATAATGTTGTGTTGTGTCTTTCATCCTGACCTTTTCAGTTTGTTATTATTTGGGATTTCTCAAAATTAATGTCTAATCCAATTTTTAATGTTTTAATTGTTAGATCTTCTATCATTTCTTTTCAACCTTTCATATTGTTTGCAATAATAAGAATATCATAAGCAACTTAGGTTATTTGATTTAATTCCATTAATATTCCAAAACGTTGCACAACGACCGGATAAATATTTTTTTTTCCTTTATAAAACTTATTTTATGCTATATTTTTTATTATTATTTTTATGTTTTGCAATTTATCCATTTTAGCACAGTCTAGATACTCCACCCTAGTCACCAAACATTGAAGCTCATCAAGTTACCTGAGGTCTCTAATCACTAATGCTGTGGTATCACACCTCGAGATAAAATTCACTTCCCATAAAGACTAAGGCAGAAATATCCATTCCCACTCGACTGATTTAAATAAGCACTATTGAAATCACTCAAGAAATTTTCAACTACTTCATCTCGAATTAACTGTAAATTAATTTTTGAAAGTAGTTTTATACTGAAACGTATTTTTACAATAGTTCAAACTAGTTTGATATAGCGGATTGTTGTTCTCTCGTCTCGCGTACTGTGACAAACTGTTTTTATGCTCTGAAGATGCTGGATAGAATACCAGCGAAATATCAGCAATAAGTTAATAAATAGTTATTTTCTTATCAGTTTGTGTTCTCATCTCTATCGTTAAAATTAATCAACATAACTGTATTGTGATTTTCTTGTTGCAGAGATACTTAATTTCTTATAATTCACAATTTACTCTCAATGTGTACAACGATATCAGTTCCAAAGTTTTAGTTTTGCTGATCAACAGAATTCCACACAAGCAAACATTCTTCTGAATCGTTTGCTAATCCTCATATTAGTTGTTGTTTTCTGAATTCATTTCAGTAGTCAAGTGATCTTCAACCGACGGAAGAAGACTATCGATGTGGTACACAAATGTTCTAGAACCGATTTCTTTAAATTTTATTATCAGGTTATTAAATTTACTGACTGTTCTGTACAATTATTAACAGCAGATGAAATGTTTATATATATATATTTTATTTATTTATTCATTTATTTATTTTTATTTTTATTTTTTTTTTCAATCCGCTCGATAAAAACCTTGATACCAGGCAAACTATTCCACACAGGCTTTCGTATTATTTTAGAAAATATTAAAGGTGAAGATTACAAAGATCATTAAAATTATGATACGTTTTCAGTTTATTCTACACAAGCAAATAAATTATAAATTCCCTATACAGTTTAACACTTCACTCAGCAAGATCATTAGTGAAACTGTGAAATTTTTAATTTACATCTTGATACTTGAAACTTCTCTGTATAGAATAATTACATTGTTCTCCTTACTTTTGAAGAATCATTCGCAGAAAAGTATTAACCTGCTGCGAAATCAACAGAAGTTAACTGCGTCTTGTAAGGAAGTCCTAAGAAATTTCACAGTTTCGTTATTTGTTAAATTTTTTTTTCAATTTCAAAAACTCAAATGCAGAAATTTTCTTAGTTTGTCACACTTCACTTTCCCACAGGAATATCAATCAATATTACCTCTTTTCCACAATAGTTGACTCTATGCGCTTCAGGCAGAGTTAACCAAATAAAATGTAATCCTGGACTCTGCAATATAGACTACCGTATCTTTTAATATATGGTAGAGTATAGTACAGTAGGGTACAGAGATTCTCAGATGTGTACGATATTTTCATCCTTATTTAATTGTATTAAGAACAACGTATCAGCAAAAAAAGTTACATCGATCCATAAAAGTTGGAAGACTACGTTTACTGTTTATGTATAATTCAGTGATATGCATTTGCAGTGTTCATGTATAAAAGATATTCATTGTAGTTTTACAATGCATTTTAAATATTGACAAGTTAAGGGTTAATTTTTCCAGCGTATTCATGCCTAAGCAAATGTCCTTTTTTTTCTGCTACCCGACAAACTTAAGATACATACAAAGTATTTGGAATACAGTGTCACTATACTGCGTGTTATAAGAGCAGAATAGAAGAAGCATTTGTGAAGTGGAAAGCAAGTAATTATCTCTTAGCTGTTACACATAAAAAGTAAACAGCAGACTATTTATATATCCTATATCACTGGTTCTTAACCTGAGGTGTGTGCACCCCTGGGGATGCGAGAAAGCATTTCCATGGATACAAGAGAAGTTTCTAAATGTTGACCCAGATTCGATGGACAACAGCTATATAATAAAAGACAATCTTTTGAAATACTAGCAATGCACGTATTCAAATAGAATTTGAAAAATTGGACTAACAATTCTGGTGTACACAGTTAGAATCTTATCCACAGCTGGCAAAAGCAGCATTGCAGACACTTTTACCATTAGCCACCGCCTACCTGTGAGAAATGGGATTTTTCTCAATTTTGCACATAAAAACAAACGCTAGAAATCGCTTAAATGCAAGTGATGACTTACGCGTGGCTCTTTCAAAAAAGGAGCCTCGCTTCAAAAGTATTATTATGAATAAACAACAACAACATAGCCATTAAAAATCGAGATATTAATTTTTATGTACTGTATACGTAAATGTATGTGTTTATTTTTCAATAAATAAATTATCTTGCAATAGATGTAATTTCCTAAATAAAGAAATAGAAACACATTTTCCAAGGGGGTTCGAGAACTTATTTTTAGATACAAGGGGGTACCGATCACTAAAAAGGTTAAGACCCACTGCCTTATATGTTTCTACGAATGAATAAGTAAAGTTGTAATCTGATGTTCGAAATTATTTATAAATTTATTATTATAGAGAAATGTTACTATCTGAAGAGAATACTGAAGAGGTAAAAGAACTATCAAAATTAAAAAATGTTAATCCTACGTGTCACTTTTATAAAAATTATTCGGTAACAGTATGACTGTCGAGAAATAATATGCCTGAGGATAGATGCTTTTTAATACGATTGTGTGCATTTGTCAGTAGTATATGACGTTCTGTGTATAGTAATTGACGTTAATCTTTGTATTGCACCCAAGAAAACATTACAAAGAAAGACTGGAAGTCACGAATAAAATCGGAATATATATATATAGTTTGGAAAGAAGTCTGCGGAAGCCATAGTGTGAGGAACAAACAGCCATGGCGCCCACCTTAATAAGATGTAGAACGTTCTTTCGCTGTGATGATTACAGCATTCCTACGGGACATGCTTTCCAAAAGCGTACGATAGTGATCGTTGAGAATTTTGCACCACTCTTCCTGTAGGCATGTAATAAGGTCCTGGAATGTTGTAGGGTTATCATGTCCGTAGAAACGGTACAAAGTAGGAAGGAATGCGTTGTCCAGAATATTCAGATACCTTTTGGCAATGTTAGTGGCACCACAAACAGAGATCAGGGGCCAAAACAGGAAACATAGGACCATACCATCATACGAATTTCATAGATGGAGTTACGCACTCTGGTAAGAGACGTTCTGGCACACGTCCATCTGATCGATAAAGTTTTAAGTGTGATCTTCACACTGCTGAAAATGATGCACATATTGGTTAGGATAATGTCACGCTTGCGGTCCTACGTATGTTGTGAGCCTGTTTTTGTGCAAACTCGTGTTCCAGTGTATGCATGTGCGGAACTCTTCATTCAACATGTCGGTCGAAGAATAGTGTTTTTAACATATTATCTTTCACGGTCACGTTCGGTGAGTGTCGTGGATCATTCTCTGCGGGTATCACTGATTGTTGACCTGGGACTACCCAATTTTTCAACAATTTGCCGAATAGATATGCCTCCAACATGACATCCTATCACAACACCTCTTTCAAAGTTCCCTTCTTGCAGCCATTTCATCCAGATACAAACACGTGGTTGGT
The DNA here is from genome assembly GCF_054136105.1 of Typopeltis vanoorti. Classification (NCBI taxonomy): domain Eukaryota; kingdom Metazoa; phylum Arthropoda; class Arachnida; order Uropygi; family Thelyphonidae; genus Typopeltis; species Typopeltis vanoorti. The sequence goes on along the minus strand of NC_143557.1, from coordinate 28,085,270 downwards.
TGCACGGCAAGATGGACATTGTCCATGTCTGTTCACTTCTTTCCAAGCATTGTATATATAAAAACTAGAAATCAATATGAGCAGAGCTTAACATCGTCTCCATCAAGATAAAGAAAGAAAGAAACAGAAATAGCAATGGAAAGTAAAGAGACAAAAATGGAAATAGCTAAAGAATTGGATAAGAACTAGGTTGACATAATATGTATTATTGAAACGATTTATACAAAAACGGGTGGGATATTTATGAGAAGTAAATACAAGATATAGTATTCAGACAATAATAATCATGGAAAAGAAATGGTAGCATTTCTCATATAACAATATGAAAATGTGAGAATATCAGAGAATATGACACACACACACACACACACACACACACACACACACACACACACACACACACACACACACACACACACACACACACACACACACACACACACACACACACACACACACACACACACACACACACACACACACACACACACACACACACACACACACACACACACACACACACACACGCGCGCACGCACACACGCACACACACATACACACACACGCACGCACACACACACACAAAGGAAAAGATGGCATTTTTGGAGATAGTAAACAACACAGTAGGATTTCTGTATTGATCACGGACTAATCATTACTAACACTACATCCTAACAGAAAGATTTTCCTTAAAAATATTACTGTTGTCACTGTGGATTATATCTGTACGCTGGTTCGGGACATATGGGTATAGATAGGATTTGAATTCAGATTTTATCTCCTTAAGTTTGGAGCAGAAAAAAATTAAACATCATAATGAGAAGTTTTAAATTGGATCAAAGTTTAACAACTTTCAAAGGTGAAATGTACACTAAAAAATACAAACATCGTTCACGATAAAAATGAATGACTTCGACTTCGAAAACAAGTATCACACCTTGGAGATTAATGGGCAGACCCTGAATAAAATGTTGATTGTTTGTGCCAGAGAGACACATGGTGATGTTTTCTGCTAGGATACAAAAATCAGAACCTGCTGGTGGAATCTGATATGGCAAAGAAGAAAGCATGTACAAAATTACAATTCAAACATCTTGTGCTCTGGGAGTATACAAAGAAAAAATACAAGAGAACTAAGCACAATATAAAGTTTCTTAAGGGAAGGGCATGGTAAGACTTTGGCAACAATACAGAAAATAAATATCAAGAGAGTGGCAAAATATTATGGAGGCTATTGAAAAAGTATTAGAAATGCATAAAATAGTACTGTAAAGAAATCGATGATGATAAAGATTAAATCAAAAGTGAATATTTTCTAAATGACTGCAGTAATTACTTTGAAAGATTGCTAATTAAAACACAGTGATGGAATGCGAGTTGTAAAGAGTCGGTAGGAATGTAAGCAGGTATATGAGGTCGATAAAGCTGCAAAACCTGAAATGTAGAATAGCAGCTGAGCAGATGATATTCGACAAGAAATGAACAAGTTTGGATGCATTAAGGTTTTACAATGCATTGCAAAACTACACTACATAAATCAGAGTTTGGTCACAGAAAAGAATTCCAAATGAGTAGTGCTGTCATAGTACCCATCTTTAAAATCGGCAATATACTTCAATGTAAGAATTACATAGTATTTCCCCTACGGAGTGTTCCTGGCAAGATTTATACAGACATACTTGAGAAAGGACTAAGGAAATTAACAAATAGAACCTTGAAGAAAAATCAATATGGATTTGAATCGCTTCTAGGACGCGGAAAAAAAAAACTTTTTTCAAGTTTCGTACGAAGATGGAGTATTGTTTTATTTATTTATACAAATTAGGTACAAGAATTAATCTCACGAAGAGAATTTAATAATGTTATGTACCTTCCAAGTATGAGATGTGATAAACGTGTACTACACTGGTGTCCAAAACCTAAGGAGGAACTCTACTTCTAAAGATTATTACAACCATAAATTCAGACACGCCTGCTTGTGGAAATTTGTGTAATTGTCAATTTCCAGTAGAAAGCGAATACACATTCAAATTTTCGAATCACGCGCATAGAGGTCACATGGTAACACTCAACAGGATAGAAGGCAAAAGGCTGCACTAAGCGAAGGCCTTCCATATGCTTGAAGGAAACGCTATTCATGAATGAATAAAGTTGCAAACTTCGATGTCTTATAATGTCTCGAAGACATCATCTATATTAGGGATTCTCAACCTATGGTATGCGTACCACTGGTGTTGTACATCTAATATCTTGAATTAAATATAGTGGTATGCCACTGGAAAAGGTTGAGAACCCCTGATCTAGATGATTTCACGCGAGGGGAAGAATTAACTTAAGACATATAGAGGGCCGCAGAATTAGTGATATTGCCATAGACTAGAGACTTTGCAATTTCACATAGCATTGTATCTAGGCTCTGAGCAGCGTTTCAGTCCATTACAATTTGTTCCAGACGTTTGCTAAGAGGTCATTCTCACTCTACACAAAGCACGAAGACAGGTTTTGGCTTTTTAGCCAAAATCTGTCTTTGTGCAGATTTTGCAAACCGTAAAATGTAATCGACTCACCACCGTGGCAAGACGTCTGGGACAAGTTGGCCGATATGCTCAAAGGCCTCTACTCTGCGTCCCTTTATCCACAGCTCATCGTACAGCACATTTTCAGTGATGTAGTATCCATAAAATGTGGACAAGATACCAAAGGACTAATGCACTTTACAGATGAGAGTTCCTTTAGTCTTTCCTCCGATTCTAGACAACACCTGATCTGGCGTGAAAGCAATACTTCTTACAATCGTGAGAATTTTGCGATGCTGGATGCATTTTAGCAACTAGCAGTTCTGGGTGATGCAGTACATCACCCAGCACTGCTTCATACATTAGTGCTGGGTGATGTGGTGGGGAATCATTATTCTTAATGGACGCGCCAAGCACAAGTGCTGGAAAAAGGGACTATGACTGGTGGATGATATTGCACCGAAGTTCTTCAAATTATGTTTGATTGTTTCGTGGTGGCGTAGGCGAAGAGTTCATTTTTATGGATGGCAAAGCCACACCATATCGTACACGAAGACTGGAGATACTTCTGGAGACCGAGGATATTAATAGAATAGAGTGGCCAGCACGTTCCCCCGATCTGTCCCATAGTACACATCTGGAACTCAATGGGGACCCGCATTGCTGCTTGAAATTCCCCTCCAGAAAAGAAACAAGGCTTTAATCTTGCTGTGTAGGAGGGTGGGCGAGTTTGCCTCAAGAGCTCATGAATCGCTTGGTGCGAAACATGGTACGACTTTGTGACAGCTGCATCGCAGTTCGGGGTGGACATATTCCATAGTGAAATGTCTCTCCGCATAGTTTCATATAAGCACTGTGCATTCATTTCTTAACTATGTCCTCAGGAAATTTGCAACCTTTGTCAAAGACGTATTTGGGTTTAATTTGTACAAAGTTTATAACACATATGTTGGGTAATATAATTTATCAGTATGCTGGCAATAATTTTTATGTCGACATTTGTCTGAAGTCATGAATTTTTTTTTTTTTCATAAAGATAAAAAGGTAGTTCGTCCATAGGTTTTGGACACTAGTGTATTTTATGTGTATAATGTTTTTAATTAATTAATATATATATATATTTACCTTATCCGAGCACAGTACTCTATAAACCAAATATGAAACTTTTTCAGTCCACTTCAGGATCTCACTAAGCAGGCTAGTGGTCTTGCACTGTGCAATGAAACTCATTTCCCGCCTAGAGACATCCAACAGCATCCATGCACATTGCGGGATTCAGACCAGCAGTCTGTTGATCAGAGAGGAGGCGTGAGTAATTCGGTTGGACAGGTAGGCAGGATGATTTCGAAATGTGAGTGTAATTATATAAGTATAATTAGAGATATTATAAATTATAATATCTATAAGTATTCAAATAGCAAATACAGCAATCCCTCGATTCCTGCGCCTAATGCGTTCTTTAAAACAGGCGCATTAATCGAAAACCCACAAATCGAATATAATAATCTATGGGAAAATGCATAATTCGTTCCTCAGATTTATTTTATGACCCTTAATTTTTTTTTAAAGAAGTAGGTTATGTCTCAGACCCTAGTTAAAGGAAAACCATGAAGCCGAAAGATATTAAAACATATTCAGAATGTAAATGTATTATTCAGCTTCTTAAGAAAGAATTCAGCTAACGTAGTTTGGTGGTCATTCTGTTTATTTTTTTAATGCAACTGACGGTATGGCCCTATTGCCTCTTCTGCAAATTTTACTGGTTCTCTCTTCACCAGGGCCAGTCTCTAAGCTTTGTTGCTTAAAAACTTCGATTATACAAGAACTATTTTCAAATTGTTTCTGTGAAACCTCTTTGGACTTGTCAGTGATTATATGTTCTTCATATTCTTCAGGATATTCCCGCTGTGCATCTATATTTAGCAGGTCGGAATTACTGAACTTCTCAGAATGAGATTTAATTAACTTAGATTCATTTGAAAAGCCTCTAAAATCATTTGCACAATGTGGAAGAATGTGATTCAAACGGCTCGCAGATTGCTAGCAGTAATTTCGTTCGACTTTGCACTTTATAACCAAGCTGAGTTTTCTCTGATTTGGCTACAAAAGTCTCGGAAGACATTCGCTTCAAAAAAAGGCCAGTTTTATCGACATTAAATATTTGTTGATAACAATAGTTCTCTTCTTACCCAATTCTCTTCAAAACCTCTGGATATCTCCTTATCTGCACTTGCAGCTTCGCCTGTGATTAGAACATTATGCAGGCTATTTCTCTTTTTGAAACGCTCAAATCACCCAGCACTGACACGGAATTCTTCTTTTCCATCATTCCATCATTGATAGCCCTTTCTTTCCAGGTTATAAAGAGACAATGCTTTTAATTTAATAAGGCCAGTGTTTAGCAGGATCCGGTTTTGGTTACAATCTTCGATCCATGTAAAAAGAAGTCTCTCTAATTCAAGCATTATAATACTTTGATTTCGAGTGCATGCACGATGAACTTGAAGCAGCCTTACCTTTACCTTTGTATTCAGCAGTTGATTCACCCATTTTTGTGTTCTTGTCCTATCTTTGCTCGGGACTCACCTTGTTCATTTTTCTTTATTATTTCAAGTCTTTCTTCCAATCAGATTACATTTCGAATCATTTTTAGACTTCTGTTTTTTGCTCACTAATTCTTTTACTCATGATTAAAGGTTAGGAAAAGAATTTAAAATAAAAAAGTAAGGAAAACAATTGCACGAGATATGATCTGCAAAATGCTATGTAAAGCAGATGACATAAATTTCGGCGGTAAATTTGGAACATAGTGTACATGGAAATAATGCAGTATGCCATTAAAAATAACTCTGTAAAATGTTTCAAATCGGTAACTAAATTATTCCATCCTGGTGAGTGATTTTTTAAAATAGTTAGCCATGCAAATGTATAGATCGAAAATTGTTAAAATCTGTAACATTTATTTTTTAGATGTATATAGGCGCACTAATCGAATTTGGGTATCCAAAAAATGACGCACTAATCGAAAACGCATTAATCGAGGAATTGCTGTTTGTAATCAGTTAATCTGATTTTTTTCCCTTTCTTTACTTGCGACACGCAATATGAAGGGATCGCCGTTATCGTTATAACAGAGATGGAAACATTCTTGAAAAACGTATGCGATAATTTAGGAATGATCATTCTCCATTATATAGGTACTAAAATCATGATTAAAGAGTTCTTTAGTGAGGACATATTTACATCTCGGAATGCCACTGAATTATTTGTAACAAATCCTTACATGAAGAAAAACCACAAATACAGATTCGCTAATATATAATGCACCAGCAAGTAGTTTTAAGTATTAAGAATTACTATTACGAGCTCTATTATATTAGTGATATTATATTATATTCAAGGTATCCTTGGAGAGAGTTAGTGACAAAAAATCAGTCAGCGATCAACCGCTATAGAATTTTTGATGTATTTAATATATGACTTAAGCGTTTCTCTTTTTGAATGTTATTTAAAATATTTTCGTTGCAAAAATAAAATTTTATCGGACCTGCTTGCGTCTCGTCATGAATCTCTATCATTTACTTATCCTATAATGTACATTAATTTTTATTTTTCTTCTTATCTTCTGTAAACTTTAAAATTATTAATATATCTAATATCAACAGTCTTAAATTTTAATATCGTTTGGCCTTCCAAAGAATATTACATTTAAGTATGTACTTTCGTTTAATCATTTTTCGATGAATTTTTTAGATGTAACTTGAAATGTACACACATTTTTTTAATTCATTGCAATAATCCACATTGTTTTCAAATTCCTTGATCGGGATACTTAGTACGATTTCTTTTCTCATCATTTTTAAAACATTTAACAGAAGAACACATGTCAGAAACATTCAAACGCATTAGCAAGAATCCCAGGTATGTGTTTTCTAGTCGATTAATTCTCCATTAAAGAATTAATGTTTAACTAGTCATTTGACTTGAGAATAGTTTATACTGAGTTTCCTTGTCCATATTTCTAAAAATAGTTTTTTAGAAATATGGACAAGGAAATGTTTTTAGGTCGTCTCAAAATAAAACTTTGAGAAGATCTAAAAATAAATTGCATCGAAGAGAATAAAAAAATATTGATCAAAATGCATCAAAACATAAAATCAAGTACAAATCGAATATCAAAGTAACTTCGGTTAAATTTGGTGAACAGCATTTAAAAAAAATACTTAAACATATGTTCGTAGAAAGTTTTCATCAACTGAATATCACTGTATATTAAACTGGAATCCTGTGCTGATGCATGACTAAGAAAAGGGATGGTGAGCATTCACCTAACTTTAATCTTGTCACTTGATGAGAGCACTGTTGCTCAATTAATATCAAAGGCAAATGAAGGTATAACATTATTTGACAAATCGCTTGTGTTTTAATTAGCACACTTAATTGTCCTCAGGCACTCACAAGGTGTTGTCATGTTCTCCTCTCCAACATAAATGGAAGTGAGCGTTTGGCTTTAAAGAGATAACTTAATAATATGAGCTTCGTTCTTAATTAAATGGAATTACTAAGAGTTCGCGTGTAATATCTTGTGACAAGAGCATATGCCATTATAAGAACAGAAAGCTCGGTTACATGGATACACAGATTATACAGACTTTGGAGACGCTGTAGCGTGCAGCAGCAAGCATCGCCATAAATGCTCATTTCATCAGTAACCGCACTGATAAAGTTATGAGAGTGTCTGTCGAAATTAAATGAAGTGTATCTCGATTGCAGAGGGACCGAACATGCATTTGTGAAGTCATCATTAATAAGTAGCGAGATCCGCGCTTTGATCAAACACAGGTGATTTTCCTGATGAGAAAAATAGTTTTGTTTCATTTAAAGCTGAGGACATGTATTAGACTACAGTGGAGAAACTTAAGCAAATAACAAACGCACACAGATATTATAAATAAACCGTTGAGATCATGATTTCTAGAAGTAAAACCACGTGTCAATGAAATTCTTTCAAAGTAATCCCATAATCAACGAGTAAGTTAATTAGTTGCATATTTTGAAATTGCGAATGTGTTTTGCATTTATGAACACTATAAAAACAAAATACCCGAGTTCTGCACACGAAACACTTTTGCTTTCAACGCTTATTGAAAGCAACCCGGTTTACTTCAATAAATCATTTCCTTTTCGTATTTATCGTACTTTTCAAGGATATAAAATTATTTTGATCTTATTTAGTTTCATTTAATTTGAGGTCAAACTGGTTTTTTCTTTCCTTTTTTGCTTTTTTTAGGATTTAATATTTGCCATTCCATTTGGGTGTTCTCTCCGGTTCTGTTTCAGTTATTTTTTGGTCTATTAGTTTCATTGTTTGAATTTGCAATTTCTAAAAAGAGTGTTTTCGGTATAGGAATGCAAGTTCCAATACCAATCCTTTTAAATTCTTTATGCTTAGTTTGGTGAGATGTGGGCAAGGAACAGCCCACATTAAATGCTTCGATCAATTGTTACACACAGGAAGTTATTTGTCCGTATGTGCCTTCTTAGACGTCTGCGGTATCGTTCCTACTGGCTGTATTATGACCAGAGTTACTCCTCTTACGCAAGAAATGTGGGTTATTTTTCCACCGATTAAACAGCCGGGATGACTCACCTTTTGAGAAATCAGATCTGCTACTTTCCAAATCGTGGCTCCAGACTGATGGACACACAAAATAAATCCTTTATCGAACTGCGAAAGATCAACGTCTGAGAAGTCTTATACAGACACACAACTTCCTGTGTGTAACAATCATCAGTAATAACAGAGGACTTCAATTTCAACGTTCTCAAAGGAAATACAATCAGGGAACTCTTGATAAACTCTTGATGAACTCTTGTACCTTAATGGAGAAAGAATTGAGGAAGTCAGCAAATTTGAGTACCTGGGATCAATTATTATTGTGAAGAATTGCTGTTCAGAAGAAGATTAGGAATGGCTAAAACAACAGCCAGAGACTTGCCTAAAATCTGAAAAGATGGATCTATCTCCATTGGAACAAAGTTGAGGTTTTTGGATGCAGTTGTTTTTGCAACAGCGACTCATGGATGTGAGACTTGGAACCTAAAGAAGTTAGATAAGAAATGGATTTCTGCTTTTGAGATGTGGTGTTACAGAAGGCTATTGAGGATATCATATACTGAAAGGCGTACAAATGAATGGGTGTTATAAAAGATCAGTAGAACATTAAGACTACTTAAGGATATTGACAGAAGAAAGTTACAGTATTTTGGACACATTGAAAGGATGGAAGGAGAATTTCTCAGAACAGCAATAGAAGGTAAAGGTCCTGGAAAAAGAGGAAGGGGTTGGCTGTCAATGAGAGATGGATGGATGGTGCGTCTGGAGTAAGTGATCTTCAGAGAGTTGAAGTCTCCAGAAAAGCATACAACATGACTATTTGACGATCGAGGACTAGTGTTGCACATCACTGAGTTTCGGAGTGACCATACGGTATCCGTGGATACCCGGTGAACATATTATTGATCTAACTGCGAAAAATCCTTTGTTTTCCTCATTGCGATCAACATTATTGACGATTACTGCCTGCAGTATTCTTAAATAGTTGCTTGTAACATGTGGTGACCAAGTTTTTTTCAAATACGCCGTAAGTGACGTTGACGTACATCATCTGCATAAAGATTACTAATTTAGTGGCCGTTATGTGTATATTGTCTTTTTTTAGAGCTGAACAGAGGCCATTCTCTCTCAACAGTATTCACCGAATGTATTCTTCTGGTCAATTTGCCTTCTATGAGGAAGAAAGCCCGAGTTTCCGGACGTAAAATCTTTAAAACTTCCGTATGAGGTGCGCTAACAAATCTTCAGTTGAAAAACATAAGTTCTTCGCATTCCCGACGAGATTTGAATTCAATTTTTTTCATCTATAGAGACTCTGTAGGGAATAATTTTTATCTTGTTGTACTAACGTCCATATTACATGTCCATATACTGATTGGGAGATTCTATAATTCTGTCTAGTTTAAACATGTTCGCTTTTACTAAATAATTATTAATAGTTAGTTATAAGCTATTAAAGCTTGTAAAAATTTGAAAATTTTCATTGAATCTCTTTCTGACTTTCGCAAATTGCTTTTCATATAAGGTTTCTCAGTAAAATGCACCGTACAGTAGAAAAGCAAGAAATAAATACTATTTAGGAATAAAAACAAGCCTTTGTTAAGAGCATGCCATGAACTAAACTAATCAAGATTAGTTTTCATTAGAAAACCTTTTAAGAATTACCTACATAGGTCTCCAGTGCGTCATATGCATATGCTAAATATTTGTATTACCATAAATTCGTAATCGAAAAGTAAAATTCTTATTGAACAAAAATATTGCATTTAATTATATTGGCAACACACTCAAAGAGACGTTCAACGATATTAACCATCAGAGAGACATTTCCAGTGCGGTGTCAGTTTTGAAAACGTCTCTAATCCAACTTGAAACCTTTCAGACGGACACGTTTATGCGCCACGACATTGATATATTGCTTTACTTAATTGCAATGCATAAGAAGAATAACTTTGACACTATAAATGTCACGTCGTCTCGGCGACGTAGTTGTATATCACCCTAAGTGTCACCTAAGACTTGCTACTTTAAAGTTGAATACCGGCTAAATTATTTCTTTAATGGATTACTCTGAATGTTGTAGAAAGGCAATTTTATAGTCTGAGAATAAAACACCATCGTTTTCATTTTTAATTATGTGAAATGCATGTCCAGAGAATAATATTTAAAGGATATTCTTAAATATGTGAACTTCTCTTTATATGTCAATAAAATCATGGATACGAAGTGTGCATCGATTCTGATAGCATTGATAAAGGATGCATAGTACAAATTATTTGATATATTTCATTCGCTAGCCTTTGAATAGTTCAACTCCCTACTTTTATATAATAATATAACATAAATTTCGCATTTTGAGGATATTTTGTCTCTATTACCTGCTAGTATAAAAATAGTTGACAACAACGGCCTTTTTTTTCAACAGCCAATAGAAGACTTTACGCATCTGAAACCAGATCTATTATATAAAGATTGCAGAAAAGTTACAAAAATAACACTGTGCCAACGAAAAGTACACCCAAGAACAGCTGTGTGAAAATTAAAGTACTGCTAAAAAAACCCACTAAGAAAAATTGGAGAACGTTATTTGGATTTCAGTTACTAAAGAATGCCTAAATACTAATAAGCATGCAACAATCATACAAATTCTCTTGAAATTAGAAAGTTTCATTTAGAATATGAAATGCAAACCAACAGCAATTTAGATATAGAAAAGGAAGAGAAAGAAAAAAAAACACAGAAAATTAACGAAGGGTGAGAGAAAACGAACAGAAAAAATTCAAAAGGATAATTTCCTCTGATTGCGTCTCTAAAAGTAGGACAAAATTAAAATACATTTTCATTTTGTTATTCAACATTAAATAAAACAACAACAAAAAAAAAGAATAAGCAAAAAGATGCCAATGAAACCTTACGTAATCATTAGTGCATGGAAATAGAAGATCTAGATATAAAATAGCAAACGCGAAAGGTTTAGCAAAAGAAATTATTTACGATAAAATTAATAAACCACCAAACTTTTCAATCAAGATAGCCAAAAGTAAAATATTATTTGGAAAAATGCAGTTTAGAAAGTTGGGTCAAATATATTTCGGACATTTCCAGAGATGAGGAGAGAAAATTAATACGCTAGCATTTAAAAATCTCGGGAAAGAAAAGTTGTACAAAAACTGAAATAGAACTCAGAAAATATCTCAGCGTGTATATATATATATATATATATATATATATACCACGACTTGCCCCAGTTCTGAAGATGCTTCAGGCACAAACTTTGTTTGCTTACACTTGGATAAAGGATTAAACCAAGTATATAATTTCTTGATATCTTTAATTTATAGTAAATTTCTGTATTGAACTGAGAATATTGATCAATAAAACACAAAAGCACGACTGAGATCTGGAGCATCAAATTATGGAAAACAGAAGAACAATTTGGGTTGTTCCTTCATTTTTAAGTCAGATGTTATTTATCTCTGTTTTATTGATTAAAATGAAGCATTTATATTGTTCCTCACAATAAGCTAAGAAATATTAGTAAACAAGATCATACAATACTAACATAAAGATGTTAAACTATAGATACTGAAACAAAGTTCAAACATAAAAAGAAATAAAAAAAAAGGACTCCCAGAAATTTGTCGGATACAAAAATATATTTAGAATAAATTGCGTGCTTCCTTCTCTTATATTCAAACTGTACAGTAAAAGTGAGAAAGTATTGAAGAAATGTAAAGAAATGTAAATTGAGGTAAACAAATGAAAAAGAAATATGAATAATCTTCATTATGCAGACGATACGTTATTGATTGCTGAGAGGGACAGAGGGAAAAGAAGACTCACATAATTTAATATGCCAAGTAAATATCCATAATAAGAAAGATGTTTAACGTTCATTTTCCTAAAAGCGTTATGATAATAAGCAGGGAAATACACTCCCAAATTTATAAATTAAAACGGAAAAACAAAAGATAAAAGAAATAAAATAAATAAAACAAGAAAATATTTCAAAATGCAGTGGAAAGACAATACGTTTCTGGAATTCGCTTTCCCCCTTTAGTAGCAGCATACTTACTTATGCTGCTACTAAAGGGCTGCTACTTAATATGAAGTTACTGCGTAGCTGTATTGGTATCGCTTTATTCTCCTACTGCGTTCTTGATTGGTGAATGTTGATTAAATTTGCCACATGGAATTTTCACTACAATTTGTCAAATCATCTTCGTCTTAAATAGCTAATACATGTAATGATAGAAAATATTATCCAATGGTGAATTTGATGTCTTCATGATTGTCGTCATTTCTTCTACGTATATTTTCTAAGTAAATTCATTTGCAGGTGTGGCTAATGAAGCTCTGATATGCATGACATTGTTTGGGTACTGAAGATCTTGGTACTGACTTACCCATCCGTTATGAATGGTCTCTACACCTGTGGTTTCTCTTCGTCAAGGGACAGTAGATTTGAAATAACTGAAAAAAAAAAAAAAAGCGGTTCTCAACATATAAAATTCATATTTTAATGTTCATATATAAAATGAATAAAATATAAATATAAATAAATAAAATATAAAATAAAATTCATATGTAAATATGGCGAAATTCAAATATGAATTATTTAATTATTATAAATATTATAACTTAATTGAATTAATTATTCTGGAGATAGTTTTCGGTATTAAGACTCCATGTTTATTAAACAATAAAAATATTTATTAATTAATGAATTAATTATTAATTACATTGTTCGAATATAAAATAAATATTTAATTATTTATTGCCTGATTATTATTTTATACGATATAATGACTATTTTAACAAAACGTATTAAGACAGGGATGTTTTGCTGGGTAACTCCCTCCTTTAGGCTGTTTCCTGAAACTCGCTCCTCTGGATATGGCACATTAGTGACAATTAATTGATTGATTATCTTATTTAACAATATATTTGGAGGCTTTTTATGTTAAGAAAAAGCAGACAAAATTAAGCGCGAAACAAATTTTTCTGGAAAATTTCTATATCTGTATTAACTTGCAAAATCAGTATTATTTCTTAAGGTAAAAATCCATTAACTGACTGTTCATGGGGCATGATCACATGAACAGTCGCTTCCAATCGCTCTTCATTCAACCAAGAAATCTGCTGTCACTAGGTGAATAGGAATCACAGGTATAGAGACCTGAGTGTCCTCTCTTAGTTATCAGATTTACTAATGCAAACCAGTGGTCATCAGTTCACTGACTTGTCTGACTACGTTTATAATCTCGATGCTTATAGAAATCTGTTTCTCAGTGAGGGGATCAACAGATATTGACAGATCAAAAAGCGAAATCATTAGGAATGGCATTGATATACTAAATTTCGAATATCGATGTATTGCAAGTGCCGTAGCGTGTTCCATATCAATCTATGTTTGAATATTATTCACTTTTTAACCAACGGGCTGTTTAAATTGTACATATTTGGTCTAATGTATTAAAATTAAGAACTTTTATTGCTAAAAGACCATAAGATATAATGATAAAATATACAAAGAGTCAACAAGTTTCACTAGCCAATGAATTAATGGCTAGTGAAACTTGTTGTCTCTTTGTATATTTTATCATTATATCTTATGGTCTTTTAGCAATAAAAGTTCTTAATTTCAACAGACTGTTTGTTTAAATCCTACTGTGCATTGTATCTTTGTGGACATCACAAGTGGTAGATTACTTTCATCGCCTGGCGAACCTCACCTTGCTTATTCGAGGCATGAGATAGAAGGTAAACGATTTTGTTTAGTCTTTAGAGTAAGGTTCCTAATTTAGAGCCTTGCGCTGTGATGAGGTACTATAAACCACAAGTTTAATTTTCGTGTGAAGAACTGTCATAGATGGAGTAATATAAAGAGTGCCACTCATCGTCCTGATATATACACACTTAAACCTATAATTCTTATGTGAAAAACTGGAAACAGCAAAATATAATCAATATGAATTCACGAGTTCGGACTTTCAAATTTTAGTTCTGTACACAATTTTTTGTCTTGCACATTTCATTGCCAACGAATAGTATCTTATAAAATACACATGCTACTCATCGGTGAATAGTTTTTCAGAAATGTAGATGTAATATTATATTCCCTTTAGCAACATTCTTCTGTGTTTTTGGTGATTTAAGGCGCTTTACTTAAACAGAATGTTATCAAAATTATATAATAAACATTTTACTATGCATTATTAAGCATTGTCTCAAATGAGATTAATTACAGATCCTAAAATGGAAAGACCTACAGAAATATCAGTAGACCGGTAATCGGCTATATTGAGGTAAATCTTAATTTAGATACAAGCTGAGCTCAGATTAGGTTGTAGATATCGTTTCGTAATGACTGCTTATTAATATGCATTAGGAGAATTCGACTGCTTTCACTTCACAACGAATGCATTGAGAAAGAACAACGCTCCCGTATTAGATTAATTGCTTTTCCTAATAAACATTCTAGAAGGCAGTTAATTTCCTAACTGAAGGACTAATTTAAACATCATCCGTTTATGTAAGCATCTATTGGTAGAACTCATTCTTCGTTTGCTATTCAGTGATTTCGAGTAAGATAACAGCGCGTAGAAACAGCAATGCTTGAATAAAGCCTTCATTGTAACCTCTTTGTGGATTGCATAACTAAAGCGTGAAGTGCTTTTAAGCATAAGCATAATCATTGCATTTCCCCATCTTCTTCCTATAAATATTAGGACAAATATGTTGGCTTACAAACTAAATTTTTGGCAATTGTGTTGCAGTTAATTGTATTTCCGAATGAACACAATGCATGCGTTTCAAACGCAGCAAACAGGAGTTTCAGGAAGGAAATTAATACAAATGTTATATGAGACAGACAACGGATCATCAGTTGAAGCGCTTAAATATACCTCGCTTCCAAAAGGAAGGAAGGATCGTTTATAATAAAAGGCATTATTGCTACAAACTGTCATGAATAAGATGGGATTTTATTACTGGGAATTCTAACTTTGAATAAAAACACTCCATTTCTATTAGCTATTATTATTATTTTTTTTTTCATGTCTCAGTATAAGTTACATACAATATTTACAGTATTTACAATAAGGATTATACAGAATTTTTTTTTTTTATGTCTCAGAAGAATTGCATACATAGTTGCTGTAGTAATTATATGTATATGATATTTATAACGCATTACAAGTGTGTATAACAGATACTTGCAAGTTAGTAATTTTCTTCCTCGAAGCTTAGCAGAGCTTATCTGAGGAAGATAATAGATGACAGAGGGTGGTGGTTTCATGGTTGTGTTCCTATAGTGGTCACAAGCCAGGTGTTGATTTTACTGTTTGTTGGTACGTGCTTGAAAGACTTCGACTGCTATTACAGTTTAACTTTTTTTTGTGTGTGCAAATAGGGTTGGATTTAGACATGGTGTGTTTGTTTCTTTGTGTTCTTGTAGTGGTAGTTTTTTGAGAGGAGGGGTTGTCGTAGGTGTGTGTGTGTGTGTGTGGTGGGGGAGAGAGAAACAGGAATTGCTCTAATTTTCATTCTCGCTATAATATTTATATAGTGCCTGTTTCAGCTCTCCGTATGTTCCTAGGTTTCTGTTGTCGAACGGCAATTTGTTTATCATGTCAGGTACATAGAAGTTTCGGGTGGCTTTGCGGTATGGATTGTTGTACTTATATGTTATGTAGTTTGTTGACTGTGGTCTTGTTATTTGATATGTTGTTCTGGTTACTCTATATGTTGGGCTGTAGTAGTGTTTTAACATGACTGTGTTAAAAAAAAAAAAAATTATTATTATTATTATTATTATTATTATTATTATTCTGTCCTCCTCCCGTCGTTGTGCGCCTCACCAAACAGCCCAATAAAAATGACACATAAAAGCTAGCAGGATTAAAAAACCAGTAGTCAAGGATCTGAAAGAAGCCCACGACAATACCCCAATATACTCGTAAGAATACTTAATGTCTTATTACCAGACACTATTCTTCCAAAAAAGGAAAATAAAAACAGAAACGAATTATCAGTTTATATGGATAAGAGACAGCAAAATATTCCTTAAAAAGACGCAGGATGCAAAACCAATCCAAATAAACTCCATAGAAAACTCAACAGGCTGCCACATTAAAAGATATTGACGACTCGTAAAGAAGGGAACAGCACATCAACCTACATGAATGAAGACCATCAAGCAGATGTAATCATTCCGAAACATGATAATTGCCACATTCTGAAATCAATAACAGAATGGAAACAAGGTGACTATCCCCAAAAAAGTATATCGATTTTCTACATCAACATAAGAAGCATTCAAAAATACTGGCTGACCCTGCAAGCTTATCTGAAGGAAGATACAGACAATATAGATATTTTAATACTGACCGAAGTATCTACGACAAACGAAGAGGCAATCATCTACTAAATGCCACACTTCCAACAACACAAATACTGCAGACAAACTGCAGTGTTCATGTAAACGAGGAGGTGGTATAATAATATTTACCAAACATAGACTAGAAGTAACAGAAATAAACTATAAATTATAATACGCAGAAAACATTTGCATCGAAATTAAAAACATCAAACAAG
This sequence comes from Typopeltis vanoorti, assembly GCF_054136105.1. NCBI lineage: Eukaryota > Metazoa > Arthropoda > Arachnida > Uropygi > Thelyphonidae > Typopeltis > Typopeltis vanoorti. The sequence continues at coordinate 28,068,539 of NC_143557.1, read as the reverse complement.
AAAACCCCCTGATATTAAACGCAGTATACAGACTAACCAACTTAAGCACCACAAAATTTCTAGCTGAAGTAAACAGATGGCTTTCAGCTACGGAACAAGGCACCTCAGAATACTTGATAATAATAGGAGACATCAATATAAACATTAGGAATATAAATAACAACACAGAACAATACCTAGACCACTTATCAGCATATAAGATAACCCCATCCATACAACAGTACACACGAGAAGAGACTGTCGGAAATACAACAATCTCATCCTTATCGACCGCATAAATATACGGACCTTCCAAACAGCCACACAGCAGCCATCATAACATGCAAACTGGCAGACCACTACTTCACAGTATTACAGTTAAATACTGAACCAGAACCCATAAAATTCACTGAGACTTCAAAATAGTATTATAGCATTCTAAACGAAACAATAGTAAACGACGAAATCAGAAAAACAGACTGGATGCAGATAACATCTTCAGACTCTGCTGAAGACGTATATAATAATCTTAAACTTGCATTTAAAAAAATATATAACAAAGCACTAGTGCTGATTAAAGTCGTTTGCCAACTGCTTGAGGGACTTGTGGTCGCAAGCAAAGCTGTGTTTTATTGTTTCTGAGGCAGCGGTTCTGTGTATATTGTCCAGCATTTCATTACTCAGGTGCTAGGTTTCATTTATGTCATTCTGAGCTAGACAGCATATTAACAGATATACAAAGAAAAGATGGCCTATGGGAACAACTTAAGAAATCTCCAAACAATATCGCTTTACAAGTTGAATCCAAAAGAAAACGGAATTTCCAAACAACACAGATTAGAACGGCAAAAAGGAACTATTACATCAACAAATTAACAACAGCTCAGAATGACATAAATGAAACCTCGCACCTGAGTAATGGGACAATATACACAGAACGACTGCCTCAGAAACAATAAAACACAGCTTTGCTTGCGACCACAAGTCCCTCAAGCAGTTGGCAAACAACTTTAATCAGCACTTCGTGAACTCTGTCCAAAAATTACCTTTCCTCACACAAAAGAATATTATCCACTAGGTCCAAAAGCAACCCAGTCGATGTGGTTCCCCACATTAACAAAAGAATAGCTATCACTGACAATTCAACAAATTAATATTAACAAAGGACCGGGGATAGAGGGAATCAGGCCAAAAGACATCAAGAAACACTCAACCAACCTACGTCTAGTTATACAAAAACTGTTAAATAAAATCTTTGAAACGGTACACATACCTGAAACACTAAAGACTGCATTAATCACACCCACACACAAACATGGAAAACGAAACATTATAAGTAATTACAGACCTATTGCCACGGTGTTTGTAATCAACCAAATCATGGAGCGCATTGTGCACTGCACACTCTCTACATACGTTGAAAAATTTTAAATCATACCCAAAACACAATATGGCTTTCAAAAAAATAAAGGAACAGCAACACTTCTGGAAGATTTTACAGACCGAATAAACGCTGCATTGGATAAAATCAGAATAAAATTAGTTTTATTCATCGACCTAACAAAAGCATTTGACACACTTACACAAAAAACCTTATTAACGAAACTAACGCATATCGGAATCGGAGGTTGTCTACTCCACTGGTTTAAAACATACATTAAAAACAGGAATCATATCACACGTATAGGATCATTGTAGGGCAAAGAGGTACTGGTAACTTGTGGAGCACCACAAGGACCTGTCCTATCTCCCATTTTATTTAACATATACACATACATGACATAAGCCATCTCCCCCTAAATAGTATAATCTTCTGATACGTAGATGACACGGCCATAGTATCCATTCACAACAATGCAGATATCGCTTACACAAATATACAACACGACATCAATCAAATCACTAACTGGTTAACCGAAAATGGCATATATATAAACCTCGTAAAAACAAAGCTAATGATATTCAAATACCCAAAACCCTGCCCATAGGAACTAAATATCTCACTATCTAACATTCACCTACCTATACACAAAGTTCTGAAATTTAAACCATCACACAACCATCACACAGGTGAAAGCAACACGCTATCTCGGACTTCACTTCGATGTTGATCTAAGTTGGAAATGCCTTATAAACTACCTACACACACAAACCTTAGGAAAATAGCAAGCAAACTATACTAATTAAAGACATAGCTCCGACACACATGAAAATACTAATCTATAAAGCATTATGCGAAAACATCTTAAGATATGCAATCACATCATATGCATTCTGCACAGACTACAGACTTTTAGAACGATTGGAAGATAAAATGGAAAAACTGATATTCTGGAAACAATCCACGCTTATGGAGGCAGCCTGGACACAACACAAAATATTTAAGGTGAAACACTTATTCCACTACACAGTCATGTTAAAACATTACTACAGCAAACCTATAGAGTAACCAGAACAACAAGATAACAAGACCATAGTCAACAAACTACATAACATATAAGTACAACAATCAGAATGGAAAAGCCACCTGAAACTTCTATGTACCTGACATGAAAAACAGACTGCCGTTTGACAACAGAAACCTAGGGACATATAGAGAGCTGAAACAGGCGCTACATAAATATTATAGCGAGAATGAAAATTAGAGAAATTCCTGTTTCTCACTCTCTCTCTCTCCCTCCAACACAAAACCTATGACAAATCCCTCTCAAAAAACACCACTGCAAGGACACAAACAAACTCACCATGTCCAAATCCCACCCTACTTGCAAAAAAAAAAGTTAAACTGTGAAACAGAAGTTGAAGCCTTCCAATCACTTACCAACAAACAGTAAAATCAACACCTGACTTGCGACCAGTATAGAAACAACCATGAAACTACCACCATCTATTATCTTCCTCAGATAAGCTATGCAAAGCTTCGAGGAAGAAATCACAAATGCCTCTCAAGCTATTATTATTATATTAGTCATTCACTCAAAAAAGATCTCTATTATCATCACTGTTAATATTGGAACACGCGTCGTAAATGCCCAATACAGAGGCAAAGAGTGTTATTAAAATTCTTAACTGAAATCCAATGTATAAAAATTTTGTAAAATTATACTAAAGATAACTATATATATGCGTCAATATTTTAGCAATGAACAAAAATATTATTTATTAAAAAAAAAGAAAAAGGAAAATCATTATTATTATTTAAAAATATTATTAACTCGCAAGTATCTGTTATTCACAATTGTAATGTATTATAAATATTATATATATATATATATATATATATATATACGGATGCACGTATGCAGTATCACTGCTCCTGGTCTTAAACGTTTAAAGTGTTAATTAACTCATGTTTCTAACTTGAAAGTGCTACTATTTAATTATACTAGTCATGCTGAAGACAGGGGCGTTTAAATTACCAAAATCGGATAAGATTTTGTAAGATTCAAATTGTCAGTGTCGGAAGTTCATAGAGTGTACTGCAGTTACCGGCCAATGAAGAACAAAGGACGTCGCCATTTTAAAAGTCGCACTATAGTCACTAACGGAAAGAAAGGCTAAAGGTCATCGAGACAGCAAAGTTCAAGCAAAATGAGCTGTAACAAATGTAATAAGCCATTAGCGATGAAGGGGACGGGCTGCAGTGTTCCGGATGAAACAAAAAACAACGCTTCCACTGTTCAGGTATCTCATAAAGCAAGTGGAAAGCAAAAGGAGCTGTGAAACGGACTGAATGGCGATGTCAACAGTGCCGTGAGAAAACGAAGAACAAAGACCAGACACCAAAGAAAAGTAACGACGCATATCAAGGTAAGCCGCTTCCGGATTCTAAAATTATAGATAACTTTGATTCATTTAAACTCATGGTGAAAGACTTATTAAATGCACACATGGAACAAATGAATAAAAAATTCGAGGAGTGTGAACATTACATACAGTTCAATAACGAGACCTCTGAAGAAATGTTAGGAACCGTGCGAGAAATAAATACGAAATTAACGGTAGCGATAGAAACGCAAGAAACACTCCAACGCAAAAATCAAGAATTGTGGAAAGAAGTAAACACATTCAAGTGTCAAATGGAACACATGCTACAAAAAGAAAGAAAAAAAGAACTTCAAATTGAGGGAATAACGAAAGAAAATACAGAAGACTTAAGCAACATAATACAACTGATCGGCAGCAAAATTGGAATTCAAATCGCAACCAGAGATATCACCTATATCAACCGAGGCCCACAAAAAAATAATGAGAGACCACCACCAATCATCAATAATTAACGTAAAAATTGCCGATCACTACTTTGTCTCAACTTCGTTTTATTACGTTTCCTAACCCCCCTCCCACAAAAGTCGACAAAACTCGATCATATTAAAGAGCATTTCAAACAACCTTGTAAAAAATACAGACTGGAATTGCGTACTTAAAATAAATGTTCCTCTAACATTCTATGTGAATTTTCAACTAAAGTTCACAGATATATACAAAAAAGCAACAAACCCTACACAAACGAGGCGACAAACAGACAACAATCCATGGATAAATGACGACATAAATACTATTACTGAAAAAGAAAATCTATGGAAAAAACATCCAGTAACACACATTTACAAACTTTATACAAAAAACAAAAGAATAAACTAACAACAAAAATTCGTAGGGCAAAAAGTCGCTACTACTTCCAAAAGTTCATGGAATATAACGACAACATTAAGCAAACATGGGCTACACTCAACGAATTAGTAACCCGAAAAAAGAAAACTTCAGCATAAGATTTTATTGCAAAAAGCTTCGGTCAGGACACAAACCAACAGGAACGCAGAGACTTATTCAGCCATGCCTTCACAAACAATATCACACAACTCAAAAAACACAATTTATCAACGATCAACAAAAAACTACCGCCACAAAGTCAACACTAAACCATGTATTTTCCACATGTAACAAAACAGATATTAACTGAAAGAAGCACTCTTGCAGCTAAAACCAAAGACCACTTCAAGAATAAAAAAAAAAAATATATAAGACCCACAGACCTTTTAACACACGTTGAGCAAATAAATCAAATACTATTGAGACTCGTGAACATAATAATCGACACTGGCATTATTCCACAACAACTAAAAACAGCAATAATTACGCCAATTCACAAACATCATAAAAGAAACGATACTCAGAACTACAGACCAATTGCTACCCTACCAGTCATTTCAAAAATTCTAGAATAAATTACACACACCAGACGGCAGAACTATTTGCAGAAGTACAACATTATCTCACAAAAACAATAATGCTTTCAGAAAACAAAAAGCATCATCACTTTATTAGAAGAGATCGCCGACGACATAGACAAATCCTTCGATAAATACAAGTACGTGTCCTTATACTGCTTGACTTAAACAAAGCTTTTGATACACATGAACATGACATACCACTGACTAAACTGTACTAAATCGGGATAAGAGGAACACTCCATGCTTGAATCAGGAACCATCTCTCAGACAGAACAAAAGTAACAAAAATAGGTACGTGTCACAGCCGGGGTATACAAATAAAACACGGGTGTTCCTCAACGCGCCATATTATCACCCACGCTATTCAACATATACATTAACGATGTTCATAACATGGCCATAAGAAGTCAAATATTTCAGTACTCAGATGACACTGCACTACTAGCAATCCACACAGACATCAACACGGCTCTCTCCAAAGCGCTCCAAGACCTAAATGAAATCTCAACACAATTCTTTCAAATCGCAATTATAATGAAAACACAGATGTTAATAATACAGAACTCGAGAATTATCCGTCCCGCATCACTATCGATACACTGTCACACAAACCGCAGCTTTAACAATTAAAAAACCTGCCAATGTCCCGAAATCAAACCTGTAACACATGCAAAATACCTTGCCCATTACATAGATTGCTACCTTAAATGTAATTGCTATCCTACATACCAAACTCCGCATCATCGCAGCAAAATTCTTCCAAGTAAAAAACATTATTCCATCCAACGTAAAAAAACTCCTATATCACGGTATCTGCGAATCCCTATTCAGATACGGTAAAAGTCTATGCAAACACATCAAACAGCCACCTAACAAAATTAGAAATATCACATAGGAAAATTGTATGAACAGTGATTTGAACACCTTACACACAACAGCTAATATCCGACCAGCACATGGCGATACACAGAATCCAGAGCATTACAAATTTGAAACACTGCATAATATTACTAAGGAATTACTTCAACATCACCTATCGAAACAACAGAGACACTTATACGATATACGACCCACAACAACTCTCTACATCCATACACCCTTCAACAACTCATACGGTTCTTTTGTCAGATCACATCAGATACCGACGCTACTCAACAACCTACCAAGAAACTTAAAACACTACAGAACATTAAAACACAAACTCTGGAAAATATACCAACAAAGTTAATATACCATTAATACTAATATACACATCACAAATCTCTAGCATCCAATGCCTACATCCCATCCATAAACAGTAACAGTAACAACAACATAAATAGTGAAGGTTAATCCCGCTCTCTTCATTAAAGCTAACCCAAGCTTCAAAGTAGGTGGGATTAACTCGCCTCATTCATCCACACGTATTCCTCATAAACAAAGACTGCAAATCATGTAACAAAACAGTCAATACAGTGTATAATAATAATAATGAAGATACTGATATAAAAAAAAATATGTATATGTAAATAGGCATAATAATAATAAGCTATGATATTGATATTGAAAAAAAAATTATGTACATTTATATTTAAAAAAATCACTGTACCATTTTGTAATCAACAGAAAATGAAATAGTATGCTTTACTGTATCTATGTAAATACTCTGTATGATGATAAAAAAAAAATATTATATATTAATTTTAATATATAATATAGTAATAATAATTTCACATAATATATATATATAATATATAATTAATACTATATATTATAAAAATATTGAAATATATTTTTATTTCTTCTTCTGCAGCTTCTCCCACTTAAGTGGGAGAAGCTGCAGAAAAAGAAAGAAAGAAAGAATAAAAATATTGAAATAAAAATATAAACGGCAAAATTCAAAAAAAAAAAAGATCATATGTATTGATATTAAATTATTCCATAACCAATATCGTTAAAATGAAAAAGATGATCACTCTTATCATATTAAACGAATTATTGTAAATATCTCTATAAAAATGTAAAATACGTTACTAATATTTATTCATTGTTTACTTAACTTTATGTACTGAATATCTGTAGTGAACAGAAATGTAATTGTAACACACAATTCTATATTTGTAAATAGTCTTATATGTTATAAGGATAATAAACTTGTCAAAAATTATTATTATTATAAAGGCATACGAATGGACGCACAGTGATATTGCTGCTCCAGTTTTTTATAGTTTTAAAGTGTTTTAAAACTATAAACCCAACTCCTGTTTAACCCTACTTATCAGGTAACCCTACTTATCAGGCCGAAGACAGTGATATAAAATTTAACGAGATCTGCTAATAAGAAACCAAATTTTGAAGTGTTGAAAAGCGAACAGAGAGAACCGTGGTCAACAACGTGCGAAGAACAAAGGAAGTCGCCATCTTTACAATCACGTCAAACAGCCTAAGGGAAGAAAGGTGAGTCATGAAGTGTATCAAATGCCTGGAGGATTTATCGTCCAGAAGAAATAATATAACTAGTACGAAATGCAGTAGGATTCTACACTTAAAATATGTCTGCTTTTCAGAAACAACTGGGCAACATAAATATAAATCCGATGTAACACGCGAGGAATGGAAGTGCGTACTCTGTAGGAAGAACAAAGAAACGCACCTAAAGCAGCCACCTACGACGCCGATTATACTGGAGGCAAAATCAGACGACGAACTGAACAGACAAAAAAATGCAGTTGGGTCCTATACTTTCAACTCTTTAAATATACTAATAGGAAGTGGTCAGGAGACCATAAAACCAGTTTAGTAGACTTTGTGCAAGAACTCTTTAATAAACAGAACGAAAAAATAACAAAAAATCTAGCGAATATGAAGATTTGGTAAAACATAATAATTTAGCAGTGATAGAAGTGTTGCAAACAGTAAAAGACATTAAAATGAGAATTAATGCACTAAATGACAGGCAACACAATTTGATGAAAGAGACATCCGAACTCCATCAAGAACTTCTAAAACTACAATACGAATGTTTAAATCAGCAACAACATAAAGAAGATCTTGCCATAAACGGTCTTTTTGAAACTCCACCTACAGAAAACCTCAAAGACGTGGTTTTAAAATTAGGCCATGCAATTGATATTCCCCTACAGCTAATTACATTCAGACCTTAAATCGGATTCCTAGGAAGAGAAAAAACCAAGGCTTGCCACGACCTGCACCAGTCATAATTCGTCTTACGAGCAAGTCCACAAAAGACAATCTCATAAAAGACAGCAGGCAGAAATAACCAGTTGCCAAGGACTTGAATGCACAGCAAGACAATACACCATTCTTCCTATCCGAATAATTAATGCCGTTTAACCAGAATCTGTTGTACCAAGCAAGAAAAGCAAAAATATAAAAAAATTACCAATTTTTGTGGCCCAGAGAGGCCAAGATATTCATAAGCAATTTATAAACTTCAAAGCCAATACAAATTAAAAGCTCAGAAGACATAAAAAGGCTGCCACTGTGAAAATAAAAGCCTCCTAATTAGCTCAAAAAGAAGCCCACAATAAAAAAGAATGTGAATCCTCAAGACAGATGAAATAACACAGGATATATCGGCAATTTCACTTTGATCCGACCTTTCAGATCATTCATTTGACCTCCTAAACACCTGCCTACTTCCAACACAGCAACCAAATCAATATATATTATTATTTAAACTGCAGCATAAGTAATATTGTTTAACTTGTGAGTTATTAAGTGTAAAGTATTACTATGATTATTATTAATGGCAATAATACACGCTTTTTACTCTTGTGTCAATGAGAAATTCAGCAAATGATAATCATATTACGATTAACTATAATTTTTACTGAACTATTTTGCAAGAAAAAGTTGCATTGTTGCCTAAATTTTAGTATATACATGTAATTATTTGAGATATCAATAAAAAAAGAAATAAAAATAACAACAATAAAAAAAAATATATATATATATATATTAGCTATTCATTATACAGAAAATTTGTGTAATCTTCATTGTGAATATTAGATGAACAAATGTTGTAAATACATAATATAGAGGCAAAAAATTATTATTAAATATTTTAATTTAAACCCAATGTAGAAAATAAATCACATGCAGCACTTATTGCTAAATTTTGTAAAAAAATATAAGCTGGGATATCACTCAAAATGATTATTGTATGTGAGTAAATATTTTAGAAATCAATAAAAAGATTATTATTAAAATTATTTATATTAAAATATTATTATTATTGATTCAAAAAACAGTAATATTAACAAGTGAAATGAATCCCTTCAGCATTCCCTACTGATAACAAAAAATAAAAATAAACTGTATATTTGTGAATTAAAATGAACTACAGATTGAAATATAACTGTAAATGACAAAATTGTGAAGAGAATTGTGTATATATTTATGTAAAATTATTCCCCAGCCAATATTGTTATTATGAAAAATATCTCTCTCTTAAAACATTAAATGAATCTTTGTAAATACATACACGGTGTGTATTGGAATTATTTTATATTCAACATGTTTGTGTTAATAAAAATAAAATAATAAATAAAATAAATGAAAATTAAACTATTGGGAAAGCACTCTCACTTCATTCCGCTCAAACAAAAGCGGATGAATAACTCGGTTGCATATGTCTGCATGTATTTTTTTTTCTTTGAGTTTTGTTAAACACGAGCTAAATGCAAAAATACAGGATACAATGAGAAAGATGGATTTCTTTCTGTGGTCTTGAAAATAACTGGAGAGAAGCCTCAGGGATATGAATATTTTCTTTGCATTGAGAATTTTTCTGGTTTATGGCTGACAAAAGATATTAAGGCTGATAAGATATATATTAAGCGAGAATCAGAGTACGTTAAGGTTTGGTGGAAAGAGAACAATTGCATTACCTATATCTTCATTTCAGATACTTCATATAAGAAATTTCTGAATATGAAGAGAGAAAAGATGTTTGCTAACCTGTATAACACTGATTTTTATAATCATGATCATCATAATGCATATCAAGGATTTAGGCCTAGCATGGCCTGTTCCGGCCTTAGAAGTCATCGTTGAATCATTTAAGAGGACGTCCTAGTTTTCTTTTTCCTAATGGCTTGGCTTGTACTTTAAGGCTTGTTTTGGTAATCTTTTTATTTTCATTCTTTGCACGTCTTCCATCCCCTTATGTTTACATTTTTTAATTTTTTCTGTTACTGGTTCTTGGTTTAATTCTTTCATAATTTCTTCGTTTCTTTTGTGATCAAATAGAGTACACTTTGCACTTTTTATCTTAAACTTCATTTCTGCTGTTATTAATCTTTGTTTCATTGTCCAGATTTCACTTCCATATAATAAGACTGGTAGGGCTAATGTATTGTATACTTTTAGTCTGGTTTGTTTTTGAACTAGGTTTGGTTTAAATACAGAGTTAATTACACCTGCTATTTTTAAATATTTTGCAATTTTTATGTTTATATCTTTTTCATTTTCATATATGATCATACATCCTAGGTAGTTAAATGAATTCACCTGTTCTAAGATCTTGTTATATCTTACTATCTTAGTTCTTGCTGGATCTTTTCCTTTAAAGGCCGTAGTTTTTAATTTTTCTGTCGTTATTTTCATACCACAATCTTTGGCTATCTCATTTAGATCTAAAATGGCTTTCTGTAAGTTATCTCAGAATTTGTAATTATTTGGTCGTCGGCAAATGGAGAGTGTTTAAGTTCATAGTTTGAGAAAGTTTAACACCTTGATGGAAATTTTTATTCCATTTTATTTTTATGTCAGTTTTATAATGTCTTTTATAAATGTTAGGATCAGAAGACTAAAAACAGCAACGGAAGAAGTTGTAAAACCTTACATTATAGCATTTATTCTTGCTAAAGTGTCAAGAGAAATGAAACTGAGAATGTCTAAGGTAAACTTAGACATTCTTATGGGGAAAAATAAGAGCGTGTCTCTTGAACCAAATTCATGTTGCCCTGATACAACGAACACTGTGGGCTGCTTAAGCATGTCAACTGTTTACTTTACTTATGTACAGTGGTCATGATCCCTAGTGTATGCCTTCCTCTTCACAAGAAAAAAAAAAAAAAAAGAAAAGAAAAGGAAAGCGTCGATGACAATGTCAACATAAACTGATAGATAACAGAAGCTAAGAACTTCAAATTCCTCAAAAAGGAAGTACAGCTTTTAAAACCAGTACTAGTAGAATGGAAATCTTTTCATAAATGGCTGCTCTCCCTGAATCCGCTCCTATAGAAATTTATCAGACTTACATGGAGTTATCAAATTTAGTCATGCTGTTCGCACCTCTCTTTTGCATAATGACATTCAGAATGTGAAGTGGATGTCTTATCCTCCTCCAAAAAAGAGCTTCCACAGCCTGCTATGTGATAGTTATTCTTACAAGCAAATCCACAAGAAAGATTTAGCGTGTACCATGATAATACAGCAGTCATCCATTTTGAGTATTTAATAACGTTCTAGAAGAACCTACTGCATCAGGAAAGAAAGGCAAAAACAGAAAATCACTTCGACTTTTAAATATAAGGGATGTAAAGAGATTCTCGAGAATGTCACAAAATTCAAAGTCGGTAAAAATCAAAAATGTTCAAAAGACATATATAGTCTACCAAGGCGAAAGCAAAGGACTTAACAACAATAAAAAAATAGAATGAAAATTAAGACGTCATCATATAATAAAAATGAATATGGACCAGCATACAGATTTAACAAGACCGAATATGACATATCATATTATTGATTAACTCGGTGCATGGAAACAACGCAGTGATTGAGTTAGTGGGCTCTCTGTTCTGCACATAACATCACAAACATTCTAAAACATTAGATTATGTTACAGGCTTATCTAAAGAATCCTATTGACGTTATTGCTATATTGGTCCTGAGTGAACTTTCCTAACTAATGACGAAGTGACTAGCTACCAATGTACACTAATATACTATAGATATTCTGATTAACAAAGAGATAGCAAGTAAATACTATAGAAATACATAATAGTTACCAAAGAGATATAAATACAAAAATTTGAACATGCTGAAAATATTTTTATCAACATAATTCATGTCACTAATCAATCCTTCACATCACTTCATATTAAATGATAGTAATATTTGTTTATTTTCTTTATATGCACCACTCAGTCAAATTACAAATATTAGAATTTCTGCATGAATTAAAATGTTGGCATAATGCCCAAACTAGCTTATTATGACTGGGTATGTAATGATAATCGGTAATATAAACATAAATATATGTAAGTAAAAATCCTAACAGCGACGAAATATACGTAAATATATTATCCATGTATAAATTAATAATAGCAATAGTTAACGTTATGCATTTGCAAAGAAATAGAGAAATACCATCACAGCTTCTTGTACAGTTTATGTACGTATAGATATACAGGCAAGACCAAATACATCGGCAGCAGTCATAATGCAAACACTAGCAGTCTATTATTTCACGGATTTAAACCTGCATACTTCGAAAGAATTTTTGAATGGTCAGTATTAAAAAAAGTAAATACCAAATATAATAGACAAAGAAACTACAAACAAGAAATAATAATAAAGACTGGCTTAAAATACCTTACGATTCAGTAGTGTAACTCACACCGAAAGAAATATATAAATAGAAAAGGCGAAAAAAACAAGCTGAAATCCTCAGATACATAATACACGTCGAAAAAAAATTTTTTTTTGATACATGTAGAAAAGATATTTACGGAAATACAGTGATACCCAAATAACTCAACGTTATAATTGATTATTCTGAAAATAGGCATTGTAGTATTTCTTCTTCTTCTTCTTCTTTGTAGCTTCCTTTTGACCTACAATTTTACCATTTTAGGTAAAAGCCTTCTGAAAGTCTATGAAACATATCATATGTAAATGTTCCTATTTCTTTCAAGTGATCTTTCTATTAGTATTTGTAGTTCTAGGATAGCATTAATGGTTCCCATTCCTCTTCTGAAGCCTTTCTGTTGTTCACTCAATTCACCGCTTATGGCTCTTTCCATTTGTTTGTTAACGATGGTTAAAATAATTTAGATGCATGGGATATTAGGCTCACAGTTCTGTAATCGTTATAATTTTGTGCATTATGTTTCTTTGGAATTGGTATGCAGATAGATGTTATAAAAACTTCAGGCAATTGTATTTTTTTTATAGATGTCCTGAATGGATTCCACTAAATAGTTGTTATTATTGCCAGCAAAGCTTTTAACAGCTCAGCCGGAATATTATCACACTCGGGGTATTTATTATTAGGAAGATTCTTAATTACATGTTCTACCTCCTTTCTTGTGGGTAGAGTGGTATCTGTTTTTACGTTCAAATTAAGGTGCCGTGAATCATCAAACATGTTACCATTATCATCATCATAGAGATCGGATAAGTACTCCACCCATCTTCTATTTATCTTTTCCTTATTAATAAGTATTTTTCGTCTTTGTCCTTGATGTCATTAGACTGTGTACGTTTTGTTTTTCTATTAAGTTCTTACACTTTCAGGAATGCTTCTCTGGTTTTGCTCTTATTTTGTAATTCTTCTATCTTAGTGCACTGCCTATTTATCCAGTTTTATTTCAATCTTTTACATAACTGTTTGATTCTTTTATCCAACGTTTTATATCTTAACTTTTCCTCTTCATTTGCTCCTCTTTTCCATGTTCTTCTTTCATCAATAAGATTACCTCTTGAGTTATCAATGATTTTTTCTTTCTTTCTTCTTGTTTATTGATGTTGTTTTTAGCAGATGTTATGATAGCTGCTTGTAGTCTATTCCACTGAAAGGGTTCATTTTCGTTTTGCAACTGTGCAGACAGCAGTTCTGAAATATGTTCATTAAATTGTGATTTTTAATTATCGGATTTTGTACCATTTGCAGATCCCATTTTAGGGGTTGATTTCTTTTATTGTTTTCAGGATAATATTCATCTTCATTAAGACCAGTCTATGATCAGATTCACAGTCAGCACTTGGCATCACCTTTGAGTTCCGTATTCCATTGAAGTAACGTTTACTGACTGCAATATAGTCTAATCGATTTTTGTATCTTCCATCCGGACTTTTCCATGTGTATCGTGCTATTGGTTTTTGCTCAAAATAAGTGTTAGTTATGATGAGATTGTGCTTGTCACAGAAATTAATCAGCTTTTGTCCTCTCTCATTCCGAATTCCTAGTCCAAATGGACCCACGTATGTAGATGTTCTCTCTGATCCAACGTTTGCGTTCCAGTCACCCATAGCACAAATAACTCCATCTTTCTTGCCTCCGACTTCCTTTATACACCATTCTGTTTCATCATACATGATATCTATTTCTGCTTCCTCATTCTGTGTGGGAGCATATATTTGAATGATCAGCATATCTCTAGGTTTAGATTTCACTAGAATTGCCATTACTCTATCTGATTTTTTTATTATATGGCTAATGTTTTTATTAGTTTTCTTCTCTACAATAAACGCTACACCTCGTCTTGATATTTCACTATCTGACGTATATATTTTATATATCTTGCCATTTGGAAATTTCGACTCAAAATCTGATGATCCTTTCCAAAACGTTTCACTTATTCCTAGTGTACTAATATTCAATCTCTCCATCTCTCTCATCACATTAGCCAATTTCCCACATTTATTCAATTACATAACAAGTAGCAATATTCAAGCAATTTCTGCGTCGAGTTTCTTTACAGCAGTCACACGGACCGACGATACCCCAAGGCCTGCTATATCACCCTGACACCACCGTTCCGGGCATATTGAGACTACCCGGGCTTTAATTCTTTTCTGTGTAGACATGATGCTTTACACATTATAGTAATTACAATATAGATAAGAAAAAAATTGTTACATTAGAATCTACACAAAATGATGTAAACAATAATGTTACTCATTATTGGGATGCTTGATTGTACTCCAAGCTGCCTTTGAAACTATACAACATAACTTCATGAAATAGGCGAAGCAGACATCGTTGTCCCTAACCGTAAGAGAAGCAAAACTGGTATCTATAACTCGTCAAAGTAATCCAAAAGCTTCAGGAATCGATAGCATCATATTCGAATATATTAAACAACATTCCGTTAACTTAGGTCCAATCATAGAAAAATTAATAAATAACTCTTTGAAACGGATTTATGGGTATACCCATATACCCATATATGTGGGTATATGTGTATATACCGATCATGGTAAACACTACAATAATTGCACTGATATACAAACTTGGAAAAAAAATTCACTCAACAACTACGAACCTATATCCACACTGTCTATCATGAAATTATGGAGCATAACGTTCTTAGCAAATTTGCAACTTATGAAATAGAAAAATCTCGTATCATTCCAAAAATTTAGTTTCCAGAACAATATGGAATAGAAACATAATCTCTCTTTTGAACTTTCCAAAAACCTAATTCGATAATTATAAAAAACAAAACAAAAAAACATCACCATGATCTTCTTCATTGACTTGTCTAAAGTACTTAACACACTAATAAACAACACACCTTTGTCACTTCACACTTACGCTAAAATGTTAATCTAATTTTAACAGTGGAATAACAATGTAATGTATACTACGACGTGAGTCAATTGTATTAACTGTATCACTTTAAATACTTCAATCGCTGCAGAAAAGCCACATGAGCATCTTCGTTCCACATATGCTAAACAAATTATTATTTGAATAAATACAGAAATCTTGATAAATGCTGCATCCTAAAAGTGCCTTAAAAGCATACTGTGAAATACTTTAGAAATACTTGTTTAAGTTAAGGGATATTACGTCCCATATCGTTTCTTAGCCGAATAAGAAACTCAAAGAGTTTCATGCCGAATATAGTAGAAACTATATAAAGTTCGGCGATTCCAAGTGTAGGCAAATACCTGGATACTGCAGCAACTGACCCTTAAGGTAGTGCAAGCTGAGGCAGCTCATGTCTAAGGTGGAGCAAGCTCCGATCACTATGCTTGATATTTACCCATAATGCGAACTTAGCTCCTAGGAGTTGTATTACTGTTCTACATTATGAGAGGTCACTACCCAGACCTAGTTAATATCAAGTTGTAGCGAACAGAACTTACAACCCTTCTATGAGTATTGCCAAGAGGTGTCCTAATAAATTATTAGATATAATAATTTATTTAGCTCTTTGGCTCTTCATATATCTAATAATTTATTAGGACACCTCTTGGCAATACTCATAGAAGGGTTGTAAGTTCTGTTCGCTACAACTTGATATTAACTAGGTCTACCTACTCACTAATGAGACCTCAATATATTAACTGGGTCTACCTACTCACTGATGAGACCTCAATAAAGGTTGAAACCGGTCTGGGTTTCATAATGTAGAACAGTAATACAGCTCCTAGGAGCTAAATTCGCATTATGGATAAATATCAAGAATAGAGACCGGAGCTTGCTCCACCTTAGACATGAGTTGCCTCAGCTTGCACTACCTTAAGGGTCAGTTACTGCGGTATCCAGGTATTTGCTTACGCTTGGAATCGCCGAACTTTATATAGTTTCTACTATATTAGGCATGAAACTCTTTGAGTTTCTCATTCGGCTAAGAAACGATATGGGACGTAATATCCCTTATCTTAAACAAGTCAGATGTCGCTGAATTGAAGCCTTTGGCTCTTCATATATCTAATACTTTAGAAATACTCCCTTGACATACGTTACAGACATAGTGAAATGAATTAAATACTAGATCAGCATTTCCAGTTCAGATACCGCGCATCGTCGCATCAGTGTCATGTGAGTGTGATATCGGATCTATCTGTTACTCATGAAGAAATCAATAAACAATATCTAAACAACATATGCTAAAATATGGTAAATCAGGTGGAAAAATACGTTCATTGGAAAAAGTAAGAGTTCATCTTTCTTTTATTGATATATTTGTAACTAGCAGTTAATGCTAAATAGCTACGTTTTTGTATCGTGCACAAAGAATTCCAGGAAAACGAAACACTGCCATACTGCATCATCGTGAACGTTATCCTCCTACCGATCGCTCAACAATCCAATGATTACCGAATCAACAGGAGCAGTCGTTATGCTATGAAGAGAACGAGCCACTCTGCTCTCACTGTGGGCGACATCTACATTTCCAGGATTCCGGAATATCGGGAACCAAGTGAAAACAAAGGGAACAGCCAAACACACCGAATTGCCCTGACCACAATGCGGTGAGAAAATAGAGAACAATGAAACAGTCACTAAGCAAAAGTAGCGATACATATTAAGGAAAGTTCATTGCTGATTCTACGATTACAGATAATTTAGATTCATTCAGAATCATGGTTTAACCATGAATTTGAATGATGAATGGAAAAAAAAATTATCAAAAACTGCTAAGAGTATGAACATTACATGCTGTACACTAATTCAGTGAAAAAGTGATTGGAATAGTGCTCGACATAAAATCGAAACTAATGGTAGCATTAGAAGAGCATAAAAGCCACAAGCGCGAAAATGAAGACCGTAAAAAGACTGGAAACACTGTTATGTATCAATTGGAGAATCGACTGCAAAAAGAACTGGAAATAGAGATCATACTAAAGAAAATATTGGAAATTTAAGTTCTATTGTGCAATTGATTGGCATAGCTATCGGCATCCCAGTCACAAACGTGGATATCACCACCATTAATCGAGGACTGCAAAAATAATGAGAAATCACAACTAAACAATGCTCATTTTACCAGCAAAAGTCCAATAGACCGCATTCTAGCTGCAAATAAGAAGCAAAGCCGACAACATCGATCCTAAATGAAAAGCAACCCGCACCTCCAATCTAGATATTTGTACACCGGACCAAATACTTTAAAGCCTGCTGTATCATACAGAGAAAACAAAAACAGAAGAAAAACTACATACAATTCTGTGGAGTAAGGATTCACGGATATTATAGGACAGGATGAAAATACTCGAGTTTATAAAATTTCAAGGGAATATGACCTAGCCAATATAGCGCAATATCGTTCATTAACTCCCCCCCCCCATCCTTATGAACAGGCTTTAAAAAAGTTTCTAAAATAAAGAGAAAAAGGGCTTCAGTTCAAGTATATTTTTACGAAAAGTGTATTTTTTTAAAAATATTTTTACCAAACTTTCATCGTTTCTACATTCTGCTTTGAAATAATGCTGGATCCAATATCCACTTTACTTATATAATTTTGTATCGCCGAACTGAAGCCTTTTGGCTCTTATTTTCGAAAATACTTTTGAGCACCGACCGAGAGTTGCTTACTAAAAATACACCTCTCCGAAATTTCAAGTTCCTGAGTACTGAATGAGAGTTTCTGCTCTGTTAAGGCTGAAAAGGTAAAGTGTTTTCTAGCATGTTCCGTGTGGGACGTTGTCGGTGGATACTTTTCCCTGTAATATAAGCGGTTCTGATCAGTGGTAGTGCGAGCCTGTCACTGAGTGGAACCAAAGTTGGGTTGGACGATCCTTCAGCCACTAGTTGGGAGTGGCCTGGGGGATCTCCTAACTTTTTGAGAGGTCTTTACTTATAAATCAGTCTGGCCCTCACTGAGGGGGGTGCTTAAGATTTTGGAGGGTTTTGCCTTGAGAGAGCAATTTTAATATCCATGGATGGGTGTTTTCCGGTGTAGCCTTTATCGGCCGTGTCGGTGTGTGCTTTCCTTAGAATATGAGCAATTATGCTCAGTGGGCAAACCTGTCACTGAGTGGAACCAACACTCAGTTGGACGATCTTTTGGTCACTCTTAGGGAGTGGTCTGAGGGATCGTCTGTTTCTAGAAAGGTGCTTTATTTAAACAAGTGGCAGGTCTCTGATGAGAACCAACCAGTTCAAAACAGTTGTCAGGTCAGTCAAACCTTATCAATATGGTTTTCTTATAGAAATATGTTTTTTTATAGAAATCGAATATATAGACGTTTGGGCGGCGCATATGTTTTGTAAGTATTCCAGGCTAAGGCATCTCGTGAATGCCGGTGAGTGTATTCCTGTAAGCTCTCTGGTCAACTTATTTTTAGGATATTTCATAGTTTTTATATTCAGCTTTGAAATAACTGTATCTAATACCCACTTTACTTATATAAGCTTTAAAATATTGCTGAAAGTTGGAGCATAGTGATCTCATATCTGGGAGAGCATGGTTGCACAAATTTTGACCTCACCATCATTCATACTAACATAAAATGCATAAAGATACCCTTGACAAACACTGATATACTAATTCTGACTAAGATTTGCTATAAAATGATACAGAGGCTCATGTGCACAACATTAATCATTACCAGCCCTAAGACTTATGCAAACCAAACAAAAGTCGAGGAGGCATTATAGCATTTATCAAGGAAAATGCGATGTAACGTTTTAAAAAACAAACTCGTTTCGAACATTTGAAAACACTAATATTGGAAATCACCACTAACGACAGAGGTAGACTTAAATGCACGATTGCCATACGCTAAGACCCCAGATAATAATTCAAACAGTTTCTTGCAAGAATCGGCTAATACTAATAGTGGTTCACATGTCTCTTAAACCACTAATACATGCCCCAATAAGTTAGTTCAACGTATACGCTACCAAAAACTCCCCAACAAAATAAGGAATAGATACAAATTCCTTAACATAATCATGCATTGATTATATAAACATACTAGCTGCCATATATATATATATATATATATATATATATATATTTAGTGATTTATATATATATATATAAAAATCACTAAATTCTCCGATCACTACTTTGTCTCAGTTTCGTTCCTATATGCCACATCCTCCTTCTCCTCCCAAAATCGCAAAATCCTATCAGGCAATCCCAACTCCGCTATCATAGTAGAGGGCATTGTTGACAACCTTATGAAAAAAGAAACACTTTCTCAAAATAAATGACCCTATAACTTTATAAGAGAACTTCCTACTCCTTTCCACATAAATACATAAGAAAGCAAAAAACAAAAGCCTACACAAAAGAGGCGACAGACAATGATAAACGACGATATTGTACACAGAATTACAGTAGAAGAAAATCGATGGAAAGGACTAAAATCATCACTCTACAACACATACAGTATCTACAAACATTATACAAAAATACCACAAATTAATTAAGAACAAAAATTCGTAGCACACAACTATACTACTTTATGAAACATAATGCTAATGTGAAGAAAACATGGGTTACTCTTAACGGATTACTAAGTCAAAAAAAAGAAAACTCCCTCAAGTTTAATCGCAAAACGCTTGGGTCAGAATATGAAGCAATATAAACTAGGAGACTCATTTTACCACTTCTTCACAAACACTATCACACAACTCAAATGAGATAATTTTTCAACGATCAGCAAAAAACGTACCAACAGAGTCAATGGTATTTTCAATGTAACCAGATAGGAACTGAAGGATGCTCTCTCACAGTTAAAACCAAAGATCAATCTAGAAAGAGATAAAATAAGACTCAGACATTTTAACACACTTTGAATAAATCAATCCTACACTTATGAGACTTGTGAACATGATGATCGACACTGGTATTATTTCACAGCTAATAACTCAAACACCAAAAAGATATGACACAGAAGAACTACAGACTTACAGCTAATATACCAGTGATTTCAAAAATTCTTGAAAAAACAACACACACACACACACACACACA
Source organism: Typopeltis vanoorti (assembly GCF_054136105.1). Classification (NCBI taxonomy): domain Eukaryota; kingdom Metazoa; phylum Arthropoda; class Arachnida; order Uropygi; family Thelyphonidae; genus Typopeltis; species Typopeltis vanoorti. The sequence goes on along the minus strand of NC_143557.1, from coordinate 28,047,652 downwards.
CACACACACATATACTACAGAGCTACCTATCGAAATATAACATTATCTCACAATACCAAACCAATACGAATTCCAGAAAACAAAACGCACCATCGCGTTATTAGAAGCTATCTCCGATGCCATAAACAAAGCTCTCGATAAAAATAAGTATACTGCTTTTGTTTCTTCTGAAATTAAGTATATTAAATATACTACGTATAGATTATATATTACGTATTATATATAATACGTATAGATTATATATAGATAATATATTACGTATATTATTGTACACATTCGGTATAAGTATATTGATGCATTTGTATATATCATACTGCTGATCAAACTATACTTATTCGGAAAAAACCTGGTTTAAGAATTATTTCTCATACAGAACACAAATAAAAAAAATAGGTACACTCTGCGAAAAGACTGCAATGCATTAACTGTATAATTGTAAATATAATGAATGATAATGATCTCTCTGTTAAATGGGTAACTCTATTTAGAACAAAAATGGAGACATTCAGAGTTGTACACTTAATCCGTATTGACAAAAAAGTAACAAAAATATCTTAATATTTATAAATCATACTAGATATGCATGATGATGGTGGTATTTATATAGCGTTATGCATATAACAAGTATTGCAATGCATTTCAACCACTAACCACTCTCCATGCGAGAAAAAAATAAGAAATCTGCTACTCATCCCCCACACCCACCTGATACAGCTTCCAAGGATGGCCTCTCTCTCCCTGTCTCCGGATATTCTATGAAAAATCTCAATCCACTCTAATCTAGTAATTACCCCTTACCAACTTAAACGACTCGATCATGGCTGCCCTCTTCTTTCTATCCATTTGGCTCCATAATTTGCAATCTTTCAATCTGTCCTCATATTCCACATTCCAGAGTCTAGAAACCAACTTAGTAAATCGTCTCTGAATCCTCTCCAACATCTCATCATCCTTTTGAAAACATGGCAACCAAAGCTGTGCACAGTAATCCATATGTGGCCTGATGTATTATAGAATGGAATCAACTCAGCGTTCTCCACATCATTCTCATAATCCACTGTTTTGTCCACCATAACCTCCAAATCATAAATCTCATCTACCTCTTCTAAAATATCACCAACAGTCCTGTAGACTGCATTCCATCTTTGCTTCTCAAATTTTAAAACTTTACACTTTGAAACATTAAAACGACATCCTTAAAAACTCGCCCATCATTCAGACATCCTATTTAGGTCCCCTTGCAAACCTCATCTGAAAAAAAAAAAAAAACATAATAATAATAAATAAATAATTAATTATTATATACCAAAACACTGAATCTTCGAACAGACTGAAATTTGTTAATCGTATAACGGTAAATAGCCTGAATGATTATAATAATCTCTCGGTGAATATATTCATAAAGAAAAATTAATAAATTCAACATAGTAAACTAAATCCCTGCACTGATGGAAAAAATGTAACAACTGCATCTTATTTGATAAAAGATGCTAAGATGATGATAAAGATGATGGTTTTAAATACCATTATGAATAGAACAAGTATTTCTTTGCCCATATGTGCTAAGAATAAATTATAATAGTACGTATGAGTTACGAAGATTGAATAACTAAAAAAAAACTATTAATATTACTATGAATAATAATTACATGTGCTAATTCTACTGTACTTACTGTAAAAAAAAACGAAGTACTTAGCAATGAAACATTGCATCATGGTGTTAGAAAAGTGTAACTATTCTCGAAGACCAATAAGATTATTATTCGTATTAAAAATAACTTAAAACTACGCTACCAGCCAAAACATCTATAGACGTCAAAGTTACCACGGATGCGAAGTGCACATTAAAATTGTAATTCCATTGATATTACATTGAAATGTATGATGGATACGAAGCATATTTGATTGAAGCATATTGAAGGGTGCGTATTTGATCCATAACTGCCGGCGAGGTGGTTAAAACAACGCATTACTAAATAAATGATTACCGATTAAAAAAAAAATGTATTGTGAAACATTGAAATGAAATGAATTCTGCATTCCATATTGTTAAGGAAAAGAAGCACCAAATGTCAACTTTGAACTAAAATTAACTAGAAATTGAAATATAAATATAAATAGTAAAATGCAGACAATAACTATCTAACTGTTTTAATGAAAACTCGTAAATTGTTTTTGTTATTATTTGTATTAATTTAAATGTTAATTATAATGTTCTACTGTCCTAATTATAATAATGATAATAATATGTAACAAAATATACACTACAGTAATTATATTCTTTTTTTTATACTCATAATAATTGGTCTTCGAGAATAGTTACGCTTTTCGAACACCATGATGCAAATGTTTCATTGCTAAGTACTTCGTTTTTTGTTACAGTAAGTAGAATTAGCACATGTAATTATACCTCAAAGATAATAAATTGTTATTTACAAAATGATCACTCAAAAAAAAAAAAAAAAAGGAATGGCTACCATTTTTTTAGCCATCCTTTTTTTTTTAGAGTGATCAATTTTTTTTTAACCGAAAGGATGGCTACAGATCTCCTTGATGTAACCATTAAGTAAACGGTGGTCAACCACGGAAGAGCAGAACAAAGAAAATCGCCATCTTAGAAGTATGTTATTACATAATATGATTATGTTAGGGAATTTGTATCTATTCTTTTTTTTATACTCATAATAATTGGTCTTCGAGAATAGTTACGCTTTTCGAACACCATGATGCAAATGTTTCATTGCTAAGTAATTTGTTGTATCTATTCCTTCTTTTGTTGTATCTATTCCTTCTGGCATTAACATGCAGGAACTGCCAGAGAAATATGCATTTTCTATGTTCGGGATTGTCCGAGGCAACTTGGAACCCAAAATCGAATGCGAAGCGTGAGGAGTGGGAGTGTCCACATTGCAGAGTTAACAAAGGAACACGCTTTCAACGGCAGGCGGGAAACAGCCAACGCAGAAAGCAACAGCAAGCGACAAACAGCTAACGGAAGAATCAACAGCAGAGGAAATGAAAAACGAGGAGTACAATAACGGAAACTCAGGAAATCTAACGGAAAGCCCACTTTGAATGTATTAGTAGAAAATAGATTATAAAACCTAAAAGACTGTTTTGTTGGAGAACAATTTGAAAAACATTGTACAAATTACCAAAAAATTCAACCAATATGAGAAATTTATTAAATTTAATAACAGTTCAGTGGAACACGTATTGTAGACCGTTAGAGAAATTAAAAAGAGTGTTAAAGAGCTAAGAGAATGACACCATAACTTAATTAAAAAGACAACGGAACTACGGCAAGAACTAATTTTTTTAAAAACAACATTAGAAACTCCTAAACCAACAGCTGTATAAAAACGATCTTCTCATAGATGTTCTCCCAGAAATTTCTACTTAACAATTATAAGACACGGTAATCCAACTATGCCAGAAAATTGGTGCTCCAAAAGAATCAAAAGATATCCAGTCAGTACATTGATTACCTCATAAAAGGAAAAGAGAAGGTTTTCCTCGACCTCCCACTGTTGTGGTGCGACTCACTAATGGTCCAACAAAAGTTAATCTCATAAAATCTAGCAAGATTAAAATACAGTAGTCAATGGTATAAATGGAAATCACGACAATACCCGAATATACTTGACCGAATACTTAATGCCATATTATGAGAAACTATTCTACCATACAAGGAAAGTAAAATGGATAAGAGTCAGCAAAATATAACTTAAAAAGGCACAAGACGCAAAGCCAATCCAAACAAAATCCGTAGAAGGCTTCAACAGGCTGCTACATTAAAAGGAACAGTGATGAGTCGTAAAGAAGGAACAACATACCAACCTATATGAACGCAGACCACCAAGCAGATGTAATTACCCTGGAACATGACAATTACCACATTTAAACTCGATAACAGAATGGAAAAAATGACTATCCCTACCAAAAAAAAAAAAAAAAACGACTATCTAATCTTCATATCAACATGTGGAGCATTCACATGTTGATATGAAGCTTCCACGATGAAGGAAGATATAGACAACAGAGATATTTTAATGCCAACAGACGTATCCACATCAAACGCATCTACCAATACCACATACCACACTTTCAACAACACAAACACTGCAGACAAATTAAACGAGGCGATGGTATAATAATATTTAGCAAACATAACTTAGAAGTAATAGAAATAAACTATAAATTAGTATTTGCAGAAAATATATGCATTGAAGTTAAAAATATCAAACAATGGAACTCCTTGGTAATAAACGCAATATACAGACCAGCCAATTTAAGCACCACGAAAGTTTTAGATTAATTAAACCAGTGGTTCCCAAAGTGGGCGGTACAGCCCCCCTACATTGGGGGACTGGAACGATCCGGAGAGTGGCGGTAGTGGCCTCATGAGCAAAAGGGGGCGTTGCATTGAAGTAATGGGCAGTGAAAGCATAAAGCACAAAAATTAGGAGTTGAAGAAAAATTATCATAAAAAAATTTGATAGCTGTTTTATAACGTAATTAAAGGCGTAATGGTTGTTTATTCTCTAAGGATGCGTACAAAATGCAAGTTACAGCCGATCGGTGTTGAAGTCCGATAACAGGTCTTAACAAGCAAAATGTTGGTGGGCGTGCACTTTCAAGTGATCGGAATTTTACAAGTCCAGTACTCATCGGGAGGAACATATGACTTGTTCATTATATAATAATATGAATACGTGAGACGTATGAAATCAGTTTTAGATTGTTTCTGAATTGTGTGACAAGTAGTTAGCACTTTGATGTAGTGCATAAAAATTTTAGTTCATATTCGATACCTAATAGGTACTTCACCTACACAGATTACACACAAAAAAAAGTATTGTTGTTCCAATAAAACAGTAGGTTTCACGTGAGTATTTTTATACCTTTTTTTTTTGTAAAAATAATATGGATTAGGCATGTGAGAAATTGCATTCTAGCAATTTTGTAAATTTAACTTTTTTCTTTACAGATATTATCATGGTTGGACCTAAGAAGAAATGTAGACAATATAATATCGAATATTTGAAATATGGCTTTATTCAGTCGCCTACAAACAAATACAGTACATTACCGATGTGTCTGATTTGCTAAAATGTTTTTTCAGAATCTATGAAGCCTTCATAGCTAAAAGAACATTTGACAAAAGTTTATGCTGATAAAAAAAATAAGGATTTATCATATTTTCAAACACTGAAAGAAATTTTGTTTTAAAACAACCAATATCGGCAGGTATATTTTGAGTAGCATCCAAACTAGATGATGATAATTGGTTGCGTGCCTCTTACAACATTTCCTTACAGATTGCTAAATCGGGAAAACCGCATAATGTTGATGATAAACTAATCCTTCCAGCTGTTTATATGCGGCTATACGCACTGTACTGCACAAGCCAGCCTCTGATATTATCAAGAAAATTCCTTTGAACAATAATAAAGCGCAATGAAGAATTGATGAAATAGCCCAGATGTTGACGACTCATTATGTGAGTATTTTAAAACAACCCTCTCTATACAACTTGAAGAGTCTACGTGACTAGGAAATGAAGCCTTACTTTTAGAGTATGTACGACTCATAAAAGAATAAAACGTTGCTAACTGATACTAAAGGAGAATCGATATTTCATGCATTGGAAGAGTTTTTTTAAAGAAAACGAAATCACTCTGAATTATATCATCAGTTGCTACCGATGGTGCTCCATCGATGGTAGGGTTCTATTGCATATTTCAAAGAGACGGTATCAAATGTATTCACTGTACACTGTGTGATTCATAGTCAACATTTAGTTTGCCAAATACCTAAGTGGTCGCCTATACTGTACATATCATTACATTATATAATTACAGCAATCAACAAAATCAAACGTCATTCGTTGAATGACAGATTTTTAGGACACTTTTGTATTGAAAACGATGAAGAAATCACTGCTACATACAGAAATTCGTTGGCTATCAAATGGTGCCTGTTTGAATCGGTTTTTATAAAATCTTTGACTAAGTGCTACAATTTTTAGAAAACAGAGATAATTCTTTACGAGCCAACTTCATTAATTTTCAAAGTGACATTCTTATTTGACCGACTTGTTAAACAAATTTAATGAAACAAATCTACAGCTCCAAGGAGATGAGCTGAATGTAATAAAAACAAAACCTGCCATTTGTGCGTTTGTGTTAAAACTTGTCCTGTACAAACGAAACTTAGGACGAGGAGAATTCAGCCAGTTTCCAAATCTATCAACAGTGGAAAAATGTGATGAAGACGTGCTCAACTATTATCAGCACTTGGAGACTCTATTGTGATTTCAACTAACGATTTAATGATATTTTTGAAATGAATATACTGGATAGGGTTTTGGACCCGTTTTCAAGTACAAACACAAAAGAATCTTTACAATTACAAGAAGAACTGATAGAAGTAACAACAAATTAATATTCAAAAACGGGTACCAACAGTTCTGGTTGCAAAAGTAGATGTCAATACTTTATCCTGGATTGTGGGCTATAGTAAAAAAGTTCTTAATTGCATTTCCTTCATCATATTTAGCAGAACATGAGTTCAGTGCGGTCACAAATCTTTTAACGAAAAAAAGAAACCGGCTGCAATTAGCTGATCGCGGTGAATTAAGAATGCTGCTGAGAAATATGGACCCAAATATCAATAAACTGGAACCAGCACAAAAACCTCATCCTTCTCATTAGGATTTCCTTTAATATTACTGATCATTATTTATTATTCTATGTGCCATTTTTACATATATGAAATTCATATTTGTTTTCTTAATTTCATCATCATCAAATTCCTGCCATGTACCCTCAAGGGGTGTACAGGATATGATAGTACTACATAAAAAAATTACATCATTATTAATTTCCTATCTACAATTTTCCTCCAAATCAGTCTGTTACTTGTCAAGACTCCAACATTATCAGATCTTATATTTCTATCGTCTAAGGCATTTTGTACCGTATCAATCCACCTATATCTTGGTCTTCCTCTGGGTCGTTTTCCTGCCAACCTGGAAGAGAACACTTGTTTTGCTAATCTTTCCTTGCCCATTCTGCTTAAGTGACCACACCACCTGCTAACGCATTCCTGGATGCTGACAATGTCAAGTTCTTTCCTAATATCCTCGTTTTTAATATTATATTGCCATTGATGCCATCTGTTCACACCTATAATCTTTCTCAAGACTCTCATATCTGTGGTCTCTAGTCTTTGGTCAAGTGTTTTACTTCTGACCCAGCAATCAGATCCATAAGTTAAAACTGGTTTGAACACCGTCTTGTATACAGCTAATTTAGTGTTCCGACTAATTTCTCTATTATTCCAGATGAATTTATTCAATTGACTTCCCACCATACCAGCAAAGCTGGTATGGTGGGAAGTCAATTGAATAAATTCTGTTGTCTATTTCTATATTTAATTTACCATCTTCACTAAAAATTGTGCCTAAATAGCTCAAATGTTTTACTTGTTCCACAGGTTCTCCATTCACAACACAGTTGACATTTTCAATGATTCTGCCTATTTTCATTGTCTTTGTCTTTCTATTGCTGACGTTCATACCATGTCTATCACAACAGCTATTCAATTTAGTCAGAGAATCTTGCAGACTTGTAGCGGATTTATTTAGAAGTATAACATCATCCGCATAAAGCAAAGTGCTGACATTAACTTCTCCAATTTTGATATCATGTTTAATACCACTTTCCTTCATAATGTGATCCTTATAGATAATGAATAACAGAGGGGATAATGTACATCCTTGTCTAACACCAGATTTAACATTAAACCATCTTCCTGTACTTCCTTCAATTCTAACTGCTGACTTACAACTCAAATAAAGACTAAGTATTGCTTGATATAATCCCCATTGACACATTATAACTGCAGCGTATTGAATAGCTTCTCTCTTGGCACCTTGTCATATGCCTTTTCCCAATCGACAAAACTTAAATATAGATCTTTGTTATATTCCCATGCTTTCTCGACTATTTGTCGTAAAGTGAAGATCTGATCCTGACATCCCCTATTTGGCCTGAATCCAGCTTGTTCTTCACCAAGCTTTTCTTCTACAATTCTTCTCAACCGTTTCTCAAGTATACTTGCATCGATCTTGCCAGGAACTCTCAGTAGGGAAATACCTCTGTAATTCTCACATGCAGTTTTATTTCCCTTTTTATATATGAATACTATGAGAGCTCTACTGCAATCATTGGGAATTCGTCCCTCTGTCCAGGCTTTCTGAACTATGCAGTTTAGCCATTGTAAGACTCTTATACCACCATACTTCAGCAATCCTGGTCGAATATCATCTACTCCTGCTGCCTTTCCACATTTCAAGTCTTTGTTGGCTTTTTCAACTTCAAGTATTGATATGTATTCCTGACTGCTTGCCTGGTCAGTGCTTTTAACCACTGTGCTGTCATCACTGCTTGTTTCATTTAGCAGTTTTTCAAAGTAATTACTCCATACTTCAAGGATATCTTTTTCTCCTGTTTTCATGTCACCTTTATCATCTCTAATTCCTTTTACAGCACTCTTCCCTCCATTCCTAAGCTTCTTCAACAACCTCCAGAATATTTTGCCACCTTTTTGATATTTATTTTCTATATTCTTGCCAAAGTCCTCCCATGACTTTTATTTAGCTAGTTTTACACAGTGTTTAGCATTCTTGCATTTGTCTCTGTATTCTCTAAGAGCACAAGCTGACTTATTTGACAGGAACTTTTGATATGCTTTCTTCTTTTCCTTCACTGCCTCCTTAACTTCCTGTGTCCACCAGGGAGTTCTGATTTTTTTATCCTTACAGACAACCTCACCACATGCCTCTCTGGCAGAATCAATCAATGTTTTCTTCAGAGTTTGCCACTGAATCTCCAAGGTTTGATTACTGTTCTCAAACTCTTTCATTTTTTCTTCAATAATCTTTGTGTATTTTGGTCTGCAGTTGACATCTGAGAGCTGCTCAACTTTTATTCGTTTTAAAACTTTCTTACATGTTATTCTTTTCAATATGAAATTCAATTTTATCCTGCTCAAGACTAAATAGTGATCACTTCCAATTTCAAATCCTCTGTACACTCTGGTGTCCTGCACCAGGGAGAAAACATCACTATCAACAATGATATAGTGAATGAGACTTTTCTTATTCCTTGCCTCTTCTCTCCATGTGAATTTGTGCACATTTTTATGTTGGAACATTGTGTTAGTAATAACCAGTCCATGTTCTGAGCAGAAATCCAACAGATATTTGCCATTATTATTAGCTTTGCTCTTTTCTCCAAATTTTCCCAAAATATTTTTGTATGTCTCACAATAATTTCCTACTCTGCTATTTAGATCCCCAACAAGGACCAACTTTTCATTTTTCATTGTGTCTGTTGCTTTCTCTAAAGCCTCAAAAAATTCTTCCACTTCTACCTTAGTAGAACCTTCTGTGGGACCATAGGCACAAATAAGTCTCATTGTCCAGTTCCCCATTCTCATATTTGCCCACATTACTCTACTTGAGACTGGCTGCCATTCAAGAAGATTAGCCTCGTATTCTGTGTTGAATACTATGGCTACTCCTTTACCTTCATTGTCATTGCCTGACAGTTTTGGTCTTTTTTGTTTCAGTCACCCCTATTATGTCGATCTGGTACTTATTTAATTCCTCCGCTAGCTCCATTTCTTTGCCATTCAGGCTTCTTATGTTGATAGTACCGATCTTTAACTCTGGTGATGTTGAGTTGGGGTTTGTTTTCAGATTTGTTCCAGTTGTTGACTTTTCGCTGTTCGCCCTGGTTCCCTGGTGAAAACAACGGGCGCCTTGCTTAACCGGGCGACACCCCAGCCGGCATGAAATTTTGTCATGTTGTACCATCATTTTTTTATTTTGGTTTAACCAATAAGAATACAATTTGGTCGGCTAAATTTTAATAGTGTTATTAAATTTTCAGCTCCAACTTGTCCTATGTGCAATTTATGTTTAATGTGTTGATTTCAGTAAAGAGTTTTAAAATTTCAGTTCCACGATGAATTATTTCCAAATTTCAAAAATCTCTACTAAGCGCATAATAAAACGCAAATTTGTTCGTGTATCTGTCTGTTTGTTCACTTATAACTCGAGAACTGCTGATCCGATTTACATAACAGCTGATCAGATCTTAGAAAGTAGTTTCCAGGGAGGGCGGGGTGCTTAATATTTTTTTTTTTTTAGGAAAAGAGGGCAGTAAGTCAAATAAGTTTGGGAACCACTGAATTAAACAGATTGTCACTGAAGAAGGCGCCTCAGAATACCTGATAATCATAGGTGACATGAATATAAGTATAAATAACAACACAGCACAATACCTAGACTTCTTATCAGCATATAACATAAACCCATCTAGTCGTGTACACGAGAAGATATGTCGAAACAATCACCTCATCCTGTATTGACGACATAAATATACGCGCCCCTCCAAAGAGCTATACATCAGCCGTCATAACGTGAAATGTGGTAGACCATTATGTCTCCGCATTACGGTTACATACTGAATCAAATTATATATATAATATTATAATATTATTATAATATAATAATGTTATATATTATAAGAAATACAGTAATATATAATATTATTTCTTAACCTTCTAGAACTGAATAAATAATTATACTGAACAGAAAATGTGATAGCGCTTTCAATTGTATATTTGTAAATAGTATGTATATGTGATGAGGATAATAAACTTGTCAATGTCATTAAATATATATATATGAGAGTACTTACATGTATGCACATTTGTGTGCATGTGTATATCGTAAATATTATGTATGATAATTAAGTTCGATTGATTGAAACCAAAAATATTATTATGGTTATTCTGTTTTCCAGTCGGCGATCATTTTACTCGACAGCTCTGTAGAAGCTCTAAGATTCTGAACACTGTTCCAGATACTCAAAGTGCATATTACTCTTGGCTTTTAAAATGATAGACTCATTGCTGTATCGCTTGTAAATAAATGGCAAGAGAATGAACAAATTTATGTTGTTAAAATGAGAATCTAACACTCCATGAAACTCTGATGTTTTCAAGTGTAGCCTTCGCTTATATTATCATTTCAGAACACTAGCGGTTAACTATAATATAACACAGTTGAAAATTATCTGTTAATGAATTTAATGTGGATCTGGTTTTATAAATAAAGTTTTTCTTTTTAGTGTGCTAAAATAACATAACTTCAACTAATCATGGCATTCCAATCTAACTTCGAATGCCACGATTGGAAATTTATGACAATAGAAATAATTATGCAGCACACGAAGAAATACATTCAATGATATTATCATTGAATTAAGTTAAATGATATCTTTAACATATTCCAAGGTTTCATAACTTAATATTTTATTATTATTATTATTTTTACCTGAGAAGGGTATTTGTGTAAGGTGTTCGATTCATACATATTTCAAAACCGATTAAAACCGTATGAAAAGAAAATGTTCCTAATATTCTCCTGCGTATAACTGATAAATAATATCAAACTGCATTGGAAAATTATAAATAAAATATTAAATTAATTTACTGGAACTTAAAGTAAAATCTTAAGTAAATCAAAACGCAAAACCGATTCATAAATAACTAAAACAATATGGAAATTATCTGACATATTTATAGTGGTAGTTCATTATCACAGTTAAGAATGAAATGTTGTTTATGATTAATATCAGATTTAGTAAATTTTCGAAGTATTTCCCAGAGATTTCTACTAAAATGGCCAATTTTAAACCACAATTGAGGAGATGGCAAAAAAAGTTGAGATCCTAAATGGATAAAACATGTCTAATAATGCTATGTGATTTTGTAGACTTTGAGTAAAGTTAACAAATAAAAAATAAATAAAAATAAAGTTATATTATGTTAAAAATTATGAAAGAGGAAAGTTTCCTGTATCGAGAAAATCGTTTCACTCATCTGATTGTAGAGGTTTTCGTATGTCTTGCCACATCATATATTTCCGTCGGATATTGCATTCAGTAGAAATGCAAAATATGGACCAAGAAGAAAAGTCACAATAAACTACTATAAACAACTAAAATTTTGGAAAAGAAATAAAGCTGCTGTCGTATGATACTATTGATGATAACGATCAGATTAATGATATCGATCAGATTAATAGATTGTTTACATGATGTTTGCAATCCATTAGTGAATCAAAAAGATAATGAACTAAGAGAGCGACATATTGACACACTGATCTAGTCTTAAAGCCCAGTGAGCCGATGCAATCATCCGGAAATCACTCAATGCTTGGGTGTGAGCGTGTTCAACACTGAACGAAGAATGGTCATAAAACCAGAAACAACTAGCTTACGGAAGTCACTTGTCTCACAAGGTAGAGATTTACTAATATAGAGTATTTCTATCTAGAACTTTTGTCTCCTCATACGATTTGCAACTGAAATAATAATTCAGAAACATGCATACTAGAAAACAGCTTAATAGTCTTCATTTCTAGCCAAATGGTATTATTAAGATAAAATAATATATATATATACATATATATATAGTTGTTGCTGTATAACCAGTCTCTAATCAACTACAAAATTTTAAAGTTTTAAAATTGAACTTGTTTAAGTTTTTGCATATTTAATTATTAAAGCCAATTTGCTTTGTCGCTCATTTGCAAAACAATGATGGATATTTATTATTATTTCTTTTAATATTTATCACCGATACTGAGGTGCAGGTTTAGAAATGAAATATTCCAAATTAGTTGGCTTAATTAATCTGGGAAGCCATTAAGAAAGAAAAAAATCGTGATTCGAAATAAATAAAAATTATTATTATTATTATTATTATTATTATTATTCACGCCTCCATGGAGTCAAAAGACTCATCGCGAAAACTGAGGAAAAAAACAAAAAGAACAAAAAAGCCAAAGTAAGAATTCTGTACGGTACATGCAGAAATAATAATAAAAAAATACAATAAGAGTTAAATACAACAGAAATATAATCAATTTGGGGAGAGATTGAGAGAGAGAGAAAGTGCGGTAAGGACAGAACAACTATTTCTAGCATCCACTTGGATGAAGAGGACTGTCACGCCCTGCATGATCATGAATTGTCTTTGCAGTAATGCTTACATGATGCAGATAGCCCAGCGACTAACCACAAATCTTCGTGAACACACTGCCGCTATAACTGAGGTTTAAAAGAAAAATTTCTCTCTCTCTCTCTCTCTCTCTCTCTCTCTCTCTCTCTCTCTCTCTCTCATTTCCCGCTTAATAGTATTTTACGAATGAAAAAATTCAGGTCTGTGTAACAGGCATCAGACTAATATATAGCAACCATATATCTTCAAGAAGCACTGCTTCTGTCTTAACATGCGATTTATCTTAATCTTGTTCATCAATGTCAATAAATATCTTCGAAATCAAGAACATGGTTACGACAAAAGTTATGATACCGAGTCCGGAAATGGTCTAGATAATCCTCAGAGAAAAACGTCACATGGATGACAAACTACCTAATTTCCGACTTCTGCTTCCAATGTTTATTTGTTTTAGTTAGAAAGTGATTCCTGCACGTCTTCTTGCAATTGTTGACTCTTTCCACAAAATTGTACAACGCTTTCTTTCTCAGTACTATCACAGCAGAACAGCGTAGGCGATAAGTGTAATCATGTGCACAGTAAATTATCTTTGTAAATAGGAAAAAGTCATAAGTGGTCTGTTTCTGAGAATATGGCAAAGAGAATATCACTTTAATATTAAATTTAAGTTAAATAAAATCGGTATCGCTATGAGTTATTTTAACGCTATCATCACCATTGCAAACATGAAAACTGACAGCCTCCAAATTATTTATTTAAAAAAAAATTCACTATTCTTATCTATCTATAGTGTTAAATGCTGTCATTTAGAAAATAATCAGTGGAGCGAATAACAATCTGGAGAGAGGAATACTCATAATTGGGATGCTTCACATAACGTCATGGATTCCCAAAAGAATAATGGTGATGTAATAATGATGGTGCCAGTAATATGCAATAAGAATAAATAATAATGCCTCAGCTTTTTTCCGTTATGGCTATTTCATACCAACAAAGGAATTCTCTAATATACCTGAAATATCTCATTTTCTGGAAAGTAGCCATATATATTCCACAGGAATTGTTTATGTACCATACGGCATTGATATATTTAAGGTGCTACGATCCTTCGTGTGGATCAGATTAAATATAAATATTTCAATAACAGACACATGAAGTATTAATAATTCTAGATTACTGTTGTTATTAAATATGCGTATATGCCGAAGAGTATTTCATGTATTTCAACAAAAGACTAATACACGTGTTGTATGTAATAAAATAAGCAGAAATGGCATGCTTGTCAATTTCTATTTAATTTTCCATCTCCGGTAAATAGAGCGTCAGAGTAAAGAATGCCATTTGCAAAATAAAACCTGCAGTACCAAATTATAAGGCAGATATAATTATATGTTTTGAAGTCAAGTATAATTATAATTGAAATTAATTTAATAATTTGAGAAACAAATTAAATATAGAACGTTTTAAGAAGACTCTTTATGGGCTGCCATATTTAGATGCGTTTCGCAAAATCAAAAATTGCCTATTTTATTTATTTCGCCTTTCTTTCTGTGTACGTGTGCATAGACGGAAATAATTCTAGAATCGAGGCATCTTTCATTTAGTTTAAAACATAACATTTTGCTGTAGATGTTTATTTGTTTATTTTTTCTATAAATAGGTTTGATAATTTCTTCATTCCTTCTTTGCGCCAATACGTCAATGTCTTATAGGGAAGTCTATCTAAACTGTTCTCCATATTCCTAGGAAGAGAAGGTGATAATTCTTCTTTAAGTGTATCTGACTGTCTATCAGTTTGTGTGTTGAATACCTTCTTTAAGTAGAGAGCAAATAAAACTTATTTAAAATACTTCTGTGTTTCATATAAAAAAAATAGTAAAAAGAAACAAACACAGTTTGATCAAGACAAAGATGCATCTGGTTGTTTTGAATTAAACGTCCTGTTTAGTTTCAATAAATGCTCATTTTAGCATGCAATAGTCTTTCAAACTGCCAATTTTTATTTTAGGGTACAGGTATGCTTAGCATCTTAGAAATGAAAAACTTTCAATTCACATTAACCCACCTTATCAAAATAACACAAAGAACAATCGTCTTGACACCGTGCATGTCAACTAAATTCGAATGCTTATCGTATTTCAAGAGATATTTTCTTGTTATCAAATAGAGAATTCTGATTATGAATGTGGATACATTGTCTGATATCTGATGGATCATTCAGATAACTGACTGATTTCTTTATTCAACTATAGAGTATATCTTCAGATGATTAACCATTTAAGTAACCAGTCAAGTAAGAATGAAAATGTAAACTTCAGTATGATATTAGTTTTCAAAATCTTGACAACTGTCGTTATCCCCGTCACAGAATATATCAACAAACCTGCGTAGTTGGCTTTTTATTCCAATTTTGCAACTGGCTCTCAGTAATTTGCACATCAGTAATAATATTTGACAGTTAAATAAAATACCAGTGCTATGGTGATAAATATTCGCTATCAGCGATATATAACATCACTGAGGAAGGCCGTTTCAAAGAACAGAGAAAGACAGGATGAAATAGGAGGATAAGAAGTTGGTTTGATAGGGACGTAGCTGAACTATGTATGGATGATTACAAGCGGTGAAAGTTTGACATGCTTAGAACTTAGTGAAAAGTACAATGGAGTAGAGAGAGAGAGAGAGAGAGAGAGAGAGAGAGAGAGAGAGAGTTAGGAAGTGAAGTATCATCTATGAAGCAGACTGCTCTCTTTTGGAGAGATCCAACTTTAATCTGAGGAAACATTAACTTGAGAGTTATATTTAGTAGATATAGATTGTGATTTTATCAGTTAATGCTAGTGATATCAGTTAGTGTTAGAAGTGATCTTAGATATTGAGTACAGATCTGAGGATTACCAAATGGAATAAAATTAGATCTTCCTCAAGTGAAATAAGACAGCACTGCATTTTGATAGCATTGAAGTTCATTATTCTGACCTGACCGCACTCGTAACTAGATAACTGATTAAGACAGGATAATTAACAAACTCTAGTTAGGATCATTTTATTACTATAGAGATTAAATATCTTAAATATGTTGAATATCGTAATTAATGTATTAAGTAGCTGTTAGTTGTATATATCAGGAAACGCGATCAGGAGACCTTAAAACAAACGTAAAAATGACCTAGGTAAGAAGTACCAAAAGAAATTCCTGTTTAAAAATATAATGAACAGCATAGACAAAACTTAATACATATGAAATGTGTTGTATGTATAATTTTTTTTCCAAATAATTTTAACTGATTCTCGGAATATGCTTATAATTTGTATTTAAAAGCTAAATAATAAAGTATATCTTTATAGTAAATCTTTAATCTCTAAATGTTTAAGTAAATAATTAAAGTAAATCTCTAGTTTCTATAATCTATAATTTACAAGATTATACATAGAATAAAACGAGGTATTAAGCAGCTTTCTGTGAAAGGTAATTGTAACAACTATTTTAGCTGGCAGAGGCGAAGATCTATATGGATACCCAGAATTCTATTAATGCCAAATGATAGATATTTGACATTCCATGTCAAAAGACTGTAATTTCCTGCTCACTCAACATTCTCATAGTCAATAAAATGCAAGGGCAACGTTGAAAGTTATTGGTGACATCACAGTTCAAATGTCATTACATTGGTCATAGTTAACGATCTAGGGATAAATCTGAAGTCGGACTAAAATATGACATTGAAAGAATTTTCATCTGAGAGAAAACGTCTTTTTGTTGATGTTTGTAATGCAGATGTAATTATTATTGTAATCACTGTTCATATCATAAGTATTTTTCTCTTAGAATTAGAAAGAAAGGAAAATAACACCTTTTATCGTTATCAAATATTGTTCTTTTTTCCCAGAAAAAATATGACAATTGTATGATAAATATACTGATAATGCTTTCTGAAATTAGGGAAATAGAAGAGAAAATGTTTGAAAATTTATGAATGCTGGAGATCCTTATGATGAAACAATAGTAATTTCCACCATCCTGGTCAAAAAAAAATTTTCTTTGGATTTTCTACGAAAAATTATTCAAAATATTTGTTGTAAACTTCAAAATTGGTAGGAAAAGTGTAGAAAACACTCCTGCTGAAACTCCACTATAGAAGCGAACATGGACCATTCTTTTTTCAAGCCATTCAGATAATATTATTATTGCTTTTTTTCACATGCGCTTCAGTTTTTGTCAGAATTTTCTGTTAATAAATATAAATCTTTTTTTTTTTTTTTGGAAATATTGTACAGTCGGTGAGGATAAAAAATGGTCAATTTTTAAAGAGACATGACCTTTATAGTGAAACTGCGGTTTAATAACTTAACAACCTAGCTGTATTTTGACGATCGCGTTTTACTTGAGTTATGCATTACGAATGAAGGAGGAAACCTACAGTAAATTTATAGGAATTTATAACATTTTCTTCTATTCTTTGTTTCCTGAAAATAGTGTTAGATTTTTTCTGTGTTTTAATTCTATTTTATTACAAAACTCTTCTAAACTTCGTTCTAATTAATAGAAAAGAGGGTTCTTACATGCATTTTTTGCTTTATTAATCAATAACTCAAGCATTTTACAAAGAAACCTATATGAAATATCTCATTATTGTAGTTGATGATCACATTTTAGATAATGCTGTTTAAGTTAATATATTTCTTTGCACAGAGAGGAAGCAACAAATCATCGCACTGATTTTTCATTATGTACGAAAACAATGAGAACGAAAACAGGTGTGTGTGTGTGTGTGTGTGTGTGTGTGTGTGTGTGTGTGTGTGTGTGTGTGTGTGTGTGTGTGTGTGTGTGTGTGTGTGTGTGGTCCTAGTGGGGATAATGAAAGTAGTTTTTAAGATAGAAAAGTGTACATAATTATTCTATAAATTATGAGTGCTAGTTACAGCCAAATAGAAATATTAAAATAATTAACTTGGGAATATCTCAACAAATCTATGAAATCTGTTTAAAAAATAATGCATACAATAGCATTTGTGACATTAAATATAATAATAATAAATAATAATAATAAAAAATTACAATATCCGATATTTGTGACAAATATGTACGATTAGTTCTATGTTGTCCCTTTCCTTGTTCTTCAGAGTGGTATATTAATGATAACGTTTCTTATACGTTTCATAGAATAGCACATGGCATCAATGTGTCGTCATCGCGCCCAAAAATAATAGGATAATGGCGCCCAAAAATACGACGCCATTGTTAAAAAACTGTAATGTGAGGGAGTTTGTCCAATGTGATATGTGTGGGATGTATGCAGAAAGTGTAAGCAAAGTGAGGAGTTGAAGTATGTGTCAGGTTGTGAGATAGTTATGGTTGAAGAAAGCCAGAATGTGAGTGAAAATAGTGGCTTGATAGGGAATTGCGATGTTGTACAAGATGGCAATGAGAGCGGTGATCAAAGAAAGAGCGAAAGCAACTATACAGAGAGAAAAAATGGTTTAAATGATAAAAAAATGAGGAATTATTTGTAGGGAGTGAGATCGCTAGGTTGCGCGCAGTGATACAAAATGCGCAGCGACAATTAGAGCACCTGCAAAATTCTTTCCAGAGTGATTCGGCTAACTAAATGGTGCTAACAAGTGCTTGAAAGGAAAAATAAGCGTGAGAGTGGGAGAGTTTCTGAAATGAAGGAAGGCGTGTTGTATGGTGACTCGTTATTAAGAGTAGTGATAGATGGGAGTTTAACTAAATCGCACTTACCGGGTGCAAAATTTAAAGATGTAAGTGAGAGAAATAGAGCGCAAAAACAGAGGGTGAAAGAATTGATAGTTGTGGCGGGTACGAATGAATTGAAAGGAGATAAATTTTTTATGAGAGAGGACTTGAAAATATTGTTAAAGGTAGCGAAAGAAAAAAGTGACAGAGTTAGAATGGTGAGTCTGTTGCCGCGGTATGACAGAGAGGAGTTTAGAAGAAGGGCCATAATCGCAAATGACATTATGCGCAGGTTATGCAGATGGTGTGGTGTGGTGTGGAATTCGTGGACGTGTGGAATGCGTTTGATGGGCGAAAGGATTTATACAAGATGGATGACCTGCATTTGAATGGATTTGGTGTGCGGAGACTGGAAAAAGTGTTGCTGAATGAAATGAAAATGGATGTGCAGAACCAGGGAAACTAGAACTACCAAGGAGGTGGGAAAGTTGATATGCGGACATCAGTGAGACAGTTGAGTGTAAGGATGTATATACTGTACCCGAACCAGTAATAAGAACAAAAATCGGAATGGGATATTTAGAATAACGTATCAAGATAGGGGTGGGACAAAAGGACCACTGCATTTCATGTATACTAATGCCAGGAGTATTAGGAACAAGAAGGAAGAATTTTTGGCCTTGATGGCTCTTCCTGGCCACAGGTTATTGGCATTAGTGAAACATGGCTGACGGAAGATGATATAGTTAGTGGGATAGAATGTGTAGGTTATAGTGTGTTTTGGAGGGACAGAGAGAATAAAATGGGGGGAGAGGTGTTATTGATGATAGGTGATGAACTGCAGCCAAGGAGAATTGAAGTTGTATCGCAGGACAGTGAAAAGAGCACATTTGAGGCTATTTGGTGTGAGATTGAGACTGGCAGAACAAAATATACAGTTGGGTGGTGCTATAGACCAGGTGATGGAATAGATGGTGGAGATAGTATGCATAAACAAATTGATGAAATGAGTGGAAGGAGGGTAATTATTATGGGGGATTTCAACTATGGTAACATTGATTGGAAGGAGAAGAAGACACATGTGAGGAAGGAAATGGATTTTATTCAATTATTAAGGGATGACTATCTGAGACAGCATGTAATTGAAAATACTAGGGGTGTGAGAGTGCTTAACCTGGTAATAGCATCTGAGAATTTGACTTTAATGAATATGACCATGTTGCCACGTATTGGTGAGAGTGATCATAAGTTCTTGACCTAGGAGGTGGCTAAAGGTGTGGAATTTTCGATTTAGACAGTGTATATGTGGAATTACCGTGCTAGCAAGTATGACAAGCTTAAGAGATTGCTTGGATCAGTGCCATGGCATGTACAACTGCAAGGGCTGGATGTCGATAGAGCATGGGGCATGTCAAGGAGCATTTACAGGAGGATATCGCTGATTGTATACCTTGGGTCCGAATAGTAAAACGAGTAGAGGTTAAATGGATGAATAACAGCATTAAGCTTGAGCTGCAAAAAAAGAAACAACTGCGGAGGGAATTTAAAGAAAGAGGCACACGAACGGTATAAAGTGCAGGCCAGCTTGACCATGTTTACGAGAGTGGTAAAAAAAAAAAAGCAAAAACGGATTATGAAAGGAAAAAACTATGCAAGTTAAAGAGAATCCCAAACAGTTATTTTAATATGCTGCAAGCAAAAAAAAAAAAAAAAAACTGTACACGGCAAAATTATTTTAAGGAGTGACGATGGTAAGGAGGTCACTGAATCTGTCTATATAGTGGATTACTGAGCGAACACTTTGCAAAAGTATATCATCCAGGTGGTGACATTGCAAAAATGAAGGAACCATTAATTTATATGGGAATTGTGATGAATGAAGTGGAGGTGAATAGTCTATTACAGAACCTTAATGTGAATACATCTGTGGGATTGGATGGTATACCGGCACGGGTCTTGCGTGAAGCGGCTAAAGAATTATCAGTGCCCTTGACCATGTTGTTTAATCTGAGTCTCGGGTCTGGTTTAGTCCCGAAGTTGTGGAAAGAGGGGGAAAATAGTTCCACTTCATAAAGGAGGATCCAAGACTACGGGTGCAAATTACCGACCGATCAGCATATCACGAGTCGTTGTCAAGGTCTTGGAGAAAGTAGTTAAGGGAAAAATACAGGAGTGGATTGATGAAAATGAGATACTGTACGGGGGATAGCATGACTTTGTGAAGGGTAGATCATGCCCCAGTAACTTGCTCAAGTTTTATAACACAGTGACGGCTGAAGTGGATAAGGGAAATAGGTTTACTGATACTGCTGGACCTAGATAAGGTATTTGACAGGATACCACATGGAATTATAATCCGTAAACTACAACATATGGGAATGGATATAGGGTTCGTGAGATGGATAGGTGGGTGGTTGATAGAGAGATATCAAAGAGTAGTTTATTCAGGAGTAGAGTCCAAAAGACGGCCTGTGACTAGTGGTGTGCCGCAGGGTTTTGTTCTTGAACCACTGCTGTTTAATTTGTTCATTAACGATACAGGGAAGGATCTAAGAGGAACAGTTCATTTGTTCGCTGATGACAAAGTTGTGTAGGGCAATAGTGAATGCAGAAAATGTCAAAACTTGCAGGACCACTGGGATAGATTGGAGTTCTGAGCTAAGGAAAATGGTTGTCAATTTAATGTGACAAAATGTAAGTTATGCATTTTGGGGTGAAAAGATTAGCAGCAGTATATCACATTGGTGGAACTGTACTCCAGGAGATTCATGAGGCCAGGGACTTGGGAGTGTTGGTGGATAGGGAGAAGAAGTTTAGGGGGCACATTATAAAAGTAGCTAAATCAGCTCATCAACTCACTTGGTTGTTGAAAACTACCTTGACGAGCAGAGACAGGCAGGTTATTGTACCTCTGTACCGAGCCTTGATGGGACCTAATCTCGACTACTGTGCCCAGATTTGGTCACCTAGGTTCCTTCTTGATGGGGTGGAGGTGGAGAGGATCCAGAGGCGAGTGACTAAGATGATAGCAGGTCTATGGAATGAACCATATGAGAACAGGTTGAAGATTTGTGGGTTGTAGAAATTGGTTGATAGGAGGAAGGGGGGGGGGAGATATGATTGAGACATTCAAATTGCTAAAGGGTTTCTATAGGATTAATTCAGAGGATATTTTTGAGATCAGGACAGGTGGTGGGAGAACTAGGGGACACCTATGGAAGCTGTGCAAGAGTGTGGTTAGCAGGGGTGTTAGAGCTGGGCTCTTTACTTTTAGAATGGTAAATGAGTGGAATAAGCTGCCAGAGTCTGTTGTGGGTGCTGTGACGGTGAGATAGTTCAAGCCAAGGTATGATAAATACTGTGATATACTGTAGATGTGTGGACATGATGTTTAGAGCCTCCTTTGATGAGTCTAAGGACTCCATGGAGTCGCCCATAATAATAGTAATAGTAATAGTAATAACAAGCAGTACACGATACCGCCTGTAGGGTAATGAACAAAAAGCGGTGTGTAGAATCCTTTACACATGACATATGGGGTTGCTGTTCCTCGACTTCATAAAAATAAAAAATAAATAAATAAAAACTATTAAGTTGAAATTATTCCAGTTCGTGATTTTATATTCATTACGGCAATATTTGACTGAATTTCAACATTTTAAAGGAATTAGTAAAATCACAATTATTGCTATACAATGTTTATGAGTTCAGTGTGATCGTAGTCCTAAATATAAATATTTTTACTGTAGGATATATAGGAACCTATAAAATAAAAAATTTGGTAATTGAAATAGAGCCCAATTTTTTTTGCGATTTTTTTGCGATAGCACTAATAGATCAATAATATGCCATCATCAAAACTTTAAATATTTCATTCAATTAAATATAAATAATAACAAAAATATTATAAAAAACAAGTAAATAAAATAATTAAAAAGTCTGCTAAACTCGAAGGTTATAAAAGTTCATCCAGAAAAAGCATTTTAAAAATGCCCATTTATACCATGCGAGATTGAACCCACTTTCTTTCGGTACACAGGAGGAAGTTCTTCCATCTAGGGTAAAAGTACTTCTAAAAACGGGTGTTTTACTCCTTTTTCCATTACTATTATTTTCACATACAACTTTTATTTCAGAAATAACATTAATCATCTATATCACTTCTTATCTGAAGATTAAAAAAAAATTGCGATAAAATCATCAGTTTTACTGGCATGTCTTCAAAACCCTAATAAGCGCTTTTCTTTCGTCTTTCAAACAGTGCAAAATTGATTATATTCCTTATACGAGAGCATACTACTCAACTAGAATAGGCAGCTATCATGGACTTGCACGTGTGTTTCTACGCTATGAATACTTCTCTGCATATTTATTACGATTCTAGTTTTTGAAATTAACTCTGTGAGACAAGTTAGAGTGAAATAATGGAATACCAATCATCAAAATTTGCAATCCTAAAGCATAAATAATATATTTTGTCGTGGCTGGGGTTGCTATTGGTGTCTCAAATTGCTTTCTTGGCAAGAAAGCAATTTCAGATAACTTACCTTGAATAAAATAACGCAGTATAACTTATTCCCAACTTCGTAAAATTTAAGAAATAAATTGACAGATAAAGAAAGATAACAGCAAACGAAAATGGTAATTTAGTTACGAAACAATGAAAGAAACTAGCGACAGTGAATAAAATAGTAATAATTCTGCAGGAATCTGAATATAAAGAAAGAGAAAATAAAGTTGAAAGATAATAAATGATGATTAAACGAAAATTTGTCAGTCTTCTTTGTCAAGTTAATTATTCATACTTGTTTCTATTAGAAATTTTCAGTTTTTAATTTCAGCATAAAATGCACTCACGTAACTAAATTAACCACCTTAAAATGGTAGCATCGAGTTTCGCAATAAATGGTTTAATTAAGCAGAATTCTTCGTACTTTCTGCTTCCATTATTTCAATAACTTAATTAGAATCTCCGAGTGACGCGTTCTTCGCTAAAGTAGTTCCACACAATCAAGAACCCTTCTTAATCAGACACATTAGTTATAATATATTCGCATATTCTTTTTATAAGCTTACTTTTTTATATACTGCATATTTCAAAATGTATTCTTGATTTTTGAGTAAAACTATATGCAGTCTATATTGCATTCAAATTATCTTCTAATTTTAAATTAAAACAGAGCACGTATTTATTTTAATTATTTCTACATTTTTATTTATTTAAACAAATGTTTATTCACGCGAGTTGTAATTTTATAATTCTCAGAAATTCATTTACAGTATATTTCATTCAGATTGCATTCTATAAAGTGGAATTTGAAATAAGGCATTCCATGACACCTTATGTTTGATTGAAGAATTGTGTAAGGTGCTCTGAAATCTGTTTTTTACTATTCTAATTTGAAAGCATTCTATTTTTTTTTTAAAAAAGTGTTATGTTGAAATCAATAGTGTACCTATATTTCAAAGTAAATCATACTTATACACTTGAAGTAAGTGACCCACCCATATTGCTACATAAAACACTTCAGAATATATACGATACACTGCGACTAGAAATTCCATCTTTCAATGGCATGTGAAGAACTAAAGGATCTCGTAAAGTGGTGTTATCTCAAATGGCATCATAGTGTCTTATCCATTTTCCATACTAATAAAAGGCTGCATCACTGAAAACCAACTGTAAGGAATATTATCAGCGATAGTAACTAAACCAACAAACTCCCAGAAGGTGCCAGATATCAATGTATCAGAAGAACACTCAGTAAGTTTCAAGGGAAATTTTTGCAGAAACATATAAAAACCCATCAACTAGGATTTCTTTCATAGATTCTGGAGCGTTCAGGATAGTAACAAAAACTATGTAAAGAGATCAATGTTTGTTCTCACAAACATTGATCATGGCAGAAAAATAGTGTAATTGCATTGTAGGATACTGGAAGTCGGTGATTTCGAACGAAAAACTAGGATGCATCCTTTTCCGATCAGATGGCTGAGAGTGGATATCAAACATGCTGGAAACTTGGATCTTTATTTGTTGTGTCTTGAAAGATAAATGAGACAGATATGCCAGACTTCTGGACTGTGCTTTGTTCCAATACTGTGCAGTTTAAAAAGCATTTTTATTTCAACACAACAATGCAAAAATTCTTAATGCAAGTACTTTAAGAAAGATTATTCTTTGTTGATTAAAAATTAAAACGATATATCGCTATATCATGTATCACTCCTAATGAAAGTCACCGCACCGTTGCGTACCATCCCAAAAAAGCACTATACATATTTAGTCATTTTTCCTTGAAGATGCTAAATCTGCTTAAGAATCGTATTATAACCTTAACGTAAATTACTAATAAAAATTCGAAAAATCTAAGCCTAGCTTATATTTCCTACTGTAATTTCTGTATTATTTCTTTATTCATTTGTTTACTTTAAGCATCTTATATCTTATACAATGCATACTTAATAATACAAATTTAGCTCTTAACAGTAAAGAGGACAAGAATTACCAAACTTAAATCATTGTATTTAGATATTTATTCAAATGTTGTTTGATTGATTGCATAGTTCTTACGCTCTAAAGTTTTTCAAGAGGTTATAGGCATGAATCCAACTTCTAGCATGAATATCTGTGAATGTGATCTCCAGTATCTGATAGTAGAGCTGAAAGAGTCAGGCAAATTATAGCTGAGATTATTGTTCACATGAAGAGGGTCCAAGGAGATTTCTTTTGACTCGGCAATGCGGAAATCACATTGGACCCGCTTCATGTGAACAATAATCTCAGCTATAATTTGCCTGACTCTTTCAGCTCTACTATCAGATACTGGAGATGGCATGGTTCTACACACGCACAAGTGTACATCAATAGAACTTTAACACGGATTATAGCTCAAGTTCATAATAACTGTAATTTATAATAGAATATTATAGCTTTATAATTGTATAGAGTGTCTCAATGTTTTTTCAGTGTCTTTTAATAGCTTTCTATGTTCTTAACTCCTGCTGAAGTCAATCCCGACGTAACATGTGACGTTTTCAAATAAATCTCAATTTGTTATAATTCTCGGATTTTTAGTGAGTATATATTAAAATGAACATATCCAACCTCCGAGTTAATGGTAGTAATCATATATATATATATATATATATATATATATATATATATATATATATATATATATATATATATATATATATATATATATATATATATATATATAATTTATATTTATTTATAAATTAGTTAATAATATATATACTTATAAAAGTATATATGTATTATTAACTAAATTTCCATCTCCGGCTGCAATACTAGTCTTTATCTTTTCCCCCAATGCTAGTATTTTCAGACGAAGAAATTCATCTCTCACCTAATAGCAATTACAAACATCCATGCCTATTGCGAGTTTCGAATTCACAGCTCAGCTCATTCGCGCGAGAGGGTACGCAATCTAGTCGGTTGTTCATCATCGTGATTTATTTACAATTTATGAATAGGGAAACAAACTAAATAAATAGGAATAAGAAAAAGTTAAGTTAATAATTATGTGTAGTTTTCCAGGCATCTCTGTTTTGAGACAGTTGAGTTATTTCTTGTGGAGAGAATGAAAAAGAGAGACAGAGTATCTCTGCTGCTAAGATGATTAATATACGACCCAAATTGTTTAATTGGTATTCCTCTCCGTCTTTGTCCATTGAGGTGGGCATATAAAATAAGATGTCAAATTATGGAGAAGGAGGATATCTCAGTTGATGTCAAAGCCAATCATGTTGACGTCTGCGTTGGGTTTTAATCAAGGGTTTTGATTTGCCGATTCTAAAATAGAAATAATATTTTACTTGAATATGAATATGATCCTTCCAAGAGTAACCGAGTAGCTCTTGGGTTTACATTTTCTTAATAATATGTCATTTACACTATTATATATATTTGAGCCTAAGTACTGGAAGTCTTCTTCCATTTTTTTTCTAAAGATTGGCGCGTGTTCTGTAATGATGGAAACTTGAACTATATTTATGAGTGTTTTAGTTTTATTTCATTTAACTGTCAGTCCAAATAGTTTTTCAGCTTGGCATAGTTTGTCAAACTGTTGTTGCGCCTTGGCTAAAGTTGAGTCTGATGATACTATATCGTTTGCATAGCCGAGGTTGTTAGCCGATTGATTCGGTTGTTAACGACATGATATTTCTGATTACAGTTACTTTTGAACGGTTCACAAGAAAGGTAATTAATTACGTATTTTACTTTGGGGCATCCATCTATATATTGTTTTCTTTTCAGTAAGAAAGACTAAATATAAAATTTAAAAGTTCTTAGTGTCATAAAATACTAGCATTGGAGGAAAAGGTAAAGACTAGTACTGAAACAGCAGATTTTACTTATGCTGATTTACATCATTATGATAGCATTTGCGTAATTTTATTATGATTTTCTTTAATATCCTTACTCAAAATTGCACGTATGATCTTAAACTAGCTCTGCAAACGATAGCAGGGTGCAAGATGTCTTTACTATGCAGGAAAAGTGCAGTGATTTTCAAAATGCACGTATATTCAATAGCAATAACACCTCACCTTCTGAATTAGTTCATATAAAAATATATCACACCTGGATGGATGTCTAAATGTGCAGAACAGAAAAATAGTGAAAGGTTAGAAGAATAAACATTCTTAAATATGTTGCCCTTTCTCCCTACCTATTTGTAAATATTTTCTTCTCTCTAATAACTACTCTACCTATTAATAGAATAGTTAATATAAATATTAGGAATATATAAATAATTAACTATAAATATTAGTTGGGCATAACTATTATCCCTAAATATTCTTAAATATGGTGCTCTTTCTCCCTCACATCCTATACCAGTTGTGTAACAATTAATATTCCATCTACAAAACCTCTAGTAAAAAAGAACATTAATAACTTTATACAGAATAAAAAATTTCAAAATTTCATATATAGGAATGACATTAACATGACGTTTTATTGCGCAGAATTTTCTTGCGATTAATTTTTCTACGATGAATTTCCCCCACGATGAATTTTCCACGCAATGATTTGTCCCCGAAATTAATTATCGATGATGAATTGTCCGGACACTTTCTCAAACTGCTCTAGCTGCTTTCCAGAAACCATATTTTCCACTCGATAAAAACCATCTGGTACTTTAGATAGCATATGACGTTTCTGACGAGACGAAACCTCCAATAGCTTGCTTATCAGAACCTGATTCATCTGAGGTCCTCTCTGCAGATTAGGAGCCCAGTCTTGTATTTTACCCTGTTTTCTTATATGCGAAGTGATCGATTCCCCTCCTACAAGATATACCTAACATGCAGTGGTGAGCTATGGAAATTTTAACAAAGGGCTCGCATAGTCAAGAAAAAAAAAGCCGTATTTCTCACAAAAACATTTATTAATACATGTGTACAAATGCCAATCAAAACATATGAGGGGACAATCAACCTGGTAAAGGCTATCATTTTTAAACAAATATTTCATGATCTAAACATGAAATATTTGCACAAAATCATAAGTGTTGATTTATCTTACGTAAGAAAAACATTATTTAACTACCAAAATATAATAAGAATAAAATCTTTTATAATCGCATATATGAAATGGTCCGCATTTTTTATAAACAAAATACATTTATTTTATTTGCGATAGAATTATGACAAACAATCTATAAGGAATAAATAAATATTATCTAAACACAATAATATTGAAGTATGTTATATTTCTATTTTGTTTCTATACTTCAAGTGATAATCAACGGTACCAGTCAAGGGGCATTATTTTATAGTCCTATTTATTTATATGCGATTACCAAAAGTGAATTCTTATTTGTAAAATGGTGGTAACAGTAACTATAATATTTTATTTAATAAAATCACTTTGTTAGGTTACCGTATGATTTGTCGCTTAATATATTTAACAAAAATTATGTTCTTTTTTTTTGAAAAAATAAAAAATAAACAAGAAAATCAAGGGGCTCGCAAATTTGAGAAAAAAATTAACAAAGGACTCAGGTGAGCCCCCGCGAGCTCCTTATAGCTCACCATTGCTAACATGTCATGTTGACCAAGAACTCCCATCCGCCCATACGTGAATATCCCAATAGTGCATCTCTGTAAACCTCCCGCTAGACGCACTTCATATCATCAAGAGTTTTACGATCAAGCAGAAAAACTTCCTGCTTCCACTCATTTACCAATAGTAGGAATATATTATGAATAACATTACATATATATTTATTATAAGAATATAATAAAACAAGCAACAAACATCGATCACGCATATGCAGTAAAATTCCTATCCACATCAAATAGACTTGTCATAAATATGAATATACTATGATGTACACCACGACTTACTCGATTATATAATAAAACCACAATTCTAGCAACTCAAATAACGGCTGTTCATCCTACCTATCAGAACCGCACTCTTCTCAATTTCTTCGGCAACGATAGTAATTATGCAGTATGCAACAGAACATTTTATGATCTTCCTTGTAACACTGCTTTCCTGTCTTTCCCATTCCAAAAATGAAAAAAAAAAAAAAAAAAAAAATTCCCTCCCTCCTTTTTCAATCTCATTTCACTTTCTATCCTTGATTCTTAACATAATTTTAATGTCTACAATGTCAAATCCCTTTCCTTTTAGAATTCAGCTCGCCAGATATGGATGGAATGTCAAAGTATTTGCTGTAAATTACTGCTTCCAACTATTTTGCGAGTCACGCCTCCTTTTCTCAACAAGTATCCTTTTCTGATAAGTTTTCAGTGGAATCATTACCTTGATCTAATTGGATTTTCACCACAAAAAGAAGATAATTAGGTTGTGGGAGCATTTCTTTACTGAAATATTAAAAGTGACCTGACTGAAATAAATAAAAAAAGATGATTTCAAGGATTGTTTTTAGGATTCCAAGTATAAAATTTCAGTAAAGCGAGTCAAGCCAAAGTTTAAAAATTATTTGCCTACGGACCTAAACGCACCCAACAAAGGACAATTTTCGTCGACTTTTCCAAAAAGCGATTGATTTCATTGATTCAGTAAGCAAATTTGTTTTAAGATAATGTTAATATTGTTGTTCCTTTGACGATGTTTGTTTTTTCATATTTGCATTTGCTCATTCATTTGTAGAATTTTCATGAAACATTTCATAAGCATGACAAAATTTAGAACTCATTTATGATATGTCGTTTCTTCACGCCATATTTTTTTTTACTTAAATTTGCATTACAGTTTGACTGCATTGTAATCAGAAATGAAATTATTTATTCTACATATTTTAATTTTTTAATTAAAGTTTTTAATAAAATTTTAATAAATATTTTATTTAAAATTTCAATAAAATTTTTATTAAAATATTATTGAATGTAAGTAGAATGTAATCCAGATAATTCTGCATTATATTCAACAGAAGTGAAATTATTGGTATTGATATCAGTAAGAAACGCACTATTTTGTCAATAAGATATTTCTTATTGACATTTGAAACCAATACCGATAAAACTGATCTTATTTGAAAACCCTTCTGAAGCATTATTGCATACCAACATTTCCAACACTTCTCCCTCCAACTCTTGGAGTGAAACGTTTACAATCATTTTTCATTGTCTCTTGTGATATTTCCTAGGTATTGGATCTGATGTGATAGAGAAGCACACTCATCATGCAGTCGCTATCATACTTTACAAATTATCTGCCGGTTTTTCAATCTCGACATCCAATACGCATTACGATTGCTTTTCATTGCATGTCTTCTTCTTTTCAGATTTCTCTACAAATATACTGGTGATTCAGAAAAGTTCCTTCTTGCCTGCTCTTTTTTTCTTTTTTCCCTGAATAATTTATATTCTCTAGACACCTTAAATTCTGACCATACATTTGATGAAGAAACTGTTCCTCTACATTATTTGACTAATCTAATCATCTTGTGACCAGTCACACACACACACACACACACACACACACACACACACACACACAACACACACACACACACACACACACACACACACACACACACACACACACACACACACACACACACACACACACACACACACACACACACACACACACCTTTTTTGAAGCTACGAAATCACTTGAAAATAACCAGAATGTCACGCAAGATGAGATTTATAATGTCACTTTAATTTTAGACTTTTTTTAAGCACAACAAACATGTCGTTGTGTCTATAATGCCTTATCCTCCAAATATCTTTGTGAACAAAAGGATAATTTACGCTCGTATTGCTTAAACCTGCTCAATTTCGAAATCACTCCCAATTAACAAATCTTCCTTGTCTCGTATTTTGGGTTGCAAACCCTATAGGATATCTAATTTACTTGATACCATTAATTGTACATTCCCCCACTCCCCTCTCTCTCTCTCTCTCTCTCTCTCTCTCTCTCTCTCTCTCTCTCTCTCTCTCTCTCTCTCTCTCTCACTCTCTCTCTCTCTCTCTATTGCTTACTCTCTCATCGCAAGATCCTATCACGTCTCAACCACCAATTTCCATTAAGCTTTTAAACACAAGAACGAAAACCTCTAAACATTTAAAAACATCTGATTGCTATATACTTATATTAAATATAAACCATCAGTGTCACTTTCTTCTATTCGTTTTAGGTGCTACCAAATTCCACCCGTTCTCCTGCCATCATGACACATGTATGCTAACTTTCCCACAGGTTCTTACGTATGACATATTATCTTTATTCTTCTCAAAAGAAATATAATCCTACTTTAAGTACAATTAATTATTTCCATTTACAATACTATTTTCTCTACTAATTTTGACCTTCTGGTGTTCAAGAATCATACTCAATTCGACGTAAAGTGACTTATCCGTTTTCATGTGGCGATGCTAGCTACAGCTTTTCATTGCGCAAAAACAAACAAACCAGCCAGAAGAACCACTAATTGTACAGATGTAAAATACTTGTATCAGAGCATTATTTGCTTTGGTCATACGAATAAACAACTAATAAACAACCTAATAATTATACAAGGAAACGGTAGATTCCTTCTTTCCATCCATCCATCCATTTTCAAGCCCCACCTTTCCTAATTAGGTTGTGGGGGCAGCAAATGCAAGAGGGACTTCTAATGGTCACGATTCTTCGCCACCAAGCTCAAGTGTTATTGCGGAACTCCCATACGTGTTCGCCGAAGATTTTGGATATAGTCTATCCAGCGAGTCCTTGGCTTTCCGCGTAGCCTCCCACCTTCTGGCTTGGAAAAGACGGTCTTTGATTCCTTTTGATTTTTTTCTTTCATTACTTACCCACACATAGTAGTTTGGGATCACAGATTTCAGTCTTTTCTTGTTTTGGGATGGACACACATATGATATAATAATTATTATTATAAATATTTAAAATATTAAAAATATCAAAAATATTAAAAAATTAAAAATATTAAAAATAATAATAATAATAATAATAATAATAATAATAATAATAATAATAATAATAATAATAAACCTATTCAACAACTAGCAAATGACTTTAACCAATACTTTGCAGACTCCATCCAAGAATTGCACAGAAATATTCCCACAATCACAGAACGTGACCCTCCACTTGGACCACAATCAAAACAGACATTATGGTTCCAACCATAAAAGAAGCAGAACTTCTCTCTGCAATACATCAAATCAAACCAAACAAAGGCCCAGAAATTGATGGCATAAGACATTAAGATATAAAGCAACAAGAAACTAGTTTACGTTCTATCCTACTAAAATTAATAAATAAAATATTTAAAACAGGACAGACACCAAGTATGCTAAAGACGGCCATAACCACACACATATACAAACATTGAAAAAGAAATTTAATCAGCAATTAAATTAACCCATAACAACATTACCAATTATCAATCAAATTATGGAGCAGATCATACTGAAGAAACTCACAGCATACACAGAGACGTTCATATTATCCCCAAAACACAATATAGTTTTCAGAAAAATAAGGGAACACCATCCCTCTCTTGGAAGACTTTACAGACGTAATTAATACCGCCTTAGACAAAAACAAAATTGCCATGGTAGTATTAATTGATCTAACTAAATCATTCGATACACTCACGCATCAAACCTTGTTAGAAAAGCTGAGGCATTTTGGAATAGACGGGCCTCTTCACATGTGGTTTAAAAACTACCTACAAAATAGAAAGCATATCACACGTATCGTGTAAAACCGAAGCAGAGAGCTACCAGTAACCTGTGGAGTACCACAGAGAGCTGTATTCTCCCCAACTCTATTCAGCATTTACACGCACGATATTAATCAGCCACCACTCAAAGGTAGGATATTCCAATACGCAGACGATGCAGCAATAATATCCATCCACAAGACCGCAAGCATAGCCCAAAGAAATATGCAACTTGACATAAATCTGCTCACAGACTGGCTCACGAAAAACTCTATACACCTAAACTCAGAAAAGACAAAATTAATGATATTCAGAAATCCACTGACTCCACCAGTTGATAACAAATATATGACCATCCAACATCCACAATATAGTACCGTGGAATCACTTCGGTTCAGATATGAACTGGAAAACCCACATAAACCATCTACACATCAAAAAATCAGAACAATAACTGCAACACTCTACAGGTTAAAAGACGTAGTTCCCACACGCCTAAAAAACACTAATATGCAAAGCACTATGCCGAAATATATTAAGATACGCTATAACAACGTTTGCTTTCTGTGCACCCTACAAATTAAATAGATTAATATCGCTACAGTACAAAATGATAAAACTGATCTTTTGGGAGCAAAGAGAAAATAACGACCTTATATACATTGCAATGTAAGAACACAAAATACTGACAGCAAAATATTTATGCCACTATGCAGCTTTGCCAGAACATTATTTCGATGCCAACTACAGGACAGTCAGAAATGCATACCGTATTACAAGACATCAGACAACTAATTATATCACATATAAATACAATACTCACTACGGAAAGGCCACGCGAAACTTCTGTATCCCAGACATGAAAAACAAATTACCTTTTGAATAGAGAACCTTACAAACTATAATAGCCTGAAAAGAGCTCTAAGGATATAATATGAACAAGAAACACGCACCCAAAATACTATACAAACTTTATGAAACACTATATATTTGTTCAGGCTTCCAGTTCAGCGACGCATCAATAAATTACAAGTTATTGTGTGTGTGTGTGTGTGTGTGTGTGTGTGTGTGTGTGTGTGTGTGTGTGTGTGTGTGTGTGTGTGTGTGTGTGTGTGTGTGTGTGTGTGTGTGTGTGTGTGTGTGTGTGTGTGTGTGTGTGTGTGTGTGTGTGTGTGTGTGTGTGTGTGTGTGTGTGTGTGTGTGTGTGTGTGTGTGTGTGTGTGTGTGTGTGTGTGTGTGTGTGTGGGTGGGTGGGTGGGTGGGTGGGTGGGTGTATGCGCGAGAATTTCTCAATCACAGATTTCGTAACTTCCCAACACTAAAAAAAACAATAAATAATAATCAACTGGTGTCATCCTCAGATAAGCTTACATATAAGCTTCGAGGATGAAAGCAGAGAAATTAATTCTCATCCAAGATGTATAATATGTAACCAAATGCAAGTAATGTACGTATCACATGTAAACCAATGTATGTAATGTATGCATTATACATAACAAATAAATGTAATGTAAGTCGTATGTAAAAAAATGTATGTAATGTATCATATGCAAAGCACCATGCCGAAATATATTAAGATACGCTATCACAACGTGTGCTTTCTGTGCACCCTACAAATTAAATGGATTAATGTCGCTAGAGTACAAAATAGTAAAACTGATCTTTTGGGAACAAAGAGAAAATAACGACCTTATATACATTGCAATGTAAGAACACAAAATACTGAGAGCAAAACATTATGTCACTATGCAGCTTTGCTAAAACATTATTTCGATGCCAACTACAGGACATGTAATTAAATGTATGTAACAACTGTACCAAACGTATGCAATATAGAGTGATTATATCCATTGGTATTGTATATATAGGGTGTAGAATTGC
The DNA here is from genome assembly GCF_054136105.1 of Typopeltis vanoorti. NCBI lineage: Eukaryota > Metazoa > Arthropoda > Arachnida > Uropygi > Thelyphonidae > Typopeltis > Typopeltis vanoorti. The sequence goes on along the minus strand of NC_143557.1, from coordinate 28,012,786 downwards.
AAAGAAACATCTGTAATAATCATCATTATGAATGTTATAATAATATACGTTGTAAACAGTTATTGCTATTATTATTATTATTTAAAAAACTTTATGTACGAGAAAGTATTTGTTATGCATAATTGTGTTCATATAATGTATGCAATTTATCTGAGAAATAATAAAAATGTTAAAAACATTATTATAATTGGAATTTACTTCGATGCAGATATGAACTGGAATAGCCACATAAACCATCTACACAACAAACTTCGAACAATAACTGGAAAACTCTAAAGGTTAAAAGACATAGTTCCCACACGCCTAAAAATAGTAATATGTAAAGCACTATGCCGAAATATATTAAAATACGCTATAACAACGTATGCTTTCTGTTAACCCTACAAACTAAATAGATTAATTTTGTCGCTACAGTACAAAATGATAAAACTGATCTTTTGGAAAAAGGAGACAATAATGACTTTATATACACTGCAATGTAAGAACACAAAATACTGACAGCAAAACATTTATGTCACTATGCAGCTTTGCTAAAACATTATTTCGATGCCAACTACAGGACAGTCAGAAATACATACCGTATAACAAGACATCAGACAACTAATTATATCACATATAAATACAATAATCACTACGGAAAGGCCACGCGAAACTTCTACATCCCACACATGATAAACAAATTACCTTTTGAATACAGAAATCTTACAAACTACAATAGTTAAGCATAAAAAACTTATTGTTTAATACTGACCATATACAAATATTTTAACATTCTTTGCCTATCAGTTTCGCTAGCAAACTGTCTAGCTTTTTCAAGGCGTCGACGGAAAAGTATAAAAAATACTAGTAAATGTAAATTGAGAGGAACATTAAAACCTTGTAATCACTCTAGTAGCTAAGGGTCCATTCCACGTTCGCGTGACAGAGACTGAGTGGACTTATTGTTCTTAATCATTATCACGCATGCGTGTTTGTTGTAAACGCATAATGTGATTACTAGCTAGCTCTAGTTCAGATGGATTTAGAGAGAGGATCAGGTTTATCCATGAACTGTTGAGAATAGTACCTGGTTTTTGTTGAGGTTTCCGCCAGTTGTTAACACTACTGCGGCTTCCTTGAATAAACGATGTCAAAATCGTCATCTAAATATGGCATGGAGCTATTTTGCCACTCAATCGTGTGATTAGACGTACAGAAAGGATGTGTTAAGCAGGAAGAAATACTTCTGTTGTGGTTTACATCACCAACGTGCTGTCTCTGTCTGATCTCCAAACTCCGTGAAGTTTGTCCGATATAGGCGAGACCACAGGAGCAAGGAATGTAACATATGCCTGGATATTTGAAGAATGGCACTTTGTCATTTGGTGACCCTAAAAAATGTTTGATGCTGGTGGTTAATTTGAAGATCACTTTGGTATTGTGGGATTTTAGTATTCTATCTATTTGATAAGAAATTCACATGTTGAAGGTAATCAATACGGTAGAAATGTGCTGGTAATTTGGTTCTTCTTGTCTGGGATTGTCACCATATAGATATTTGTTGATGATGTTCGGAGGGTATCCATCTTGTGATAATGTTTTAGCTATTAGTGAGATTTCAGTCTGTGTGTCCTTCTCTTCTGATATACATTTACGTGCTCTATTTTTCAACATATGGATAATGCTTCGTTTGGTGTCTTGCGATGATTAGAAGTATAATGAAGGTATCTTCCAGTGTCTGTCGGCTTTCTTTAAATAGATAAATTGACACTATTTGATTGTCTTTTTATCAAGATGTCTAGAAAATGTAGATGGTTGTTGTTTTCAACTTCCATAGTGAATTTTATCTTGTTATCTATGGAGTTGGTTTTATTAACAAACGATTTTAGGTTTTCTAATCTATCTTGCCATATAATGAAAATATCGTCAACATATCTCCACCATATAGATGGTCTAGGAGAGATTGTTGAGAGAATTTTTTTTCAAGTTTTTCCAAGAAAAGGTCTTCACAAGTTGGTGATAGCGGACTTCCCATTGTTAGGCCTTCTAATTGGAGATCATCCCCAAATTACCTTTTGGCTAAGCATCTTGTAAACTTATTAAATAACAAAATAACATCAACAGAATCTTATATCAAGAATAGTCAGGATTTTGAAAATAAACTCCAAGCTATTAAGATTGAACCAACAGACATACTAGCCAGTCTGGATATTGTGTCCCTCTTCACCAATGTACCAGTAGAAGAGGTAATAAACATCATTCAAGACCTCTTTCCTCTACACATCGCACAGATGTTTAAACACTGCCTTCAGTCTAATTTCTTCAAGGTTAATAACACCATATACCAACAATTAGAAGGCCTAGCAATAGGAAGTCCGCTATCACTATCTTATACAGACCTTTTCATGGAAAAACTTGAAAAAGAAATTCGCTCAACAATCTACCCCTAGACCATCTATATGGTGGAGATATGTTGACGATATTTTCATTATATTGCAAGATAGCTTAGAAAACCTAAAATCGTTTGTGAATAAAATCAACTCCATGCATAACAAGATAAAATTCACTCTGGAAGTTGAAAACAACAACCATCTGCATTTTCTAGACATCTTGATAAAAAGACAATCAAATAGTGTCAATTTATCGATTTACAGAAAGCTGGCAGACACTGGTGCACGAACGTTTATATCAGAAGAGGAGGATGCACAGAATGAAATCTCAGTAATAGTCTAAACATTATCACAAAATGGTACCCTCCGAACATCATCAAAAAATATCTATACGGTGACAACCCTAGACAAGAAGAACCAAACTCCCAACCCATTTCTACTCTAGTAATTCTCTTCATCAAGTCAATTTCTTATCAAATAGCCAGAATACCAAAAGCCCACAACATCAGATCAACCACCAGCATCAAACATTTTTTAGTATCACCAAAAGACAAGGTGCCATTCTACAAATATCCAGGAGTATATTACATTCCTTGCTCCTGTAGTCTCGCCTACATCGCACAAACGTCATGGAGTTTGGAGATCAGAGAGAGACAGAGAGAGAGAGAGAGAGAGAGCACGTTGGTGATGTAAACCACAACAGAAGTATTTCTTCTGGCTTAGCACATCATTTCTGAACGTCTAACCACACCATAGAATGGCAAAATAGCTCCATGCCATATTCAGACGACGATTATAGACTATGTTTATTAAGGAAACCGCAGTAGTGTTAAAAACTGGCGGAAACCTCAACAGAAAACCAGGGTACTATTCTTAACAGATCATGAAAAAACCTCATCCTCTCTCTCTAAATCCATCTGAACTATAGCTAGCTAGTAATAACATTATGCGCTTACAACAAACACGCATGCGTGATAATGATTAAGAACAATACATCCACTCAGTCTCTGTCACGCGAACATGCAACCTTAGATTCTTGAGTGTTTACAACGTTTTTAATGTTCCTTTCAATTTGCATTTACCAGTATTTTTTTATACTTTTCCGTCAACGCCTTGAAAAAGCTAGACAGTTTGCAAGCGAAACTGGTAGGCAAATAATGTTAAAATATTTTTATATGGTCAGTATTAAACAATATGTTTTTTATGCTTAACTTTCAAACGACCAAATCTGTTTAATTTGACAAGTTTAATAAAACTACAATAGTTTGAAAAGAGCGCTAACGACATATATGAACAAGAAACACGTACCCAAAATACCATACAAACCTAATGAAACACAATAAATTCATTCAGGCTTCTAGTTCAGCGACGCATCAATACATTCCAACTTATTGTGTGTGTGTGTGTGTGTGTGTGTGTGTGTGTGTGTGTGTGTGTGTGTGTGTGTGTGTGTGTGTGTGTGTGTGTGTGTGTGTGTGTGTGTGTGTGTGTGTGTGTGTGTGTGTGTGTGTGTGTGTGTGTGTGTGTGTGTGTGTGTGTGTGTGCGTGCGTGCGTGCGCGCGTGCGTGCGTGCGTGCGTGTGTGCGTGCGCGTGTGCGTTGTGTGTGTGTGTGTCCGTGTGTGTGTGTATGCGTGCGTGTGCGCGCGAATTTCTCAATCATAGATTTCGTAGCTTTCCAACACAGCAAAAAAAAAAAAACAATAAATAATAAGTAACTGGTGCCATCCTCAGATTAGCTTACATATAAGCTTCGAGGATGAAAGCAGAGAAATTAGTTTTCATCCAAGATGTATCACATGTAAACCAAAGTAGGTAATATAAGTATCATATGTAAACAATGTAAGTAATGTATCATATGTAATCAAATGTATGTAATGTATGTAATAACTGTAAAAAAATATTCAATATCGAGTGATTATATCCATTGATATTATATATACAGAGTGTAAAAATGCAAAGAAACATCTGTAATAATCATCATTATGAATATTTTAATAATATATATTGTAAACAGTTATTGTTATTGTTATTATTTTAAAAAGAAGTATAAAAAACACCGGCTTACATTGCTCAACTACATTACATTATACGGCTCAACTACACCATGACAAATATAGATGCGCTAATATTGACCGAAGTTGCAATAAACGACACAGAAATCAACGCATACAACATTAATAATTACCAAACCTACAACTTATGTAGAACAAACAAAAGAGAAGGGGCACATCGTTGCAGTTATCAAAGAAAATACAATATGACAGTAAAACAAACTCATTTCGAACATGCGGAAACACTAATTATGGACATGACAAAGAGCGACAAAAGTAGTACCAAATACACAATAAACATAATATACAGACCCCCGAGATAATAATCTACTCAGCTTTCTTTCTTCATGAGTCAGAAGCATGGCTAAGCGGCATTAGACACCGTACAACACATAGGCTTATGCTAATAGGAGACATTAATATAAATACTCTTGACCACGCTTCTTCAACGACTAACACATACCGCGATATACTAAGTCAGTGCAAAAACCTACCATTGACTCACCATCAAAAGAGAAAATACTCAACATTTCTCTAGCACAATCATTCATTGATCATATGAACATATGGGCTTCCATCCATAAATATATATCATCAGTAATTAACTTCAAAATTGCCGATCACTACTTTGTCTCAACTTCGTTTTATTACTTTACCTACCCCGTTTCAACTACCACAAAAGACGACAAAACTCGATTATATTAAAGAACATTGTCGATAACCATATCAAACATATACAGACTGGAATTGCCTACTTAAAATAAATGATCCTCTAACATTATATGAGAATTTTCAACTAAAGTTCACAGAAATATTCAAAAAAGCAAGAAAGCCTACACAAACTATGTGACGAACCATGGATTAATGACGACTTATTGAATATTGTTACCGTAAAAGAAAATCTATGGAAAAAACTAAAAAGGCAACTAAAAACACACATTTACAAACTTTATACAAAAACACTACAAATCAACTAACAACAAAAATTCGTTGGGAAAAAAGACACTACTACTACTTCCAAAAATTCATGGAATATAACGATAACATGAAGCAAACATAGGATACACCCAAAGAATTTGTATCTCGAAAAAAAGGAAACTTCAGCAGAAGAATTTATTGCAAAAAGCTTGGGTCAGGACACAAACCAAAATGAACTAGCAGACTCATTCAACATGCTTACACAAGCAATATCACGCAACTCAAAAAAAAAAAAAAAACGATCTACCAACGATCAACATAAAACTACCGAAACAAAGTCAACAACAAACTATTTATTTTCTGCCCGTAACAAAACAGGAACTGAAAGAAGCACTCTTACTACTAAACTAAAGGCCACTCCAAGAATAGACAAAATAAGACTCACAGACCTTATAACACACTTTGAACAAATAAATCCAATACTTTGGGACTCGTGAACATAATATTCGTCAGTGGCATTATTTCACAACAACTAAATCTGCAATAATTACCCCAATTTACTAGCATAGTAAAAGAAACGAAACTACAGACCAACAGCTACCCTACCCTACCAGTCATCTCAAAAATTCTAGAAAAAATAACACACACCAGACTACAGAACTATTTACAGAAGTATAACATCATCTCACAAAACCAATACGGCTTTCAGAAACCAAAAGCACAGTCACTTTATTAGAAGACATCTCCGACGTAATAAACAAAGCTGTCGACAAAAACAAGTTGGACGTCCTTATACTGCTGGACCTAACCAAAGCATTTGACACACTTGAACATGACATACTGCTCACCAAACTATACTCAATAGGTATAAGAGGAACACTGCATACCTGGTTCAGAAACTACCTCAAACAGAACACAAGTAATAAAATTAGGTACATATCCACATTCGAAATATACAAATAAAACAAGGTGTCCCTCAATGCGCCATATTATCACCCACTATATTCAACATATACATTAATGATGTTTATAACATGGCCATAAGAAGTCAAATATTTCAGTACGCAGATGACAACGCATTACTAACAATCCACACAATCAATACGGCTCTCTCTAAAGCACAACAAGACCTAAATGAAATCACAACATACTTCTACCAAAACGCAATTGTAATCAGCGGCACCTAAACACAGATGTTGATAATACACAACCCAAGAATCAGGCGCCCCGCACAACTACCGATCACTGTCACACATACCGCTACATTAACAACAAAAAACCTGCCAACATCCCGAAATCAAACTTGTGAAACATGCAAAATACTTTGGTCTCTAGATAGATTGCCACCTTACCACCAACATACCAAACTCCGTCATCGCAGCAAAACTCTTCCAAGTAAAAGACATTATTCCATTCTACATAAACAAACTCCTATATCACGGTATCTGTGAAACCATTCTAAGAAAAGGCATAACAGTCTATGGAAACACATCACACAGCTACCTAATAAAATTAGAAATGTTAAATAGAAAAATTGTGTCAACAGTGATTTGGATACATTATACGTATCAACCAATATCCGACCAGCACATGGATACACATAATCCTGAGCATTAAAAACCTGAAACACTACATAACATTAACGAGGAATTACTTCAACATCACCTGTCGAACAACAGAGACACATATCGTATAACACGACCTATAACATCTCTCTACATCCCTACACCCTTCAACAACTCATACGGTTCTTTTATGGGATCACATCAGATACCCACGTAACTCAACAACCTACCAAGAAATTTAAAACACATAGATAACTACAGAACATTAAAACACGAATTCTGGAAAATATACTCACAAATTTAATATATCATTAACATTAATGTACACATCACAAATCACCAGCATCCAATACCTACATCCCATACATAAACAGTAACAACAACACAAATAGTGAAGACTAATTCGACTCTCTTCATAAAAGCTAACCCAAGCATCGACGAGTAGGTGGGTGGGATTAAAATGCCTCACTCATCTACACGAAATCCTCATAATCAAAGACTGCATATTATGTAACAAAACAGTCAGTAAGGTGTATAATAATAATAACGAAGATACTGGTAATAAAAAAAATGTGAATATGTAAATAGGCAATATAATAATAGCTATGTTATTGATATTGCAAAAAAAAAAATATGTACATTAATATTAAAAAAAAAAACTGTTGTACTCTACATTTTGTACTGAGCATAAAATATAATAGTATACTTTACTGTATACAGGGTGTTTCAGAACTCTTGGGCCAAACTTTAAGGGGTGATAGAACACACCTAAACTAGCACTTTCGTCATACAATGCATGATCCGAACTCAAGCGGTGAAGCACTAGAGGTTAACAACTACTGTGTCAGGAAATGAAGAAGCAAGAATGACAGAGGAGATTTGAAACAATTACAGAAATTAAAGAACATAAATTAAAGAATTTTATTCAACAAATTACAGAATCTACTCAAAAGAGCGGCCGCCAAGATTAATGTAGACTCCACACCTTCGACTTAGTGATTAGCGTACATTGGCGAAAACTCCAGGCATTTATCGTACAGCGGCAGCGGCAATAGAAATCCTGGCAATAAGATCATCATTAGAATCGATGGGGCTATCGTAGATCAGGCTTTTCATATGGCCCCATAGGAAAAACATGAGAGATCGGGCAATTGTGGTGGCCAAGCAATGGGACCACCCCGACCAATCCGTCGTCCAGCAAATGTTGCATCCAAGGCGTTCCGCACATCCACGCTGAAATGGGGTGGCGCTCCCTCGTTTTTGAACCAAATACTTGTTTGAATGTTTGCTGGAACAGGGTTCAGTAATTCTGGCAAGACCTATTGTAATAATACGAGGTACGTTCTTCCATTTAATCGTGCTGGCAGAAGGTATGTGCCAATCAAATGGCCATGTAGGATTCCGGCCCAAACGTTTATGGAGAAACGCCACTGGTACGAATGTGGGCCTGTGGCGTGCGGATTTCTGCTCTCCCACACATGATAATTGCGGGTGTTGAAACTGCCGTTACGTGTAAAGGTGCATTCGTCATTAAATAAGACATGTGCGTCAAACTCTGGATGCACTGCAGTCTGCTGCAGGAACCACTGTGCAAAATCCACACGAGGCTGGTAATCTGCAGGTGTCAAGGCGTGCACCCTCCGCGCATGGTAGGAGTGTAATCGTTCGTCTCGTAGAACTCGCCACACCGTCGATTGGGGCTCACGTACGGCATGGGAAATTGCTCGTGTACTACATTCGGGACGATCTGCAACCCTACATAGAATTTCGTCTGTAACGCGTGGCGTCCCCACTCCTTGCACGACCTGTATCCTGCAAGCCGCTGACAAAGAAGCCCATTTCGCACAGATACCGGTGCAATCGCTAAAAAGGTTTTACGATCAGGCATGCATCGGGTCGGAAAGCGCTCTCGGTACAGCCATTGGGCTTCCCTCACATTCCCGTCCGCAGCTCCGTAAATGAAATGCATGTTAGCCTTCTCCTGATTTGTGAATGAATCCATCATTTTTGCATTCCACGGTAGAAATAAAGACGACTGCAAAAACCAGCACTTATAAGTGTTCACTGGAAAGCGCCCTCTAGCGCTTCACCACTTGAGTTCGGACCATTCATTGTATTATGAAAAGTGCTTGTTTAGGTGTGTTCTACACTCCTTAAAGTTTGGCCCAAGAGTTCTGAATCACCCTGTATATGTAAATACTCTCTGTGATGATAAAGAAATGTTAAAATGTTTAAAAAATTATTATTATTTATTATTAATATTATTATTAAGAACAAGTGTTGTAAATATAGATGCAAAAAATATTATTATCAAATTTTAATTGAAATGTAATGTAGAAAATGAATCACACATGCAGCACTTAGAGCAGAATTTTTTAAAAATTACAAGTTATGTCACTAAAGATGATTATTGTAATTATGTAAATATTTCAGAAATCAATAAAACAAATTGCTATTGTTATTATTATTGTTTTTTTCCACATAATTTATACACAGTCAAAAGAAGATTTAAACAACAAATATTATTTAAACAACAAGAACAATTCAGATTTCTTGTCCGTTAGCGTCGTAAAATATGTAATGTTTTAAGTAAAATGATGGACATACGGGGTCACTTTGTTGATGTTTAATTGCTGTAAATAGTTGGACTTCCTTGAAATTGTGCCAAGTGGACCGATAACTATTGGGATAAATTTAGTGTGCTTAAGCCACAGCCTGCCAACTTTGATTGCCAGATCTCGATATTTAGTAATTTTTTGCAGTTCTTTGTTGTTAATGTTGTTATCACTGGGTACTGCGATACGATAATCCAAACCTGTCGGTGTTCGATAATTGTGATATCAAGTGTTCCAAATGCCGATCAGTTTGCATTGGAAAGTCCGAGAGAATTTTTGCTCTTTCGTTTTTAAATACTCTCTCTATTTAATGCTGCCACCGGTTATCAGATGTAGGTAAGCCATTTTTTTGCATACATGCCAATGAATTATTTTGGCCATTTGATCATGGCGATATTTATAGTCAGTTTGCGCTATCATGCTGCAGGCACTGATTGGATGTTCTACAGTCTCATCTTTCCGATCGCATAATCTATATTTGCTGATATTATTGATGTTCAAAATTTTTGCTTTCATTACAATAGTGTTTCTTCTTTTTCTGGTGAATGATTGCTTGCATTTGCATTTCTCTGGAGATATTGAAAGTACGGACGTTGGTTCTGTCTAAATTGTGTATTTTGTACATATTGGTTTATTCTTGCTTCATATCTTTTAATTTTCTATGCAGCACTATAATTCTTTGTTTTAGATCTTCGGTAACTTCAGCAATTGTTTTTGTGGCCAAATTATATGTTCTAATCAATTTGTTTTTGATGTTATTATTTTTCAACCGTCCTGCTTTAAATTGCTCAAATCACCTCGAAGTTTGTTTAATTTTCGTTCGAGCCGGATTTTCCATGGTGCAGAGTGTTTCATCCTCGGCTTTTGCTCTCCCGGTTTGCAAACAAGATTCTAAAATGATATAAGCTGCATCGAAGATTGCATTGATGAGAAGCTGTTTTAGCTTAGATTTATGTAAAGCTTTTAATGGTGGTAGTCTTATACGGTTATTTATGGAGTTCATATGTTCCAATGTCCCTGACTTCATTTTACACTGCACTTCTGTCAAAACATTCTGAGGTATGACGTCAGCTGAATTGAATTCCAAAGTTTGATATAACTACCTCCTGATGATTTGCTATTAGCGGAGTTGTTGGTTTATTACGTAACTCTTGCAGCTCAAGTTCAGTAAATATTTTGTTACGGAAAATGAAATTGTTTCATTCCATACGTTTTTGTTCTTTATTGCAGATTCTGGGAATTTCTGTTTCCAAATTAAATGCATACGCTTTCTAAAACCTTTTATTCTGGTATTGATCTGTAAAATCATTTCATAACTTCTCTGTTTTCTTCTACAGTCCATTTTTTTACGTTTGGTTTCTTCCAGTCGTTTTTCAGCTTCCTACCTGATGAGAGCTCTCGAGCAATGAATCAATATTCACCTGTTTCCAGTCTAATGGCAAGGTGTGAGTGTGGAGGCATCCAGGTGAATATTTATTACACAGCGTGTTGTGCCCGAGGTAAAGTTCGGTGTGTGGGAGGTAAGAGTGTGGGGTGCATTCAGCTGGTTTGAAATGAGACCACTGGTCGTTGTCCGTGGTTTCATGAAGGTAGCAGCTAAGTACCGTGATATTCTGGATAATCAGGTGCTGCCTACACTGTGGAGAATTTTTATGGAACCAACCCGTGTTACTATAAAGAGAATAAAGCTGCGCTGTTATGGAATGTATGAAGATATGGGTGTTGTTTAGCACCCACATAACACTGTCCTGAGCTGCGCAGAGTCCTGACGTCAACCCCATTAAACACCTGCGGGGCGAATTGGAACGGCGATTGAGTTCCAGAGCAGCACGTTCTCGATCTGTCGCTGAACTCAGTGCTGCTTTGTTGGAGGAATAGAGACAAATTTAACCTGATGTCTGCCGCACATAGGTAGAGAGCCTCCTACAAAGGGTACAGGAGGGGATGAAAGTGAAAGGTTGGATTTCCGTAATTTTCAGAAAGTTGGCTTTCTGAATGTTATATTCAGAAGTTGGTATTAATTGTATATTGCCTAAAATGTCTGGAGAATTATCGGTAGTAGTAGTATATGTGCAGTATGGCTCAAAACAACAACAAAAAGACATTACTGAATAACTACAACGATATATATTATGGAGTAACCGGGTTTATTAGCAAAGAAATATATGTTTACACATGATGATATGCACATCCACAACTATCGGTGGAATATTGGTCGAATAAAGTATAGATTACGTGCTCGAAATGAGCACCTTGTCTTTCAAGATATGTTTCGTAGCGCATGAGAAGGTTCTCTGTCATGTTGGAGAACAAGGGATGAGATATCCGCAAAGAAAGACATCAAGCGATTTGAGGTTAGGAGAACGCGAAGGTACGGGAATTCTTTGAACTTCGAAATGAGTTCTGATAAATGGGCTCTAGAAACACATGATGTGTGACAGGTTGCTCCGTCCTATAAGAATATCTGTGCACGAAATCGAATGCTTCTTGCACAACACATCCCATGCAAATCCTGGTTGGACGGAACCAACACATTATCAATGTAGCGGTCGCTATTCAAGGTCAAGGTTATACCACCCTTTTCGTAGAACTAGAGCCCAATTATGCCATGACCGTAAACCACATACCTTGCAGTACCCTTCTCGCTGTGAAGAGGTTTTCTTAGACAAATTCAGGTCTCGAGAAACCAGGAAATCTGCATGTTCGTATGTTTACATGACCTCTTAGATGAAAATGCACTTCGTCCGAGAACCAGACATTGGGGGAGGAAGGGCTAATCTTCATAGACATTGGCCAGGGCACATGCATAGTTTCACCGGCCCTGCAGCATAATCCGTTGCTGTAAAACACTGACTTACCTGAATGACATCCTAATATGCATCCAGCTCCTTCAGGATTATCTGTAGTGACCACCTCGGTATCCCAAGTTTTACCGCTGTTCGACTTTAACAGCGATCGCTTTGGAGAGTGTAACACTTGCTCCAGCACACGCCCGTGATTCTCATTTGACTTAGCAGTTATTGGTTAGTCCGAGTCTAATTTACACTGCAGCAGAACACTCTCGGTACGTCGTAACCTCTCGATTAAGGCAGTTATGCACTAATGCTTGGGGTACGCTTACGGAAACGACAAACAAGCTGCTCACAAATATATTGTAGGCTTGGACCATTTTCTCTACCAACTCCGTTTGAATAAAAATAATGCTGAACAATAAACGTATTTTCTTCCAACGTCAACACCATTGCTACAGCTTAGACTCAATATGTGCTCTTCTCTTAATATATATATATATACTGTATATATATTATATCGCGTGTACTGAAGGCATATATACAGTATGACGTATATATATATATATATATATAATACAGCGAGCGAAGCGATTATGTGTAGCCAGCAACACATTAGGAATTTTTCACTTATTGACTACGCTTAATTAAAAAATATAAATAACTATTTCAAAATATGCCCACAAAGAAGATAAACGTAGACCATTCGACAGAAATCAGTGATAGTTTGAATTTAATGCCTGAAATCTACGAAATATGTTTTGCTATGAGGAGAGGCACTATGCCAAAACTGCATGGAGGGTTCTTGAAGTAACTTTTAACTTTCAAAACCTCATTAAAAAATACAAGAAAGCAATTAAAACAACTTGAAAATTCTTAATACAAATCCCCGTTAGAAAATTTCATTAAGCTATAGCTGCAAAATAACCGACACAACGTTTTCTGTTAGTATTAAAATGATAGAAAAGCAATTTGCTTTCCTTAATATATACTAGGAAAACAAGAGTTTTAAATTCACAGTATTTATACTAGGCTTTACCAGGAAGGTACAGACTTTAATTAATATTTTTGTTTGCATCAAAGAAAGACACTTATGGTTAATTAAATTCCTTTGTTCCCGAAAAGACGAACAAATGTAGATGATATTGTTGAGTATTTTTATGCTAATCTGTGTCTGTGTTGCTAAACATATCATGTATATAGACTTTTTTCATCACATAAATGGGATATTGTTTCATTTTATTCCAAGATGAAATAATAAATTTCAAATTCCAGCATTTCAGCAAAGACAGAAGTCAAAATGTTTTTAACTATGCTGCTGATTTACGCAGGGTTGCAAATTAAAAAAAAATAACAATAAGTGAAACTCTTTCATTTGGTCATGCCACAGGACAGATATTCCCTCATCCTCCAATTATACAATCATTTTGGACAAGATTTATTCCACCTCAAGTAGAATAAGTCTAATAAAACTAAGTGGTAATAGACATAAAGTACCAACTGAATAATTTCTGTTTTAATAGCTTGTTTCCTCCGAACAGCGAACGAGTTAAGATTCCACTTGAACATGAATATGTGTGTGTGTTCAAGTAGGAGATTAACCTTCGTATTATGGGAAGACTGAAGAGACCAAAGAAATCCCATGAATCGATGAGATCCTGTAGAGTTCGAGTTTTCAAATTATCGGATATTCTGTAGCCTGGCAGCGATACTAACGTGTGACGGATTTACAAATTTTCGTGAGCAAGATGCTAAGAATAATCATAGAGCATAATGAAAAATGAACACGTTTGAAAATTAGCTAATATAGATGCAAAATGAACATATGTATATTTGAGTGATAATCACATATAAGATCGCTTGAAAGCAACCTTGAGTTTCATTTACAGTAAATTACACGTTGTGTGATATTTTATATTTTATTGTTCATGCAGTGCAGTTGCTTCGAACTAGTCTTAAGAACTTCTATTCTTCATAGTTCAGTTAAATTATCATGAAATGGGGTTGGACTGCTCTTATGAAGATGTAAACGATTGAAAAACGAAATACTGACTTCAAAAAGTCAAACAAACATGTGATTTCCCTGATTTAAGGTTAATAAGTGAACAATGTTTGAATTCTTCAACGAAATTAGGTTAGTAACAAGTAACGTTTCATCTAAGTAATCCTTGTTAATTGTTTCTTGCACGTCCATGTTTTTTTATGATTCTTAATGAACGAGCATGAAAAAAAAGGCACGATTAACAAAACAGGGAACTACAGAGGTCTAATCAGAGTGCGCTGGCCTTAGTCGTATAAACTTCGTGTTTTAATCTTTAGTCCGTATTTAGGGCATGCAAGAATCTTTTTAATTTATTTTTTGTGCTGGGATAAAATAATAATGATTAATAATTTACGTCAAGAAATCGGAACGCTTTGGAATAAGATTATCCCCAAAATATTCTTAGAACACACACACACACACACACACACACACACACACACACACACACACACACACACACACACACACACACACACACACACGCACACACACACACACACACACGCACGCGCGCGCACGCACACACACACACACACACGCACGCGCGCGCACGCACACACACACACACACACACACACACAATGTAGCTAAACAAAAACCAAGACAGGAACGCAGAAAGAATATGAAGTTATCAAATGTTCAGGCGCGTGTTTTAAAAAAAATTAGAAATGGAAGTGAAAAGAACGCTGCTGAAAGAATTAAAGACCCTAAAAAATCAGAAATATGAAAAGATCTCTGTATCTAAAACTCAGAAGCAGAAATCTGGAAAGATAGTTCTTTTCAGACTACTTTTAAATCAATTCGGTTGAAATGCGAGAATGGCTTCTTTATCAAAATATAGAAAACATAATTTTGAGCAGAAATTCCTCAACTCACCTAATCACCTAAGAGAGTTCACTTTAGAATTAGAGAATGATAATAAAACTACATTTTAAACTTGTTTATTAATAAATAAATAAATAAAACTGCATATTGAACTTCGGCAATCTTTCACATTGGACAGTATCTTCAAGCCACACTTTCGCTATTCTTCATAAAAATTTGGAATTATTAAGAAAGAAATAACGCAAGCTTATTCCATCAATTTATTTTCAATTGTCATCCACATAAATCAATTCTCTCAGCTATTATTTAATGGTAAACTTCCTCTCCTAATATGATGTTCATCATAAAGACTCGGTGTCCATTCCTTGCCTATTTGCAGACTGTTGAATCGCATCGCCACGTTACTAAAAGAACACATAATATAGTAACTTACGAAACGATTTAAAATAACCCTAAGCAATTAAGATTTTCAAAACACAAGATCCCTCTTACGAATACATTTGAAAATTGAAAAAAAATTATAAAAATAAATTTGAAAAAAAAAAAATCGATCGAACTTTGATGTGCTATTTGGCGTTAGAATAAAGTTACATCTAGTCTTGCTTTAGTCTCTCATATAAAATAAAAGTATCATGAAATGGTATTTTTGTTTTACGTGGTTAGCTTAGTAGCTTTGCGTTTCGCAACCATATGCCTGGGGATGGAGTGTCATAGGTTCCGTTCCCAAATTTTCGGCAAGTCGGCCCCGTGAACACACACACGGATACAGTAAGGAATACCTAAGATTATCTCTCCAGCCATAGATCTGAGTTATCAGCTATGCCGGTTCCTAGCACAGATAAAAGTTAGGGGGGACTGAGGTGGTACCGTACCTCCCCTTAAAGGGACTCACGTCCGTTGACTCGCCATACGAAAAAAAACAAAAATCATGAAACGGGGTACTACCACATACCATATTTAGTATTCAATACTCATATCATGATCAAATAAACGACATCAGTAAACCACTCGAAAGAAACCAAAGGATTCTTCTTGATGTTTGAAAGTCACTGATACAATCTACAGTATAACGCCGTCTAGACAATCATTTAAAAATTACATGAAAATAAATAATATGCACAGTTCAGTTCACTACACGTTCATCTCTTTGTTATGTAATTTATGATGAAGATTGACCAATTAAGTATCAGATTTGCTATGCACTATGTTTTCTTGTTTAAGGAGTATTTTATTTTTAAGAAAGATCCTGAATTTTTCTTTTTAGGAATGAATGAAGTCGGTCAGCGCAACCTTTTTAGCGTTGCTTTGGTACAAATTTAAAATACTCATAAATGGAATTTGTTTGTTAAAATTCATTATTTGAATTATTTACGTGATACTAAAAGAATATAAATTCCTTTATGTTTCTAAAAGAAATACGGATTAATTTATAGGCGCAATTCGAAATATTATTTTTATTCTACGGGTTTTCTTAGTCAACTATAAAATATTATGTACTTCTCTTTTTCTTTTCAGAATTCAATTTATTTTGTAAGTTAGTTTGCAAAAAGATAAAAGATGTGCCATACAATAAGCATTTCTTCTTCTTCTTTGATGACCGGAAAATATTGCAAAAAGTAAGAAAACATCTCATACCTCTACAGGTCACCACTTTATTGATATAATTCGAAATCACATTAAAGCATTAATTAGATTTAGTGACGTCGTATTCTTCAAGTTACCCCAAGGATCAAAAAGTATGATTGTAAACATTTGAATCAAAGGATAATGGAAATATTGATATTAAATTCACAATGCAAATATGTATATCCCCTTCAAGTTCATGAGTTCAATTTCACCCGGAGTGCTTCTTTACTTTATCGCTATTTATAATAATTGTACATATTTGAGTGAATAGAAAGAAATATTTTCTATAAAATTGAAAGATTTTTATCTAAAATCAGATACTAAATATCGGTGAATTCTTCACGTCTGTAACAGAGGGTAAATCACAAATAAAAACACGGTTTTGTATCTTACTATCGAAAACAACTAGCAAACTCTATCATACATCATATCCGTGTGGTATGATAGACAATTTCATCATTAAAAAAGTTCAAAAAAACAACAAATTTAAAATCAACAACGATATTCACGTAGCATTTCTAAACTCTTGATGCTGTAGCTACTTTATAGTTTCTTTTGATATCACCGCAAGTATACTTACCCGTATAAACCTTTTTTTTTCTCTATTCACATTCCTTTCTAACACAGCCTGCATAATAATATTTTATATACTACGGGGTAGTGGCCAGTGAAATTCAAATATATCCGTCAACGAAAACTATTTTTATTAAAATAAATAACTTCTCTCTTTCTAAACTCTGAATACACACAAACATGTCAAGAACACTTAAATCCATCAGACAGCGCTCTGAATAGTAGTCATAACTCTGACAACGTGTAACTTGGACACCTTAAGGTTAGCTCGACATGCGCACGATGCTATGCGTTTCTATAAATCAAAAATGATTTATTTTACTTGACGGTTTAATGTGAAAACGTGTTCGTATATTCATCAATATTTTCCTAACTTTTGTATCTCTAAGCACGCAGCACGCACGTACCTGCAATGTGTGGTCGTGCATGAGTGGCGTGACGTGATGTGGGGGATGGCGTGCATATATTAAGCTTATCAGAGTCTAGCTCTGTTTAGTTATTGTTTATTGTTATTTTAATGTGTTGGAGATATGTTTGGTATATCCCATACCATCGCAATGAGATCGGAAACTGTGCAGGCGTGTGGGGGAGGGGGGGTACTAGAGCTCTGATAATATAAGTAATATACATCCATTGTTTGTTTATTGAAACACTTTAAAAGGGATGAATATTATAACTCCCGTAGATGCTGCTAGTAAATTCTTTTGATCATCCGTATTTTGTGATATGACTCGCGGAAAACAGCTTACTTTGAAAAATATATTATAACAGGACACCATGTGGACTATAAGCCATAGAAATGTAGCAAACACCTTTGAACCAAGTAGAACCGATGAGTGGTACAGAAATCTGGACAGTCGGAAGCGGTAATAATCAACCAGGAATTCAAAGAACTACGGGGTAGTTGCAGATAGTTAACAGAAACCCTGCCGGGTTGGGTGAGTGATTAATGTACCTGCTCTCCAACTCACAGGCTGTGTGTTCGATGACAGCAGTGGGTATGGATGTTAGTGAATGTCTTTAGGTAGAAATTGGGAACTGACTTTATCTTTCGACACGAGACCACCGTCCCGCTTATTAGGACACTGCAATAGTTTGAAAAAATTTCCATGCTTAGCCTCTAGAAAAGGGGTTTCCGAATTATGTAAAAAAATATATCAAAATACAAAATTTCAGTAAATCTATTCTGTCCTGATTGTGCTCATGTGATGTGCTCCTAAACAAAGATGTCCTTTATCACCTCTGTACTATATTACGCAGAGCCCATTCATCATACAGCATGGAAACAAGTCCATATTCGGCCATCTAAGAAAAAAAAGGTGATAAGTGTTTTTCATCAAACTATTGGTCTATTGGACAGTTTGTGGAAAGCATTGAAAAAACTTCATCAACAGTGACAGTTGATGTATCTCTAAAAATTCTTGATGATGTTTGGAACTGTTCAGAGGACAGGGTTGAATGATGGTGCCTCTCTCTCTCTCTGACCCACCCACACACCCACATGTAATCTCTTCAGCCACTGTCTCACACAAGGGGCCAGGTTCCACACTCTATTTCTTCTGCAGATAATTTCATGGGCTCTGTTCAGCAGATCTGCCATTTGCCATGTTCCCAATTTAAGCTAAACGTACAGCAACACAATCAACAGATGCTCAACGTGTTTTGCAATTAATCTGCAGACTTACAGAACCTTTTACTGCTATTCAGCTTTCATTCCATCAACTTCAGTTCTCTGGAACAATCTTTCCCATAAGGGGAAAGATTGTTCTCAAGGACAACCGCCTCCAGCTCTTCAAAACAAATATCAACACAGCACTTTACTTTAGATCCTAGTCTACAAATGCTTTTCTTTACCCCTGGCCTTGTAACCGCTCTTTCGTGGGAGTGATACAGCTTGATTAAAATTCTAGAAAGCGGTAGGAACAGCTTTCTACCTCCGTATGAGACCATATACTTATTTTCAGCTGAAACGTCTTATGAAATTATTCGTACCCTAGATAGGATTCGAACCCAGATGTTGATGTTTCCATCTACGAAAAGGACCGCAAACTCAGTTTCTTGTGAAAAGGTAGTTATAAACAAGCTTAATATCAAAGAGATATTTAGAATCGGTGCAAAGAAAACATCGTGCCACTGGTTAGTACTGTGTATGAATTCGTCATATGGATCGACAAATCATGAATCGTATACTACTCTTTTTATAAAACGGGTGATCGAGATTGTGACAATGCTTTTCCTTGTGCCTGAGTACATCCTCCCAACAGCTGTTCTGGCTATTGCAATGTCCAGGCGATTGTTCCCAGACGGATAAAGCTGATTGGCATGAAATACCTCTGCATAAATCAATGCATGGAAGCAATCAACATAGAATGCGAAAACACAACTGTCGTGCAAAAACGGAGAACGCAGACTTTGTCAAGTGAGGAGAACTTACCTGCTTCTCCTCCCTGTCCAGTATATCTTTAACCACACGTAGCAACTATGTGCAATAAACCGTGACTTTGATTTGTGCAAATAGAACTATAGGTACCTCTTCTAGTAAGTTATATAAAGTAATAATCTGAATAAGATAGACATAAAATAAGCCTAAAATGGAGTATTGCTAAAAAAAGAGAGAATGCATTTGAATGAAGCTAATTATTATTTTATTTATTAATTTTTGGAATATGTAAGTACATGAAAGTGTTGAATGTTACAGTTTGTGATTTTGATGAATCTAAACTCTCACTCCTATTTTAACATTGAGAGTAATGGAAGTAGACCCCCCATTTAATAAAAATCAAAATACGCTCTTTGTGTTCCTTCACTACTATAGTGATGTGAGACCCTATAAGGAGGGAGGAGTGATACTACAAAATTGTTCGAAGAAATATTGGATAGTTGGGTAAGCTTTTGGGCTATGCACCTCAGAAATATGCATGCATTTAACAAGGAATAATCAAATACGCAACTAATTATCGGTAAACTGTGAAAGTTAGAGCGAATGTGACTAAACAGGTGCTAGTGAAAATGAGAACTGAGACAAATGGACTGCATACTGTTTAGATGTATGCGGTTTAGGTGTTTCTAAAATATAGTGCTATGTTAATTGTGATTGTGCTGTGTGTATTACACAATATAGAAAAAATTAAAGTGTTTTTTTTTCGGCATAGGATATTAATTTTCCAATCATAGTATTGCTACTATAGCAGACCACACAGGTAACTGGCAGTGGAGAAAGAACTTCATCGCCTTGGAATCTACTACTCTACTTGTAGGGGCGGGCCTGAAGTGGCTTGAAAAAGTAGTATATCTGTTGTTCGTTTTGGGAATAGCAGAACAGAAGATTTGTCGATTCCGAAATGAAATTTATTATTACTATAATACTAAACTTAACACTACACAGGGGGAAAAAATACGATATTAATGAATTTCGTCCGGAGCTGGCTTTTAAAAATAATACATTACGACCACCAGCTTGTTCGGCATAGTGGATAATATATCCGCTCCAGATTAAAAATTGGCGTGTACCTTTATATTCCAGTGTGGAATGGATGCTGGAAAATCTTTAGGAAGTAGATGAATATCGTTTCACAATGAAAGATCATTCTGGAAGTGCGATGCTGTTACGTTTGGCCTCTAGTAATGGATTTTAATTATCTCCCTCTTATTCTATACTCAAGGTTTGTGCTAGAGATTGAGAAATAAAATAGACAACATAAAATGAAGTCCTTTTCTGTTCTTACATTATCGACAAAAATATTTTCTTTTCAGTAGAAAGTTTCTTGTACCTACACGAGCTGTGTTTCATGGAATCGTATTATATGTATCGAGGTTTATATCTATGAGTTGAGCCTTATTAACTAAGTCCTAAACATTTCTTCAAGTCCTGTTTCGAAATCAAACAATTTTATAAGACCTTTTCAAATGAAGGAGAGTTAGACGCTTTAGTGTAAGTAGGAAGGTTTTTGATTAACAAATATTCAAAAATATTCATTCTCAATAGGTATAACTCAGTGGCCTCAGTCTTATTTTTATCAGCTGTAATTTGACTCATCTCTTAATAGCTAAGCAAGAAAATCCTTGCAAGGCAGTTCAAGGGCGTATATCTCATCAACCAAACAGAAATACTAATTTTTATATTATACAATAAAACCCTTTTTAAATTCACTTTAAAAAGGTTTTAATTTTGGTATCTTTTTATATCTTTGAGAATACTGGGATATTTTAATCATTCTCTTATATAATTTAAACAATTTCGCTCACTTTTTCATATTAATAGCAGAAATATGGCATGGCTGTAATATTTTTCAGTGGTCTAAATTGTTCATTTTGGTATTGTGACAACTAAAGTCATTCGAGCTTTGAAAATTTTATGATCTAAATACCCATTTAGATTTACTACGAATTCTCATTCATAAGGTATTGAGTAATTCTAAGATGTTTTATTACTGATTGCCTAAATCCGAATCTATAGACGTATACCAAGCACCCATGATTTCACCTTAGGATTAATTAATATGAAAAATTCGCTTCTGAGAATTAAATAATCCAGAAACAGACTGCTCATTACGTTTCAAGTTAATCAGATAGACGAGGCCCAAGTGATTATTAAGATCAATGAGCATCTGCATTGCGTAAAGAAAAGTACATACAAGTCTATGAATTCACACACTGGGCATAGTGAAAATAATAAATTAAATATTGTATATTACAATTTTTTTATTTACTAAAATCCTTAATAAGAAGGTTAAAATATGCACATATTTTTATATGAAACAAACACGGATTTCTCTAAGAATAATTCTCATCCGTTTGCATTTATAAATAAAATATCACTTATTTTTCAGTTTGAGTAGGACAAGTATACATAATATAGTCCAAAATAGATAATTTATTTAGTGGTTTGATTTCAGTTCATTGTAACATAAACACAAATTAATATCTTGACTCTAGAAGACAATCTTTCTATTCATAAAAAATGGTTATTTGTAGGAAGCTCTCCTTAAAAATACAAAAGCGACTTATAAAGTTAAATATGGATAGTCAGCGCAATGATAAAAAATATATATAATAAAATGTGTATGTATTATAATTTGAGTTTATCAAATGAAAAATCCTGCCACTTCCTTATTTAAGCTACTTAATTCACCTCCAAATAAGAAGTTCTCATAAATGTTCTCAGAAAAACAATGTTATAAACATTGTTATAATCAAAGACAAACAGTGTTATAATCAATGATTTGTTCTGAAAACCATTCTTGGATCATTGCTTATGCATTATTCTCACTTTTAGTAAATATTTTGGAAAATTTACGGAAAGGATATTGACATTACTCTCTTTGGTCCTAATTCCAGCTACGACTGCTAGTCAGTATATTATATCTGTTAATCGCATGTGTTCTCCAGTTGTTTTGTGTGCTTTGTAGGAAGACAATCTTTACTTTCCGAGGTGGAAACCCTGCCACCACATTATGGTACTAGCTTTATAAGAATTTTTCACTTTCAACTAAACATTTCTAAGAGCTACAAGTTTCCTAGACGAAATTTGAAATCTTTCCAACCGAAGGACAAAAATATCATTGGGTCCTCCCCTCTCTGACGGGAATCCCTTTCGCTGAATATTTCCGTTATAAATACCTCTTTGCTATAAAGTAATAAATGAGCACAGTAGTAGTAATAAAACCGTTCACCCTACATCTATTATGCCCAGCAGGAGCCGTTTTGCTTTTATGACAAATTTGCAACTTGTTTTCAGGAACGAAGCAGTATCGCACTTGAAACTTCACAAATAAGCACAATGATTCATGTGATTCATGAATCATTCATGAATCACATGAATTCATGAGTTGCTTAAAATAAACAGATTTTTTTTTAGTTTTATATGCGCAAATTTGAAGAAAATATAGATGGTATTGTATGAAGAAAATATAGATGGTATTGTATGAATAAAATACAGTATACCCTAAAATATTATATAAAATATATGCAGGCACAACTTCCACAGAGTATAAGCTACAGCATTTGTAATAAATAAACCATGCGTTTTCCTATAAAGAAAACATGCGATGAAAACCTAGGGTAACAATGATGAATTAACTTTATGCAGTATATATGTTTTTATTGTGCTACACAAATATTTCACAACAATGATTGTGTAGAAATGTCTGCATTAATATCAATGTCGGTCATATAAGCACATTTCTCAGTGTTCCCAAACATAAGCTTTTATATGCAACTGAAATATACACAAACAGCAACAAAACATTTCCTGTTTCATGAAACAAAACACGAACAGTTTTGCGAACTTCTGCGCAAATGCTGTTCTGTTCTTGTATAATCGATTCGATCAATTTATTACCAAATCCTTAATTAATTATTACAGTTTAAAACGTAATTTAGTATAGCATTTCTAAATCTTTCAGTAACCACAGACGTCCCTCTCTCTCTCTCTCTCTCTCTCTCTCTCTCTCTCTCTCTCTCTCTCTCTCTCTCTCTCTCTCTCTCTCTCTCTAAGATAAACGTAATTTAAACACTAATAAATTTCTAGGTGTTTTATTACATTTATGTTATAATAAATTACAAACATGTGAAACAATTTTTTAATTATTAAATGCATTTTGGTTATTATACGATTTGGGAAAAAAATATGGAATTGAAATTTTCAGAAAAACGTTTAATGAATGAAATCAATGAGACTACCGATCGCGTGGCTTGCAATCGTGCCATGAACCAGATGCGGTCCAACTTTTTTACTTTCGATTACCTTTTATTTTATTTTTTCAACTTTTATATTTTTTCATGGTATTATTATCGTCACGGAGAAGTGATGGTCTATTCTATGATTAATTCCTTAGTAACTAAAGAATCAAAAGCAAGTTTTAAACAAAAATGTGTCAATTGTCAGTCAACATACCAAGAGAGACATTTTTGTTTAAAACTTGCTTTAGATTGTTTAGTTACTGAAGAATTAATTATAGAATACACCATCACTTCTCTGTGACGATAATAATACCATTAAAAAATATAAAATTTGAAAAAAAAAATAAAAGGTAATCGAAAGTAAAAAAAGTGTCCGGTACCTCCAAAAACCTTTCGAGTACTCCTGGATGTACGTGTACCACACTTCGCGAAGTGCTGATCTGCTCCGTATAACAATAATCGGTACGTGTAATAATCTTCTTGTGTAATAATAATCGATGTTCATAAATAAACCACAAAATTAAATCAAGGTAATAACTTAATATATTCTTAAGTACTTTGAGAGAAAAAAAAGTCCATTTTGACAGCGAAAACTATTATAAAAAATGAATAAATCCTCAGACATCTTTCCACACTTCGTAAAGCCTACGTTGAAAAGCCAATGTCCATTTTAAGTCCTTTATATATCGTTGTGAAATAGCGCGGGTTGTATTCGGTCTTATTCCAGCATGAAAGTGTTTTAATATTATGTTCGATCTAATTCACGCTCTTGTAGTTTTTTCTAGCTACCCGATCGTTTATCTTGCAAATAATAACACCTGAAAATAATTCTCTTGATGTTTGCTACTCAACTAATAAATAAATTAATTCTTAATGCTTGTGATAGAAATCGAGGAGAAATAAACTTGTAATCTTAGATTAGTCGGAGGTATTTATGGGCCTTTAAGGACCACAATCAAGCCAGAATATTAGGATAAGGCTCAGAGCCGATTTTAATCCAATTATCCACTCCCCCATCCGGTCTGAGTTAACCAGACTCTGGGCCCAACATGGCCTCAAAGCAAGAAATGTAAACTTTGAAAACAAATTGGAGGATTGAACTAAAAAGCATGGAAAATTGCTTTATACATTAATTATTTATTTTTGTAAGAGTATAAAGATATTATTTTAAAGTTTAATTGTTCAATTTTAATATGTTGTTTAATATGCTGGGCTCATCAAAATGTCTCATTGCTTTTGCCGGGACGATTATGTATGCACGCACGCATGCACACACACACACACACACACACACACACACACACACACACACACACACACACACACACACACACACACACACACACACACACACACACACACACACACACACACACACACACACACAGTATGTGTGTGGGTGTGGGTATGATTGCTGCCGGATTAAAAACCAGTGTCCGTCAAGAAATAATTTCATCTGCACAGCGCTTGTTAAAGTTCTGTGAGAGACAGAGGGTATTCAAACCCAGGTTTTTCCGACAAATTCGTCGAAAGAGTGAACTACGAAAATTCTATTATTGTATTGCAATAGTATTTTAAAAATCATAGTTCAACGTTTAAGCAGTTCTCACCGAATTAAGTACGTAAATTCTTTTTCAAAAATGTTTCGGCTGAATGCAAAGGAAATTTAGAACGAGCAATTTAATATCCGTGAATTTAATTTTTTTAGCCAAATACTTGAAATTAGTGTTTGGCTACCCATCAAAGTTCAGAAGCCAAACACTAATTTCAAGTTCCTTAATTTCAGTTAATAAAAGAAACATCGTGAATGTCTTAAGCGTGGCCGTAGGCAACAAGAAGTTTATGCAAATGCAATTAATTTGCCAAATATTAATTGAAAATTATCAGCACCCCAGAAGTATGTCTTTTGCGTTGGGCAGAAAGTTTAAAGCCACTTTTCTGAGAATTTTTAATACCACAAAATAGAAAATTAGAACGTAGAAGCAGAAGAACATGTAGTTAACATGCATTGTAAATATTGGCCTTATACCATCAGTTGCGTGGGACGCAAATGCAAACAACAATAGGATATAGGAATAATAATTTATTTATTCGTATGGGGGTTTCCTCCGTTGATCATCCGTCCTATAAAACAGGTTGAGCCCTCCTAATAAGGGATTAGGTATGTATTTGTGACTGTAAATCCGTGTGTGGTAACGTCCCGTTTGCCTGTTCGGAGGGACGAAAAACCCGCATTTCAAGGTGAAAAACCCCTCTACTTCCGTATGAGACAAGCAAACTCACCTTTAGTCAAAAGAGACCACATAAAGGTTCCTCACGTCATGGACGGGAATCGAACTCAGGTTTTTCTGACCTGAATCTCTACCGACTTATCTACGGAGGCTACTAGGAATAATAATAATATTATTATACGGACATTCCCATGGAGTTAAGAGTCATCACGGGAGACCCAAACTATCCACACTATGATATCTCTTCTTGAACTCATTGACAGACGAAGCACTCACAAATGAGTCCGGCAACACATTCCATTCATTCATCACTCTCCAAGCAAAACATCTAGTCCTCACACTCTTGTTGCATTTTACACTCTAACTTAATTTACAGGGATGACCTTTTACTCCTACCACTAGCCCACTGCGGAAATATTTCCCCTGAATGACCACTGTAAAACCTTTTACTAACCTAAATGTTTCTATAATAATAATATTCGTGTGTGGTTTCCCCTTTCTACTTTGTCTCATTGGGGGTGAAGGGTTGAGGCAACCTGATGTGAGATTAAGTATATATATATATATATATATATATATGAGAGTATCTATGTGTGTTTATAGAACCGGTCTGCCTGTTCTGTAGGACGTAAAACCGAGTTTCCGGTGGAGGAAACCGTCATACGAGACCAGTTAACTCACATTTAGACATTTAGTCGAAAGAAACCAGATAATGATTTCTCACATCATAGGAAAGCGAACCTAGAACTTTCGGAAGAACGGTTTCTATCATATCCCCTCGTCTCCGATTATCAATCAACTTCTGTAACCCACAAACTCTCAGTCTGTCTATGCAGGGAGGATTCCTCACACCACTCACATACAGATTGTAATCATTTAATCCCAAAATGCATAACTTTACCCTTTTCCACATTGAACTGATATCCATTATCTTTGGTTCATACTGCCAGCTTTTTTTTACACTTGCAAGCTCTCTACATCAGCTTGATTAATTATTACACTACCCAACTTTGTATCATCAGCAAACAACTCAATATCTCCCTTCAAGTCATTTCCTATATTATTTATGTACAAATATTAAACAATAATGTTACAAGCACTTCCAAACACATAGCCTTGGGACACACCAGTGGTCACTGTTTCATCCTAGACGCTGCTCCTCCATATACTGTATTACATTTTGGTATTTGCCCATGAGCCATTCTCGTCTCCACATCACCACTTTAATATCCATTCCAATTTATTCTAATTTGCGTAACAGTATTCCATGTGGTATCCTCTCAAGAGCCTTAGCAAAATCGAGTAGTATCACCATGTAACCATACCCCTTGTCCAACTCAGCTGTCACTCTATTATAAAAAGTTAATAAATTACTTAGGCAACACCGACTTTTAACATCATGTTACCTTCATAGAGTATCATATTCGTATCCACCCATTCCTAAATTCTATCTTTAACCAAAGATAGAATCCAATAACACTACTCCAGAGATTATGAAAATCTTACAGCCTCCTTTATGCAAAGGAATTATTTTTACCCTCCTTCCACAGTCTTTTTACCAGAGCTCAGGCTTAAGTTATTTTTACCCACAAGTCAGGTAACGCATTCCATTCATTCACCATTCTCCAAGGGAAAAATCTGGTCCTCACACCCTTGTTAACACCTTACGTAATATCCAGGGATGACACTTGTTCTTCCATCACTAGCTCACTGCTGAAATATTTCCCCATCATCAACCCTATGAAACCATTTTTGTAACTTAATGTTTCTATCATATCCTCTCTCCTCTTCTCTGCCTATCAAAATTGCTACATAACACAGCTAAGAGACATTGCAAATTCCTTTTTACATTCACGTAATACCAGAGCTGATATCCAATCCAAATCTACAGCAGTATTTGCATTTCAGTTCTGCAATATCCTACTAAGCACCCTGATTATTGCTACATAAATCACAGAAATATCCCCACTCTGTGATAGACTTTTGAAAAGTTGTCATTCAGTAACTCTACTCTTATATCTGACTCAGTCACATCACTGCCATCAGAATCCACTAAAGTTATCCTTCCAAAGTCATTCTTCCTTTTACTTTTCAAGTAAAGAAAGAATTCTTTGGCACTTCCTTAGGCATGTTTGACTAAGTATTCAAATAATCTGATTTGACCTTTCTTACTATGCTGGTAACCTCTCTAATCTGAGCTTTGTACTGCTCGTGACTGTGTTTATCACCGTTTACCTTGAAAACCTCCATAACATCTCTCTCTCTCTCTCTCTCTCTCTTGAAAATCACGCCTAATATACTACTATTCATCCGTCTAACGCCTATATTATTTATCTTCCTGACCATGGGATATTGCTTCCTTCCGAAACCCATTGATACCCCTTGCACTGCAAACATCTTTTTCTTGCAATGTTTTATGCCATGGTACTGCTGTAAGCTGACTCCCAAGATTGTTATAATTACCTATCC
This sequence comes from Typopeltis vanoorti, assembly GCF_054136105.1. Classification (NCBI taxonomy): domain Eukaryota; kingdom Metazoa; phylum Arthropoda; class Arachnida; order Uropygi; family Thelyphonidae; genus Typopeltis; species Typopeltis vanoorti. The sequence continues at coordinate 27,984,029 of NC_143557.1, read as the reverse complement.
TGTAGTTTCGTATATACACCTTCTTCAAAGAAAATCCACAAATGCTGCAGACTCTTAAGTCAATACCGCATGATCACTCTCACCTATCGGAGGTAACGCGGACACTTTACTTACGCATAGATCTTCTGAACTTATGACCATATCCAACACTCTCACACCACGAGTCCCTCAGTTTTATGCTGTTTCGTGTAATTGTCTCCTAGAACGGATACAAATTTAATTTCCTTTTTCTCACGTGATCATTTCTCTTTCCAGTCGATATCACCGTAGTTAAAATCTCTCATAATAATTATTTGAGCTGCACCGATTGTGCTAATTTTCTCATGCATGACTTCTACATCGCCCCCTGTACTTCCTGGCCTATAGCAGCAACCAACTGTATATATAATTCAGTTGACCACTATTTCACACCAGATAGTCTCAAATGAACTACCATTCACATCGATTTTCTTGATATCCTACTTTTCTTTGACTGCAGATCTTCAGCTATTATCATCAGCTAGCATCATATACTTTTTGCGATATCGCACTGACTAATTCCAAAAACTCTTTCAAACGCTTCTTGCATTAGTATACAAAAACTGTTGATTCCCCTTTATTTCTTATATCACCTTTACAGCTGATATATATTCTACTAGTTTCAGTATTTGCAACCCCTTATCGATATTTATAAGCTTTATTCTCCAAATATTTTCGCGATAAAGGATATCCAAAATCACATTCTCTAAATAAGCATCACTTTCCTACACTCAAGTTTATCAATTTTAGTTTTCTTTCCCAAATAATTCATTTTGCTCAGACAACAGCAACTCTTCAAACGCTTATGACCTTCCATGTTCAGGTGCAACCCATCTTTTGCATACAACTGTCTTTTGCCTTCAAACACACTCCAAATATCAACATATTCCAGACCTCTTTTCCCAGACATTATTGCAGTAACATCATTCATGATTAATGTTCTTCTACTTAACTGGTAGTTACCAAAACGAGGCCGCACACTCATCATCTTCCCTTTGACACTTTCTTCTTCTCGATATCTAATATTCTTCTTAAATGATTGCCACCTTACTATGACAGCATATGCTGATGATGTTACAATGATAGCCCGCCAAGAAGAGGACTTCCATAACATATAAATGGCATACCAACAATATCAGGCAGCCTCAGGAGCCAAACTAAACACACATAAAACCACAGGACTGTGGTATGGCAAATGGAAAAACCGAACAGATTCCCCAACTGGTACCTGGTCCGCAGAGGGAAACAAATACCTGGGGATTTACTTAGGAAACACACCCTCTTACGTGGATAAGAACTGGGACACCCTAAACAAACGTTTCAAGCAACTACTAGGAAAGTGGGCAGCAATACGAGCCTCTGCTCCACAAGAGGGAGAAAAATAATTGTTAACCAAATACACTAAAGATTCTCACACCACCAGTGCAATTCATCAAACAAATAAAGTCAACCATCTATCGATTCATATGGAACAAAACAAACTGGCTTTCATACTCCAAGCTATGTACTTCTCTCAAAGATGGAGACAAAATTTGACCTCCATTGACAACAGAATAACAACGTTCCGCGCTCGATTTTTCCTTAATACCCTACAACAGGAAATATCACACAAATGCACAACTGAATATATTTTCACTTCTGCCACTAGAGGTCTCTTTCTCTCCACATCCTTAAAAATGATAAAAGCTCAAGTGCCAGTAAATTTAACAAACTTCTACAAAGGTGCCCTTCGACGATGGAAGAAGCTAAACCTCCAGCACACAGTGAAGACAGCATCCCTACCTGAAATCCTCATGGAACCCATCTTCCACAACACGATGATAAGAAGTCCGATCACTCAGAAAGAGATTTTCTTTCCTCCATGGAGCTGGCGAAGCACGAGGATCTTGGGTGACAATCTTTCTCAAAGCCTCACCTGGCGCTTTCCAAAATCGCTCGAAAACCTAGAATATGGGAATCAGTCTGAGCAGATACACACTGTAAAGGCCGCTTTTCAAGCCGCTGGGTCTGATAGCATAACAGAAGTGGGTATTAGCCCTCCCAACTCAGAAGATCCGACGCCTATCTTTCTGATAAAAACCAATAACGCATGGGAGAAACTTACACCCAGCAACACCAACAAAATCTACAGCTCTCTAACACAACAGTCGAACCAAACTACTTTACTGGAAAATCCTGCATCATCTAATCTAACACTATTTCAATGGGACCTACCATATCGCAAAAGAGTCATCAAACCTGACGCAGATATTCAGTGGAGAATGTGGCACAACGTACTACCAACTCCAACTGTATTACGAAAATTTATCTCAAACGTCTCAGATAACTGCCTGTTCTGCTACCAATTAGGAACAGTCCGGTATATCTACTTGAAATGCCCAGTCAACACTAAAATAATCAGTTTGTCTCGGGAAACGGCAGCTCTCACCTGTAGTAGTCTTCATACAGAAGAGGAGTATTTCAATCTCGTCCATGCGGAGTGAAATAACCATTCATTCTGCAATTACCTCTTCATCACTGCTAAAGCGGTAATATACGGCTTCTACCTCAGACATACAAGACCAGACAGCACAGAGAGAGAGGGACCACTGACCAATTCATTGCAGCATCCAACAAAAGGTGAGAAGTTGGATCCTACACGAGCTTCAGCACCATAGAGAGAGGCAACTTTCATAGAGCGAGGCAACTGACCAAGTCATTGCAGCATCCAACAAAAGGTGAGAAGTCGGATCCTACACGAGTTTCAGCGCCATAGGCAAAACAACACCTTAGATCTTTTCCACCAAGACTGGAATCCACGGAATCAACTGCTGCATGAGCAGGGATACTGCATCATAATCACTTTCCAGCCTAGAAGTGACATCATCCCCCTCCCCCACAAAGAAAGGGAGAGGAAGGAGTGTCGTGCTTAACAGTGCGAAAATTAATCAGCTCTCGTGTAAATAGATAATATTGTACTATAGTAACTCTTATGTTCTTCCACATTTATGTTCTTATAGAGTATCATGTTAAAATAACTCTTAATGGCTTTAATCTTAAAAAAAATAATAAATAAATAAATAAAATATGTAATTCGCCTTATAAGTGACTTCGCTGTAACATACTTCAACAATAGCATAAGCATGCAACCTCTCTGCCTGACTGCAGAGAACCCAAAACCGGGTAATCCTGTATATAAGATTGTTATGTTCACAATAAAAAAAAAATAAAAATAAAAATAGCTTTCAAAATTTAAATGTAAAAAGTGCAGAGCAAAGGTTAACAGGAGTAAGCGAATCTACTACCTGATTAATGGACTACAAAAACAATACCAGGACCAATATTAGATTCAGCCTACAATTAAACTTTCATAAACATAATATGGTTGAGCCTTTCTCTCCCAGTACAAGAGGATGTGCCTCTGCTTTACGCAACAGAATAGTCCTTGAGCAGGTACAAAAAAAATAAAAAACAGCGTTTTTTTATTTTTCCTAAAAAGTTATCAGTATCAGTTGGAGGTGATATAACTAAAAGATATCCGCAAATGATGAGCTCACTCATCTCCACTAGCCTGAGCAGACATCTTCTGGAGGAGAGGGGGGTGCAGGGGAGTATTGCAGGGAAGACCTCTGTCACCTTCTTGACTACCCTTTCACTTCCACCACCTAATGCTATTTTTTTTCCTCCAAAGTTATCAGTATCAGTTGGAGGTAACATCATTAAAAGATATCTCCACTAGGCTGAGCAGACATCTTCTGGAGGAGAGGGGGGAGAGAATAAGGGGGAGCATTGCAGGGAAGACCTCTATCACCCTCTTGACGACCTTTTCACTTCCACCACCTAATTCTATTTTTTTTTCCCAACCCAACAATTTCGGACATATGAGTGAGAGTAATAGTCACATGGTCTAACATCAAAAACAATTTTGAGGATAAAATACTTAACATAATAAGGACAAATAATATAGAATACCCTTCGAGCCACAGAGATAAGATTTGCCCTATGATGTCTCAAAGTTAGATAATCTCACATCAACATCATATCCAACAGCATGTAAAAACATGTCTGTTAATCATCTGCGCGAAAGTTTCATTTTGGAAGAAATGGTCAGGGTTAAGGGTCAGGTAAACAGTACTATAAGGAAAAACAAATGGGTCAAGTGTCTTTGCAGTTACGGCAATTCGTTCATCCCGTGCAGCTATCGTATTGTTTTGTGGTGATTGATATCCAAGGAAGTAAAGTAAAATAATGGGTGAGCCACAAAAGTCATTGAAATTTTCTTTCTTCAGAAAAATAGCACTAGAAAAAACTAAAAATCTCTTCATTTAGCTCTAAAAGGATGAAAAGCGATTATTATTTTAGAAGAAACATACATTTTGATGTATTTATCCAGGACCACATGGGAAACGTTTCGCAGGAAGTGGTCTGATATCCTCGGCTATATGCAAACAGGAGTTGACTAGGAAATGGACCCCGGTGAGTGTTATATTCTGAAATGCCAAGATGGGGAACTAATACTTGATGATACAGGAGCTGATGGAAGTAAAGTGTTTTCTATTAGTTGTGAAGAAGCTGAGAGATTTTCATCAAAAATGTATGACATTGATAATTATTTACTATTTTTGGAAATGGAGTTACCATCTATTCGAATCATGCGGAAAATTATTGCTAACCATTTAAATTCATCAATGGTAAAACTAGACTTTCAATATTTTATCCAATTCGATAACGATTCTTTATTTTGGGACATTTACTAACATTTTACAAAAAAACTATTTGTGTATATTTGCTAACAAAAGAATACACAGAATGTTTAGGGAGGCATGGTGTCATTTCCAGACTGACACACTATCAAATGTATGGAAGTGTGGTAACCATGCATGGTATATGATTTAAAAACTCTTTTGCGTGACCAGCTATTTGATGTAATGTAACCAAGAAACAGTGAGTAAAAAAAATTTATTCATTGAACTCTGGAAAATGTTAAGAGTCTAAACTAAATATTGGGAAATATTTTTAGGTAATTACATGTATCGAATTTTTCTCAAATGAGAATACTATTTACAAGTGAATATACTTGTAAATAGTATTTCAGCAAAATAAAATATGCATTTGTATGCATTTGTAAAATATGCACTTAAATGAACAAAGATTTGTGCTTTTGTTGTTGTGTGTTTCCACAGTGAATTTTTTACTCAGTTATTCCGATTAGAACTTGATATTTAAATCCACAACTTTATACCTTAATGCAAGTCTGTTTAATTATTTAAAAAAAATGACTACTGTGAAATTAATGCCAGGAACGGGGGAAAAGTGTTGAAAACTGATATCCATGTATTGATTATTTTAGAAATTGTTTAATGATACCTATTGACATTGTTTGAGTTATCTGAAAACAATTCGTTCACATAATCGAAAATCCGAACTGTTAGAATTTGGTTGTTTTACAGAGATATAGTAGATAATTAACCCAAAACGTGACTTAAACTCTTAAAGTTTAGTATAGAAAAAATGTTTGTACTCTCTAGATAACACATATACAAATTTTTACCTTTCCCCACAAAAAGTAAGATAAAAACACACCAACAGTATAACCTCAGAGGCCACATTAAACTCTGCAAAAACCACTTCTTGTGATCAGACAGATGAAAGTCTAGAACTGATTCTCCGATCGAATGTACCTGGTCAAATGAAGGACAAACATACTTAGCTGTACACCTTGACAATACCAAAATATATAACAGCTCGAAAACGGATTTAATCAGGTGCTAGGAAAATGGAACAACATTCGTTAAATGTCTTCATTTAGAGGAAGAGCATTAATAGTCAACCAGATGGCTGCAAGTGTGCTATGGCATACCCCCAAAGTACTCACCCCCCGAAGACTTCCTCCATCACATTCAAGAGGCTGGCACACGTTTACTTTGGAACAATACTACCTGGACAACATACTCTGAATTCTGCAAGTAGCTCAGTAAGGGAGGTCAAGGCCTGATTTCCCTTGAAAACAAGATTAAATCCTTCAGGATAAACTTTCTCCTAAAGACACTTCGCTCCCATCACACATATGTAACTACCTTCGATTACTTAATGAAATCATTCACCAGAGGACTCACATTTTCCACCATCCTCCGAATGGCCAGATCTGCACTATCACCTCCTAAACTATCTAATTTTTACAAAGATGCTCTTCAGCGGTGGAAAAATACAGAACCTCATCACACACTGACAGGATCAACAGAGTCTGCTGTCCTTACAGAACGTTTATTTTCGAACAAAAACATAACAAGTCTCGTAACTGGCCAACCCTTGCATTTCCCTACATGGAACTGGGCAGGAATAAGAAACATAGGGGATCTCCTGATGCAGACCATAAAGTGGAATACATTCATATACCTACCACGGAAAAACCCAAAAACTGAAAAGCAATATCAACAGATGCAAGCTGCTATTATAAAAGCCTATTCAGATATCGCTACACCTCAGGGAATCCGTATTCCTTCTGAAAACGGCGTTGAGCCGATCTTTCATCTTGTATCATCCGAAGTCTCACTTCCCATTCTTCCCTTCAACCACACGAAAATGTACCACTTCCTCATGTCATTGGCTACAACTTCGCGCATCGTATACGCATCATTAACCCTCTCATCTACAATGCTGCACATACCACTCAGTTTTCAGTGGGATCTTCCATATAAATCGAAGTGTGCCAAACCAGATTACGACATACAGTGAAGACAATGGCATAACATCCTGCCAATCCCTTCTAGTCTCGCCAAATTTCAACTTTGGAGAAACGGATCTATTCTGCGAAGTTTCAGGTACCTTGGAACACAAATCTAACCTGTCCTGCTAACAAAGCGATGAGTACCTATGCTCTGAATACTGCCTCTAGCACCTGTAACTATGCACACAGCCAAAAAAACTACTAGAATTTAGTTCATGCAGTGTACTCTTTATCTGCGCCAAGTCCGTCATTTACAGTTTCTATCTTAAGCAGACAAGAAATTATCAGCACCCATCCATCACTGAATCGGAACAAACCCTCATATGTAACCTACATCGGAGCAGCAGACTTTCAATGGAACTTAATTATTACAAAGAAACAAGAAGTGTCGCAAAATTCACAGAGGAGTGGAATCCAATTGGTGCTCTGTTCTGGTTTGCCAACGACGAAACACTTTATCTGAAAAATAACGAAAAGTGATATTGAACTGTAATGCAATATTGACTGTTACTAAAAAGACAAATCCTTTCTACTACCATTTATGTATCTTTTGTCTCCTTTGAATTGAACATCTAAAAAAAAAATCCATTTTTTTTCTGTAATATATATTCTTATAATATGTCAATAATCCTTTTTATTGCCTATCTTCCTATGTATATTTTATCAATTTGAATAAAAAAATCTATCTATCTATTTCTCTCATCATTTCTAACTTTCATATGACATGGAAAAAATTAATTAGAAAGAATGGCACGCTTTTGATAAATTTTCGGTTTTACAATTTTAAATAGAAGCCATTAATAAATAGTTGGTGATTTAGGTCTCCGATACTATCTATTAGAAAGTCTGGAAAATAGGAGACAAAGACATACTTCTTTCACGTTTTGTATTTATCATAGATGAAACTGAAGTGATAACAGAAGAACGTTTTGGTGAAATCGAATTTAATAATTATATTCTAGATTTTTTTTTCATTACAGCAATGCAGAAGAACCCCCATTCTTACTACTTAAATAAATATGTTTGTGTGTAGATTTAGTAATGATGAATGATAAAAAAAACAAAATGATTAAAACTTGAACACAAGATTTATGTTGAAGTTGTAGCTCATTAGAAAGAATGTATAAAAGCAGGGTGATCAGCATAAAAAGAGAATTGGAGGGGTCACAGCTGCAGTGAAAATCTGCCACCTATGATCATCTCAATTTCTCAGAACGCTTCCCCAACATGAAGTTCTATCATGTTGGGGATAACCGAAGGAGTTGTCGTCTCAGTCAATTGTCACTCAATAGCCAGTATAAACATACCAAAGAAGAAAGAGTAACTAGCTTAATAGATAAATCAGTGTGAGTGTGTGTCCTATTCTGTCATTCTCCGTAACAATTTTAACAATATCCAAAACAAATAACTCTTAAAATCAAAATGATAATATACATTCGTTTTTGCTAGTTAACAAATTAAATCTGCATCGTACTGCATTACTATCTATCTCATTAAAAGTTCTTCGGTGTATATCTGGAGTTCCCAGTCTATTGTTTGCAATTTAGTCCCTACGATAAGCCTACAATGTTCCTCTCCGTTACAAACATATAATTTAATTGATTCGTTTGGGGAAAGTTTTTAAAAAGTGCACATAGGCATTAATAATTTGTGTTGACAAAATGCAAATTAAGCAATATCTACTATTCTACTAATTTGTCATGTATGTTGATATATGTTTTATTGATGAAATCTGTTGTTTGTAGAAGTGCTATTTTATTTATTAGTTTTTCTGCAGTAATAATAGTAAAAAGTTTTTTAAAAAAAAACTGACCATAAATGTCACTATTCATAATTTTTATGAAAGTGAAAGGCCTATATGGACGCGTGTCAAATAGTTCACTGAGTTACTAGTGCCAGCGATGTAGTTTCAGAGCTTCTCGACATGCCCAGAATATCAGGATCGGAAAGAGAAGAGGATAACTTAGTAAATCTTCGAAATACTAATAAATTTTTATAAATCTTTAAATTAGTGAATCTTTGAATAATGTCACGCTTTTCTCTTTACATGTGAACCGTTTACCTTCTATGACTCACATTCAACTCCATCGTATCCCACCTCCATGATGGATCACAAATTAAAAACAAAACGCTTTTATATGGCAGCACTCCATTTTCATTTCAAAATGTTTATATATGACAATTATTCATCTCTCTATCTCTCCCTCTCTTGCCAATGGGTTTGCTGTCCCGAAAATCTTTGCAAAAAGTTTCACATAGGCTAGTTCACATTTTAGTATTAATAATAACATATAAAAGTGTTTCAAGCGAAACAGCAAAAACGAAAACTAGTTTAAGGTTTAGGTTTCCTTGCTACAGTCGGAAGGAAATGATCAAATATAAGCAGTGACTGTCATGTTCCAACTTATAGGTCTATTTTTCTTACTTTTGAACACTCTCCTACCATTTAACACTGAGAGGCTTTTCATTTCCCCGGAATCTCATTAGAATGAATGAAGTCGGAAAAAATACCCCAGGGTATTTGCTGCATTTTCCATGGCGGGTCGACTGCAGCTCTCATATAACAAATGGACTGTTACACCCTGGAGATTTACAGAATATGCACTTAAATGGCAAGAGATTGCTCTTGTTGATGACTAAACTTAGTGAAAATGAAGTGGAAAAAAAAGAAGAATCATTTACTTTTTGACTTACGGTTCATCAAATCGTGCCACTGGAGGAGAGATTTATTTCTTGTTGCCACCTCCAAAAGTTTCAGAGTAAGATTACAGAGGTAAGAAAAGGAGCCATCATCTCTTTCTTTTTTTCCCTACCTGTGTTTCCGATATAAACGAACAAAACGAATCCCCTTTTTTTGAAGAACATATTGATCTAATTATAAGTAAGAAGCAAAATACTCATGGTCTACTAAATGTATCTAGCAAATCCTCTTAAAAAAACGATTTTGTTTTGTTTGTTTTTAGTAAGTCACCAGAAAGAGTAAAATTTGTTGTATTTACGTTTATTTCACAGAAACTCTCCTGATTTTCCTTTACAGGAGTAAAATGATCTGAAAATCCTTTCAGATCATTTTACTCCTGTGTCTGTATATTCGTTCCGTAGTTATTGATCCGTTTATCTAGTAAGTGACCTAGATTGTTTGGTGCTACTGTTTAGCACTATGTTTTGTTTTTATTACTTATGTGAATACGGTGTTAACGGTCACCTTGGCAACTTTCCTCTTTAGCTACCTGTTAAAACTTAAATGCTCCACAGATAATTAACTTATATGTAAATGAATAATAAAGCTCATTTCTCATTCTTATTCGTCACAGTTTTCTCTAAAAATAAATGACATCCCCTAATGTAAATAAATTTATCTCATTGACCCATGAGACTGAAAATGTATGATCTTATTGACGATCTGAGTTCGAATATTAAAACATCACGATGTAAAATTAAGCAGAGCAGTTCGAGATATGAATGATCCTACTGCGCTTTATAAGCGCCTCAATGTCTGGGAGTGTGGGGAAGGGAACAACAATGAAATGAAGATTACATTCAATACTGATAAATGTATATGGTTCTGCAAAAAGATTGAAAACATGGATACAATCACATTGCTCTCAAAAAGCTTGTGAATATAAAGATTTTGATATTTTGGTTGACATTTGAAAATATTAAGTTCGCGAATTATATTGGGGGGAAAAAACGGTACGATATGAATATTTTGATTTTGAATATATTGCTTTTTAGCACAATAGTATATTATTGCTCTTAACTATAGTCGTTAAAATGTTAGCATCCATTTCAGATCATAGAGCCATCCTGATTTGCAATGGTGGGTCGAATTGATATTGAAACAAGATTTTCATTAAGTGTGTGGAAGGTTTGTGCTTTCATAGTTTGAGATTTTGTTGATTAGCTGTAACTTGCTGAACTTAAACGAAAAAAAAGGAGAGGAGAGTGTAATTAAAGGATAAAAATTAGTTCGTGGGTTATATAAATAGGTAGAAAGATTCCATTGCACTTAGCTAAGTCACATCCACGACTTCATGACGAAAACCAGAAGATATAAATAGAAACAAGTGTAAAAAAGTCAGCACTCTTATGAGAAGTTATTTTATTTATTTTATTTTTTTTTTTACTTTTTGCTATTTTACTTGGGGATAAAGAATATATAGAACTACTTCAGCAACGACTTGTAAAAGTTGCCAATTTAAATAATTTTAAGAATAAGTTACATAAATGTTATGGGTGTTATGACTGATTAAATAATATTACGTAATATATGAATAATTAGAATGGAATGTAACATAAATATTGTAGAATATTATGTATACTCATAAATGCAAAAATGTTGTAAATGTATCATATCACTTAATAATGAGGATCCTTTTTTGGTTTGTTTTTAATAGTCTTTGATTACTGTAAATTCCAAATGATGATTGATATTAATACAGTATAATAATATGATATTAATAACCATCACTGTGTTTTAATTGGGAATATATTAATATAATTGGATTGAATTATCTTATTATAAAGGGTGGATAATCCTTTGCAATAATAATAATAATAACCATCTTTCATAATAACTTATTATTAATATTTTAAAATTAAATTAATATTATGGACATTAAATGTCAACGTAGGAATTGTATAAAGAATAGTGAGATAGCTGACGAGTAATTAGGATTGTTAAACATCTTTGTGCCTATATAATTTTTGTGCAGGTATAAAAAATATAAAACATTTGCCAGAGCACCTGGGAGGGAATTCACATGCAATGTTATGCAGGAAGATTTGAAGGCCAAACAATGTAATGAAGACCGGCTGTTCTCTGTGCTTATGAGATGTATGACTATGAATCGTTCACCTTCCCTGCATTCTCGTACTCTATAATTTCCTCGTAATCAGCAATATAATTCAGCATAAAAGATTACTTTAGTATTGCAGATCAAAAACAGTCTCCTTCCAAACACAATAAAAACAAATGTGACCCAATAAAAATTTTAAACCCACAAAAAATTTTGAAAAATCCTTTAACTGAGTGTTATATGTACATCTTTATCAAAATTCATGGTCTTGAAATCAATTTAAATTGAGCATCGCCACTTACAGATATCCGAAACTGATCTGCAGTTTCTGACAGAACTTCAAACTAGAGACCTCAAAAAGTATTCTCTTAACTTCCACCATGTAAAATACATATAGTCGTCTGTATCTAAACACAATATGTGATTTCTGCTCAAGATATTATTACAAATGTATAGCGACTTCGAACACTGTATATATCTCAAATCCGCTCCATATTAGAATATGTTTTCATGGTGCACTAAAACCTTCCTGAAAATGATCAGTGAACTGCAGAAAAGGTTGATCCGGTTAATTAGTGTCCCATCTTTCAAGATTCACTTCACTCACCATCTAACGGACGTAGTGCTTCTGCATCATTTCTCTTCTCCTGTTTCGCTGATCTCGCCGACATTGTTCCATGAACTTCTTTAATCCATAAACACACTAGTAGCTGTGGGATAAAAACCATTTATATATATATATATATATATATATATATATAACATAAGTTATGGTTTCTCCATAGTTGGATCCGTATAATAATAATATAATAATTCTTTTGTACCTCAATAGTGGAAATTAGTATAACTGTTCACCTCACAATCAGATAAATAAATAAATTATGTTATTGTCATCATTAGTGGTAATTACAGGAGCTTAAAGCCAATGACTGACTAAATGGATTTGGTGGCCTTCGGTTTACCGCAATTCTTAATTTCTTAAGACAGTTGGTCATTTATATATATATACACAGGGTGTCCCAAAATTCACGTAAGAAGGAATTTTGATAGAAAACACAGGTTTTTAATTAAAAATTGTAATTTCTTATTGATTCATAAAGTATACAGTATATGGTTATGCATGGAATAGCGTATCGGGTAAATGACCTCCACGACTTTGCTGGCACATACGCACTCTTTTGTCGAAATTTTCCATGACCGTTTTGCATAAATGTGGCTGAATTTCGTTGATACAGCGCTCAATTTCCTCCTTCAAGGCGTGGGTGGTCGTCAGCTTGTTGGCAAAAATCTTAGACTTCAAAACACCCCAAAGAAAAAAGTCCAACGGCGTTAAGTCACATGATCTGGGCGGCCAATTCTGATCACTAAAACGGGAAATTACACCACCAGGAAATGACTCATGCAGTAATTGAATTGTTTCTCGGGCTGTATGGCATGTGGCACCGTCTTATTGAAACCACATGTCGTCCACATCCATATCTTGCAATTTAGACGCAAAAAACGGGATTATCATGTCGCGATAGCGAGCACCATTAACTGTTATTGCCTTACCAGCTGCATTTTCGAAGAAAAATGGACCGATGATGCTTCCAGCCCAAAATTCGCACCAAACAGTGACACGTTGTGGATGCATTTGTTTCTCAATAATCACTCGTGGATTTTCTGAACCCCAAATGCGACAATTTTGTCGATTAACGAAGCCATCAAGATGAAAATGACCCTCATCGCTGAAGATGATTTTGTTCGAAAAATAAGCTTCCATTTGTTGTTGTTCCATAATCCATTCAACGAACTCTCTTCGCTGTGTGTGGTCATTTTTAATAACCCTGAACTGCCAGCTGTGACGCTGTCTTTTTTTTTTCTCGTTGGCAACATTTTACCGCAAAAATGGCGCTAAATTTAAATCTATATACTGTATATATCTATATATTGTATAAATATATATATATATATATATATATATATGTGGCGATTAGTTTTTACTCGGTTGTTATACATTTCAAAAAATAGATTTAATGACTCCAAGACCGAGATAACATATAAAGATTTTAATGATAAATACTACTAGTTTCGGCATATAGCAGCCTTCTTCAGGTATTTATAAAGGAAAGGAATACTAATAAACATTGAATTATTTAAATAAACAAACTGGAAATTACAGGTACAAATTGCCTCACATAATCGATACATAAAAACGTTGTATTTTTCAAGTTGTTCCAACTGGCGTGCCATTGTTTGTTGCAATTGTGCGTGCAAGTTCACGTGAACGCCAATATTGAATAACTGCAGCATGGCTATCTGGGATGTTATAACTTAAATTATTATTTAAGTGGACCGGGTTCAGTAGGATTTCCCGTGATTCTACGATTTTTCTTTCAAACTCATCTTCACAGCGAAAAATATTTTCTGATCTATTCCAGCATACAGAGTGGCTTTGTTGGTCATCATTAGGATTATTTGAAAAAAGAACATGACTGGATAAAGCAGTTGCATGAGATCTTTTGTATGAGATGTCTCTCTTATGCTCTTCTATGCGTTGTTCAATAGATTTGTTAGTTTGACCAAAGTATGGGATATTGCAATCACACCACAATTTATATACTCCAGGGTACTTAAGGTTGTGATGAGTAGGTTGTTGTAGTTGTAATGCTAAAGTCCTTAAAAAATATAATATCAGGACCTTCTTCACCACACTTCCAAAAATCCGCTCTCTAATCAGCCATCCAAAACCTACTCATCACAACCTTAAGTACCCTGGAGTATATAAATTGTGGTGTGATTGCAATATCCCATACTTTGGTCAAACTAACAAATCTATTGAACAACGCATAGAAGAGCATAAGAGAGACATCTCATACAAAAGATCTCATGCAACTGCTTTATCCAGTCATGTTCTTTTTTCAAATAATCCTAATGATGACCAACAAAGCCACTCTGTATGCTGGAATAGATCAGAAAATATTTTTCGCTGTGAAGATGAGTTTGAAAGAAAAATCGTAGAATCACGGGAAATCCTACTGAACCCGGTCCACTTAAATAATAATTTAAGTTATAACATCCCAGATAGCCATGCTGCAGTTATTCAATATTGGCGTTCACGTGAACTTGCACGCACAATTGCAACAAACAATGGCACGCCAGTTGGAACAACTTGAAAAATACAACGTTTTTATGTATCGATTATGTGAGGCAATTTGTACCTGTAATTTCCAGTTTGTTTATTTAAATAATTCAATGTTTATTAGTATTCCTTTCCTTTATAAATACCTGAAGAAGGCTGCTATATGCCGAAACTAGTAGTATTTATCATTAAAATCTTTATATGTTATCTCGGTCTTGGAGTCATTAAATCTATTTTTTGAAATATATATATATATATATATATATATATATATATAGGATGCCGAGATTTGGGAGCTTAGGAAGCCACATCTCGGAAAACCAGAAGAGCAGCGCAAAGTTTTTCCTCTCACAAACACTAGACTGAGATCTTTCATATAATTGTTTTGTTTTGTTTTATTCTTCATGCGTTGTAATTGTTTTGTTATTTCTAGTGTCCAATTTGTAAAAGGTATTTTTGAGTTTTTTTATTTTTTATAATTTGTTTATTTATGTTTGAAGTATATGCAATAAACCTTCACAGTATCTCTCCTCGGAAGTCTCTTCTTTCGTAAACCTAAACCCATTTTGATATTTTCCATTATTGTTTTAAAATAGTTTTATTTTTTATTGCACAAAATACAGTCTATATTGAGTGAAATCCATGCGGCTTGTGGTATACATCTAAATGCACATATTCCGTGCCCCGGCAGCTTTGCAGTCAATGAAAATGTGAGCTGGAATACATTCTTTTAAACATACAACACTCGTTATATCGAAGTTTCATAAACTCTATTTCTACATTTATATTTGTGTTTGCTGTAGAAATATAGTAGAAAATATATGGTCATTTAATGATTTCGAAATGTTTGTTTAAATATGATTTTATCCTCCAAAATATATCTTTATCGAAGCACACAAACCTAATCTTGGAACAGAGTCGAATATGCTTTCATAGGGATTCCTTTTAATATCACGTAACATAATCTACTATTCATAAATTGGACGAATGACAGTACCTTACTCAATTTACTTATAAGATTATCCTGCATTCATGTCGTCAATATATTTTCAATACATTTCAGTGTTTTCTTTCACCAGAAGTAAAAGAAATCACAGAATTACACACACCAATTCGGATGAAATTTCCTTGAATAAAATATTCCAGCAATATTATATGCATGCAGCAAGAACATCGATGCAACAGAGCATGGAGAATATGTGACAGACTGGACAATCAAGATGTTTTACAGTTTAAAAAAAATTAAATGTCAAACTAACATAGAAAGAAAGATGGATAAAAAATGTTTAAAAAAAGATGAATATATATATGCAAGACTAAAATAAAGCTTTATTTTAGATAGCTACGTTGAAACAAATCTGAATATATATTTTCTTTGTCTATTGGGCGGATAGCAGTCAAGTCACTCAAATGCGTCTGACATAGAACTCAGGTTAATCCTGTAATAAATTGAGGACATCGACCTGATAAAACTTGAAGTCCGAAGTGATGTTCTTAGGAGCATTAATATTAAGGATTAGAACACCATGAAAACCTCAGACAAAAATCTATAATGTATTTTTATTACTCATTAAGGCAGACAAATGTTATTATTGCTAAATAAAAATAATGCCAGTTCAAATTTCCTGATTAAAACATATTTAAAACCCCTACTTTCAGGAGGAGAAATCCACTATTTGTCAACGCAAAATATCGAAGAACCGGCTGAGAGGGGGAAAATCCTATAAATAAGTTATGTGTAGTTCCAATAACGCTGTTCGTTTCTCGAAGTATGGATACGAAAGCGTTACTACAAGACAATCAATAAGCGAGCAGGATTATAACTTGCAATGTAGAAATGCATATTAAAATATATATTAGGAAGAAATAGCGTTTACTTTTAATTATATTCAATGTGGAGAACTCTCAAAAAGATTATTCGTCGTGAATCACAATTAATATTCCTGCTTTCTTTTTTCAATATTTAGTGTTAAAAAAACACACCAAATGGCGCCTTTTGATAGGAGAAATGAAATGTTATCCATGATTAAAATAGAAAAGTATTTCTGTTAAATGACCTGTTAAACGTTTAATGCAAACACTGCGCTTGTTATCAGAGAAGTTGTTCATTAAAAGCAATAAAGAACGAACGAAATAAGTAATTCCAGATTCGTACTTCAGCTTATCTGATCCAATCACGCCAACATAAAACTTAGTTGGAATCAATTTTCTCCGTAATCTGGAGACCAAATTAAAGTTGCCTTTCATTTGAAGAAATGCGGATCTAGAAACCGCAGACTTTTCTGTTTCCACCGAATGCGTGCTTGCTGGTCGGTGTGTGTGTGTGTGTGTGTGTGTGTGTGTGTGTGTGTGTGTGTGTGTGTGTGTGTGTGTGTGTGTGTGTGTGTGTGTGTGTGTGTGTGTGTGTGTGTGTGTGTGTGTGTGTGTGTGTGTGTGTGTGTGTGTGTGTGCGTGCGTGCGTGCGTGCGTGTGTGTGTGTGTGTGTGTGTGTGTGTGTGTGTGTGTGTGTGTGTGTGTGTGTGTGTGTGTGTGTGTGTGTGTGTGTGTGTGTGTGTGTGTGTGTGTGTGTGTGTGTGTGTGTGTGTGTGTGTGTGTGTGTGTGTGTGTGTGAAAGAGGGAGAGAGAGAGAGACTAATGTAGTATTTCAATCAGTGAAAGGAATAATCATCCATTAGTGCACATTAATTGAAAAATATACCGAAACATTATGTAGAATTTATAGGTACTTATTTCACGAACACAGCCGTATTTGTTTATGTTTTAGAACAGAAATACAACTTGAATTTTCTTTTCCTTTAAATATGTATGGAAATGGGTTCCTTTCTTAGCCGTGATCATTTTATTTCTGTCCTTCATGTGCACATGATTTATCGCCTCGGCATTGGAGTCCAATTACTTATGAACAGTGCATGGTATTAAAAAGTGAGCTTATTTTTACTCAAAAAAATCCTCTATGCGATTTTTATGCGCAAGAGCTCACTGTTCCCTAACTTTTAAAGGAGGATACAGTTGGAATTTTGACAAATAAAACTTACAGACGATATACCTATGTGATGGATTTTAAATCTATAAATAACAGAACAATTCTTGCGAGTCTTAAGGAAAACCTATAAATGTGTCACTAATACAGGCCTATGCACCTAAATCGTTATACGGTAGAGTGTAGAGAGACTTCTACTGACGAATAAACTCATTGATAAAGCAAATTCAAAATAAAGACTATCTCATTGTCCAAGGAGACTGGAATCCAAAAATTGATTTAGATATAGGAAGATATTTTCTTTCCAATTTTGGTGCATTTGGTTTTGGTTAAAACAATAACATAGGACTAATTGATTATTGAACTTATTGATTATGCCATGCAAAATAATTTAATTTAATTCATCACGTACTAATACTTTCCCCTGATAAACCATCAACAAAAAGTGGACATGGACTTCACCTAATGGATTTGCTCAGAATTCCACAAGTTATTTCACAGATTTTGGGGATCCTGCCAATTCTTCTAAACCTTTCTGGATAATAAAAAAGTGATGTTTTACCGATTGGAACGTTCACCATTGCTGTCCAAAAGCCATATTTTAACCACATGGGGAAAGAAACATAATCTCAGGCCAAGTTCAGTCGGCAAGTTTTCTAGCCGACTGATCCTGGTTGAGCAATTCAGGGAAGCCTATCTTGACGAAACAAAGCCCAAAGCAGTCGAAACGGCCAGATATTTATTGTAATCCACCGGTCGTATCATACAGCAAACACTGCATCAGGACGTTGGAATCCAATGAAGGTGGTCTAGAAAATATAACAAGAAAAAATACTCAAAAGAAGTAGAGTGGAAAATACGGAAACAAAAGAAGAGATAAAGAAGAATATGAAAAAGACCAACAATCGGAAATTCTTTCACTACTTTCAGGTACCTTACATGAAGGGGATGGCTAGAGACCAAAATTAGTGAGAAACATAGTAGATTATCATTGCGCTTAAGGATAAAAGAGTACGTAATACACAGAGAACAATGATAATACACTCAATGGAAAAACAAAACATTAGAGATAAGGATGATGGGATTTTGACACTGGTATCCCCCGCACAGGGTGAAACTTACCCAACTGAACGTAGACGGTAAATAGGCAGACATTGGGACTTCCCAATGTATACCAATCGACGAACATGGGTAAATGTTGCTCAAGTGGTAAGAACCCTATGTTTCTCGCCGGCAGCAATATCAATGGTCTACAGCGAGTATACCATCAACAGACGTACAGGCGCCCAACGAACAAGTGGTGGCCGACCTCACGCCATCGATAACTGTGTTCGACTTAGACTGTCCAGACTCGTACACACCAACCGCAAGGCAATGGCTGCACAAATCACATCTACTTTCAATGTCGGAGGTCAAATCGGCGTCAGCAAGTAAACGGTACGGCGAACCCTGTATAACATGGGTTATGGGAGCAGTCACCCTAATCGTGGACAACTGTGGACAGCACGTCATATGATATTACGCCTTGCTTGGTGTCGCAACCATCAAAGCAGGAACTCTGCAGCGTGGACCAGAGTAGTGTGATCTGATGAATCCCGTTTTCAGTTGTACGGAGTTGACGGGAAAGTGCCGGTGCGGCGTCGACAAATGAGGAGATTGCCCAGTCGTGCCAGGTCGGCTCTGTTCAAGGAGGTGGTGGCTCTGTGACGGTTTGGGGAGCCTTCTCATGTGATATATTAGGTCCCTTAGTATGTCTGGAGAGGTCCTTAAACGTTTCCAGCTACCAGAATGTGCTGGCTGCTCACCTACACACTTTCACGACCTTTACGCTTTCTTTAGCCGATGGTCTATTTCGGCAAAACAATGCGTAGCCCCACCGGCCCACAACCACCCAAGCATGGCTCAAGAAGCACTCATTTGAGTTTGGAACCATTCAATGGCCCCTAAGGTTTCTTGATTTAAATCAAACCTCTCTGGGATGCCGTAGAATGAGACATCAAATCCAAGTATCTGGGACCGCTTCTAAGGCGTAGTTGTGGACAATGCTGCAACAGGTTTAGGTGGAATAACCTCCGGCAATCCTCCAGCATTAGGAAAAAGAAAACCAGGATGTCCTCTAAAGAAATTCAACAATAACTTCTGAGACTGGAACAGGCCATGGTAGGCCTAAATTCATGAAAAGTTTGATGAAGATGAGGATGACACCTCCGACATCTGGTGCACGAATAACAGGCTGTTATTCGTGCTAGATTCTCAATCTAGCACGAATAACAGCTATTCACTGTCAGAATGAAGCATATACATTACTGTGAAAACCAATTTCGGCATAAGTTACTAAATTGTTCTTTCTGATGACCTACAAAAAATCTCCAAATGCTCTATTCAACATGATTTTTTTCCCTCTTCGGTTAATCATAATGTTATTCGTACTGGATTTTCTAAAATTTTATTTTTGACGAAACGGTTTATGTTTTACTAGACCACTGTTAAGCAAATGGTCATTACCCTGGCGTAAGTAGAACAAAAAAGAAAAAAATGTTATAATTCGTTATAACTGCTAAAAAAAGTACTTAGCAGGGAACAAACTTTGTACATTTATTGAGGTGATTTTGAATATGAAAGCAGTAAATTCATGATTCTAGTGAATTTCCCAACTAAGTTGTAATTCGATTAACTTTGCATGTGCTTAGACTTCCTGAGTAGGCGGTTCTTCATATTGGAAGATACAATTCTTAATAACAGCACATGCTACTGTCTCTGTAATTGGAATCACCTCTCTCACGCTCTTATAGGAAGTTATATATATTAAGATGCTCCATTTCATCAATTGGTATATATCTATATCACTCTATATATAAACTTTGCAGGCTATATTTGTGGCCTTAATCACTGTGTTAATTTATAGCTTCGCAAATTTGCAGTTTTAACAAACAGAAGTCGAAAAGTATAATGTATATAATTAATTTCAGTAATAATTACAACCAAAATTTATACATATTATTCGAAGTACCAGAACACTAATCGCACCTTCATCCTTCGTACACCGACAAGTGCATGTAATATAAGCAAGTGCACTGTTCAATTCTCGTACAACTTTAAACTTAACTTCTTCTACTATGCTGTAATCCATGGTATAGACAAAATTTGAAATTTTAACTGGAACATTGCAGACCACGATTCGCTTGTAGTTTCGAAGCGAGCATGAAGATATATGGATTGACATGATCTAGTTTATTATTATTATTATTATTATTATTATTATTATTATTATTATTATTATTATTATTATTATTATTATTATTATTATTATTATTATTATTATCCTCAAAATACTTGATAATAATAGGAGACATTAATATAAACATTAGGAACATAAATAACAATACAGAACAATATCTAGACCTATTATCGGCATATAACATAACCCCATCCATACAGTCGTATACACGAGAAGAGATAGTCGCAAACACAACAACCCCAACCTGCATTGATCATATAAATATAAGGGCCCCTCCAAACAGCCACACAGCAGCCGTCATAACATGCAAACTAGCAGACCATTATTTCACAGCATTGCAGCTACACACTGAACCAGAACCCATAAAAATCACTGAGACTACAAAACAGTATCATAGCATTGTAAACGAAGCAATAGTGAACGATGAAATCAGAAAAACAGACTGTATGCAGATAGCATCTCTAGACTCTGCTGAAGCTGTATATAATAATCTTAAACTTGCATTTAACAAAATATATAACAAAGCATTAACAAAAATAAAAATACGCCCCCAAACGAAACAAAATCCATGGATAACAGACAACATACTAACAGACATACAAAGAAAAGATGCCCTATGGAAACAACTTAAGAAGTCACCGAACAATATCGCTTTAAAAGTTGAATAGAAAAGAAAACGGAATCTCCTAACAACCCAGATTAGAACGGCAAAAAGAAACTATTACAGTAACAAATTAACAACAGCGCAGAATGACATAAAGGAAACCTGGCACCTGATTATTGAAATGCTGGACAATATACACAGAACCACTGCCTCAGAAACAATAAAACACAGCTTTGCCTGCGACCCCAAATCCCTCAAACAGGTGGCAAACAACTTTAATCAGCACTTCGTGAACTTTGTCCAAAAGCTACAAGAAACAACCTTTCCTCACACATACGAACATTCTCCACTAGGTCCACGAGCAACCCAGTCGATGTGGTTCCCCACAGTAACAAAAGAAGAACTATCACTGGCAATTCAACAAATTAATCCTAACAAAGGACCGGGGATAGACGGAATCAGACCAAAAGACATCAAGAAACACTCACCCGACCTACTTCCAGTTATACAAAAACTGTTAAATAAAATCTTCGAAACGGGACACATACCTGAAACACTGACGACTGCATTAATCACACCCATACACAAACAGGGAAAAAAAAACATAATAAGTAATTACAGACCTATCGCCACGCTGCCTGTAATCAACCAAATCATGGAGCGCATTGTACATCAGAAACTCTCCACATACGTTGAAAAATTTCAAATCATACCCAAAACACAATATGGCTTTCAAAAAAATAAAGGAACAGCAACACTCCTGGAAGATTTCACAGATCTAATAAACGCTGCATTGGATAAAAACAGAATAACATTAGTGGTCTTCATTGACCTAACAAAAGCATTTGACACACTAACACATAAAACCTTGTTAACGAAACTTACCCATATCGGAATTGGAGGTCGTCTACTCCAGTGGTTTAAAGCATACACGAAAAACAGAAAGCACATCACACGTATAGGATCAGCACACAGCAAACAGGTACATGTAACCTGTGGAGTACCGCAAGGAGCAGTCCTATCTCCCATTCTATTTAACATATACACACACGACATAAGCCAACTCCCCCTAAAAAGTAAAATCTTCCAGTATGCAGACAACACGGCCATAGTATCCATTCACAACAATGCAAATATCGCTTACAAAAATATGCAACACGACATCAATCAAATCACTAACTGGTTAACCGAAAACGGCATATATATAAACCCTGGAAAAACAAAGCTAATGATATTCAAAAACCCCCAAACCCTGCCCATAGAAACTAAATATCTCACTATCAAACATTCATCCTCCTATACACAAAGTGCACAACCTAAAATCACAACCATTACACAGGTGAAAACATCACGCTATCTTGGACTTCACTTCGATGCTCATCAAAGTTGGAATAGCCATACAAACTACCTACATACCAAGCTTAGGATAATAGCAAGCAAACTATACAGATTAAAAGACATTGCCCCAACCCACATAAAAATTCTAATCTATAAAGCATTATGTGAAAACATTTTAAGATATGCAATCACATCATACGCATTCTGCGCCGACAACAGACTTAACAGGCTACAATGGTTGCAAGATAAAATGATAAAACTGATATTCTGGGAACAACCCATTCTTATGCAGGAAGCACGGACAAAACACAAAATATTCAAGGTGAAACACTTACACCACTACACAGTCATGTTAAAACACTACTACAGCCCAACATATAGAGTAACCAGAACAACATATCAAATAACAAGACCACAGTCAACAAACTACATAACATATAAGTACAACAATCACAACGGCAAAGCCACCCGAAACTTCTACGGGCCTGACATGATAAACAAACTGCCGTTCGACAGCAGAAACCTAGGAACATACAGAGAGCTGAAACAGGCACTATATAAATATCATAGTGAGAATGAAATTAGAGCAATTCCTGTCTCTCTCTCCCCCACACACACATGCACACACACACACACAAACCTATGACAATCCCCCCTCTCAAAAACTATCACTACAAGAACACAAAGAAACAAACACACCACGTCTAAATCCATCCCTATTTGCACAAAAATAAAAAAATAATAAAATAATAAATAAAAGTTAAACTGTAATAGCAGTCGAAGTCTTTCACGCACGTACCAACAAACAGTAAAATCAACACCTGGCTTGTGACTAGTATAGGAACACAACCATGAAACCACCACCCTCTGTCATCTATTATCTTCCTCAGATAAGCTCTGCTAAGCTTCAAGGAAGAAAATTTCTAACATGCCAGAATCTGTTATACACACTAGTATTGCGTTATAAATATTATATACATATAATTACTACAGCAACTATGTATGCAATTCATCTGTGACATCAAAAATAAAAAAAAAGAAAAAGAAAAAATTATTACTGTTATACTCACGATAACTATTGTATATATGTATGTGTAAATATTTTAGCAGTGAACAAAATTATTATTTATTAAAAAAAATTATTATCATAATTTAAAAATATTAATAACTCTCCAGTATTTGTTCTTCACAATTATATGTGTAAATAAAACTATTGTTGTATCTATGTATGTAATTTATCTGAGACAATAAAGTGTTTAAAAAAAATTATTATTATTATTATTAATAGGTTTAAAGTGTTAATTAACTCATGTTTCTAACTTGAAAGTGCTAATATTTAATTCTACTAGTCACGCTGAAAACAGGGACGTGCAAATTACCAAAATCGGATAAGTAAGATTCAAATTTTCTGTTGGAAGTTGATAGAGTGTACTGCAGTCACCAGCCAACGAAGAACAAAGGACGTCGCCATTTTAAAAGTCGCACTGTAGTCGCTAACGGGAAGAAAGGCTAAAGGTGACGGAATCAGTGAAGTAAAACAAAATGAGCTGTAACAAATGCAGCCATTAAGCGATGAAGGGGACGGGCCGCATTGTTCCGGATGTAACAAAAAACAACACTTCCACTGTTCAGAGATCTCAGAAACCAAGTGGAAAGCAAAAGGAGCTGTGAAACGGACCGAATGGCGATATCAACAGTGCCGTGAGAAAACGAAGAACAAAGACCAGACGCCAAAGAAAAGTAACGACGCACATCAAGGTAAGCCGTTTCCGGATTCTAAAATTATAGATAACTTTGAATCATTTAAACTCATGGTGAAAGACTTATTAAATGCACACATGGAACAAATTAACAAAAAATTCGAGGAGTATGAACATTACATATAGTTCAGTAACGAGACCTCTGAAGAAATATTAGGAACCGTGCGAGAAATAAAGACAAAATTAACGGTAGCGATAAAAACGCAAGAAACACTCCAACGCGAAAATCAAGAATTGCGGAAAGAATGTAACACACTCAAATGTCAAATGGAACACATGCTACAAAACGAGAGAAAAAAAGAACTTCAAATTGAGGGAATAACGAAAAAAATACAGAAGACTTAAGCAACATAATGCAACTGATCGGCAGCAAAATTGGAATTCAAATCGCAACCACAGATATCACCTATATCAACCGATGCCAACAAAAAAATAAAGAGAGACCGCCACCAATCATCGCTCGTTTTACCAACAGAAATCTGAGAGACTCCATTCTTAAAGCAAGCAAGATAAGAAACTCCCAACACCAATCTATGTAACGGAATACTGGACTCCATACTTCAAAAATCTTCTATACCAAGCAAGGAAGACAAAAACAGAGAACATCTGCAAGTTCCTGTGGACAGAGAATTCCCAGATATTTTTGAGAAAGAATGAAAACACTAGAGTATATATAATTACAAGTGAAACCGACTTACACGGCCTACCAATATAAAACACTAACTCTTTACATCCTTAAGAATAACATTAGAACTCATTTAAAAACTATATAATGGAGATCTCAAATATAGGCGAACATATCCAGTCAGACAACAATAAACGTAAAGGTCTTTGACTCTTTGAAGAAATGGTCAGACAACATTTCCACCAACACCAACTTCACGATCATACACACAAACATAAGAAGTATAAAAAAACACTAGCTTACATTGATAACACAGCTCAATTATACCATGATAAGCATAGATTCGCTAATACTGACCGAAGTTGCAATAAACAACAGAGAAATTTACGCATACAACATAAATAATTATCAAACCTACAATTTATGCAGACCAAACAAAAGAGGAGGTGGCATTGTCACATTTATCAAAAAAACATACAATGTGACAGAAACACTAACTCACTTCGAACATGCGGAAACACTAATTTTGGAACTCACAAATAGCCACAATAGTATCAAATACACAATAAACACAATATACTGACACCCAGATAATAATCCACTCAGTTTTCTTCACGAGTTAGAAACATGGCTATGCTGCATCGAACCGCGTACAACATACAGGCTCATCCTAACAGGAGACATTAACATAAATACACTTGACCACGCTTCTTCAACCAGTAACATATATCTTGATATACTAAATAGGTACAACATTAACCCTACCATTAACTCCCAAACAAGAGAAGAAATACTCAACAAGTCACTAACACAATCATGCATTCATCATATCAACATACGGGCTCATCCATACATATACTGTACATCATCAGTAATTAACGTAAACATTGCCGATCACTACTTTGTCTCAACTTCGTTTTATTACGTTTCCTACCCCCCCCCTCCCACCACCACAAAAGTCGACAAAACTCGATCATACTAAAGAGCATTGTCCATAACCAAGTAAAAAATACAGACTGGAACCTGCTTAAAATAAATGATCCTGTAACATTATACGAGAATTTTCAACTAAAGTTCACAGGAATATACAAAAAAGCAACAAAACCAACACAAACGAGGCGACAAACAGACAACAATCCATGAATAAATGACGACATACTAAATACTATTACTGAAAAAGAAAATCTATGGAAAAAACTTAAAAAGTCACCAAGTAACACGCATTTACAAACCTTATACAAAAACTCAAGAAATAAACGAAAAACAAAAATTCATAGGGCAAAAAGACGCTACTATTTACAAAATTCATAAAATATAACAACAACATTAAGCAAACATGGGCTACACTCAACGAATTAGTTACTCGAAAAAAGAAAACTTCAGCACAAGATTTTATTGCAAAAGGCTTCGGTCAGGACACACACCAAGAGGAACTAGCAGACTCATTCAACCATGCTTTCACAAACAACATCATACAACTCAAAAAAGACAAACCACCAACGGACAACAAAAAACTACCAACACAAAGTCAACAACAAACGATGTATTTTCCACCCATAACAAAACAGGATCTGAAAGAAGCACTCCTAACACTAAAACCAAAGTCCACTCCAGGAATAAACAAAATAAACTCACAGACTTTATAACACACTTTGAACAAATAAATCCAATACTTTTGAAACTCGTGAACATAATATTCGACACAGGCATTATTCCACAACTACTAAAAACTGCAGTAATTATTACGCCAATATACAAACACGGCAAAAGAAACGATACTCAGAATTACAGACCAATAGCTACACTACCAGTCTTCTCAAAAATTCTACAAAAAATAACACACACCAGACTACAGAACTATTTCCAGAAGTACAACATCATCTCACAAAACCAATACGGCTTTCAGAAAACAAAAAGCGCCATTACTTTATTAGAAGACATCGCCGACACCATAAACAAAGCTCTCGACAAAAACAAGTACGCGGTCCTTATACTGCTGGACCTAACCAAAGCATTTGATACACTTGTACATGACATACTACTCACCAAACTATACTCAATAGGTATAAGAGGAACACTGCATACATGGCTCAAGAACTACCTCTCAAACAGAACAAAAGTAACAAAAATAAGTACATGTCACAGTCGGAGTATCCAAGTAAAACACGGTGTACCTCAAGGTGCCATATATCACCCACTCTATTCAACATATACATTAACGATGTTCATAACATATCCATAAGAAGTCAAATATTTCAATACGCAGATGACACTGCACTACTAGCAATCCACACTGACATTAACACAGCCCTCTGCAAAGCACAACGACCTAAACGAAATCACAACATACTTTCACCAAAACGCAATTCTAATCAACAGCATCAAAACACAGATGTTGATAATACACAACCCAAGAGTCATACGCCCCGCCTCACTATCAATACATTGTCACACATACCGCTGCATTATCAACAAAAATACCTGCCAATGTTACGAAAACAAACCTGTAACACACGCAAAATACCTCGGTCTCTATATAGATTCCCACCTTAAATGGACAAAACATATAGAATACCTACACACCAAACTCCGGATCATCGCAGCAAAACTCTTCCAAGTTAAAGACATTATTCCACCGAAAACATAAAAAAACTCCTATATCACGCTATCTGCGAATCCCTACTCAGATACGAATACATCTATACAAATACATCAAGCAGCCACCTAACAAAATTAGAAACACTACACAGGAAACTCTTGTCAACAGCGATCTGGACACCTTACACGCAACAACCAATATCCGACAAGCACATGGCGATACACAGAATTCTGAGCATTAAAAACATGAAACACTACATGACATTAACATGGAATTACTTCAACATCATCTATCGAAACAACAGAGACACATATCGTATAACACGACCTACAACAACTCTCTACATCCCCACAACCTTCAACAACTCAGACGATTCTTTTGTGAGATTACATCAGATACCCACGCAACTCAACAACCTACCAAGTAAGTTAAAACACGTAGATAACTACAGAACATTAAAAAACGAACTCTGGAAAATATACCAACAAAGTTAAGAAACCATTAACACTAATATACACATCACAAATCACTAGCATCCTATGCTTACATCCCATACATAAACAGTAGCAACAACACAAATAGTGAAGGCTAAATCCCACTCTCTTCATAAAAGCTAACCCAAGCTTCGAAGTAAGTTGGATTAACTTGCCTCACTCATCTACAAGTAATCCTTATAAGGAAATGCAGAAATTTTTATGTATAATCATTCTTTCTCAAACATAAAAAAAAAATAAAAATAAAATAAAAAATTATACAAAACATTCTGTATAATCTTAATTGTTAATATTAGAAGAACATGTGTTGTAAATAAATAATATAAAGTCAAAAAAAGTATTATTAAAAATGTTAATTTAAATCCAATGTAGGAATTGCAGCCCTTAGTGCTGAACTTTGTAAAATTATAAGCTGCAATATCATACAAGATGTTTATTGTATGTTTTATCAATTACGTGTAATCTTTATTGTTAATGTTTTACGTGTAATCTTTATTGTTAATGTTAGAAGAACACGTGTTGTAAATATAGATGCAAAATAGTATTATTATCAAAATTTTAATTGAAATGCAATGTAGAAAATTAATCACATATGCAGCACTTAGTGCTGAAATTTCTAAAAATTACAAGATGGAATGTCAATCAAGACGGTTATTATAATTGTGTAAATATTTTAGAAATCAATAAAAATATTATTAAAAAAATTACTATTATTATTATTTTTATTTTATTTTATTTTTATTTTTATTCACATAATTGATACACAGTCAAAACAAGATAGCATATATACAAAAATTTGTCTGGTGATACAGTACAATTCAGATTCTACCCAAGAATCTAAGAATAGTTCGTCAGGTAGCGTCGTAAAGTATGGACTGTTCCAAGTAATGCAGTTTTTTGTGGGTCATATGGGATCACTTCATTGATGTTTAATTAGTGTATATAGATATGCGTAGGCATATGCTGATGGATAGCTTCTTTGAAGTTGCACCAAGTGTACCGATAACTACTGGAATGACTTTGGTGTGTTTAAGCCACAGTCGGCCAACTTCGATTGCCAGATCTCGATATTTAGTAATATTTTCCAGTTCTTTGTTGTTATCACTGGGCATTACGATATCAATAATCCAAACTTGTATTTTGGAATTGTGATTTCAGGTCTATTGTGGTCCAAATGTCGATCAGTTTGTATTCTAAAGTCCCAGAGAATTTTTGCTGTTTCGTTTTCCAGTACAGTCTCAATTTTATGCTGCCATATATTATCAGAAGTAGGAAAGCCATATTTTTGCATACATGCCAATTAACTATTTTGGTCATTTGATCATGGGGTATTTATAGTCAGTTTGAGCTACTTTGCTGCAGGTGTTACTGATCTGATGTTCTACAGTCTCATCTTTCTGATCGCACAATCTGCATTTGCTGTTATTATTGATATTCAAAATTTTTGCTTTGATTGCATTAGTTTGTAATACCTGTTCTTGGGCTTCTAGAATAAATCCTCCTATTTCTTTTTTAATTTATCCGAGTTGCAGCCATTGCCATGTCTTGTTCCGTCAATTTTTTTCTCAGTATCTCGAAGAAAAACCACGCAAGGGTTTATTTTTCCAGCGCACATATCGGTTATTTCGTTGTTCCATTTTGTAATCGGATTTGTTTCCTGTTGCTTTTAGAATGCCCTCTTGTGTAACTGCTTGAAGCATTGGCTCAGAGCTATGTCGATGTAATTTCTTAAGTCAATTTATTCTTCTTACACAGTTTGTCTCACCTGCAGCAGACTGCGTCCACTTATTCTCCTCGATAGGTAAAACCAGTCAACATCACTTCGTGGATGTAATGCATGATGCATATTCATTAGTTTTCTAGTTTTGCGGTCCAGTTTGTCCAGGTCTTCTTTTGCCCAATCTATTATGCCAGCTGTGCATCGGATCACTGGTATAGCCCAAGAATTCATTGCCTTAAATTGTGTTTAATCCATTTAGTTTTGTTTTCAGAATATTTCTAACTCTTTTGATGTATTCTGATTCTGCATGTTGTTTAACTTTCGAGTGGAGAATATCATTGACTTCTAATATTCCTTGGTATTTACAGTGTTCGTCAAATGAAATTGCTTTTATATATTTCTCTTGATCAAAATTAAAACTGCTAGTGTCGTTAATTTTTCCTCGTTTAATAGATAAAATTGCGCATTTATCTAAATCAAATTTCATTTTTATGTCGTTACTGAAAATACGAATTCTGTTCAATAAAAATCTATTTGCTGGTCCGAGTTTCCGTATATCTTCAAGTCATCCATATAACACAGATGGGAAATTTTAATATTACATTTAGGAATTTCATAACCAAGTTTTGTTTTGTTCAGAATCATAGATAAAGGTACCAAAGAAATGTTGATGAAGAGCAATGGTGACAAGGAATCACCTTGGAAAATTCCGCGTTTAAGGCTGATGTCTCCAAATCGTTCATTATTCACTATTAATGTTGTTTTCCATGATTTCATAGCGGCAGCCAGGAACGAACATATGTGTTTGCTAATTCCAAATATTAGTAGTGATTTTAGGATCCAGAAGTGTGCGAGAGAATCGAATGCTTTCTTGTAATTTATCAATGCCACGTCTAAGTTAGTTTTTCGTCATTTTGAGTTTCTGAGAATCATTTTATTAATAAGGATCTGGTCTTTTGTTCCTCAATATTTTTGAAAATTGCCCTTTTGTTCAATCGGATAAATCTGATTACCTGATAAGTACTGGCACATGGAATTTGCTACGATTGCAGTGAACACCTTAAGCATAGTTAGTAGTCATGTTACTGGACGATAGTTACTTGGGTCTGCAACTTTACCTTATCTTTCATGAAGAGAAAAGTGCGCCCAGATATCATCCAGTCTTCCACTGAGCCTGACTGCAACAAATAATTAAATTGCTCTGCCATTCCATCATGTAGACTGGTTAGATGTTTTAACCAAAATCCATGTAGTTTGTCTTTGCCAGGTGCACTCCAGTTTTTTAATTTTCTAGTTTGAGCACTGACCATTTCTTTAGTGATAATCATATGATGCATATTATTATTATTATATTGATGCATTTCCACCGATACCAACTTCACTATCGTACACACAAATATAAGAAGCATAAAAAAACACTGTATTACATTGATATCACAGATGCGCTAATATTGACTGAAGTTGCAATAAACGACAAAGAAATTTACGTGGCATTGTGGCATTTATCAAAGAAAAATACAATGTGACTGAAAAACAAACTCATTTCGAACATGCGGAAACACTAATTTTGGAAATCACAAATAGCCACATTAGTATCAAATACACAATGAACACAATATACAGACCCCCAGACAGTGGTGCACCCAGGATTTAATCTTGGGGGGGGGGGAGTTGAACGGATAAAATTATTTTTAATACAATGAATATGCATTAAAAATATTTTTATCCGTTCAACTAAAATTCGTTAAATTTCATTCATTCAATAAAATTCATTAGGTAATTGTAAAAATTTATTTAAAGATTAAAATCCAGTTTTCTTTTCTTTTTTACAAAGCTCTTGAATTTTCAGTCGTGGTTACATTAATCTCTCTCTCTGTTTGTGTGTGTGTGTGTGTGTGTGTGTGTGTGTGTAGCAAAGCCAGTCCGTTCAATCGTGATTGTGTCATGGTAGATCTTAAATAGGTTTTTAAAAGGCGTAAGTTAGAAAATGGCCTTTCACTGAGGCATGTTGTTACCGGAAGCGTTTTAAATATTTTTAATAAGTTATAGATGTTAGGATATATCATTTTGTCACACTTTGAAACTGCATCAACCACATTTTTTCACGGAGCTATTGCAAACGGTTTTTCAAATTTCTTATACCACAACTTGAATTCGGCGTTCAAAATTGCTGGATTTGTATAAGGCAAATCACCGGCATAAAATTCACACAATTGACGAAAATCTTCCATTGCTCTTGGTGTTGGAGCATCTTTTCCATTTGGTAGAAGAGAAAAATATATATTTCAAAATGTTGCGGTGCCGAGTGAAACGTTCATGAAGTTGAGCCAATATTTGGTCAATAAATGGAATGAAATAGTTCTCTTGAAATACTCTTCTACAGAATAGGCTGGAACATTGGACCTTAATGTTTGTTTTGATGAAGTCGTTGGTTTTTAATGTCAATATTAAAATTATTGGCTTTTATATATGCTTCATCGTAAATATATTTAAATGAAGAATCTGGTGTGTCACGAACGGTATTTAATCGAGCCACATCATCATCATCAACAAAATTTAGGGCAATTAAGAGGTCATTGTCAGATTTTCGCATTATTTTAGACACTGGTAAGGTGCATGCAAATATTTTTTGCAAGCTAAATAAAGAAATTATAAATCTTAAAAGATAATAATATTATAATATTATAAACAACAAGGACGTCCTGACTGTTAGGGGTATTGAAGAATTTGTGTACCTTTTCAATTATGCCAATGCAATTTCTTATTTGTCAGAGATATAGCATTTCCAAGTGCCAAATTCAAACTATGTGATGCACAATGAACATATAAAGCTTGTTGATATTATTATTACATAACATCTCCAGGTAGTCCAAAGACATATCGAGGAAGGGCACCTACTCTACAACTTTCCGTCTTCACCAACCTACAATCATCCTCATCATCTACACCAACGCTATCTACCGCCGACAACTACCAGTAGTATTTTCACAGACAATCACAAACATCCATGCCCACGGCGAGATTCGAACAAGCAGCCTTTTGGCTGGAGAGTCGGCCAACCAGGCCGGATATACAGATACAAAATTAAATTTTGTGGATAAAAATTAAAACTTTGTTTTAATTTTTATTAAACAAATAAATAAAATGATATAATTATGTTACTATTTGCTTTTAATGAGATGGATGAGCTTCTCGACCTTGCAGAGTTGCTGGATATCTGGCTCAATATTAGTCAACTTCAGTCGAAGATGGCACACACACTAAGACGAATTCTGTATTTTGTTTTTATTTGAAGGAGCGATGAAAATCCTTTCTCGTAAAGATAGGTTGTAGAAAACTGAATGACGATTTTCGACTTCTTCAAATAATTCGGGAAATTCACTTCTCACTGAAGGTGAGATCCAGAATCGAGCCAAACCACGATCACGGAATTGCATTTTAAGCCAACTGTCACTTGAACAATTAGCTGCTCTTTTTTCGATAACGAAAGGTCGTTCTCGTGACTGCAAGCCTGAAATGGATCGTGAAATCACAGACATTTCTTATAAAAAGTTATTCGGAAAATGCTTCCAAATTCTGTTTTGGAGTTTTGAGGTGGACACAAACCCTTTCCCAGTGGTTAAATTCTAAACTAATAGGTTTCGGGGCCTATACAAAATAACCAATGGGATTTACCTTTTGAATACTATCTGGGGAAGCTCCAAACCTCTCCGTCCCTTTCATCACGCGTTCGTAATCAGGCTACTGTTGATATTGACTTTATATACACATTCAAAACTGTAAACAATTGTTGAATAACAACACAATAATATAGGCATAATTACGTAAACGGAGAAAAGTCAGAAAACAGAAAAATGTTCCTACAAACTAACCAATTTTATTTACGTTTGAAAGCGATCACTGGCCTAATGTCTAGCAAGTCAGCAAATCTTTCCTTTCGTTAAGCGTATTAATATTATCGCATTGCAAATGATGGGAATTCTGTGTTTCTGTGGATTCGTTACAGACCTCTTTCTCTTCAGAAACTACAAACAAACTCGTTTTGTATTATCGCTGTCATCCGAGCTATTTTTCCATTTAAAGAAGGTACCAATGTACTTATCCATAATTGAAATACCGTACTTACTCGAATATAACTCGCCCTCGCATATGACTCATATCCCTGATTTTACTTTTCGAAAAAAGAAATTAAAAAGTTTAGCATATACCTCGCAAATGAAATAAAGCTGAAACACGTTCAGAGCGGGGGATAGTAATTTGCTCCCAACATAATGAATGAATGCTGTTATGGCAGTTTTACATATTATTTCAGTTGAAGAGAGTTAGCATTTCAGCTCAATTGTCAGCTTGCTTTTCGCGAGATTTCCGAAAAATATATAAATACTGGAGTTAACTGACAACACATTTTGTCTAAGTATTACTTAGCACTTCTGAAGATATATTGAGCCTTGGCTGAAGGACGAAAACCTTCCACCTGTAACAAAACAAGAACTGAAAGAAGCACAATAACAGCTAAATCCAAAGACCACTCTAGGAATAGACAAAATAAGACTCACAGATCCTATATCACACTTTGAACAAATAAATCCAATACTTTTGAAAGTCGTGAACATAATATTCGATACAGGCATTATTCCACAACTAAAAACTGCAGTAATTACGCCAATATACAAACATGGGAAAAGAAACGATACTCAGAACTACAGACCAATGGCTACCCTACCAGTGATTCTCAAAAATTCTAGAACAAATAACACACACCAAACTTCAGAACTATTTACAGAAGTACAACATCATCTCACAAAACCAATACCTTTCAGGAAACAAAAAGCACCATTGCATTATTAGAACACATCGCCGACACAATAAACAAAGCTCTCGACAAAAACAAGTACGCCGTCCTTATACTGCTGGACCTAATCAAAGCATTTGACACACTTGAACATGACATACTACTCACCAAACTATACTCAATGGGTATAAGAGGAACACTGTATACATCGTTCAAGAACTACCTCTCAAACATTTATAATACTCTTATGTAACATAAAAAAATAATATAAGAAATTATCCTTATAATTAAAAAATTATATAAACAAAAAAATTATTATACAAAAAATTCTGAAGAATCTTCATGGTTAACATAAGAAGAAGATTTGTTGTAAATACATAATATAGAGCCAAAAAAATACTATTAAAAATTTTAGTTGAAATCCATGTAGAAAAGAAAGCACTTAGAACTGAATTCTGTAAAATTTTAAGTTGCAATGTCACTCAAGATGTCTGTTGTATGAGTAAATATTTTAGCAATCAAGAAATTACTATTACTATTTTTAAAAAAATATTATTATTATTATTATTCTGTATATTCTATATTCAAAAATTCTGTATAATCTTTATTGTTAATATTAGAAGAACATGTGTTGTAAATACATAATATAGAGGCATAAAAATATTATTAAAAATTTTAATTGAAATCCAATGTAGAAAATGCAGCACTTAGTACTGAATTCTGTAAAATTATAATTTGCAATGTCACTCAAGATGTTTATTGTATGTATAAATATTTTAGCAATCAATAAAAAATATTATCATTAAAATTATTATTATTATTAAGAGAGAGGGCGCTGTGTTGGCATACGAACGCTGGTCCCGTTTTTTATAGTTTTAATGTGGTTCTAACTCCTGTTTTTAATTTAAAATTGTCATAAAGTAATTCTACTTTTCACGCTGAAGACAGTGACATAATTCATCGAAATCGGCCAAGTGGAATCTAAAATCTGAATGTTCTAAAAATTGAAGCGTACACTGCGGTTGCTAACGAGTATAGAACACAGGATGTCGCCATCTTTGGTGAGTCTTAAAGTGCAACAAGTGCCTGAAGGAATTACCGTCCGACGGATGTCATATAACCTGCAGGAAATGCCATAGGAATCTTCACTTTACATGTTCCGGACTTTAAGAAACAACATAGCAACGCAAATCCAATGCAAGACGAGAAGAATGGAAGTGCCTAAACTGTAGAGAGAACAAAGAAACGCCGCCACCCACGGCGCTCTGATTACGCCGGAGGCAGAATCTGACGATGAACTGAACAGACAACAAAATACCGGTGAGTCTTATAATTTGAGTTGCGTAAATTTATTACTGTCCGCGCGGTTAGCCTAGTGACTGCGCTTCGCAACCATATGTCTGGGGAAGGAGTGTCCTAGGTTCGATTCCCGTCCACGACGTGAGGAGCTTAAGGATCTTCCTCAGCCATAGCCAAGTTAGCCAGTCTTGGGCGTGGGCAGCAGGGTTTTTTCCGCCAGTTTATCTGGGGTTTTTCATCCCGCAAGCAGGCAAACCGGCCCCGTGAACATACAGGTTACAGTCATAAATACTTACGGCAAGGAAGGCAACGGGAAACCACCTTGCTCATAATCATCTCTCCCTAGAATGGTAGCATATAGCTACCCTCCCGCGGCCGTACGGCAGATGGGAACCAGAAGAAAATTTATTACTAGAAAAAAGTTTAGAAAATATAAAAGCCGGCTTGGTAGATCTTGTCCAAGAACTATTTGGTAAACAGAACAAAGAAATAACAAAAAAAAAAAAAAATAGCGAATATGAAGAGTTTCTTAAATTTAATAATTCAAAAGTCGAAGAAGTCTTACAAACGGTAAAAGACATTAAAACCAGCATTAACGCATTAATTGACAGGCAGCACAAATTGATAAAAGACACATCGGAACTCCGTCAAGAATTTAATTTCCTGAAACTACAATACGAAGTTTTAAACCAACAACAACATAATGAAGACCTTGTCATAAACGGTCTTCCAGAAATTGAATCCACAGAAAATCTCAGAGACGTAGTTTTAAAGTTAGGTCATGCAATTGACATCCCCTTAGAGCATAATGATATTCAGACCATAAATCGGTTTCCCTGGAAGAACAAAAAACAAGGCTCGCTACGACCTGTTCCAGTCATAGTTCGTCTGACCAGCAAGGCTACAAGAGACAATCTCATAAAAGCCAGCAGACTGAAAAAACAGTAGTCAAGGATTAAAACGCATCGCAAGAAAACACGCCAATCTTTCTATCTGAGTATGTAACACCTTTCAATCAGAACCTTTTGAACCAAGCAAGAAAAGAAAAAAAGAGAAAAAAAGTATCAATTTTTATGGGTCAAAGATGGTAAAATATTAATGAGAAAGTCACAGACTTCATAGTCAATACAAATAAAAACTCGGAAGATATAGACAGGTTGCCAGAGTGAAACCAAAGACTCCAACTTAGTTCAATAAGAACTCAACACAACAAAAATGAATGTGAACGATCAGATATATGTAATTACACCAGAATACATCAGTAATTGTACTATCGAATCGCTTGATGCATGGAAACAACACACAGTACAGGAGAGAGGTCTCTCAATCTTGCTTATTAACATCAGAAGCATCCGAAAACAGTGGTTATTGTTACAGGCTTATCTGATGAATTACACTGATATTATTGATATATTGATCTTACAGAAGTATCCATAACTGATGACGAAGCGACTGCTTTCCAAATTCCAGGCTTCCAACAACATAGATCATGCCGTCAAACAAAAAGAGGGGGAGGAATATTAATATTTATCAAACAAAAATTAATAGCGAAAGAAACGGCCTATCAGTTTGAGCATGCTGAAACCCATTGCCTCGAAATCATTAATACCACGAATACACAGCATCCCATAATACTAAATGCTATTTACAGGCCACCAAACCAAAACATCATAAAATTCTTGCACGAACTCAATTACTGGCTTTCAAGCCAAGAAATATTCTCAACCGAATACCTAATGATAATTGGCGACATAAATATAAATATTGCAAACGAAAACCAGAATAACACTGTACAATACCTAGACATGCTATCAATGTTTAATCTAATACCAACAATAACATCATGTACTAGAGAAGAAATATTCGAAAATACTATCACTGCTTCCTGCCTAGATCATATAAACGTCCGAGCACCACCAAACAGTTACACTGCATCAGTCATAAAGTGCAAAGTATCAGACCATTACTTCGCCGCTCTAAACCTTCACACCAACACAATATCCATGCAATGTCCCACAGAAGAAAAGCGACAGATAACAATACTAGACGAAGAAATAGTCAACCACGAAATAAGAAAAACAGACTGGGAACACCTTGCATCAGATTCAGCAGATATCTTATACAACAACATTAAACTCACACTGGAGGAAATATATAAGAAAGCTACAAAGAAAGTCAGAATTCGTTCAAAAACAACAAAAAATCCTCGGATAACACAAAACTTAATCATAGAAATACTAAAACATTATTTCGATGCCAACTACAGGACAGTCAGAAATACACACAGTATAACAAGACCTCAGACTACTAATTATATCACATATAAATACAACATCACAACAGAAAGGCCACGTGAAAATTCTACATCCCAGACATGATAAACAAATTACCTTTGGAATACAGAAACCTTATAAACTACAATAGCCTGGAAAGAGCTCTAAGGACATACTATGAACAAGAAACACGCACCCAAAATACCATACAAACTTAATGAAACACAATATATTCGTTCAGGCTTCCAGTTCAGCGACGCATCAATACATTCCAAGTTATTGTGTGTGTGTGTGTGTGTGTGTGTGTGTGTGTGTGTGTGTGTGTGTGTGTGTGTGTGTGTGTGTGTGTGTGTGTGTGTGTGTGTGTGTGTGTGTGTGTGTGTGTGTGTGTGTGTGTGTGTGTGTGTGTGTGTGTGTGTGTGTGTGTGTGTGTGTGTGTGTGTGTGTGTGTGTGTGTGTGTGTGTGTGTGTGTGTGTGTGTGTGTGTGTGTGTGTGTGTGTGTGTGTGTGTGTGTGTGTGTGTGTGTGTGTGTGTGTGTGTGTGTGTGTGTGTGTGTGTGTGTGTGTGTGTGCGCGTGCATGCGTGCGTGTGTGTGAGTGAGTGCGCGTGCGCGAATTTCTCAAGCATAGATTTCGTAGCTTCCCAATACTGCCAAAAAAAAACAATAAATAATAATCAACTGGTGTCATCCTCAGATAAGCTTACATATAAGCTTCGAGGATGAAAGCAGAGAAATTAGTTTTCATCCAAGATGTATTATATGTAACCAAGAGCATGTAATGTACGTATCACGTGTAAACCAAAGTATGTAATGTATGTATTATATGTAAACAAATGTAAGTGATGTATTGTAATCAAATGTATGTAATGTATGTAATAACTGTAACAAAAGTATGCAATATAGAGTGATTTTATATATAGAGTGTAAAATTGCAAAAAAATCTATAATAATCATCATTATGAATATTATAATAACATATGTTGTAAACAGTTATTGTTATTATTATTATTTAAAAAAAAAAAAATTTATGTACGAGAAAGTATTTCTTATGCATAATTGTCTTCATATAATGTATGTAATTTATCTGAGAAATAAAAAATAAATAAATAAATAAAAATTATTATTATTATTATTATTATTCTGTAATAATAATAATTCTAACACAACCCAAGAATAAATCTCCCCGCATCACTGTCGATACATTGTCACACATACCGCTGCATTAACAACAAAAATACCTGCCAATGTTTCGAAATCAAACCTGTAACAAACGCAAAATGCCTCGGTCTCTATATAGATTTCCACCTTAAATGGGCAAAACATATAGAATACCTACACACCAAACTCCGGATCATCGCAGCAAAACTCTTCCAAGTTAAAGACATTATTCCACCGAAAACATAAAAAAACTCCTATATCACGCTATCTGCGAATCCCTACTCAGATACGGAATAACAGTCTATGCAAATACATCAAACAGCCACCTAACAAAATTAGAAATGCTACACAGGAAAACCGTGCCAACAGTGATCTGGACACCTTACACGCAACAACCAATATCCGACAAACACATGGCGATGCACTGAATTCTTCTGAGCATTAAAAACCTGAACCACTACATGACCTTAACAAGGAATTACTTCAACATCATCTATCGAAACAACAGAGACACATATCGTATAACACGACCTACAACAACCCTCTACATCCCCACACCCTTCAACAACTCATACGGTTCTTTTGTGAGATCACATCAGATACCCACACAATTCAACAACCTACCAAGAAAGTGAAAACACGTAGATAACTACAGAACATTAAAAAACGAACTCTGGAAAATATACCAACAAAGTTAAGAAACCATTAACACTAATATACACA
Source organism: Typopeltis vanoorti (assembly GCF_054136105.1). Lineage (NCBI taxonomy): Eukaryota > Metazoa > Arthropoda > Arachnida > Uropygi > Thelyphonidae > Typopeltis > Typopeltis vanoorti. The sequence goes on along the minus strand of NC_143557.1, from coordinate 27,943,780 downwards.
TCACAAATCACTAGCATCCTATGCTTACATCCCATACATAAACAGTAGCAACAACAAATAGTGAAAAGCTAACCCAAGCTTCGAAGTAAGTTGGATTAACTGGCCTCACTCATCTACAAGTAATCCTTACAAGGGAATGCAGAAATTTGTATGTATAATCACTCTTTCTCAAGCTAAAAAAATAAATAAAAATAAAATAAAACATTATACAAAACATTCTGTATAATCTTCATTGTTAATATTAGAAGAACATGTGTTGTAAATACATAATATAAAGGCAAAAAAATATTATTAAAAATTTTAATTTAAATCCAATGTAGGAACTGCAGCACTTAGTGCTGAACTGTAAAATTATAAGGCGCAATGTCACACAAGATGTTTATTGTATGTATAAATATCTTAGCAATCAATAAAAAAAAAAAATTAAAAAAAATTAAAAAAAAAAAAAAAAAATATATATATATATATATATATATAATAATAAAAATATTATTATTATTATTATTATTATTATTATTATTATTATTATTATTATTATTATTATTATTATTATTATAATCAAATGTAGAAATGTAACAAAACATCAGTAAATTACATAACAATAAAGAAGATACTGAAAATACTGATTAATATGTGATAATGTCATTAATGTAATATTACTCTGTAACATGAAAAAATAATGTAATAAAATATTATTATTATTAATATAAAAAAAATAAAAATAATTACTATTTATTCACATAATTTTTACACAGTCAAAACAAGGTTTAAACAACATTATTTAAAAAACGAATGTTATTTAAACAACAATTTGATTGGTAATACAGAACAATTTAGATTCTACCCACTAATCTAAATATAGTCTGTCAGGTAGCGTCGTAAAATATCCACTGTTCCAAGTAAAATTTTTTTTAGGTCATATGGGGTCACTTCGTTGAGGTCTAATTGCTGTAAATAGTTGGATAACGTCTTTGAAATTGCGCCTAGTGCGCCGATAACTATTGGGATAAATTTAATGTGTTTAAGCCACAGCCTGCCAACTTTGATTGCCAGATCTCGATATTTAGTAAGTTTTTCAAGTTCTTCGTTGTTAATGTTTTTATCACTGGGTACTGCGATATAGATGATTCAAACCTATCGGTGTTGTCTAATTGTGATGTCAGGTATATGTGTTCCAAATGCAGATCAGTTTGTATTCGAAAGTCCCAGAGAATTTTTGCTGTTTCGTTTTCCAATACTGTCTCTATTTTATGCTGCCACCAGTTATCAGATGTAGGAAAGTCATATTTTTGCATACATGCAAATGAGTTATTTTGGCCACTTGATCATGGCCATATTTATAGTCAGTTTGAGCTATCTTGCTGCAGGCACTGATTAGATGTTCTACAGTCTCATCTTTCTGATCGTATAATCTGCATTTGCTCTTATTGAAATTGATGTTCAAAATTTTTGCTTTCATTGCATTAGTTTATAATGTCTGTTCTTGAGTTGCTAGAATAAATCCTTCTCTTTCTTTTTTAATATATCCATATTGTAGCCATTCCCATGTCTTGTTTATGTCAATTTTGTTCTCGGTATCTCTAAGAAATTCGCCATGCAAAGGTTTATTTTTCCAGCTCACATATCGGTTATTTTGCTGTTCCCTTTTGTAATCGCATTTACTGTTGCTTTCAGAAGAACCTTCTCTGTAACTGCTTGAAGCACTTGCTCAGAGCTATTCTCGATGTAACCTATTAAGCTAATTCTTCTTCTACAGTCTGTCTCACTTCCAGCAGACCCGGTCCATCTATTCTCCTTGGTAGCCACAACCGGTCAACGTCACTTCGTGGATGTAATTCATGACGCATAAACATCAGGTTTCTAGTTTTGCGGTTCAATTTGTGCGGGTCTTCTTTTGTCCAATCTATTCTGTCTTTTGTCCGAACTGGTATAGCCCAAGAAATCGTTGCTCTAATTGTGATTAATCCAATTAGCTTTGTTTTCAGAATATTTCTAACTCTTTTGGTGTATTCTGTTTTTGCCTGTTGTTTAACTTTCAAATGGAGAATGCCACTGGTTTCTAATATTCCCAGGTATTTATAGTGTTCGTCAACTGAAATTGCTTTTATATATTTCTCTTGATCAAAATTAAAATTGCTAGTGTCGTTAATTTTTCCTCGTTTAATAAATAAAATTGCGCGTTCATCTAAACCAAATTCAATTTTGAAGTCGTGACTGAAAATACGAACAGTGTTCAGTAAAGAGTCTATTTGCTGGCCGATATGTAACTTCAAGGCATCCATATACAATTGATGGGAAATTTTAATATTACATTTAGGAATTTCATATCCAAGTTTTATTTTGTTCAGAATCATAGATAAAGTTATCAAATAAAAATTGAAGAGCAATGGTGACAAGGAATCACTTTGGAAAATTTCAACTTTAATGCTGATATCTCCGAATCGTTCATTATTCTCTATTAAAGTTGTTTTCCATAATTTCATAGCAGCAGCCAGAAAGGAACATATGTTTTTGCTAATTCCAAATATTTGTACTGATTTTAGTGTCCAAGTAGTGTGGGAGGGAATTGAATGCTTTCTGATAGTCTATCCATACCATGTTTAAGTCAGTTTTTTTTGCCTTTTTGAGAATCATTTTATTAATAAATATCTGGTCTTTTGTTCCTCTGGATTTTTGAAAATTGCCTTTTTGTTCAATCAGATAAATCTGATTAACTGATAGGTAGTGGTATATGGAATTTGCTATGATTGCAGTGAACAACTTAAGCATAGTTGTTATCCATGTTATTATTATTATTATTATTATTATTATTATTATTATTATTATTATTATTATCATTATTATTATTATTATTATAAGACAGATGCACGAACGCTGTATCGCTGTTCCTGGTTTTATAGGTTTAAAGTGTTAATTAACTCATGTTTCTAACTTGAAAGTGCTACTATTTAATTCTACTAGTCACGCTGAAGACAGGGACGTGCAAATTACCATCGGATAAGTAAGATTCAAATTTTCTGTTGGAAGTTGATAGAGTGTACTGCAGTCACCAGCCAACGAAGAACAAAGGACTCACCAGCCAACGAAGAACAAAGGACGTTGCCATTTTAAAAGTCACAGTATAGCCGCTAATGGAAAGAAAGGCTAAAGATCACCGAGACAGCGAAGTTCAAGCAAAATGAGCTGTAACAAATGCAATAAGCCATTAAGCGATGAAGGGGTTGGGCCGCAGTGTTCCGGATGTAACAAAAAAACAATTCTTCCACTGTTCAGGGATCTCAGAAAGCACGTGGAAAGCAAAAGGAGCTGTGAAATGGACCGAATGGCGATGTCAACAGTGCTGTGAGAAAACGAAGAATAAAAGACCAGATGCCAAAGAAAAGTAACGACGCACATCAAGGTAAGCCGTTTCCGGTTTCTAAAATTATAGATAACTTTGATTCATTTAAACTCATGGTGAAAGACTTATTAAATGCACACATGGAACAAATTAACAAAAAATTCGAGGAGTATGAACATTACATATAGCTCAATAACGAGACCTCTGAAGAAATATTAGGAACCGTGCGAGAAATAAAGACAAAATTAACGGTAGCGATAGAAACGCAAGAAACACTCCAACGCGAAAATCAAGAATTGCGGAAAGAATGTAACACACTCAAATGCCAAATGGTACAAAATGAAAGAAAGAACCTCAAATTGAGAAAATAACGAAAGAAAATACAGAAGACTTAAGAAACATAATGCAACTGATCGGTAGCAAAATTGGAATTCAAATCGTAACCACAGATATCACCTATATCAACCGAGGCCAACAAAAAGAATAAAGAGAGACCGCCACCAATCATCGCTCATTTTACCAACAGAAATCTGAGAAACTCCATTCTTACAGCAAGCAAGAACGATCCTAAATGATAAGAAACTCCCAACACCAATCTATATAACGGAATACTGGACTCCATACTTCAAAAATCTTTTATACCAAGCAAGGAAGAGAAAAACAGAGAAAAACTACAAGTTCCTGTGGACAGAGAATTCTCAGATATTTTTGAGAAAGAATGAAAACACTAGAGTATACATAATTACAAGTGAATCCGACTTACACAGCCTACCAATATAAAACACTAACTATTTACATCTTTAAGAATAACATTAGAACTCATTTAAAAACTATATAATGGAGATCTCAAACATAGGCGAACATATCCAGTCAGACAACATAAACCTCAAGGTCTTTGACTCTTTGAAGAAATGGTCAGACAATATTCCCACCAACACCAACTTCACAATCATACACACAAACATGAGAAGTATAAAAAAACACTAGCTTACATTGATAACACAGCTCAATTATACCATGATAAACATAGATTCGCTAATACTGACCGAAGTTGCAATAAACGACACAGAAATTTACGCATACAACATAAATAATTATCAAACCTACAACTTATGCAGACCAAACAAGAGGAGGTGGCACTGTGGCATTTATCAAAAAAAATACAATGTGACAAAAAAACTAACTCACTTCGAACATGCGGAAACACTAATTTTGGAACTCACAAATAGCCACAATAGTATCAAATACACAATAAACACAATATACAGACCCCAGATAATAATCCACTCAGTTTTCTTCACGAGTTAGAAACATGGCTAAGCGGCATCGAACCGCGTACAACACACATGCTTATCCTAATAGGAGACATTAACATAAATACTCTTGACCACGCTTCTTCAACCACTAACATATATCTGGATATACTAAGTCAGTACAACATAAACCTTACTATTAACTCCCCAACAAGAGAAGAAATACTCAATTACTCACTAATACAATCATGCATTGATCATATCAATATACGGGCTCCCATCCGTACATATACATCATCAGTAATTAACGTAAAAATTGCCGATCACTACTTTGTCTTAACTTCGTTTTATTACGTTTCCTATACCCCCCCTCCCAACACCACAAAAGTCAATAAAACTCGATCATACTAAAGTGCATTGTCGATAACCAGGTAAAAAATACAGACTGGAATTCCCTACTTAAAATAAACGATCCTGTAACATTACACGAGAATTTTCAACTGAAGTTCACAGAAATATAATAAACTCATACGGTTCTTTTGTGAGATCACATCAGATACTCACGCAACTCAACAACATACCAAGAAAGTTAAAACACGTAGATAACTACAGAACATTAAAAAACGAACTCTGGAAAATATACCAACAAAGTTAAGAAACCATTAACACTAATATACACATTACAAATCACTTGCATCCACTGCTTACATCCCATACATAAACAGTATCAACAACACAAATAGTGAAGGCTAAATCCCACCCTCTTTATAAAAGCTAACCCATGCTTCGAAATAGGTGGGATTAACTTGCCTCACTCATCTACAAATAATCCTTTTAATCAAATGCAGAAATTTGTATGTATAATCGTTCTTTCTCAAACTTAAAAATAAAAATAAAATAAAATAAAAATATAAAAAAATTATAAAAAAATTCTGTATAATCTTCATTGTTAATATTAGAAGAACATGTGTTGAAAATGCATAATATAAAGGCAAAAAAGATTGTTAAAAAAATTTTAATTGAAATCCAATGTATGAATTGCAGCATATAGTGCTGAACTCCGTAAAATCATAAGATGCAATGTCACACAAGATGTTTATTGTATGTATAAATATTTTAGAAATCAATAAAATATATTTAAAAAAAAATTCACATAAATGATACACAGTCAAATAAGATGTCAAACAACAATTTGACTGGTGATACAGAACAATTCAAGTTTCTACCCAAGAATCTAAGAATATTCTGTCTGGTAATGCCGTTATAGTCAGGTACGTAGTGCCGTTTTTTGTGGATCATATGTGGACACTTTTCTGATGTTTATTTTTTGTAAATAGTTAGATAGCTTTTTTGAAATTGTACCAAGTGCACCGATAAGTATTGGAATCAATTGGGTTTGTTTAGGCTACAGCCGGCCAACTTCGATTGCCAGATCTTTCTATTTAGCGATATTTTCAAATTGTTTATGTTGATGTTGATATCAGTGGGTACTGCGATGTCAATAATCCAAACTTGTCCATGTTAAATAATTGTGATGTCAGCTCTATTGTGTTTTAAATGTCAATCAGTTTGTATTCTGATGTCCTAGATAATTTTTGCTGTTTCGTTTCCCAAAACGTTCTCTATTTTATATGCTACCACCAGTTATCAGAAGTAGGAAAACCATATTTTTTTGCATACATCTCAATAAATTATTTTCGGGCATTGCTAAGATGTTATACAGTCTCATCTTTCTGATCGCATAATCTGCATTTTCTGTTATTATTGATGTTCAAAATATTCGCTTTGATATTATTAGTTTGTAAGGCCTGTTCTTGAGCGGATAGAAGAAATCATTCTGTTTCTTTTTTAATATATCCATATTGTTGCCATTGCCACGTCTTAGTCAGGTCAATTTTGTTTTCAGTATCTCGAAGAAATTGGCCTTGCAAGGGTTTATTTTTACAGGGCACATATCGATTATTTTATTGTTACTTTTTGTAATCGGATTTATTTTCTATTGCTTTTAGAAGGCTTATTTGTGAAACGGCTTGATTCATTTGCTCGGTGCTAATGTCGATTTAATTTTAAAACAAGTTTCTTCTTCTTCCAGAGTCTTTCTTACTTGCAGCAGACCTAGGCAGCTTATTCTTCTTGATAAGTGCAGCCAATCAACATCACGTCTTGGATGTAATGCATGATGCATAGTCATTAATTTTCTAGTTTTACGGTTCAATTTGTCCAGGTCTTCTTTTGTACAAAATCAGTCTACTAATCTCGCATTATTCCAGGTACATGTATCGGATCACCAGTATATCCCAAACGTTTATTGCACTAATTGTGTTCATTCCATTAAATTTTGTTTTCAGAATATTTCTAACTCTTCCTTAGTTGGAATTTTTTTCATATATTACTGCTGATCAAAACTAAAATTGCTGATGTCATTTATTTTTCGTCGTTTAATAGATAAAATTGCACTTTTATCCGAACCAAATTCCGTTTTGATGTCGTAACTAAAAATACGAGCCGTGTTCATTAAAGGATCTATTTGCTTGGCCGATTTTCCATATAACTTCAATACATCTATATACAGCAGATGAAAAATTTTAATATTATATTTACGAATTTCATATCCAAATTTTGTTTTCTTCAATATCATAGATGAAGGTATCAAAGAAATGTTGAACAGCAACAGTGAAAAGGAATTACCTTGGAAAATTCCATGTTTAATTCTAATATCTCCGAATCGTTCATTGTCGACTATTAAAGTTGTTTTCCATGATTTCATTGCAGCAGCTAGAAACGAACATATATATTTGCTAATTCCCAATATCTGTAGTGCTTTTAGGATCCATGAATGTGGAAGGGAATCGAATGCCTTCTTATGGCCTATCCATGTTTAAGTACGTTTTTCGTCTTTTTGAATTTCTGAGTTTCATTTTATCAATAAGGATCTAGTCTTTTGTTCCTCTAGATTTTTGAAAATTGCCATTTTTCAATCGGGTAAAATTGATTATCCGATAAATAGTGGTATATGGAATTTACTATTACTGCAGTGAACAGCTTAAACATAGTTAGTTGGCATGCTATTAAATGATGGTTACTTGGGTTCTCACCATGAGCCTGCCTACAACAAATGATTAAATTGTTCTGCCATTCGGGCATGTAGACTTGTTAGATTCTTAGATCCAATAAATTAAAAAAATTATTTTAATTTTCTAGATTGTTAAGTGGCCATTTCTTCAGTGATAGTGATTTTGCATTTGGGTTTGTTTCATTTCTGATTCTATTATCTTAATCCATGAATAATCCTATCATGTTCAATAGGATTATCCCCGATTGAATTCCTAAATTCGAGTGTTTCTTCTTTTTCTGCTGAATAATTGTTTGCATTTGTATTTCTCTGGAGAGACTGAAAGAAGTGAAGTTTGTTCAATCAAAATAACATATTTTGTACACATTGTTTGATTCTTGCTTCAGATCTTTTAAGTTTCGGTACAGTCACAAAAGTTCTTTGCTTTAGCTCTTCGATAACTTCAGCAACTGTTTCATTGGCGAAATGTATGTATTTATGAGTTTGTTTTTGGTGCTATTATTTTGCAGCCGTCCTTTCTTTACCACTCTTTAACTACTTAGATCAGTCAAAGTTTGTTGACTTTTCTTTCGTATGGGATTTTCCATGGTATGAAATGCTTCATTTTGGGCTTTTGCCTAACGGTTCACAACCAAGCTTCCTTGTAACGATATATGCTGTGCTATATAGGAGTTGATTTGTTTCATTCATACTGTTGGTTGTGATGATTTTCATCACAGCATTTGGAGCTGTTTTAGCTTAGATTTATGTAAGGCTTTTAATGTTACTAGTCTTATTCGGTCATTTATGGAGTTCACATGTAGAAATATTCTCGACTTCATTTTACTGTACTTCTGTCAAAACATTTTGAGGTATGTCGTCAGCTCGATGCTCACGGAGTTGAATATCGAAGATAGATAAGCTACCTCCTGATGATTTTACAAGAGCGGTTGGTTTATTACGTAACTCTTGCAGCTCAAGTTCAGTAAATACTTTGTTACGGAAAATTAAATTCTTTTGGTCATATGTTCGTTGTTATGTTATTGCGGATACAGAAAATTTTTATTTGCAAGTCATGTGCACACGCTTTCAAAAACCCCGTTTTTCTAGTATTGAAAACATTTCATAAATTTTCTGTTTTCTTTCACAGTCCATTTTTTTACGTTTGGTTTATTCCAGCCGTTTTTCAGCTTCCTGCCCTGGTTGCCAGCAAGGATACCTGGGTCCTGTAGCCAACTTTTCACATGATCTCCAGAATTCCCAACACCTGATGAAGTATTTGATGAACCAAGAGTCGACTGATCCGGTAGGTGGTATGGATTTCCTCTTCTTTCTTACCATTAAATGGGGAATGGAATGCTTAGTCTGGCTCTGCACTTGATATGTCTGACAAGGTTTGTCCTTGTCGTAGTTATGCTACCGCCAGCATAAATCTCAACATCATTGAAGTACATAAGCTCCACCACCACGACAAGGTGGTGTTGCTTGGGTCTTTATTGAGACTTCAATAAAGATCGGAACTGCTCTTGGTAGTGGCCCTTCTGATTGTGCATAGCATTTTACACGCCCGAAAGGGTGTTAATTTTTGCATTATGAGATACATACTTTGGCAAGTGATGTGAAATCAGTAGCCTCTATATACAAGTAGCTCAAACATGAATATATTTCACGCGCAAAACATTGCTTTGTTTTCTTGGATAATAGGATTAAAACCAAATGTATAATTTGGTTTTAATCTTGTCGTCGTATGGCGTCGCTTGCCCATTTTGGTTGGGTGTGCTATCGTGTGGATTATGCAACCCGAGCTACAAATTTCGCGTCAATTTGACCGTATGCATGGGTGTATGCAGAACATTTTCCAGGGGGGGACAAAGCTTGGAGACAAATAATAAATCATGATTATTTATTGTATTGAATAATTACACTGATAAAAGTCTTTTAGCATTTTTGATGTAATTATTTGTCGATGTAAACTACAAATATATAATTTTTATTTTACATCGATTATAATGATCCTTCTTGGAAAAAATGTATTCGGAAATAATACAGTTTTTTGCACAATTTTATATATAAAAATATTAAACCGGCATACTAATTAATTAAGCCTAAAATCCTAAATTCAATTATTTTAGTTTTAAAGCAAAATATATATAAAACTAACAAGTAAAATAACATTAAATTACATACACTTACCTTTTAAAACTGTATTTTTCTATTTAAATCTGTTTCACTATAAATTTGCAATTCACACTTCACTCATGATTCACTAGGCACAGAGGGCAAACAAATACTGGTCACTGTTCACAACAGTAACGAACTTTTTTTCACAAATCAGAAAAAGATGAACCAAAACAGGAACATGTGCTTTATTGCTGCAATAAAACACATGTTCTAAGGCTACCCCACCATGGGCCGACACAGTCCAGCCAATAATAAAATTTTAAGCATCCCATAGTGGAGCGTGTAAGGTTACATATCTCAATCACTTTTACGATTATAATTTGTGGAATTTTTTACTTGATCCCGGGGAGTTCCACCGTCCCCTCCTCCTGCAGACGCACATGACCTTATGATTTGCATTTTTATCAATGTTTGAAAGTTTGAGAGTGCATAGCGCATCAGCGCTCGTCTTAATTGGTCCAATGCAATTAATTGCAGGATAACTTTGAATACTTCTGCAGTGTGGCAACAATTGAAGATTCCGACATACAGTGGAGGCTATGGCATCACATCTTGCCAACTCCTACTAAGCTCCACAAATTTCAGCTAAGACAATCGGATCAGTGTCTATTTTTTGAAGTTTGCAGGCTCCTTCGAACATACATATCTAACCTGTGCTGCAAACAAAGCGATATCACCTACGCCCTGAATGCAGCCTCTAGCACCTGTAACTATGCAAACAGCCAAGAAGACTACTGGAATTTAGTCCATACAGAAGAGAACAAACACAAAATATGCAATTTCCTCTTCATCTGCGCCAATGCCGACAGTTACAGTTTCTACCTCAAGCACACAAGAAATGACCAGCACCCATCCATCACTGAATCCGAAAAAAAACTCATGTGTAGCCTACGTCGGAAACTACAAAGCTGGTATTCGATTACTACAAAGAAACAGAAACTGTCACAAATTTCATAGAGGAGCGGAATCCAACTGGTACCCTGTCCTGGATTGCCGACGACAATACACTTCAGTTGAATAATAAATAAAAGTGATGCTGAACTGTAATATTGAATCTTACTGAAAAGACACATCCTGCCTACCACGAATGTACATTTTCCCCTTCATTTCTATTGTATATCTAAAACGAAAATCCTTTTTTCCTGTAATATACATTCTTATAATATGCAAATAGTCCGTTTTTGTTATCAATCTTCGAATGTATATTTTACCAAGTTCAATAAAAATAAATAAAAATAAAAATTATCTATCTATCTATCTATCTATCTAAAGTGATAATCACCTATGCCCTGAATACCGCCTCTAGCACCTGTAACTACACACACGGCCAAGAAGACTACTGGAATTTAGTCCACACAGAAGAAAACAGACACAGAACATGCAATTTCATCTTCATCTGCGCTAAGGCCGTCATCTACAGCTTTTACCTAAAACAGACAAGAAGTAACCAGCACCCATCCATCACTGAAACTGCACAAACCCTCATGCACATCCTCCGTCGGAAACTAAAAAGCAGGCTTCTATTGGAACTTGAGCACTTCAAAGAAACAAGAACTGTCGCGAAATTCCTAGAGGAGTGGAATCCAACTGGTACCCTCATCTGGATTGACGACGACAATGTGCTTCATCTGAATGATAACTCAGACTGAAACTGAACTGTTAATTTTGAATATTCATTTATATCTCTATTGTACACCCGAAAGGAAAATGTTTTTTCTTTCTCTGTAAATATATACTTATAATATGTAAATAGTCATTGTTGCCTATCGTGTAATGTTTATTTTAACAAGTTAAATAAAAAAAAATAATAATAAAATAAATATATCTAATTCCTACATTTCAGATCATTGTTTCGTCAAGCTGCAACTTTCATTATCCTTGGAAGCATCCAAATCAGGAAGTGCCTACTGGATCTTCAACAATACTCTCCTGAAAGATCCAGATTATATAATAAATACTCAGGCTTTAATAACCAACCTCACTCACTCGAAAGTGGATACAGAATCAATGAAAACATGGTGGCCCCACCTAAAATCACGAATAAAATCCTTTACGCAGATCTACAGTCACCAGAAAAATCAACAGAAGAACATTAGAATCAGACAACTTGAAGAACAGCTCAAGTATCTCCCAGAAGAAAGCCCTGAACATCATTCTGCCTTCCAAGCCATGCAAAGACAGGCAGAATTATCGGCAAAAGGTGCCCTACTTAGATCGCGGCATACACAAATAAATCTTTCAGACCCCCCCCACAAAATATTTTTTCTCTTTGGAAAAAAAATGCCAGGCAGCAAATTCCATCTCTGCTATCAGACTTCAAGATGACAGCATCACAGAAGATCCAAGAAAAATCACCTCTGAAATCCTACAATACTACAAGAATGCATACAGCACTGCAGGAACATCCCATCATGCCATTCACGAAATACTGAAAGAAACAAAAAAAATCTCTGCAACAGATCGGAACCACTTAGAAAAGAAAATCACGCTACATGAACTGAAAACCGCTTGCACATCCTTGCCAAAGAACAAATCTCCTGGCCTTGATGGTCTCACGTCAGAGTTTTTCCAAGTCTTCTGGAATCAACTCGGACCACTTCTCCTCGAAACACTGCAAGAAGCCTACATCAATGGCCTCCCACAATCCGTCACGACCTCAGTAGCACGATTGATACCAAAGAAAGGAGACCACACGAATATCCGAAACTGGCGTCCAATCTCCCTAATTAATACCGATTGCAAAATAATTTCCAAAGTTATAGCAAACCGAATAAAGCCAACACTGCCTGAAGTTATTGGCCAACATCAAACGTACTCTGTCCCAGGAAGATCATTACATGATAACCTCCATTTAATAAGAGACCTTATCCACATCGCAAACAGCCAACATGAAGACCTAGCACTCGTAAACCTTGATCAGGAGAAGGCTTTCGACAGGGTAGAGCACGAATACCTTTATGAAGTTCTAAAGGCATTTGGCTATGGTCCTCTCATCATTGAAACAGTGCAATTGCTTTACAGAGATGCACACTTCTGTTTAAAAATCAACAACAGGCTCACTCGCACTTTGTCATACTCTCGAGGGATCAAGCAAGGATGTCCCCTCTCTGGTCAATTATACACACTGGCCATAGAACCCTTCTTAAAAAGAATACACGACACCATCATCTCCAAACGAACCAGAATAATAGAACCACATCAAAAAATTACCTTATCAGCATATGCCGATGACGTCACTGTAATAGTACGAAATGAAGAAGAAATGACAGTAACCGAGGAAGCACACAGACTATATGCACACGCCTCAGGGGCCAAATTAAATTCTGCCAAAACCACGGGCTTGTGGTCAGGCAGATGGAAGTCTAGAAATGATTCTCCGATCGAATGTACCTGGTCAAGCGAAGGACAAAGATACTTAGGTGTGCACCTTGGCAACACCAAAATATATAACACACTGAACTGGACACAGCTGCACAATCGTTTTAAACAGGTGCTAGGTAAATGGAACAGCGTTCGTTCCATGTCTTCACTTAGAGATAGAATACTAATAACCAGATGGCTGCGAGTGTCTTATGGCATACCCTCAAAGTACTCACACCTCCTGAAGAATTTCTCTACCACATTCAAAAGGAAATCAAACGTTTCCTCTGGAACAAAACTCACTGGACAACATACCCTCAACTCTGCAAGCCACTCAGCAAGGGAGGTCAAGGCCTGATTTCCCTTGAAAACAAGATTCGATCCTTCAGGATAATCCTCCTCCTAAAGACACTTCAATGCAATCACACTTATGTAACCACCTTCGATTACATCACGAAAGCATTCACCAGAGGACTTACACTTTCCACAATCCTCCGAATGGCCAGTCCTGCACCATCTCCTCCTAAACTACCTCATTTTTACAAAGATGCTCTACAGCGATGGAAAAACACAGGACTCCATCACACACTCACAGGATCAACAGAGTCAGCTGTACTTACAGAACCACTATTTTCAAACAAAAACATCACAAGTCTCACAACTGGCCAGCCTTTTCTTTTCCCTGCATGGAACTGGGCAGGAATAAGAGTCATAGGAGACCTTCTAATCCACACCCTAAAGTGGAAAGCATTCACAAGCCTACCAATGAATAACCCAAAAACTGAAAAGCAATATCAACAGCTGCAAGCCTCCATTATAAAAGCCTATCCAGATATCGCTACACCTCAGGAAATCCGTATTCCTTCTAGAAACTGCTCGGGGCCAATATTTCATCTTGTACAATCTGAAGCCTCACTTCCAATTCTTCACTCCAACTACAAGAAAATATACCACTTCCTCATGTCAGTGTCCCCATCCTCACCATTCTTATATTCAGCCTTAACACTCTCATCTACAAGGTTGCATATACCACACAGTTTTCAGTGGGATCTGCCATATAAATCAAAATGTGCCAAACCAGATTCCGAAATAGAGTGGAGAATATGGCATAACATCTTGCCAACTCCTTCAAAGCTCTACAAATTTAAGCTAAGATAAACGGATCTGTGTCCATTCTGTGACGTTTCAGGCACCTTGGAACACACATATCTGACCTGCCCTGCAAACAAAGTGATAATCACCTATGCCCTGAATACCGCCTCTAGCACCTGTAACTACACACACAGCCAAGAAGACTACTGGAATTTAGTCCACACAGAAGAAAACAGACAAAGAACATGCAATTTCATCTTCATCTGCGCTAAGGCCGTCATCTACAGCTTTTACCTAAAACAGAAAAGAAGTAACCAGCACCCATCCATCACTGAAACTGCACAAACCCTCATGCACATCCTCCGTCGGAAACTAAAAAGCAGGCTTCTATTGGAACTTGAGCACTTCAAAGAAACAAGAACTGTCGCGAAATTCCTAGAGGAGTGGAATCCAACTGGTACCCTCATCTGGATTGACGACGACAATGTGCTTCATCTGAAGGATAACTCAGACTGAAACTGAATTGTTAATTTTGAATATTCATTTATTGCATTCTCTATTGTACACCCGAAAGGAAAATATTTTCTTTCTCTGTAAATATATACTTATAATATGTAAATAGTGATTGTTGCCTAATATGATAAAATAAAAATAAAATAAATATCTATCTAATCCTGCAGCATCGGATCAAACATTATTTCAATGGGATCTACCATATCGCACAAGAGCCATCAAACCTGACGCAGATATTCATTGGAGAATGTGGCATAAAATATTACCCACTCCTACTATATTACGAAAATTTAACTCAAACGTCTCATATAACTGCCTGTTCTGCTACCAATTAGGAACAGTCTGGCATAACTACATGGAATGTCCAGTCAACACCCAATTAATCAGTTTGTCTCGGGAAACGGCAGCTCTCACCTGTGGTAGTCTTCATACAGGAGAGGAATAGTTCAATCTCGTCAATGCGGAGTCAAATAACCATTCATTCTGCAACTACCTTTTCATCACCGCGTAGAAAGCGGTAATATACAACTTCTACCTCAGACATACAAGACCAGACAGCACAGCAACTTCACAGAGAGAGGCAACTGACCAACTCACTGCAGCCTTCCAACAAAAGGTGAGAAGTCGGATCCTACACGAGCATCACCACCATAGGCAAATCAACACCTTAGATCTTTTCCACCAAGAATGGAATCCACGGAATCAACTCCTGGCTGAGCAGGGCGTCTGCATTATAATTCACTTTCCAGCATAGAAGTGACACCATCCCCTCCCAAAGAAAGGGGAAAAAAGGATTGTTGTGCTTAACAGTGCGAAAAGTAATCAGCTGGCACTCTCATGTAAATAGACAATATCGTGCAATAGAAACTCCTATATTCTTCTACTTTTATGATCTTATACAGTATCATGTTAGAATAACTCTTAATGGCTTTAATCTTAAAAAAAAAAAAAAGTAATTTTCTCTTAAATTGACTTCGATGTAACATACCTCAACAGGAATATGAGCATATAATGCTCTGCCTGACTGCAGAGAACCAAAAACCGGTTAATCCTGTAAATAAGATTGTTATGTTCACAATAAAAAAAATAATAATAATATCTTCTTATACTCAGCCTTAACACTCTCATCTACAAGGCTGCATATACCACACAGTTTTCAGTGGGATCTGCCATATAAATCAAAATGTGCCAAATCAGATTCCGATTTACAGTGGAGACTATGGCACAACATCTTCCCAACTCCTTCTAAGCTCTACAAATTTCAGCTAAGAGAAACGGATCTGTGTCTATTCTGTGACGTTTCAGGTACCTTGGAACACGCATATCTCACCTGTCCCGCAAACAAAATGATAATCACCTATGCCCTGAATACCGCCTCTAGCACCTGTAACTACACACACAGCCAAGAAGACTACTGGAATTTAGTCCACACAGAAGAATACAGACAAAGAACATGCAATTTCATCTTCATCTGCGCTAAGGCCGTCATCTACAGCTTTTACCTAAAACAGAAAAGAAGTAACCAGCACCCATCCATCACTGAAACTGCACAAACCCTCATGCACATCCTCCGTCGGAAACTAAAAAGCAGGCTTCTATTGGAACTTGAGCACTTCAAAGAAACAAGAACTGTCGCGAAATTCCTAGAGGAGTGGAATCCAACTGGTACCCTCATCTGGATTGACGACGACAATGTGCTTCATCTGAAGGATAACTCAGACTGAAACTGAATTGTTAATTTTGAATATTCATTTATTGCATTCTGTATTGTACACCCGAAAGGAAAATGCTTCTTTCTCTGTAAATATATACTTATAATATGTAAATAGTCATTGTTGCCTAATATGATAAAATAAAAATAAAATAAATATCTATCTAATCCTGCAGCATCGGATCAAACATTATTTCAATGGGATCTACCATATCGCACAAGAGCCATCAAACCTGACGCAGATATTCATTGGAGAATGTGGCATAAAATATTACCCACTCCTACTATATTACGAAAATTTAACTCAAACGTCTCATATAACTGCCTGTTCTGCTACCAATTAGGAACAGTCTGGCATAACTACATGGAATGTCCAGTCAACACCCAATTAATCAGTTTGTCTCGGGAAACGGCAGCTCTCACCTGTGGTAGTCTTCATACAGGAGAGGAATAGTTCAATCTCGTCAATGCGGAGTCAAATAACCATTCATTCTGCAACTACCTTTTCATCACCGCGTAGAAAGCGGTAATATACAACTTCTACCTCAGACATACAAGACCAGACAGCACAGCAACTTCACAGAGAGAGGCAACTGACCAACTCACTGCAGCCTTCCAACAAAAGGTGAGAAGTCGGATCCTACACGAGCATCACCACCATAGGCAAATCAACACCTTAGATCTTTTCCACCAAGAATGGAATCCACGGAATCAACTCCTGGCTGAGCAGGGCGTCTGCATTATAATTCACTTTCCAGCATAGAAGTGACACCATCCCCTCCCAAAGAAAGGGGAAAAAAGGATTGTTGTGCTTAACAGTGCGAAAAGTAATCAGCTGGCACTCTCATGTAAATAGACAATATCGTGCAATAGAAACTCCTATATTCTTCTACTTTTATGATCTTATACAGTATCATGTTAGAATAACTCTTAATGGCTTTAATCTTAAAAAAAAAAAAAAAGTAATTTTCTCTTAAATTGACTTCGATGTAACATACCTCAACAGGAATATGAGCATATAATGCTCTGCCTGACTGCAGAGAACCAAAAACCGGTTAATCCTGTAAATAAGATTGTTATGTTCACAATAAAAAAAATAATAATAATATCTTCTTATACTCAGCCTTAACACTCTCATCTACAAGGCTGCATATACCACACAGTTTTCAGTGGGATCTGCCATATAAATCAAAATGTGCCAAATCAGATTCCGATTTACAGTGGAGACTATGGCACAACATCTTCCCAACTCCTTCTAAGCTCTACAAATTTCAGCTAAGAGAAACGGATCTGTGTCTATTCTGTGACGTTTCAGGTACCTTGGAACACGCATATCTCACCTGTCCCGCAAACAAAATGATAATCACCTATGCCCTGAATACCGCCTCTAGCACCTGTAACTACACACACAGCCAAGAAGACTACTGGAATTTAGTCCACACAGAAGAATACAGACAAAGAACATGCAATTTCATCTTCATCTGCGCTAAGGCCGTCATCTACAGCTTTTACCTAAAACAGAAAAGAAGTAACCAGCACCCATCCATCACTGAAACTGCACAAACCCTCATGCACATCCTCCGTCGGAAACTAAAAAGCAGGCTTCTATTGGAACTTGAGCACTTCAAAGAAACAAGAACTGTCGCGAAATTCCTAGAGGAGTGGAATCCAACTGGTACCCTCATCTGGATTGACGACGACAATGTGCTTCATCTGAAGGATAACTCAGACTGAAACTGAATTGTTAATTTTGAATATTCATTTATTGCATTCTGTATTGTACACCCGAAAGGAAAATGCTTCTTTCTCTGAAATATATATACTTAAAAACTTATAATATATAATATGTAAATAGTCCTTGTTACCTATCGTGTAATGTTTATTTTAATAAGTTAAATAAAAAAATATATATCTATCTAAAAAAAAAATCTATCTAAAAAAAAAAAAAATATCTATCTAAAAAAAAAATCTATCTGAAAAAAAAAAAAATATCTATCTAAAAAAAATATCTATCTATCTATCTATCTATCTATCTATCTATCTCTTTATGTCGCGACGCTGAAGTGTGCAGACGTGTCCAAGGTCGCTCTTGCCTAAAGTTGTATTTTGTGCGGTCGAATACGTCAATCAACTTCAAGATTTATACCTACATAATCGTAAGCACCTAATCTATCGCGTTAAAAAATTAGTTTTCTAAATTTGTGAAGCTAGGAAAAGTTATATTAATTTTTAAATTTTTAAAAATCTTCTTTGTTCATGTGCTTATTGTTATACAACGGTATGCCTTTGAGTACCGGGAATTTGTGATAGCTTGCGTTTCCCCTTATTCGCCGGAAGCAATGGCCAGTATAAACCACAGCATATCACCACCAGCAGCAGCCGGTCCACGCCCGAGTTCAGCAGGAATCGGTCAAAGGTCGCAGAATTCCGATCAAGGAAAAGACGCAAGCCACAGCACCAGAGAAGGAAAAGACATCAGTCTCAGCCCCCCCGGTCAACAACGGACAAAGGTCAGTACTCTCTGTCTCCTATGCTAACATTGTAGCTAATACTTCCGCGCGAATTAATACTACTGCAACAACGACCACCGCGAGTACAAACATTCACCTAGCCAACCGCTTTTCCCGAGATAAAGGAATAGTAATTTTCGCAATCGCAAATACCCCACTGGAAAAGTATCTAGATGCAGTAGCTCAACATGTTCCCCCAAAAAATATAACTCACATTTCAAGAGTTGCCAGAATCGTACAAATGTACTTTAACAACGCATCCTGGTCTGAGACATTAATTGAAAAGGGAATAGACATCGGAGCATGGCATGTGAATGTCTCACCAATCGCAATTGCTCCTACAAAAGTAACAGTGTCAAATGTCCCACCGGAAATAAGCCATCGAATGCTTCGCGGATTACTATCAAAATACGGCGCAGTGACAGGTAAAATCCGAACGCTACGCGCCTCTACAACTAGGCCTGAATTCGCTCACATCAAGAACTTTAGAAGACAGGCTCTAATGCACTTTGGCGACAATACAATCGGCTCCATACCCAAAATAATCAACACAGAATTAGACGGAGTACCCTACACCTTTTATATTACTGTTGCTGCTCAGTGCTTTTACTGCCACGAAGAAGGCCATGTAAGGAAGTTATGCCCGTATATACCCAGAAATGAGAAACCGCTTAACAATACTACCAACCCTAGCGGATCAGAGAATCAGAAGCAGCAAGTAGCCAACCCCCAAAAAACAGAGCATCCCTAAAAAACAACAAAGATCTCAAGGAAACAGCTCTCAGTCCAGTACCGAGGAGACAAAATCAAGTGGTAGCACTAAAGAAACCCAACTTTCGAAAGAACCTCCACCAACATCGATTAAAAGCAATCCTAGAGAAAAGGAAATGGAACACAGACAATTAACTAACTCTGATAAAGATACAAATAACGAAGAGGAGCAAGAAACAAAAACGGAAAAAAAGCCAAAGACAAACCAGTGCAGCTGTAGCAGGGAACCTTTGCCTCCAAGCATTCTGGAACCGTCCCAACAGCCTGTAGAGGGGGATGAAGAGATCGAGCTTCTTGAGTCCTCAGATGATGAAGAGGAAACTGGAAATGCAGGTCTTCCTCACACTGAAGGCCCACTTACAAGTGAGCAGCTTCAGAGCTTTCTTAAAAAAGTTCGAGGCTCTTCACAAAAACTGCTGACAGCCTATGACTACACCGCTGACATCAGTGGCCTTATCACCCAGCTGGAAGAATTAAGAACTATTCTGGCAGGAAAAAGAGGGAGAAAAACCACCAATCTCAGAAAAAGGATATACTACCTGATAAACGGGCTTGAATCCCAGCGGCAGCGTAACTATCCGTAAAGGAAGTGAGGATTACCGCACCAAATAAAACTAAACCATAAAAATAATGAGCACCTCAATAAACCTTCTCTCACTAAACGCTAGAGGATGTGCCACACCACTGCGAAACAGGCTGGTCCTGCAGCATCCTGAAGCTCGATCTCTTCATCCTTGCCAACCGGCCAGAAATAGTTATGCTGCAGGAAACAAACTTCCATTGCAACAGCAAAGCTTCATATCAACACTGGAAGAACTGGCCTTATACCATGCACCACTGTCCTGCCATACAACTTCATGGATCTGGAGTCAGCATCGGAATTCACCAAAACAGCGCTCTAAAAGTAGAAATAATCGATACCTTTCCTTGGTGTGCAATATATGCACTCATTACAACTCAGACAGGAAAGAAAATATATGTCATTAACATATACATCCCACAAAATGACCAGCTTGCAGTGCAGGTACTGGATTTTGTGCGAAACCACCTCAGCAAGGTCAATGACCACATCATACTGGCAGGGGATTTCAACTGCACTCTGGATCCTGCAATGGACAGACAGCAATGCCAAGAACATCGACACTCACTAGCTCAGCTTCTCCAGGATGTAATAAATGACTTCGAGCTGACTGACACCTTCAGACACTTGCACCCACATGAGAAAATTTTCTCCTGGAGAGCCAAAGGTGGTCCTACCAGTGTCCTATACCAGGCACGGCTCGACAAATACTACACAGCGATGCACACAATACCCTACATCAGGAGAGTCACATACCATCCATCTCATGCATCAGACCATGATTCCATCCTTCTTAACATTTGCTTTCCTGGACACACCAGATACAAAGGAGGAGCATACTGGATATTTAACAACATCCTACTAAAGGATACAGAATATCTCAGAACCTCTAAAATCTATATCGAAACTCTCATCAGAGATATACCTACTTCACAATCAATTTCCGAGTGGTGGTCGCTTTTTAAATCCAAAGTTAAGGTATTCACCCAAAAATATAGTCACCGAAGAAATTTGAATAAGCATTCAGCCCTTAAAAATTTGCAACAACAACAGCAATTGCATCATCCAGAATCTGAGGAATACCAGTCCCTAGAAGCCACCATACGCTCACACCTAGAGCACTCTGCAAGAGGAGCACTAATAAGAGCACGACGCAAACATATTAACTTCGCAGATGCCCCTACAAAGTATTTCTTTTCACTAGAAAAACGCCAACAAGAGTGCATCATTATATCTGCTATTAAAACAGATGATGGAAACATCAGAGAAAATCATGACGAAATCCTCTTATATACCTTGCAGTACTACAAAAATTTGTACCAAGCCAATCCAACATCTATGGAGGCCACGAATATAATTCTCTCCGATGTCAAAAGACTCTCACCAACAACAAGGAGTAACACAGAACTCCCCATCACGTTACACGATCTGAAAACTGCCTGCACCTCCTTACCTAAAGATAAATCTCCATCAAAAAAGATAAATAATCGTCAACCAAATAGCCACCAGTGTCCTTTGGCATACACTAAAGATTCTTACGCCACCAGTGCAATTCATCAAACAAATAAAGTCAACCATATATCGATTCATATGGAATAAAACAAACTGGCTTTCCTACTCCCAGCTATGTACTTCTCTCAAAGAATGAGGACAAAATTTGGTCTCCATTGACAATAGGATAACAACGTTCCGCGCTCGATTTCTCATAAATGCCCTACAACAGGAAATATCACACAAATGCACCACTGAGTATATTTTCACTTCTGCCACTAGAGGTCTCTATCTATCCACCACCTTAAGAATGACAACAGCTCAAGTGCCTGTAAATTTAACAAACTTCTACAAAGATGCCCTTCGACGATGGAAGAAGCTAAACCTCCAGCACACAGTGAAGACAGCATCCCTACCTGAAATCCTCATGGAACCCATCTTTCACAACACGATGGTAAGAAGCCCGATCACCCAGAAAGAATTTTTCTTTCCTCCATGGAGCTGGCGAAACGTGAGGATCTTAGGTGACATTCTTTCTCCCAGCCTCACCTGGCGCTTTCCAAATTCTCTCGAAAACCTGGAATATGGGAATGAGTCTGAGCAGATAGACACCGTAAAGGCCGTTTTTCAAGCCGCCATGCCTGATAGCATAACAGAAGTGGGGCTTAGCCCTCCAAACTCAGAGGTTTTGGCGCCTATCTTTCTGATAAAAACCAATAACTCATTGGAGAAACTTACACCCAGCAACACCAACAAGATCTACAGCACACTAAAACAACAGTCGAACCAAAGCACTTTGTTGGAAAATCCTGCATCATCTGGTCAAACACTATTTCAATGGGATCTATCATACCGCACAAGAGCCATCAAACCTGACGAAGATATTCAGTGGAGAATGTGGCATAATATATTACCTACTCCTACTATATTACGAAAATTTAACTCAAACGTCTCAGATAACTGCCTCTTCTGCTACCAATTAGGAACGGTCCGGCATATCTACATGGAATGCCCACTCAACACTAAATTAATCAGTTTGACTCGGGAAACGGCAGCTCTTACCTGTGGTAATCTTCATACAGAAGAGGAATATTTCAATCTCGTCCATGTGGAGTCAAATAACCATTCATTCTGCAATTACCTTTTCATCACCGCAAAAGCGGTAATATACAACTTCTACCTCAGACATAAAAGACCAGACAGCACAGCAACTTCACAGAGAGAGGCAACTGACCAACTCACTGCAGCCTTCCAACAAAAGGTGAGAAGTCGGATCCTACACGAGCATCACCACCATAGGCAAAACAACACCTTAGATCTTTTCCACCAAGAATGGAATCCACGGAATCAATTCCTGGCTGAGCAGGGCGACTGCATTATAATCCACTTTCCAGCATAGAAGTGACATCGTTACACCCCCCCCCCAAAAAAAAAGAAAGAGGGAAGAAAGAAGGATTGTTGTGCTTAACAGTGCGAAAATTAATCAGCTGGCACTCTCATGTTAATAGATAATATTGTGCAATAGTAATTTCTATATTCTTCCACATTTATGTTCTTATACAGTATCATGTTAAAATAACTCTTAATGGTTTTAATTTATTTAAATATATATATATATATATATATATTTTTTAAATACTTAAAAAAAAAAAATTAAATGTAATTAGCCTTATAAGTGACTTCGATGTAACATATCTCAACAAGAGTATTAGCATGTAACCTCTCTGTCTGACTGCAGAGAACCAAAAACCGGTTAATCCTGTATATAAGATTGTTATGTTCACAATAAAAAAAAAAATCTCTCTCTCTCTCTCTCTCTCTATATATATATATATATATATATATGTATATATATATATATATATATATATATATATATAGAGAGAGAGAGAGAGAGAGATTTATATATATATATATATATATATATATATATATATATATATATATAGAGAGAGAGAGAGAGAGAGAGAGAGAAATATAAATACTTCCACTTATCTATATATTTATATAAATATATTTCCACGCGTGTTTTCTTCAGTTATTATATATATAAATATAAATATATCATCATCATCAAATTCCTGCCATGCACCCTAAAGGGGTGTACAGGATATGACAGTACTACATGAAAAAATTACATCATTACTAACTTCTTATCTACAATTTTCCTCCAAGTCAGTCTGTTACTTGTCAAGACTCCAACACATATCAGATCTTATATTTCTATCGTCTAAGGCACTTTGTACCGTATCAATCCACCTATATCTTGGTCTAGGTGGATTGATACGGTAGATACGTTTATCTATATTTATATATAGATAAATATATATATATACATATATATATACATATATATATATGTATATATATATATATATATATATATATATATATGTATATATATATATATATATATATATATATATATATATATATATATATATATATATATATATATATAAATAACCGCGCGTTTTCTTCAGTTATTATATATATAAATATAAAATTTATATATATTTTCTTCAGTTATTATAGAATAGCATTAGCAATATATTCTGTAAAACTAAATCATAACAAACATTTGAATTTGGAAGTCTTGAATTATTCACTATACATAATTTGTTTACCATATTTTTCTCATCTTAAAAGCAGGCTTTGAAAATAGTTTCAGCAATGAAAGCTATAAGACATTCGATGTTTTTGATCAGGCCTCTTATGTAAACTATTTTATATAACGAGATAAAATCTCACCAATAAAATCCTTGAATATAAAAAAAAAAAAAAAAATATCTCTTATTCTCGCCTCTCCAAAATGGCATCTCCCATTGTGTTATTTGCAAAAAATCTCGCGTCTTATACTGCTCTCAGGTGAGTAATCAAAATAAACTTACAATGTTGGATCATTTGACCTGAAAGATATTAAGCTTAACTGAGATGAGTCACTCGTGATTGTGATTCTCACAAACCAGTAAAGGGAGAAGCACTATATTGATTGAGATGAGTAAGGTAAAACTGCTTAAAATATATGAAGATAATTGTAAATAGGTAACTTCTATCGAAAGTAACCGATCTTTCCGAAGATGAAAAACTTGAGCATTCCATTGAATGTCTGTGAAATATATTGTCATCGCAGTTCGTCCAAATTCAGGCTTTTACAAACATTTTAAGCGGTATTTGAATACCTACAAAATAGCAGTGGGCTTTTAGCAAATGAGGAAATAAGGCAGATGATGACTTTGTGTTTCGTGTTAATTTAGGAATAACTATTCATTCATTAAACATGCAAAAATAACACAGTGTAAATATCTTTAATTGTAGTTTAGTTGTTCATTTTAGTTGTTGTTAGTTGAAAAATTATCCTACGAACATAAACTGGACCTTTGTTGCAAGAATAAATTTCCGGAAAAAAAAGTTTCTTTTCCTAAAATTACTGGAGGTCAGATCAAAACACTAACAAAATGTAGCTTTTGAAGATAATGATTTAAAAATCTCTGAACTGGGGAAAATTTCTGCAGTGTAAGTGCAGTGTTAGATAATACACTTCCAAATTAGAATTACGCGTTCAGCAATTTGAATATATGAATAGCGTAACATTGTGACATCCTGAGAGACGAATTTCATATGAAAAGATAAATCTGCATTGATATAATATAAGCTATTTAATGAGTCGTTCTAACTACTGTAGTAAAGAGATTGTTGCACCTTGTGCCGACCCGACTGTTGAATGGTACAATAACGTGTTGTGTGTTTGAATAGAAATTCTGGAGTACTTCAATTCTTTAATGAAACCCTGCATGAAACGTTGTATTCTGAAGCACAGAATAAAGACCGAGAGAATCGATCATACTTTGCATCGAAAATAAGACAGATGATGACTTAGTGTTTCGTGTTAACTTAGGAATAACTATTCATTCATTAAACATGCAAAAATAACACAGTGTAAATATCTTTAATTATAGTTCAGTTGTTCAGTTTAGTTGTTGTTAGTTGTAAAAATTATTATCCTACGAACATAAACTGGACCTTTGCTGCAAGAATAAGAATGTCTTCATTCCACTATTGCTTGTCAACATATTATCAGTTTATGTTATGAACATAAACTGATAACTGATATGAAGATAAACTTGTCAACATATAATTTATTTTTAAAAATGACACTAGAATGAAATGGGAAATAAATCAAAAATCTTCTTCAATGAACAGGAAGAAATCACTATTTTTAAGGAGATATTGAATCATTATTACCCCTCAGACACACATTTGCAGTAGTTATTACGTCCATCCCAGTTGATAAAAATAATATTCACTATTGGTTATATTTTTTCTTAGCCTAAAGCGCCTTTGTAAAAATAAAATAAGTGACTAAATGGATGCTGTTACTTCTAATGAAATATAATTTCAAAAGAAAATAAAAAAATTAAAAAATCTGAAGAAACGTATTTTGTTGAAACGAATCCTTCCATTCAGCATAAAACCTGTTTTATGCTGAATGGAAGGATTCGTATATATGTTATTACATCACTACTATATTTAAAAACAAATCTACACCTTCAGCAAACTTTTATTGATAACGTTCTCCGGATGAAATGATTTGATATTTATAGTCTGTTTCATAATGAGCTAATCCACACACACACACACACACACACACACACACACACAGAGAGAGAGAGAGAGATCATATTTTATGCATGCTAGTTGTATATCTTTCTCTTTTTCTTTTATTTTCCGATAATGCTGAAGTGCTGACCAACAGTCAATGGTATTTTTCCAAAGTAAAAACATATTACTTTTCAGAAGAAAAGATCTTAGGTTTTTTTAAATATTTGTGTGATTTTTATTTATAATAAAATCATACAAATAAGAAGCATCTTGAAATGAGGGAGAGAAATCATCACGAGGTTTTACATATTTTCTCAATGTGTTTATTACATTTTCACTCACGCATAATACAATAAGATATCTTAACTAGGGGGCTCCGCCTCCTGACGCCTACGGTGCCTAACCCCACGTGTTCCGGACTGGTACGCCGGTTCTCCCTGAATTCTGATGACTCGAATTTTGAATACTCGGCACTCAGGGTAGCCCCTGAGTTTCAAAACGTTTCAAATAACTTGACAAAAACATTACACAAAAATCGTTACACAAAAACGTTACATAAAAATGTTACAAAAAACGTTACAAAAAATGTTACAAAAAACGTTACAGCCTACATACATTTCAAGTCGACGTCACACCCGTTTCCAATTTCAGCTTATCATTTTATAGTATAGAGTAGATATAAACGCCTGAAGAAAGTGGCTTAAAATGCTTCACTGAACCGAGCCGGAATTAATTTAATTGCTTGCAATGCAGCTTGTTTAAAATACTTCTCCTGACAAAGTGTGTATTTCAATGTCTCTCTGGTCACATTCGAAACTACTAAAGTTTCAAGGTATGACACAGTAATGGATAGTTAATGTCTTTTCTCTAAATATCTTTAAATTATTCCATATTAATGTTGTTAATATTTTCAAATTTATTTTAAACATTGATTATTATCATCAAAGAAAGAGTATGAACTACATTTGACGTTCCATTTAACTAAAGTTCATTTTATTTTAATATTTATCAATAGTAGACATAATAAACGATAAACATTTAACTGTACCATAGCTCCTTTACTACCTTTATCGTTTGTTTAATATCAACAGAAGTTATTTGACAGAGTACATTTTAACTTTTCACCTGAAATGTTATTATAATAATGCACATAAACATCAACTGTTCACAGTATATAAAATGAGCGCACTCACATTCCATAAATTATTAAACAACGCTGTTCAGCACTATACACAGCTTTGGCTTATCCAGTTCCCACTCTTTTTTAAAAATTTAGATATCCTTGCCAGAAGTAAAAAATTCGTTCAACCAGTATCCTGAAGAAAAAAAATAAAAAATCGAACTTCGTAAAAATTTTATCAAGTCTCTCACGTCGTTCGTAGTTTGAAGTAAATCGCACATTGCATTAGCTTTTAGTGGTCAAATATGCATGCAACTATTTGTTTAGCCAGATCTCTATTGCATAATGAGATTCCAGTTATTCTATTTGCTCAATGATTTTTTTTTCCATAGGAATGAAAAAGACTCAGATTCGAAGTGAACAAAAAAATAATAGTAATAAATCTTTAAATGCGCTTATTTCTACATCAGCAAAAACAAGTATTTATGTCTTGCTAGCCAGGGCCGCCCCTAGGAATTTTGTCGCCATGTGTAGTAGCATATTTTTCCACCCCTTCTCCCTTATTTTTCGTATACTTTATGCCAACTTTGTCGCCCCCCCAAAAAAACTTGTCGCCCCGTGCAAATGCACGTCTTGCACCGTCGGTAGCGTCGGCCCTGTTCACTCAAGATTCCAGAAAATAGATATCCGAGGATATCTCTCGCAAATCCAGCATACTCTCTGTTTAAAAAAAATAAAAAAACCGATTCATACTTCATGCTTTCATTGCATTCTGAATATATTTAATTTCAGGATGAATTGCGCAGGTGTTTTTTTTATTCATTTGATATGATGACTTGTGAAGTGTGTTATACTTTATTCAATATGAGTATAGTACATAAATATATTGAAATCCTTTACGAAACATTGATTCCTGACATTGGCCAATGTGCACTTGTTGGACCTGTGTTTAAATTTCTACAAATAGAGGCTCTTTCAAGAGAGATTTTCAACTTAACTGGTACGGAGGAGGAAAGATTTTCCATCAAGAAAATGCAGGATTTCACTCCTGCAACTGGTAATTGACTACGAAATATAACCAAATAAATTCATGAATTAAGATTGTCGCAAATTCTACATACAATCCTAAATTCCTGTTTGATGTTCTCTGAACTGTCGAATCAGTCCCTTCTCATCTGTTTTGATTTTTATAACAATACTCTCCAGTGATTGTAATGATTGGTGCCATCGCAAGAACTGTGAAAGCAGCTACTAATCGTTAGTAATCTTTACAATTACCATTATTATAGTCTGATAATGAGATATAATGATAGCAGTTAACAATGTTTAATTTATACTATGGATTAATAAATTTATTTTTATTTTTATGCAGTTTCTAGATAATTGTCACAGGCTGGTTAGCTAAGTGATTAACACATCCAATCTTCAAAAATAGGCTGCGGTTCTAATGTTAGCATGGATGTTATATTTATGATTGTCTTGAAGTGAGAAATTAATTTCATCGGATTGGTTTTGATGCCTCTGGTTACTTTAAGCCTGTAGTGGCTTGAAAAGGTTCCAATTTCTGTCTCTAGAACAGGATTTCCTGAGTGTATAAATAAAAAAATTCAAAACAAAAGTTTTTAATTATTTACCTCACTCACAGTACTAATATACTACAGGTTTACAACTTTTGTGAGTGGAAGTCAAATTAAAAAATAATGAAATTGTATTATTTGCGTTAATCAAAGAGTTGCCTGAGTTTTAGGAAATATTTTTAATAATTGTTAATTGTGATCTATTCTTTTAGGTGTTTATTTATTTTTCCATATGACAGTGATATGCACTTTTTATTCGCATCTAGAAAAGTACTTGAATCTGAATGTTTCGAACGCCGATGTGCAGAATTGAAAAATCCTGAAAAAAAAAGAAAAGGGTTACACCATACGAATGCTTACTACCAAAACCACGCGTGTGGGTGTGGCGAATTTTATATCATTCTTTGTGTAGAAGAATGATATAAAATTCGATATAAAATAAATAATTATGAAGTATGTTTTCCGAATGCTCTTTACTACTATAAAAAAGTGCCAAGAAGACTATTTGTAGACAACCCACATGGCCAAGAAAGCAGACGTAGTTCCATCAACTTCAAATGAAATTAATTTACATGGACAAATATCATTCGCAATAATATAAAAACAAAAATTAATGGAAACATTTGGTATGTTGCAGTATTCAATAATCACGAATTACAACATCTGGCATTTATCAGTGTCCTAATTTCAACTGACAACTGAAATTCCAGACGTTTTCTCTAGGCTTTAAAGATATTTGGAGAAAACAAGACCGAGAGGTTTACAGTAAATGGAAAACCATTTAAGTAACATATTACTGCAATAATTATCCGAAAGATGGAACACAACGACAGTTCTGTCTGGTTAATTTTGATGATAGTGTTTAAGTGATGAGTTGTTGTTTTTTTATTTTTCATCTCAAAAATATTTATGTACAATAATCCTCTTAAGTGACATATCAACATGTTATTTTACAAAATAGTAACTAAATGCTGCAGATTATTCCATTAGATTTCTGTAAAAGAAAAAAAAATCAAAGCTTTTATTATTAAAATTATGATTATATATTATGAGTTTACAACACTTATTGTTCTGGATTTTTTTAAGAATGAAATTCATACAACTTTTCCTTTTATTTTCCGTATAATGTATTAATAATAGTTACTGTAGTTGGTAATTTAGAGTTGCGGTTGAATAAGATTTCGTTTTTTTACAGCATGTATACAATAATAATAAATTATGTATGTTTAAAATGTTTACTTGATGTATATAAGCACTGTAACTACAGCACTTAAATGTAACATATGATTTTTTTTTCTTTTAGTTGATCTCGGTTGAGATGTAATGTCTGAGCTTTCACCCTCCAAGCTTTTCTATTAAGCTTATCTGAGAATGACACCGGATAGTTATTGTTTATTTGTTTGATTGCTGTGTTGGAATCAGGCTGACGTTTGATAGGTCTGATATCCAATACTGCCACAGGATGAGAAATTCCTTCAAACAGACTCAGGGACGCACGCACGCGGGCACACACACGCGCGCGCGATAATTTGGAATTTCGTGACGCGTCGGTGAACTCGAAAGCAAGAACTAATATAATGTGTTTCATTAAGTTTATAGGGTTGTAGGGTGAGTGTTTCTTGTTCGTGATCATCATCATCATCATCATCATGTTTGTCAAGGATTTAGGACTAGAGTGGCCTGTTCTGGCCTTAGAAGTCATCATTGAATCTCTAAAGAGGACGTCCTGGTTTTCCTAATGGTTTGTAATTGAAGTTTCTTGTTCATAGTGTGTCCTTAAGGCATTTATCAGACTATTTGGAAGAAAAAATAAATAAAAAATAAAACTTCGTAAAAATTTTATCGAGTCGTTGTTCTTAGTTTGATGTAAATTTGGCATCGAAATAATGTTTTATTTCGATGCTAAATTTCGATGGCTTTGTATGCATACTGCATAGTGACATAAGTTTTTTACTGTTAGTATTTTGTGTTCTTTCACTGCAGTGTATATATAGGCGATATTGTCGCTGTGTTCCCAAAAATAAGTTTTATCATTTTGTACTGTAACGGCATTAATCTATTTAGTTTGTAGTATGCACAGAAAGCATACGTTGTTATAGAGTATCTTAGTATATTTTGGCATAGTGCTTTGTATGCTAGTGTTTTTAGGGAAAAAAAGTTTTTAGTGTGGGAACAATGTAGAGTTTGCCATTTATTCTTCGGAGTTTGTTTTGTAGATGGTTTATATGGCTATTCCAGTTCATGTCTGTATCGAAGTGAATTCTAAGATATCGTATTGTTTCAGCTTGAGTGATGGTAGGTGGTTGTAATATTGTATGTGTTTTTTATGTTGGAGAATGGATATTGGATGGTTATATATACATATATAATGGAAGATCTTGACTTTGGGAGGTAGCTGGTTATTATAGTGCATATAAATGTTGAATTGATTTAGGGAGAGAACAGCTCCCGTGGCACTCCACAGGTAGCTCTATATTGCGGATTGACCTGATACGTGTATCTTTTCTATTTTGAAGGTAGTTAACAAACCACCTGTAAGGAGGCCTATCTATTCCCATATGTCTTAGCTTTTTTAAGGTTTGATATCTGAGTGTGTCAAATGCTTTAGTCAAGTCGATAAATACTACCATGACAATTTTGTTTTTATGTAACGCGGTATTAAATAACTCCGTAAAGTCTTCCAAGATGTTGTTCCCTTATTTTTCTGAAAACTGTATTGTGCTTTGAGGATAATATTAAAGTTCCCTGTACATGTTATGAGTTTCCTTAGTACGATTCGCTATATAATTTGATTAATAATTGGTAATTTTGCTATGGGTCTGTTATTATTGATTAACTTTCTTTTTCCATGTTTGTATATGCGTGGTATTTGTTCGGTTTTAAATATTTTATTTATTAATTTTAGTAGGATAGGACCTAGGTTACTTGCCACTTGCGTATATCCTTAGGTCTTATACCATCAATTCCTGGGGCCTTTGTTTGGTTTGATTTGATGTACAGTATTACAGAGAGAGAAGTTCTTTTATGGTTGGGAACCACAATATCTGTTTTGATTGGTCCAAGTGGGAATTACGTTTTGTGATTGGAGTGATATTTCTATGTAATTCTTGAATAAAGTCTACAAAGTATTGGTTAAAGTCATTTGTTAGTTGCTGAATATATTTAGTGTCTTTCATGAAGCTGTGTTTTATGGTTTCAAAGGCGTGGTATTGGGAGCACATTCTAGTATTAATCAGATGCCAGGTTTGTTTCATGTTATTTTTTGCAGAGGTTAATTTATCTTGTAGTAGTTTCTTTTTGCATTTCTTAATTGCGTTTCTGCAATTAAGAAATGCGATTCCTTGTGCTGCTGTCGTGGATTTATGGCGCGGTGTATCTAACGTTTCGAAAACATCTCAAAACGAAAGATACATTGAGTATCGTAATCGCATTATTCGTTGCGTGCACGGATTAAAATCTACAACCAAGAACTAAGAAAAATGTTTTTCTAAAGTTATTAATATTGACTTGTAAACAGAATATCAAGATAGGCAACGGGTAACACATTGCTTCATATTCATCTTCCTGGTATTGTAGCATATTGCTGCCCCACCAGCACACATCCGAAAGGAAAAATACATACATACAAACAGAATATACAAATCAAAGTTAATTCAAAAGCGGTCAGAGTTTAAATCCCCAGTATTTCCTCGATACAAAAGAAGGAGTCCTTAATTTTATTTTTCTATCTTAGTCATATTTAAGAATTAAAAAAATAATAAATCGCTACTTTAATATGTGAAAGTTATCGAGAACCCATAACTAGAGACATTTCAAAGATCTTTTCCATAGTTTAAATATTTATTAACATTCCCATTTGTAATATTATGTAAAGCTTCCATTGGAAATTTTCGTTTATTTTTCTAAGGATAGAATAATTTAACGTCTTAATAAGAAGCTGGGAGAAAAAGCAGTGATAACTGATTACATTTATTTGTTTATATAACTTATATTCCTTCCCAAATCACGAAAATGGAACTCCAAATGGATCACTACGATAATCTGAACATTTAACACCCATGGCGCGAGTGGACTCTTGTGTGACATTTCGCAATGCAGTTCTGCTAGGATACTGCAGACGAAATCTGAACCAAAATTTCTAAGAAGCATTTGAAATCAGTAGGCCATATCAACATGAACACGAATAAAAATGCTTAGTATAAATTGTCCGGTGACAATGCGAGATCGCTTATCACATGCATAATGATCGTTGGTTTCAATTCCTTCGTTCAATGTTGCTTGTACCACGAAGAAAAATAATGTCAACTCAGGCAAAACGCAGAATCATGTATTTAAATAAAAATAAATCCTGTTGAATCTGCTGGTAACATCTACAACGTTGAGAAAAAAGTCAGTTATAGATCCGATTCTAGTTAGCGACTGGAAACGAACTTATAACTTACAATCAAACCTAATGTTTCTCAGTGGATTTCAAACGATTTCCTGAGCCACGATTCTCGCAACTCAACAAAATCAACTAGAGAAAGATATAGCATTTATAGAAATAGAAACAGAAATACAAATAAAATATAAACAAAAATATAAATATTAATATTAATATCATATTTTAGGTCTCACATAGGTTGCCATTTTTGGGAATATATACACCCAAAAATGTCAGTCTATGTTAGACCCCGCCCAATCTTGCAAAAAATACTAATAATAAATGGTTTATTTCTTAACAGTGCGGCAACAAGTTTTATATTTTATATCTTGTGTCATTAATCCACATTTTCATTGCGATCATAAAGCCACTTAAAAACGTTGGAAACTGAAAGTTTTTAGTCGTATGACTGGAATTCAATTAAGGCTGTCGTTTCAATTCATAGGATGCCTTAATTTAAAAGAAAACTCAATGTACATAACAAATGCGGATGGAATGGTAGGTCATGGTAGTCTTCTCTTTCGAACTTATAGGCAGTAAATGTTAATGTGAATCCTATTGTGTCATATATTTGTTCAATATTTTAGGTGTAAATGGATTTCATCATCTGCCACCTAAAACAATCATCTCCAAGATTATTTGGAAACCTGAAGCGATTTGAAAATTATCTTGTTCATGTATGATATTTAGGAAAAAAAGTATCACCTAAATCCTCGTATTTCGTGTAATACTCCCACCAAATCTACTGGCGCTCCTGCAGATTCACACATCAGTAAATTAAGCAGAAAAAATAATATACGAAATAGGATGAGTAAGAATCTTTTCAAGGACAACAGGAACAATTATAAAGGTTCTGCTCATTCACGATGTAACGAAAACAGGAACCTTTACAAATTTTTTAGTTAGGTAACTGGTCTAATATACAAGGATGGTAGGACTCTCTACTTCTGGAAACTCGAATTATTTTATATCCCTGAAAAGTGACAAACCCTTCTGGAACAAGCAAAATTAACAGATATCATATGACAGCTTCTTAATCTTAGTTTTTTCACCCATAATTGTAATCTCAGTTAATTTGTAATAGATTTACATCCTTTCGCATTGAAAATCCAAGAAATTTACATTTTCTTTCTTTCTGATAATATATTTATTTTAATAACATTTGAACTTTTAAACAAAAATACAACACCATCGCTGAAAACTATTATTCAAAAAATGGTATCACTCTTTTTAAAGCCTTACACATATATGACACTTTTTTCACTATGTTTAATAAAACGCAATATTCCTTGTTCGATCTGAAAGGCAGATTATCTGCCGAAGATAGCAGCTAATGTTTCCATGCCAACGGTAGGTTCTACTTAATTCTTTAAGAAAGAAAATATCAGCTGCCGAGAACTGGTAGATCGGAAGTAAACACTACTGCCTTCAAACTTCGAGTTGTTATTTCACTATACATCAGCAGTGTATGACAATTCTTATCAGAGTATAAGAGTACTTCCAATTAGTTCACTCTTTTGTTGAAAAGATCTCGAGTGAGAATGGTACTGTATAAGGACTTATTAAATTATATCTAAAATATTTCTCTTGGCATGTAAATTGTTAAAGATATCAAAATTTCTAGATGAAAAGCGTCCGTAGTTCGCTCTGGAATATGTATTCCCCTGTAGTCGGAATTCCTCAGTTTAATCCCGTCTAGGTCGCAAACAACGTTCTAACAAAACATGATTTAGCCTGTCTGATAAGGTTCTAGATGTTTCCTTCAGAAACACGGATATTTCATCCCGCAAAACAGCCAACCCAGTCAGAAGAACACACACATTTTACAAACTTAATAAAAATGCAAAAAATAAAACTCCTTAAGCCTAATTGAAAAAAAAAAATAAATAAATAACTCATCCAGTGCTATTGTGTAACCAACAGTTTTAAAAGTTTTGAATGTAGTTGGCTGGTCGAGAACTTACTTAACGCAGAATACTAAGCAAGTCACTTCCGTAATGCATTTCTTAGAAGATATGAACTCTGAGCAAGAAGCAAATAATTAAAAAATTAAAAGAAGGAAATAATTTAAAAGTGTTTAAAATCGCTTAAGCTTAATAATAATAAAAAAAACACTTCCAGTATTATTCTGTTGCAAACTCGTTTTTTTAAGTAGTCGAATGATCAAAGCGAGAAAGCAGTACCCCCCCTCCAAAAAAAAAAAAGCGTGGTCAACACGCGCTCCTAACAGTGAAAATCTTCCTTTTCGTGGCATTAGTTGCCTCATCGTTGATTCTGAATATAAAAATAGTCATTATACGCTGACAGCCCTTAAAATAGATCATAAATATTATAATTATCCTTTGCCATTACCACTAAAAAATATTCATGGACAGAAAACAATCATAACAGAAATAGTGACGTTATATGAAACATCTCCTTCCTCTTTGCAGAACCTAGTGTCACTGATTTCAGATGCATGGTAATTCTGAAACATTTGTCGTGTCCTCATTTAACGAAATATTTCTCTGGAAGACTCCATTTCATTTTCACATAATACTGCAGGAAGTTTCTTAAACGCAAACCCTTAGGAGACTTGGTTAGCATTAGGAAGATCCATTCTCGAATACCAGAATCCCATGGTTGAGATGATGTGAATTTTATCTTGAGCGATATCTGAAATTCTCCTAAGGAACATACGATTCAGAGTTCTTGAATGAGCCTTGAGAACTAGTTTTAATTGTAATTGCCAATATCAATGGGTAGCAGTTAAAGAATATTATTATTGTATCAGTATCTTCAGAGGAACTGGTCGATTGCGTAATGAGCATATGGAGATAAATTCTAGTAAGTATCTCTTTTGTTTACTTTTTTTTTATAGAACTTATGATTTTCTATAACTTTTGTTTCAAAAATAAAAATTGGTAAGACTACAATGTGGAACAACAGCTGACTTAACAAGAAAGTCATGCACAGAAACAGACGAAGCAAAGTATCGCCATCACTGCATCCGCCAATTGTACTCCTATCAATCTCTGATACCCCAAATTTTCACACAACAGCTAGATAAATTGTTGGGCCTTACCAGTGAGAACTTATGAAAATGTGTACATTAGTAATAATACCATGAGGCTAAAAAGTTAATTGTGGAAGTCAGCATGAGATTTACGTTCGAAAAGAAATTGTATATTCTTTTATATTTAATTTAATTGTTTATTTAATGAGAAATAATTCCTATACATCATATCGTTTTTCATTAACGACAGCTACAACTTACAGATAAAGAGGGAAAGAAAGTGGAATTTATCTCGACTACTAACACTTAAAAGAGGAGATTTGTACTACCCGCTGTAATTCTTCAGGAGGCTAGACCGGAAAATTTTAATTACAGTACGTGTTCTCAAGGAACATTTATTAAATTAAACTGATTTTACTAAGGAAAGCTCTCTTTGCGATTTAAAATAAAGCTCGGTTGTTTTGTAAATTATCATAACTACAATAAATGTTTTATATTTTATTATTAATGTAATTCCATTATTTATTGAAAATACACGGATAAATAATTTTTTTCGACTATTCTGCAGTTTGACGTTAACTTCCATTTCCTTTAAGGAAAACAGCAGTTTTCGATTTAGGTATGTTCTGTGGAACGTGTAGTGAAATTTGGCTTAAAAAATCAAATGCAGTCCCATTTATGTCTGTCTGAATTAAAATTTTCAGAACAGGAGACTCGTGATTGGTTCACGTGTTCGTGGCATTCTATTTTGTTTCAGAATAATGCAATAACTTTTTATTTGATGTTTCCAGCTGCAGATGGCATTTTATGAAATTAAACATTTGAAGTCGAGTTAAGGAGAGAAACATTTTGATTAACAAAATGCATTTCTACGAATATTTTACAAAAACGTTTTTTTAGATATTTATTCAGAAATAATGACTGATAAGAAATCAATCATTGTTTCAAATAAAATCTACGATGTCCATATAAAATGCGTAGTTAAACAAATGGTTATCATCAATCTTGAAACATTATTGATTTTGGAAACATACCGGCTGAAAATACAATATTATTATATAAAACAGACTGAACACACTCAATTGGTGTGAAAGAGAACCAGATGAACTATGAGAAGAGATTAAAGATATAATTAAAAGATATAAAAACAAAGGCAGGCAGTTCTATCATTAGGCACATTTCACAAAATGCATATGCCTCTATTACGCTTTTGTACATTCCATCAGTACGTATAGTCATTCAACATATATAATTTCGGATAAAACCTAAGATGGGTGGATGGATTTTATTCAAATTTAGTGCTTTAATTTCTTAAAATAAACTTGTAGCAATCTGTGTCAGAATTTGTTTCTATCGGGCGATTTTTTTAGCCTACATATTCCACACTACTGGATAAAAGCAACTCCCATTGCGGGAGGTTTGGGTCTACTTCTCCCATGGTGCCCCACTCCATCTTGGGATAGAGTTTATATAATTGTATGAATGAATGTTTAAACAGCACAACGGAGATTGTACACATGGATATCAGCCGATGGGCAATACAGAAATCAAATTGGCTATATACTTGGACAAAGAAGATGGAAAAGTGCAATTCAGTCTGTCCAGATTTTTCCAGGTGCAGACTGCGGAACAGACCATGAATTATTAATGACTACAATACATGTGAAATTACAGAAACTGAAAAAATACAAAAGTTAATTAGATATGATTTTTGAAACATACCGGCTGCAAATACAATATTAGTGTACAAAAAAGATTCAGCACACTCAATTTGTATGAAAGAGAATCAGATGAACTATGGGAAGAGATTAAAGATATAATTAAAACAGAAGCAAAGAAGAATATTCCAACAGTTTGTGAGAAGAAGAAGTTTAAACGGCTGTTAGAAGATGCTATCAAAACTGCTCAGGAAAGGAGTAAAATGAAGGCCACAGGAAATTTGCAGGAAGTGCAGCATTTGAATCTAGAGTAACAACGACAAGCCAGAAGAGACAAAGAAAAATACTTTAACCAGGAATGCCAACAAATAGAAGACCAAAACATGAAAGGAAAAACAAGAAATATTTTCAAAAAAATCGGGAACTGACGGGAAAGTTTATTGTCAAGGTGACAATTTTTAAAAGTAAACACAAAGGATATCTTACAGAAGCTGCAGACATCAAAGGAAGTTGGAAAGGGTATACAGAAGCCGAAAGGACTCCAAAATTACAGATAAATTTGAAGGGCATGATTATACACAGGAGAGCCAATACGATTGGAGAGTGAAGTGAGGTGGCAGTGCAACAGCTATCCAGCCAGTAAGAAAGCACACCAGTAGGGGATGGAATACCTATTCAGCTGCTCAAAATCCTGGGAGATGAGGCAGTTAAAATATTAACAGCTCTATGTCAGCGAATTTGCCTACATGCCTTAGGGAATGGAAAATATCACTTTATATACCTTTATTGAAGAAATGCGATGCAAGAGAGTGCAAAAATTAAAGAACTATAGCACTGATTTCTCATGCAAGTAAAGTCTTACTTAAGATTATTCAGAAAATACTATAACCATTCATGAAGATAGAAATGCCAGGTGAGCAGGCAGGATTTCGAAAAGGTATCGGAACAAGAGATCAGATGAGATCGCCAATGTGAGATGGATAATAGAAAGAGCATAGGAAAATCAAAATATTATCTATCTTTGTTTTCTTGACATGAGAGTAAAAGTAGATAGGAAGTAGATAAGTACATGAGAAGTAGATGGGGATAAATGTAACCAGTTAACAATTTTCTGTAGCAAGACTTTTTACTCTGTAGATCATGTGAAACTGTCGAATGTGTTAAGAACAATGGAAGTACTATAGCATTTAATTATCCTTCTGAGGAATCTTTATTATGAACAAGAAGCTACTATTCGAACAGATCTTGGAGAAACTGAGTGTTTCACAACAGCCGCGATAAGTATGTATTTTATCTCCGTATCTGGTTAACTTGTACAGTGAATACATTTTAAGAATGGCAGGGTTAGAGGAGGAGGAGTCTTCAGTTGAAATTAAAATTGGTGGAAGAATATCAATAATTTGAGGTATGCATATGATACCACCTTGCTACCAGAATACAAAGAAGATTTCGAAGAACATATTATGAAAGTTAAAGAAGAAAGTGTGCTAAATATGGCCTTAACATTAAAAAGACAAAATTTACGGCAACATGTGAACTTAATGATTTTGAAGTAGATGGGAGTAAAATGGAGCTAGTTAACAATATTTTGCTCCTAGGATCCCGAATTGATTACGATGAGTATTGTACTGAAGAAGTTAGAAGAAGATTAGTACTCGAAAAGATAGCAATGACAACTTTAAGCAAATTCTTTAAAGATAAAGATATTAGACTCACAACATAAATCAGAATCGTGAAAGCAATGGTATTCCTTATGGTACTGTATGGATGTGAAAGTTGGATCCTGAGAAAGCATGAAAGAAGAAGGATATATGCATTTGAGTTATGGGTTTGGAGACGCTTACTAAGAAAAACTACAAAGCAAACCAACAAATTAGTGATAGACAGAATAAAGTCAGATTGTTTCATCGAAGCAATGATCATCAAGCAAAAATTGTCTAAGTTTGGACATATTATGCAAGCAAACGACAGTCTGGAAAAGATGTTGATGTTCTCTAAAGTTTAGGGAAGCAGAAGAAGATCAAGAATTAGATGAGTGGATGGAGTTAAAGAAGACTGGAATGCGCCTAGAAATCTGAAAGATATGGACAGAGAATATTCATAGAATCACCAGAAGTAGAAAACGACTCGATGGCACATAACAACAACAACAAACGAATGAATGTACGAACGTGAAAGACAATCACAAACAATTATGCCCTTCCTAGGATTCGAACCCGCAGCCTCTTGATTTGAGAGTGGATACGCTAACCACTCGGCTAACCAGGGCCGTTTACAGAGACACAAGGAGGTAAATCAATTTAAGTGATAGAAATAATTCTAGAATGGTAGAGAAGATGTAATGAAATCTGATATTTAGGAGAAAAAAATCAGAAGTCCTTTATCGATTAAGTACCACACACAAATTTCTCAACATTGACCAAAGAAGACAGGATCTACAGAATCGGCAATTCGAAGAGAAAGGATCTCTTCTTTCGAAAATTGATTAGCATACGTTCGTCATTCACACACTGAACTCGTTACTACCAGAAGAACTATACGACATCGTAGAAAGACTTAAATTCAATACAGCACTGCATTTTTTATATAGAAAAGAATATAATTTAAAGAAAAAATTCAACAAGCTTCTGTGGAAAAATGAAAAATACTAAAGACACATACTGCATATATATATATATATATATATATATATATATATATATATATATATATATATATATATATATATATATATATATATATATATTAGGATAACCAAGCAATTTTATATGCTTGGTTATTTTAGCTCCTAATCCCAAGTGTGCAAACAATTAAGTTTGCGCCTGAAACAAAGTTCAAGTCTAAAGATGGTACAACACCAGGGCAACTCATTGTAAAGGTGGTTAAAGCTTTGATCACTATTCTTAGTATTTTCCCATAATGTAAAGCACATCTCACTAGAAGATGTATACTGCAATGCATTATGGGTGGGGTCACTACCCAGACCGGTTTCGACCTTTTTTGAGGTCTCCTCAGTGAGTAGCTAGACCCTAAATACCAAGGTTTTAGTAATACAAAGCCTTATCAACTTTACCTATATAAGTTGCAACAAGGTGTATTAAGTTTTAATAAAAATCTCTGGAGGAGATATTGATGGGAATAAATTTTTAACTTGGGTATATTGTATATTAGGATAACCAAGCAATTTTATATGCTTGGTTATTTTAGCTCCTAATCCCAAGTGTGCAAACAATTAAGTTTGCGCCTGAAACAAAGTTCAAGTCTAAAGATGGTACAACACCAGGGCAACTCATTGTAAAGGTGGTTAAAGCTTTGATCACTATTCTTAGTATTTTCCCATAATGTAAAGCACATCTCACTAGAAGATGTATACTGCAATGCATTATGGGTGGGGTCACTACCCAGACCGGTTATCCTAATATACAATATACCCAAGTTAAAAATTTATTCCCATCAATATCTCCTCCAGAGATTTTTATTAAAACTTAATACACCTTGTTGCAACTTATATAGGTAAAGTTGATAAGGCTTTGTATTACTAAAACCTTGGTATTTAGGGTCTAGCTACTCACTGAGGAGACCTCAAAAAAGGTCAAAACCGGTCTGGGTAGTGACCCCACCCATAATGCATTGCAGTATACATCTTCTAGTGAGATGTGCTTTACATTATGGGAAAATACTAAGAATAGTGATCAAAGCTTTAACCACCTTTACAATGAGTTGCCCTGGTGTTGTACCATCTTTAGACTTGAACTTTG
Organism: Typopeltis vanoorti; assembly: GCF_054136105.1. Classification (NCBI taxonomy): domain Eukaryota; kingdom Metazoa; phylum Arthropoda; class Arachnida; order Uropygi; family Thelyphonidae; genus Typopeltis; species Typopeltis vanoorti. The sequence goes on along the minus strand of NC_143557.1, from coordinate 27,901,793 downwards.
TTTCAGGCGCAAACTTAATTGTTTGCACACTTGGGATTAGGAGCTAAAATAACCAAGCATATATAAAATTGCTTGGTTATCCTAATATACAATATACCCAAGTTAAAAATTTATTCCCATATATATATATATATATATATATATATATATATATATATTTATTTATGAAGAATTAAATGACTATAACCACACATACCAACAGATATCTGCACAGTCAGTCTCATCATTTCCCTCCTCATAAACTTGGAATAATTTCCACCTTGGGACATAGAGCCCGTTCTCTTCTTGATGACCCAAATGAACTGCTTACAGAAATAAACCATCTGAAACCTTCTTTCGAAGTTAATGGATATTCCAAGAAAATCATTGAGAAATTCCTTCTTAATCCTCCTAGACATCACTCAGAAGAAACAAATAGATTCAAAGAAATATATCTATTCCTTACATAACTACTGTTTCACACAAATTAGCAAACGTTCTAAGAAAATACAATATCAGAACCTTGTTCACTCCACTTCCAAAGATCCGTTCCTTAATTAGCCACCCAAAACCTTGTCATCATCAACTCAAATACCCTGGCGTATATAAAATATTATGTGACTGCGGTATTCCTTATTTCGGGAAGACAGACAAATCTGTCGAAATGCGTATGGAAGAACATGAGAGACATTACTTACAAGAGACAGCGAGCGAGTGCATTATCAAGTCATATCATTTTCTCGGCTAATCCTAATGATGATAACCAAAGTCACAAAGTCTGCCTAAAAAATCTACTAACATGTTCCGTTGCAGTGACGAAATAGAGAGAAAAATTGTGGAATCTAGAGAAATCATCTTCATTTCTGTTCATCTAAATAACAACTTAAGTTACAACCTCCCAGATAGTCATTCAGCTGTATTCATGTACTGGCGTTCACGTGATGCAGCAAACACGCACTCTCCCAACAATGCAACAAACGAAAGAACAGCTTCAAATACAACGACAACGTTTTCATGCTAATTATGTATAAAGGGTCTGTGTTGTTCATAGTCTTTTAACCCTCAATGTTTAGTGTTTTTTTCTTTTACAATGTCACCAGAAGAAGGCTGTTACAGGCCGAAACTAATAGTGTGTTTATATTAAAACCTTTTTACTTAAATCTCGGTTCCAGTCATTTAATTCTTCAGAAAACTATGTATGTTAACCGAGTCAATGATCATTCTGTGCCAAAACACATCTCCTTTCTTGGAGATGTGTTTTGGCATTAAGGGTAAATATTAAGATTAGTGATCAGAGCTCATGCCACCTTTACCACGAGTTTCCCTGGTCTTGTACACTACCTGTAGGATCAGCTAGACTTGCATCACTTGCAGGCGCAAACTTGACTTATTTGTCTGTTTGCTTACTTGGGAAATGGAGTAAAACCAGGTTTAAAAATTGCTTGGTATTCTTAACATTTATTATACCCAAGGTAAAATACTTTCTACACACACATATATATATATATATATATATATATATATATATATATATATATATATATATATATATATATATATATATATATATATATATATATATATATATATATATATCCCTCGAAAATCGTAATTAATATTTCTTATAATGTTTCATCTCTTACCGAAATGAACCCTCGAGTGAGAGGTTTTAATTTTTGCCTTATCTTTAGAGAATATTCAAAAAGTGGACGTTATGGCATATAGTGGGAAGTGATCACCCCATTTTCTAAGTGATTCTTACATATCTATAATATAAGTTACATATCTCCTGGTTGGCGGAGTAGATAGCCAATACGTTCTTCAAACAGCTGGCTGTGGATTCGAATCCCGCCGTGGGCATGGTTGTAGCCTTTCAGTTATCTTTAGTTGGTAAATGAGTTTTCATTATCAAGGGAGAGACAATGGCCCAGGCTCTAAAGACCAAGACGGAAAATGTTCCTTTTTTAGTATCTAAAGCAGGGTTTCCTGACCGTGTAAGAATAAATAAAAATACAAAAATCGTATAAAATGGAATGACACACACACACACACACACACACATACACACACACACACACACACACACACACACACACACACACACACACACACACACACACACACACACACACACACACACACGCGCGTATCTAATACATTTTTGTTGTTCGGGAGTAGATTTCTGTGTTCTCTGAACTCTTCTTTCCATCAAAAAGAGAGAGAGAGAGAGAATGTCACTAATGACTAACCCGTTTTCTTCCTTCCACGTTTAAGTTTCTATCTGGTTTAAAAATATCATTGCTTCTTGTGAAAAATCTGCACTAGAAGAATGTTTTATCGATCCTGTTATTTGTGTGCTGTCATTTCTCTCGAGTGCCTAGCAGAAATGTAGGATTTTTTCTATACTTCATTTTATTTCATTGGTATTTCTTTTAGAAAGCATTTCTGTTCCTTTCCGTTAGAAAAAATGCTGTCTTTCATAACAAGAAACTTTTCGATGATGGATTCTGTAAAGCTATGTGAGTTTAGATTATGAGCTCTATGCGATGAACGAAGGAATACTCTTAAAGAGTTGTTTTGATTGGGAAATCGATTATAAATCGAGAATATTGTTCTTTCTACTCATTGGAAGAATACAAAGTCAATACAATTAATAATGTATTGAGAACAACATGGTGCTGATCTCTTAACGCGCCAATAACGCTCACAAAGATATCTGATGACGTAACGCTTTGTTTCGTAGCTGAAAGTTTAGGCAATTAAATGTCACCTAATTTATCTATCTATAGTCAGCACAGAAACTACGTTGTAGATGATACGAGCAGAATGATGGAAAATGGCTGCATGAAAGAAAAGAAAAATAATTCCATCGGAACTCCCACATAGTCCCGAACAGTTTTAGGCAGGAAAATAAATCGGATAAACTGTAAACTTTTCATCAAAAGGTATTTATTGGAGTGTTCGAAGAATTGTGATTCTGAAAATATTAGAAATGCTAACCTTCCTTTCTCTCTCTCTCTCTCTCTCTCTCTTTAAATAATTTCTTAAGTGATGTCTCATTAAAAAGACAAAAATGATTTTGATCATCTCATGTGGCATTAACCAATGCAAAGATCTTCATGTGCTAAAAATAATAAATAAATAAAAAAACGAAATTCCGTCCTGAAGAAAAAGGGGGGGGGGTATCATATATTGGTCCAGTGGAAACTGTCAGAGGTTTTTATTTATTTATTTATATCACTGTTTATGATGGTATAAGTGTAGTTTATATTGATCTCACCACAGAACTACGTCGGCAAAGCTAAATCCATAATAAAATTTTTATATATTAAGTGCTTCCAAAAAAAAGAAAAAAGAAAAAAAAAGTGAAATTTCTACTGTCCCTGCATTCTATATCGATCCGAACAACTGCTGAAAAAAATGTCCTTTACTATTGATTTTATATTTTCGTTACTATTGTCACTAAAAAAATCATACAAACACGATGATGAAAAGATGGAAAGCATCGACATTTCGTAATAAAACAGTTGGAAAGGTCGATTACAAATGCCACTGTAAAAGAAATGTGACTTAACTATTTCAGTGAATTTACGAATTTCCTGAAATCGAAATGCAATTACCGTGAAATAAATTGTTGAATTTACTCCACGCCATGAAATAAATTATTTTCCATGATAATAACATAATTGAAAAAACGCGCTTAAAATTCCAAAAGAAGTCCAAGTAATGAAGCAAAATCATTATTTGATCATAATTGTCACATTCTAGTTTGTCAACTGAAGATATTTTTGGACGATAGTGCAGTGAAATCAATTTTTCATAATTTATTTGTAATTCGCTGAATGAAGTTCTTTTATTATTATTAAAATGAGTACTTCATAGGATATATGTTTTTAGCTGCTGTGCTCTTAACAGAAAAAAATAAACAAACAGCTTATCTCAGATGAGCTGTTGTTTATTTTTTAATTTGATGTTCAAAAAAAAAAAAACTTCATTTCATAATATGGTGCAATTATTTTAATGGTTACTTCGGAATACGATAAAGCAAATAAGACTAAGTAAATTACTTTACAGAATCTTCACTTGACTGAGATAAATACACGTAAGTGTATTTATCTCAGTCAAGTTTTGATGCCACTCGCTTGCTGTTTTATTCAGCAGTTGGAAGGGTTATTCCTCTTAGAAAACCGAACTGATGGGACAAAATGTATTTTTTGTATCAAACTAAATTTCTAAAATCAATTTGAATTCACATTTTTGGGGGAATTTTTAAAATTAAAAATACCTGTTTGTTAGCCAGAAAATGTTCAGTTGTTCATTTAACAGAGGTATTTTTATTTTTACTTCCTAAAATAATAAAACGTTGCCTTCTATTTTGGAATATTTCTTAAGTAACTGAAATACTGCTTGCGATTTGAACCCATAATTAATTTAACAGGACACAATTAGGATGAGATTTTTAATTTGCTTATTTCGGGAGCTTAATCAATATCGCAAAATAGAATAGAATAGTAAAATAGAATTTTTATTATTTTAGGGGATAAAAATAAAAATATGACTGCTAGATGAGCAAATGAACATATTGTGGCTAATAAAAAGGTATTTTTAATTTATAAAAATTCGCCAAAAATGTGAATTCAAAATGATTTTCCAAAGTTAGTTTGATACAAGAATACATTTTGTCCCACCAGCATATTATAACGGATTATTAACGAAGTATAGTTAAGAGAAGCACGTGTCATTGATCAAATTAACTTCGGATGTAAAGTCTTCAGTGAATTCGATTAATCATCATTATGTTGCATCGATGCTTGTTTAGGTGGCGATCTCTAATTAACAGTCCTCTAGCGAGTTGAACTGCTTATAGCATGCAGTAGTTGCTGTATAAACTCTCAAATGATACGTGAGAAATGAAAACAAATTACATTTTAACAGTATTTAGGATTGGGTGGCGCCGCACACATACATGATTTTTAAATCTCAAGATGTTTGGAAAACAAAGAATTTACACTCTCATTGACAAACAAAGAAAAATTGAAGTTACCCGTCGTAATGAACACACTGAAGAAAAACATAGACATTTAAAAATATTAACTGATGCTGTATGCTATTTGGCTAAACAATGGCTTCATTTCAGAGGTCATGATGAGTCTGAAGAGATTCAACTAATTGACGAAATTATATTGAATTTTTAAATGTGTTCCGTGAGTATGTTCATCTTTTAGACAGTCATTTAATTTTAATCTTAATTTTATGTTGATGTGCTAACACAATTCCTAAAGTAAAACAGAAGATTGGAACTTGTGTATAAATAAAGTACGTAAAACGAGTTATTTCAAACTTTCTTTGATTCAATCCTGAAAAATTATAATTTCCTAAGCGATAACATTTTTCGATTTCTGTATGAATTATATATGCGTATTTAAAAATCGTATCAAAATTCAAATTATCCATGTCTCACTCTAAGAAGCGTAAACCTTGGTTTCACAGAAAAACGACTTGCCTGAAGAATAGCTATTGTTCATTTGACATTCATGCTTTCCGTATTTAAAATTATATTAACACGTTGTAACGTTTGCATCTGGGTGTTACTTGTTCCTTTAATCCCTGGGAGGAAAACGGCATACATACGCTTTTAGCGTATGTATGCCGTTTTCCGTGTCGAGCGATCGCATTTTCACAAAACTTACTGTATATGGCAAGTTAGACCAACTTCCGTAGTAGAATTTTATTTCTAAAATTAACATTTATTAAGTGTCTGGTTGATATTAAATATCTCAAATGCAATTCAAACTGATTTCAAGTTATATGTATATTCATTTTCCTTTTCATAAATTGAGTGCTTTCTGTATCCAATGGCTGTATTACAAACAGTTGCTACACATATTTTCTGGAACTGAAAATTAGAAAGTGGATGTTAGGACAAATGTGTGATGTTTAGTGCTACAATAAATCTGTTCTGTTCGCATGCATGCAGCATAGCCTGCGAGAGCGGAGTGTTTTCCCATTACGTAGGTCCTTCCAGTTGTCTTACACTAAATTTTGCCAAATGATATATAATACACAGATATTAAGTGTCAGCGGCTTTTCTGTCTTATCAATCTCACATATGCTGGTATTTTATTGTAGATCAACAACTTATAATGCAGAGAAATGTATTCATTTTTTTTTTCATTTTTATTCAGCAATGAATAAATTTTTACAGTCTGTTGCTTCGGCAAACTAGAATAAAAATATCCTTATATCGTTAAAAAAAACTTTCCAACCTCAACAGCTGCTGTACTGCACAAGCAAGAAAAACAATTACATTTATTTATCACTAAATACAGTACATTGAAAGATATTTAACACTCGGGAGGTCGAATCTGATCTGACAGATACATGCTAATTGTTAGCATGAATATTCTTTAACCTATCTATTGTATAGGTTGAAAGTCATGAGTAGCTGCGCGTGAGTATATTATGAGTGCTATTTCGCACTTTTGTTGCTGTCAGTTTGGTTTAACACATGTTATGCAAACATTTGTGATATTTGACCTGCGGAGGTCGCGGCAGATCTGACAGATACTTGCTTATTTTGTAACTAAAATTTTTATTCTTTATATTTCTTTGTTTCAATAATTTCTAGATTGTAACTGAAAATAAATAAACCATCTGTATTACTGAAATAGAGAGCCAAAGGCTTATTTTTATCATATACATATCCTCTAGGAGATGTGCTTTACATTTACAGAAAATACTAAGGAAAGTCATCTGTAGCTTGTTCCACCTTTGCAACGAGTTGCCCAAGGTTGCACTACTTATGCTTCTGTACGCCGAAACTTTTAATTTCTATATATATATATTTTCGACACGAAACTCTTGTAGTTTCTATATTCGGCTATGAAATAATGTTGAATCCAATATTCACTTAATTTGTAGGATCAAGTATTATATTTGCAGTGTTTGTTCTTAATTTATTTATTATTTTTTTTTTGCATTTTAGCACATACTAGTAATGAATGTACTCTCAGATATACCTCGTCCTACGCTACAAAATTACGATCTCGACCTCCCGAGTGTTAAAAAAAAAAAAAAAAAAAAAAGTAATGAATATAGGATTCCCGAAAGTGTGGATAATTCCGACAATGATCACATATTATGTATCGTATTATTGCATAAAATGTTTACTGAGTCCCAGTAAACAAAAGAAAATTCTTAGAAAACGAAACGAAATATACACATAACATGCACAACAAATTTTAAGAGATAATTTGTTGCTTCCTCAAACTATATGTATTCCTGCCACACCTAAATGAATCACCTGATCCACATTAATAGTTCATTGGATTAGCCTCTCCCTATAATTTTTAACTAAACTACTAAATGTATTAGTGGCGGTTTATTATTGGTTAGTTATTTATACTTTGCAAACAAATTTCTTTACCTCTCTTCTTAAGTTTTTTTTTAATTATTTAATTATTTTTAATGTTTTTAATTATTAATTATTTTTAATTTTTTCAATTTTTTAAAATTAATTTTTCACTTATTCATATTTAGACTTTATAAGATCACATGCTATTCGCTCAAATAGATCATTCTCCTTCGTTGTTGTTTTGTAATAAATCCTGTATATATATATATATATAATCGACTATGCGTCGCTCCACCTCGTCACAGCATATATGAAGGTTTGAGGTTGTTGTCCAGTTTATCTCATGTTGACGGCCTTCATCATTTGTGTTTACTGGAAACAGTGCACACAAATATATATATATATATATATATATATATTTGAAAAAAATAGATTTAATGACTCCAAGACCGAGATAACATATAAAGATTTTAATGATAAATACTACTAGTTTCGGCATATAGCAGCCTTCTTCAGGTATTTATAAAGGAAAGGAATACTAATAAACATTGAATTATTTAAACAAACTGGAAATTACAGGTACAAATTGCCTCACATAATCGATACATAAAAACGTTGTATTTTTCAAGTTGTTCCAACTGGCGTGCCATTGTTTGTTGCAATTGTGCGTGCAAGTTCACGTGAACGCCAATATTGAATAACTGCAGCATGGCTATCTGGGATGTTATAACTTAAATTATTATTTAAGTGGACCGGGTTCAGTAGGATTTCCCTTGATTCTACGATTTTCCTTTCAAACTCATCTTCACAGCGAAAAATATTTTCTGATCTATTCCAGCATACAGAGTGGCTTTGTTGGTCATCATTAGGATTATTTGAAAAAAGAACATGACTGGATAACGCAGTTGCATGAGATCTTTTGTATGAGATGTCTCTCTTATGCTCTTATATGCGTTGTTCAATAGATTTGTTAGTTTGACCAAAGTATGGGATATTGCAATCACACCACAATTTATATACTCCAGGGTACTTAAGGTTGTGATGAGTAGGTTTTGGATGGCTGATTAGAGAGCGGATTTTTGGAAGTGTGGTGAAGAAGGTCCTGATATTATATTTTTTAAGGACTTTAGCTATTTTCTTAGAGACTGTGCTAATGTATGGAATGAAGATGCTACCTTTAAAATTAATAGTCTCTGTTGTGCACTGCTTATGAGGGTTCAGAAGAAATTTCTTAATTGTTTTTTCAGAGTATCCATTTTGTTTAAAAATAAGAGTGAGGTGATTCATTTCTTTTTGTAGTTCATCTTGTTCATTTAAGAGAGAACGTGCTCTGTGTCCTAAGGTAGATATAATTATAAAAAATTTAAAATTTAATCTAATATAAAATTTACTGCTGATATAGAAAATAATAACTCTTTACCTTTTTTGGATGTTATGCTTACACGATGCTCTGAAAGATTAAAAATCTCTATCTACAGAAAACCTACGCATACCAATAGATATCTGCATAATCTTTCTCATCATTTTCCACCACAAAAACTTCGAATTATATCTACCTTAGGACACAGAGCACGTTCTCTCTTAAATGAACAAGATGAACTACAAAAGGAAATGAATCACCTCACTTATTTTTAAACAAAATGGATACTCTGAAAAAACAATTAAGAAATTTCTTCTGAACCTTCCTAAGCAGTGCACAACAGGGACTATTAATTTTAAAGGTAGCATCTCCATTCCATACATTAGCACAGTCTCTAAGAAAATAGCTAAAGTCCTTAAAAAATATAATATCAGGACCTTCTTCACCACACTTCCAAAATTCCGCTCTCTAATCAGCCATCCAAAACCTACTCATCACAACCTTAAGTATCCTGGAGTATATAAATTGTGGTGTGATTGCAATATCCCATACTTTGGTCAAACTAACAAATCTATTGAACAACGCATATAAGAGCATAAGAGAGACATCTCATACAAAAGATCTCATGCAACTGCGTTATCCAGTCATGTTCTTTTTTCAAATAATCCTAATGATGACCAACAAAGCCACTCTGTATGCTGGAATAGATCAGAAAATATTTTTCGCTGTGAAGATGAGTTTGAAAGGAAAATCGTAGAATCAAGGGAAATCCTACTGAACCCGGTCCACTTAAATAATAATTTAAGTTATAACATCCCAGATAGCCATGCTGCAGTTATTCAATATTGGCGTTCACGTGAACTTGCACGCACAATTGCAACAAACAATGGCACGCCAGTTGGAACAACTTGAAAAATACAACGTTTTTATGTATCGATTATGTGAGGCAATTTGTACCTGTAATTTCCAGTTTGTTTAAATAATTCAATGTTTATTAGTATTCCTTTCCTTTATAAATACCTGAAGAAGGCTGCTATATGCCGAAACTAGTAGTATTTATCATTAAAATCTTTATATGTTATCTGGGTCTTGGAGTCATTAAATCTATTTTTTTCAAATGTATAACAACCGAGTAAAAGCTGATCGCCACATATACAGGGTGTTCGGGATAAATTTGACATATTTATAATTAATTATATTTTTCCGTAAGTTACATGTATTAACACACACTTCTCTTCATTTAAAAATTTGGACTCTTCTTCATTCATATACAAGATGTCAGAAAGGATGGATAGCTGGAACCCACCTGAATCATGGAAGAGAATAACTTGTATCATGATGATTCGTGCCCGCCATCAAAATAAGGATATTACGACTGCTGCCCAATGCTCCCTGAATACAGTAAAAACAATCAGGCATGAACTAGAGACTTGCAATGGTGACTACGAGGATGTAGCAAGAAGAAAGATCCCTAGCAGACGATCTGATTGCGTTCGTACAGCAGAATTCCTCGCAAATCTGCAGGAACAGGTGTTGAAGAACCCTGGCATTGGAATTCGGGCTTTGTTCGTGGAGTTGCTAACTGTAGTCAAGCCCTGGATAACAAGGGTAGCCAATGGTAGGCCGTATGTATGGCAGCAGGATTCGGCCCCTTGCCACACCTCTGGGAAAAGTCAAAAATGGTTGTCTGAAAATTTCTACGACTTCACCAGTCCAAATGTTTGGCCTCCAAACTCCCCAGACCTTAACCCCATGGATTATTTTGTATGGGGCGCAGTTGAAAAAGACACCAATCGCACTTCCAGTAATACAAAAGCCCAGTTAATGGATAAAATTAAAACAGTTTTTGCGGCCCTTCCCAGGGAGACTGTAGCATCAGCTTGTTCGAGGTTCCGAAGCAGAATTGAAGCTGTGATCGATGCTAATGGTGGTTATTTTGAGTAAATCTTGTTGATAGTATTGTAATTAACTCTGCCTGTAATGTTTTTTGTCAATTCATTAAATTTAATAGATACAAAGAAGATTTTCTTTTTCCTTACGAAACTGTCAAATTTATCCCGAACACCCTGTATATATATATATATATATGGCGATATATATATATATCGCCATATACAGTATATATATATATATATATATATATATAGATATATATATAGGGTGGATCAAAATTCCACTTACAAACTTCGAGGGCAGGGAGAACATCAAAACCAACTATATTCACATAGGAATGCATGACCGTAAACACCACCGGAAGGTACTAACAGGGACACAGAGATACAGAAATAACACAACAAGGCAGTAAGTAGTGTAAACCACTTTATTAGGCTTAACTGAACAGTTCAATAGAAGTTGGATACATAATATGGTTTCACATCAGGTGCTCAAAGTTACGACCATTAGCAGTGATGCATGCCTAACACCGACGACGCATTGATTGCCGTACATTTTCGACAATACCTGGAGTTCCTCGGATATTAGTAGCGGCGATGGCGATTCTTGCCACGAGGTCCATGTCAGGGGCAACAGGAGCGTTGTACATAATGGCTTTAAGGGTCACTCACAGAAGGAAGTAAATGCTCGATAAATCAGGTGAGCGTGGGGCCATGCGACGTGTCCACCACACCCAATCCATCGAGCCCCAAAGGAACTCTCCAAATACTGACGCACAGAAATGCCAAAATGGGCTGGATCTCCGTCGTTTTGGAACCACATCTGCCGACGCACAGCCATTGGAACGTTGTTTAGTAAATCCGGCAGATCTTCTTCCAGAAAGGTCCGATACCTCTGGGAATCCAGTCGGGGTAGTAACAAATATGGCCCGACTAAACAGTCAGCAACGATACCTGCCCATACATTAATGGCGAAGCGTTGTTGTGCAGCATGTGATTGCATAGCGTGTGGGTTCTCATGGGCCCACACATGAGCATTATTTTTTATTTGGTGATTGAGGACCCCTTCGCGGGTAAATGAAGCTTCATCCGTGAACAAATCACAAGTTCGAAAATCCGGGTCTACTGCACTTTTCTGCAGAAAGCACTGCGCGAATTCTAGACGTCGAGGATAATCTTCAGCAATCAGTAACTGGATTCTTTGCAGATGAAATGGATGTAAGGACTCAGAGTGCAAAACGCGCAATACACTGGATCGAGATACTCCTATAGCAGAGGCAACGGCACGTGTGCTTGTCTCTGGATTATTGTCCATCGCATGCAACACATTCTCTTCCAAAGCAGTTAATTTTATCTGCATTTTTCTGTTATGTCTGAAAATGTATTTTATTGACCAGTTTGACCTATTTTGAAAAATGAAAATTCGAGTTCCTGGGATTTAAAATCTTGCAATCGCAGTATGAGATCGGCTAAATTACATTACTTCAAAAGCACTGATAAAGGTTCAAGTCCTAGAGGGGATCTGAACTCCGATCTTTCGAACCTGACCAACGATCATCGTCTACACTAACTGAGTTTCAGAAGTTCTGAAATAAAACAATCTACTAGAATTACGGAAGATGTTTCCAGGTAAGTGCACCTCCTGAGAAGCAAGCACATTTAAAAAATGGATTAAGAAAAATTGTTAAAAATAAACATCTGGAGCAAGAAGCTCGGTTCAAAATGTGTTAGGCGATATTCAAGTGGGGTAGGATTATTAATATATTTCAGGAATGGATACAGAAAAAATAATGATTTCAACACCAGTTTTTGAGACCTTAAGCAAGACGTTCAAGAAGACGTAAAATCATAATATAAGTTCTGCATTTAATGTTGTTGATCCTGAATGGCAAACTGATAAGGTGCTAACAATCTGCAGTTATGTGGTATAAATCCCATTTATGGGAATTTATACAGAATAAATCATATAGCCGATTGATATGGTTTAAGTCAGAAGTTAGAATGTACGCAGTCGTATGTGAAACTTGTAAGGAAGTTGCACGACATGAAGTTGAATAAAATATATTCAACTACCATCCTGCTCTATATGACAGCACATTACTATTACTAAAAATAGTTAATTAAAATAAAATAAAATTTAATAGAAGTATTTAAAATGTTTTTTCTAAATTGAATAACGGCTGTTGCACATTTATTTTGGACACTGATAAGAAAAAAAGGAAAACTATGAAAATAGAATAACATGAAAAAAGATCTACTGCATTTCCAACGGAGAAAATATAAAATGATGAAATATTTCAGTTAATTAGGGACAATTTTCAGTGAAGATGATGGATTCAATATGGAATTAGATAATAGAGAAAAATAGAGTAAGAAAAGATGGTACGGAGAAAGCCAGATTTATATAGGAAAATATTTGCCAAAGTTTGAAATAGCAGTGTGTAGGAGAGAGAGAGAGAGAGAGAGAGAGAGAGAGAGAGAGAGAGAGAGAGAGAGAGAGAGAGAGAGAGACAACTCTGAAATTGAAATCTGAAACCCATGGATCTGGAGGTTGGGATGGAATTAAAACAGTTGATGGAAGCTGTACACGAGGGAAACGAGGACACCGATAAATATTTGAAACAGCTTTCCATTTCTCTAAAAAAAGAACACCAAATTTGAAATAATTTTAGAAAATAATGATAAACTTACCCTAGTAGTATTCTGTTTACTTTCCAGTTAGCCAAACAAATCTCACAATAAGTAAGTTCTGTAAGTTTTGTACAGTTTATGCTTTAAATTAAAGACACCAAGTTAAGATCCTTTAAAAAGGGATATAGATTTTTTAGTTTTCTTAGAAGATAAACTTTTTTGTTTCAAGTGATATAAGAACAATTTATTGTGCAGTTAAGTTGGAAATTACGAGTTTCAAATTGTGTCACTAATGGAGCAAGAAAGAAAAAAACAATAATACTTCAAATTTTTTTGTATACTTTTAGTTTGATGCTCCGCTAAAACATACCACAATGGTTTATTCAAAGAGCTAAAGCAAAGTGAGTCCATAATAGAGTCAAATCCCACATAATAGCGTCCAATTCCACTTTGTTTTCGAAAAAGATATCCCATTTTTGTAACCTCCACCAAAGAACAGTAAAAAGTTGTAAAAATCATTTTTTTCATTTTAAACACTTATTCATCCTTCGCAGAGACTAGTGTAGTGGACTCACCCAAAAGCCTAAAGCAGTTATTTCAAAAAGTTAAGGATGGGAGAAAAAGATGTCACATAGTCTAAGGAATCTACTACTTGGTAAATCTATATTTGTAAACAGAAAGTTGAAACAAAAAATCAAGAAAAGCAAGAAAGAAACATAAATCAGGAAAGAAAAAAATCTGAATTACTTCTAAATCGTGATTCAATAAAATAGCATGAATGGATGAAAAATGTGGGTTTTTGGGATGAAATTACTCCCTCGATAAAATAAATTAATAACTACTCACGGTCAAAGGGAAGTAAGCTCGTCCCAAGATAAAATGGGCGTACTCACGTAGACGACGAAAATTGCAGTCGGAGCCATCAGGCCACTGGAGCTGCTCAATTTTAGTTGGGCGTCATGTATAATGTAGGCATTACTTTAAAATTTATCATTAATAATTGTTAAAGATTTACTTCCAAGCTACAAATAAAAATTCTTTATAACTAACGTGTCATCAATAATAGTTGCTATTATTGATGTATTCTATTATTAGTCAAGATTTACTTATGGGATATTCATCTGTAATCAGGGCCGATCCTAGAGTATCTAATGCCCCTAGGCAAAGAAAATTTAGGCGCCCCTATACATTGTCTCTCTCTATATATTTTGTCATGCAAAAGCACACGTACTCCTACACAAATGGATATTTATAAAAATAATATCATTATGAACATTTAAAAAATGTATTAATCAAAACCAATACATTTGTATACATATCATCAGCGAGTACCTGGACAATCAAGGTTTTACTAATTTTACTAATTAGTAAAACCTTGATTAACAATCAAGGTTTTACTAATTTTTTTCGAAGGTTGTAATTTTTCCCCGAACTATGTAGCAAAATCTAGCGCCCCTAGAAGATTGCCTAGGTTCATCTAATGATAAAACCTGTATTCATCGAATCTAAATATATTCTTAATGGATCGTTAATGACCACTCATTAGTGCTTTTCATGGTCATCTTAATACAAAATATGTAACTTTCTTCGCAAATAATTATTATATTTTATTGAGTAAATGACTCTCTTGAATATTGTGCCTTCTGTGCTCGTATATATACTAATCATATTTAACTATCAATTTTAAAAACTAATTCATAATTATTTCAGTACAGCTACGTATGCCATTCTAAAATAATATCGGTTAATTTTTATGATCACGGATTGCTAACATGTTCACTAGTGAGTTATGAATTTCTATTTGTTATATTTTTGTTATTAAATCAAAATATATATCCCAGAGATAAATGCCACACAATAATAAAGAAAAAATATATTTTGCCAATATTTCTATAATATTATTAAACCAATTAATAATAATAATAATAATAATAATAATAATAATAATAATAATAATAATAATAATAATAATAATAATAATAATAATAATAAACTTTCTCCTACAGTAAACTTAAACACTCTCCTCTTTGCCGACGACCAAATAATAATTACAAATTCTGAAGATAAACTACAGAAAGCTATTTTAGATCTAAATGAGATATCCAAAGATTATGGTATTATATTATTAGATATATGAAGAGCCAAAGGCTTCAATTCGGCGACATATAACTTGTTGAAGTTAAGGGATATTACATCCCATATAGTTTCTTAGCCGAATAAGAAACTCAAAGAGTTTCATGCCGAATATAGTAGAAACTATATAAAGTTCGGCGATTCCAAGCGTAAGCAAATACCTGGATACTGCAGCTTTAGGGTCAGTTGCTGCAGTATCCAGGTATTTGCTTACGCTTGGAATCGCCGAACTTTATATAGTTTCTACTATATTCGGCATGAAACTCTTTGAGTTTCTTATTCGGCTAAGAAACTATATGGGATGTAATATCCCTTAACTTCAACATGGTATTATATATTATTTTTGATTTTTCTGTTGATAATATCAACAGAAAAATCAAAAACTATGGCCTTTAAAGGACAAGATCCAGCAAGAACTAAAATGGTAATAGATAACAAGATCTTAGAACAGGTGAATTCATTTAACTACCTAGGATGTACGATCACATATGAAAATGAAAAAGATATAACCGTAAAAATTGCAAAATATTTAAAAATAACAGGAGTAATTAACTCTATATTTAAACCAAACCTAGTTCAAAAACAAACCAGACTAAAAGTATACAATACATTAGCCCTATCATTCTTAATGTATGGAACCGAAATCTGGACAATAAAACAAAAAGACAAACAAAGATTAACAACAGCAGAAATGAAGTTTATGAGAAAATCTGCAAAGTATACCCTATTTGATCAGAAAAGAAACGAAGAAATTATGAATGAATTAAACCAAGAACCAGTAATAGAAAAAACTTTAAAAAAATATAAATATAAATGGATGGAACACGTTCAAAGAATGAAAACAGAAAGATTACCAAAACAAGCCTTAAAATACAAGCCATTAGGAAAAAGAAAACCAGGACGTCCTCTTAAACGATTCAACGATGACTTATAAGGCCGGAACAGGCCATTCTAGGCCTAAATCCTTGATATGCATAATGATGATGATGATGATGATGATGATGATTAATAATTAATAAGAGTATAAAAATCCATGTCAAGGCTGGTTTATTGTTGGTGACTTGAACGAAATGTGGATCGAACTATGGCTATGGTAAATATGTTGCTAATTAGAATTTTAATTTGTTTAAAGCAAAACAATAGTTTCTTTGAATATTATATTCTAATATAAATTACTGATAATAATTTACTAATATAACAACTTATCTGGCTTGACCCCTCCTCCAGGAGGAGTCAAGCCAGATACACGTTTTAAAGCCACCTTTATTTTAAGAGGTCTCAATCACAGTTCGTCTTTTTTCCTTGCTGTATTGTCACAAGAAGGTGCTTCGTGTACTGCCTTGTACAGAATATAGGGGGCATCTTTTCAAAAACATAAAAAAGTCAGAAAGCCAAACATCACCTCTATAATGCCCATACAAAAAGGCGATATTGTTTAAGAGATTGCTTCATACACACAGTGATTTTTAGGCCGAAAACAGTTGCCTGTAAATGTCCTTCTGTAGTCAAATGATGAGTCAAATGAAAGATTAGAATTTAAATTTTTTGAAATTGTGACCTGGGACTGATAGAAAGAAAACAAATTCAGTATTTGTAGGATTCAGCAATAAAGAAACAAAATACAAAAAGAAAAGAAAAAGAAAAGTAAACACGCAATTACGAGACATTAAAACTTGCCATGAGTAGCTTTAGTCGCTTCAGCCATAATCTAAACAACTTAGTCCATATTTCTGAGCTCATTTAAAAACCCTTAGTAACACCTAAGTAACTCCTAACCTTAGTGCAAAATCACTTTTATATTAATGTGAAATTCAATTTTGCATTAGTATAAATTTAAAGCTCTTGCCGTCGCATGAATAGATCTCGATTACTATTTCGTTCTTTCCTTCTTATTTATCTCTGAATAAGATCACCTAGTATAGGTAATTCTACAAACATACGACATGCTAACACCAATGACAACCGTTTCTTAATTCTCGTGCATTTATCTTGTTAAAGCTACATATTAACCTTCACTTTATGGAATATTTTGTTCATATTCTCAAACTTTGGTCAAAATGGGAGTAGCTGTGTCTGTTCGAATCAAAACAATCTTAGGACCAGCGAGGCCAAAATCCAAGAAGCAATATTTTGGAGTTGAAATAAGGGACTCCATGACAACCATTCTCCACGATTGAAAAGAAGCGAAAGTACTAAATGAAATTTCGTGAAGGTGAAAAGCATTTAAAGTGTGTAAAGCATTTTAATTTCCTCTGAAATGTCTAGCTAGAAACTAAAATGTTGCTGACTGAAGAAGTTTTTAGAAAGCAAATCTAAATTATTGACAATTATTTGTCAGAGTTCTCATTTGTGTTTCTGTAAAAAAAAAAAAAAAAAAAAAAAAAAATGGAGCCTTGTTCAGTATTGAACATAGGAAAACTTCCCCTTATCAAGAAATTTTCAGACCGTTTTAGTTTCTAGCTCAAAATTTCAGAGGAAATTAACGTGATTTACGCACACTGCAGCCCCTATAGATTCGGTTTTTCTCAAACTAAAGATATCCACGTATCCCTTCTTAAATTTTCATTATTACCAAGTACCCCCTTATGAAAATAATAAATAAATAAAATATATTTCATTCTAAATGTTTATTTTAGTTGAATTTATATGTTCATGTAAACAAAAAATATGATTTATTTTTAATAGAACAAAATTTGGAATAGGTTCTTCTTCATTCACGTCCACATTTCAACTAATTCATATCATACTTACGAAGATTTTTCATTTTCTTTCCTAGTTGGTTCTCTAGAGATTTCAGATGACACACTCTTATCAATTTCATTTCATCCAGATACAATATCAACGTTTTCTTGTTGCTTACAGCTACTTGTACATATTGCTCTCTTTTGTGCGTTTTATAAATCCACTCTTTAACCAATGATCCATACTTAAGAATTTGAAAGTAAAAAAAATTTCCATATAGTAGTATGGTAGCCACTAGTGACCAGATCAAGATCAAGATAAGATAAGGAATCGTGACGTGTTTGGTTGTTTATTTGATGATGTCATTGTGCGTGACGTCATAAGATTGGAATGTTCGGAATTTCCCTGGGGGGATATGTGTCATAGTGACGTCAGTTCTTGTGTTTTGGTTCGTTTATGGAATTATGGGTGATAGTAGAGATAAGGATTTGTGTTGTGATTGCTGGTGCTCTTCTGACCAGATCAAGATCAAGATAAGATAAGGGATCGGGACGTGAATGTTTTTTGTTATCAGATGAAGAGAAGTGATGTCATTTGTTATTTGTAAATAAGTGATGTCATGTATTAGTTGTAAATAACTGATGTTATTGTTTTGAATGGAAGGGGAGATATATTAGCGTATAAGGAATCGTGTCGTGATTGGTGGGACACTTCTGACCAAATCAAGATCAAGATAAGATAAGGAATCGTGACGTGAATGTTTGTTTTTATAGAGTTTGGAATGTTTGGAATTTCGCTAGTGCCCTCGTCAGTCTGGGACATCAGGTGGTGTGTTTGGTTCATTAAAAGCATTGTGGGTGTTATTTAGAGATAAGAATCTTGACGTTATGTGTTTGGAAATTTATGGAGTACATATGTCTCTCTGTGATATCACATGGTGTTTTGGTTTAGCTCTGGGATTGTGGGCGATGTTTTTGGGATACGATATCTTGGAATTTTCCTAGGGTGACACACATCCGTCATTGTCATCATGTTTTGTGTTTGGTTGTCTATAAATTGGTGTACTAATTTTCCAATGCATTTGGGGGTATTTCTTTCCTGTTCATCGAGTAGAATAGAGTCTAGTGGCGGCCATGTTTCGAGCTTTTCTGAATAATTTAATTTTATGCTGATGTCACTCAAACATACACTTTTTTTTCTTCTATACATGGCTGTACTAATTTTCCAATACATTTTTGGGTATTTCTTTCATGTTGAAGGGTGGGAATTCTTAGTAGAATCATGATGGCAGCTGTGTTTAGGCTTTTCTGAATAATTTAATTATATGGTGGTGTCCCTTAAACATACACTTTTTTTTTGCTCCGAAGTTTTCATTATCAGTTGGAGGTGACATTACTAAAAGATTATTGGCAAATAACAACCTCTTTTTCGAATTAACGTTATCTTGTTTACAAATGTTTTGGTAATGGTGTTTTTTTTTAGTTTACATGAAGGGAAAACACCAAACGGTATTTTAAAAATAAACGGAGACTTAAAAGGTTACAATAACTTTTTTGTATGTAATCTAGAAATTCTAATGATAATTTAAATTTACTTGCAGTTTTCCAGAATGATTCTTCTTAATGCAAATAGATATTCCAAACTAGTTGAATTTTTATCCACACCACAACACACAAAAACACAATCTTGAAAGAACGAAATTTCTGTAATAACCTGAAAAGCTATTTGACTTTTGTTCTTTAGATTTTCTGTCCGTTTGGTACACTGTTAATTCCTTAGCATTGGGTGATACGATGTTTCTGATATGACTATATGTTTTTAGCATTCACGTGATTCGTTCATTGTGACACACATATCCTAAGTTGTGTGTTTTTCATGGTAATATCCGGGCAGGGAGCAGTAACTTCAAATCGTGGTATTCACCTTTTTCATGACTCAAATTCTCCCTTTGATGTTTGCGTAGTACTATCAGTTCGAGGGAAGTACGACTGTTTTTCTAGTGTAAAATTCTTATGACACATATCCTAAAATTGTTCATTCCTGATTAAGGATTTTATACAGTTATTGTTTTCACGTAGATGGGTTGTTTGCTTGATTACATTTTGTGTAGCTAGGAAACTGGAATTTATTTCAAATGAATATTAGCCATTAATCTCTCTTATCCAGTCGCCAATTTTGTTGTGTGTAGGTGAGAAATAGTGTGCTTAGGTTGGAATTCTTCATTCCCGTGGGAAATTATTGCTGTAGAAAATTAATGCTTACATTTAGTTTTTTAAAACCAATATTGACTATTAATTTTATCTGCGATTCCTTGTGCTTTTAACATATTTCTGTAACTAAAATTTATTTATTTTTTTCTTTAGCATTAGTAATTTTAAGTAACGGACATGTGACAAACAAGGTTTTGAACCTGCCGTAGCATTTTATTTTAGAAATTTCTTTTGCCATCACAACAAATAAATAGTTATTTCTTATTATTTCAAATGAATATTAGTGATTTCTTATTATTCAAATGTGTTAGGGTTAGGGACCACGAAATGGCGGCACATTTGAGCCGTCTCTCTTCACTGTGTACCGCTTAATTAGTGATAGCCTTGGGCCATCTATCTCTGATTGGTACCAGTGGAGATTGAACTGCCCACTCAGTCTCCAAAAGTTAAATAGGGCTAAATGGCCTCGCCTACTCCCCGTATACGGGAATAAAAATGCGTTAGCTGATTTTTTTATGAATATTAGCTCTGTAATATATACTTTGTTAATTTCTGTGTTACCTTTTATTTGACTGTAATATTATTAACAAATTGTATTTACTGAATCTAACATACAGAAATTAAATAAAGTGAAAAAGACAGTTTGTTTTTTCTTATTTCTGCTTTAACATTTGCGCTGATGTTCATAGTGTATGATTTGCCACTGGTGTTTACGTGTAATTCGTGCGATTTTTCTCCATGTGACATTTCAAAACAAGTTGAACTATATGGCTATTAAGTTCGTTAATCTTTTTTTTCCTCTTCCAATGACGAGTATTATTTGATATATACATGTTGATTCACTTGATTTTATCTGCACACTACGATAGCTTTTGCTGTAAAATAGCCAAATTCTAACAGTATTGTGACTTTTCAGGTGAAATCTTCTCCACTAAAATTCTGGCTATTAATTTAATACCCGATTATCCCTTTTGCTTCCAAGAGTTGACAGTTTCTTGAACTATTTGAGGGCTTGCATGAACAAATAAGGTTTTTAATTCAGTGAGTCAAAAAAAAAAGTCTCTGGTTAGTTTGTGGCATGAAATTTCACAAGGAAAAAAAATGTTATGGTCTTACTTAAATTTGTATAACACATCAAGAAGTCATTGATAAGGGGTACTCTTGAGCGAAATACATAAACCATCAATAGCAACTAAGTTCAATTTAGATGAGCCTGGTGTACATTTTGTGTTAACTGTTATACTTTGAGAGGTGTTTAAATTAATTCTGCTTTACGCTTACGCGTCGACTTACACTGCACCATACAGACTTTCGAAACCCGAATGAGAAGTGACTACGTAATACGGTAGTCACTTCTCATTCCAATAGTATCTGGTCTATATGCAGTGTGTGTGTTCATCTGCCGGATTGCTGCATTGCAGGATGAAAAACCCAAGTCTCTGGGGGGAAAACTCTGTCACACCCGTATGAGACCAGCTAACTCACTTTCAGATGAAAAGCACAGACAAATGTTTTTCGCATCCTTGATGAGATTCGAATCCAGGTCTTTGCAACAAAAGGCGTCATCTTTTTAGACAAATCTACGGAGGCTTTGTTTAAATTAATGTAAATATTATTTTAATTTTTTTTTTCAAATTTGTCCATGATACAAACTAATGTGATTTTTGAACTCAGCGTTAAAATACTAAAAGCGCCACATATTATCTAATAATGATAATGCGCAGTAAAATATCGGATTTATGTCCCACAACTTTAGCTTCCTAACCATAATTTTAGATAAGGCGTGTGCGTGTGCGCGTTAGTTGTATGCGTCCTACTGGCATGGTTGCCTGGTTGTGTTCTGAAAAATCCTACCACCCTTGTGCAGGACTGGTTAACTCACTATAATTTCATTAACTCTTATAAGGATTTTTCGCGTCCTGCACATCTCGTTTACCAAAACATATTATCGGAACTAATGCTCTTTCACGTATTTTGTACAAGAGAAAAATTAAATATATATTTTTTGCTTTGCAACTTCAATTGATGTGGATGGATCGCGCGTGCACGCACGCACGCACGCACGCACGCACACACACACACACACCGTCCACTATCAATCCACTGTATTCTAATTTGAATAGATTCCTCTGTTGATTATTAATGTCATCTCAAACACGATATATGTATATCCTTCCGATACGAACGGGGAAAAGTCAGCTTTATGTTCCATCTGCATTTCTAGTTGTTTTTGTTATATGGTTCGTGAACATTATTATACGCATTAGCAAAATGCTTATATTCACTAACTCTTTCTGAAGGCAGCGCATTTAGTTTTTACCCATGTGATACTATCGCCTTAGTACGAGATGGACCAAGTATCTTCCTATTACAGTTCATGCTCTATTTCTGTACCAGTCTTTTTACGATCATCTAGAACATAACTGAAGTCATCTCAAAACCATTTACTACTTTAATCAGCTTCATGTCATGAGGAAAGAGATTTTCCTCTCTATATTGTAAATGAACGCACTAATCCATATATCACAAATCATAAAACAACAAATATTAATCGTTACTTCTGGTTGTCTTCCTTTTAGCAGATATCTTTTCCATCTATCTGATGATACTAAATGATCATCAATAATCGTTTGGTTTCCAATCAATTTCATATGCAAATACAGTGGGTCGAGAGCAATAATATATTTTCCTTTGTCCATCCATCCATACAGGCTTGGTGAAATTTATCAAATCGATTATGCTTTTATAAATCTTTTGATCCTCTTTTTCAGTAAATGCTCTCTATTGGATATTGTTGGACACGAATCGTTAATATTTTCTCAATGCTTTTTAATAACTTGCATGCGCATAACTAAAGCACTGAAGACTATAATGAATTCGTTTTTAAACCGTGATGAGCCTTGCTAATTCTAGTTTAGAATGGGCGATTCATAATTTAGATGAATAACAGTCATTATTTTAATTAATTAATCTTGAAGGGTATTTACTCACGTTAAGGGAGAATATGATCAGTCGACTGCCTGATTATTTATAAAATATTATAAAAATATCATCGCGTTCGTTTTCCTGTATGTCATTCTGTATACTACAGTTTCCACTTAATATGCATACTTAATACGTACTATTTATTTTTTTATTCATATATATTGACACCCTTAGCATATTTAACGTACATGAACACCTGCGAAGTCATTACACGATCTTCTCTATCATAATGGTATTGAGAATAACAAATTTGATTGGGATGCATTTTCACTATAATTTTATCTAAAAATCTTTTCTTTCGTTATACAGTTATCATAATTTTCTATTCTTCTCACATATATTCGAAACATATATACTCGGTTCACTTTATATATTCGGTTTTAGATATAAATTGCACTCTAAAATGTAATCTACTTACACTTAGGTAAAAGATATTAGTGATATTTATATCTAACTGTAATCTAACTGCCAGCTTGGTTGGCCGAGAGGATAGCATATCCACTCTTCAATTATTGAAGGCCCCAAGTAGCTTAAAAAAGTTTTATGTCTGGTCTCTAGAGCACGGATTTCCAGCCTATGGAAAAATATATATAAAATTTATGAAAAAAATCCTTATCCCTCCCAAAGTGCTCAATAAATTCCTTGAAACCACATTAGTTAAACGGAATTCATAGCATAGTAATAATTAATGTAAATCGAAGGAATTCGAATAATTGATTGATTGATGGTTTATTGCTATCAACAAAGACCGTATAAAAGATTACAGCAGTACACAAAATATGATTAAACAGTTTAGTTTAAGGATATTAATTATGAAATGTGTTTGTATCAACTTATTCTTTGAAAAGTTAAAAAGTGTCATGCGATTTTCCCAAGTGTGTGTAGTCTGGCAGTCCACCAGAATATGAAAAATTGTGAGTTGTGTTGCAATTTTCGCACATAGAGGGTCATCAGCCCTCAAGTGTAAGAAGGAACATAGATTAGAACCTATTTTCTAAAAATATGTGATGTGTTTATCTTCCAGGATAGCATTATTAATTATTTATTTATGAAACTATTTTTCGCCATCTTTCTTAATTGAGTACGATCATTTAAAGTAATGAGCAAAACAGGTACTTTATCATGTCGCGCTAGATACGAGCAAGTGTCATTTGTAACAATAATCGAATTGCCTAACAGCGCGGCCTCTTAGTGTAGTCTCTACTAAGCCTATAGCAACCACAACTTATAAAACGCCAAGCATTTTCTGACAGCTAAGTTGGTCTTACCCTTTTGAATCTATCTACGCTTTGAACAGCGATTATTGGCAGCCGTCTGCTTGTTACACACGCCCGTGTTCAGTCAGGTGGTGTTCGTAAAATGCACGGTCCACAGACATTACTTCACTTACTGCTGTTTCCTAAGAATGACTGGCCTGTGTGAGCTACACAGTGAAGAAACTTGGACAGCTCTAAATATCTTCTCTTTCTCTGTTTGTCTAATATGTTTACATTCTTTCGTGATACTCGCAGTCAGCTGCAATTTATTTCCTTTCTTTCTCTTTTGTTTCTGCAAAGAGTGAGTATTTCATTGACGCAGCTAGCAACATCTATTCCAATTTTTTTTTTTTAATATTTCCAGACAAAAAAGTAAGAAATTAGTTTGTCTTTAGATCAAAGTTGAATTGATAGCATTAAATAATTATTCATTTATTATAAGAATACTGTTCAAGGATACAGAGTGAATGACAAACAATTCCATTTGCTTTCCAACTTTGGTTAATTTGCAGAATGATTTTTCATTCAATTCTCATTCTAATTATGAAGGAGATCTAGAAAAAATCCTGAGTATTCTTTAATTAAAACAAACAGACCATCAAAATAAAATTTTAAAAGAGGTGCACACACACACACACACACACACCCAAAACATGGATTAATTTAAAGAGAAAAAGAAGTAAGCAGTTGTCAATTGATATGTTTCTCGAACAATTGGAATTAGTAACATTTGGGAAAAGCAGCTGAGAAAGATCGCCCTGAAGAAAATGAGACTTAATGGAATAAAATAAGAGGAACAGAAGTTGGTTTGATGCGGTTGTAATGGAACAATAAATGAATATCTGTTAGCAGCTGCGCGTGTCTTTACAAGCTTCGAGGAAAGCAGATGGATGATGTTGGTGATCAGTACAGCAGAACATTCTCCACGAAAATGTCCTTAGAAATGACACAAAAATACTCCTAGAAAAAATAAAAACATTTATGCATATACTCTCCTATACTCTACTCTGCATATACTTTTACAAAGAACCAACTCTCCTAAGTGATTCTCGTCGATTGTTATATTATTAAAATGACATGATAATTTCGTCGTATGTGAAATGAAAATCGATGTCCAGAATTTGTTTTGGTTTAGTAAGAATTACGACTTTAGCAACCTATGATTCTACCGAGTGTATTTATGTCTGCTAATTGCGTACATTCTCTGGCGTGTTTGCGTACTTTGCGGGGCGAAACACTCATTAAGAAAAGTACTACCCAGAAAGGAAATATCCTGCTACCTCCCTACAAACAGGCTAATCCTAATTACTTGAGTTCATGTGTTCCGTAATCAGGAGATCTAGAACAATGCTTCCCAAATTTATGGATGTAAAGGCCCCCTTGTAAATTAAAATATTTCAAGGCCCCAATGTTATACACTAGTTGCATTGAATATTACAGAACACATCTGAACTCTTTTACCGATCGAGGCTGTGCACCATAACTGAGAAAGAAAATAAGATTCTTATTCCGTTTTCAAATTGCGACTGTTTTAGTTTAGCACTTCCTTCATTATGCAAAAATAATTAATTGTTGCACGTCTTTTTTTTTTTCATCAAAGAATACCTTGCATTTTTAAATTTCTCAAACGAAATATAAAAATTATTCTAATAACCTGTTCTTTTTATGCATTAAAATAAGAATTAGGTATAACTTAGACACAGTTTATCATCATGAGATATTTGATTAGTTGTTCATGTAAAATCCATAGGAGTTTTAATAGTTAAGTATTAAAACAAACAAATATATACATAATTGTAATTTAATTCGCGTATTTAACTTTATATCAGTGGCAGTTTACTTGAAATCAACAAACTCGTATTCTTAAGAAAAGTAAATATGTCTATTTAGAGGGAAGAGAAAGTGTGCTGGGGAATACAAATTTCTCTCCCATCGTAATATAAAGCCCTTTATATGCTAGTCACCGAGGATGCATAATTTGTTACATGCTAGTTGATTGTTAATCACGAGCGTAATAACAGGTATATATTATCATGCTTGTATAGTCTTTTTATTGTTTTACTAATCATGCAAGATAATGTAATAAAGCCAGTGTTACAGCGAGTACCGACTTTGCCGCTTTGCCAATTTGCTCTTCCGTCGCATGAGGTTATGTCTATAATCGTTTTCCCAGCGGCGAACACGCATGCGTAGAAGATGTGCAAGAAGTCGGCATCTGGATGTGTGTTGTCAGTGGAGGACGAGGAGCGATGCGTTCAACAGTTCGCTAAACCGCAGTCAGCCGAAGAGTGTTGTCGGGTGAGGTCGACAATAAACCTCGATCCAGTCGGAACAGTGATGACGTCGACAGACGCCTTTTCCAGTTCTATCTGATAGGAACATAAGGTGGCGTGGTAAGTGTCTTGTTCAATATTTCATTGTAAAAAGAGAGCTTCACTGTACTTAAGTGTTTTGTTTTGCACATTATTTTGCAATGCAGATCTAGAAGAATTTCTATTGAAACTAAAATTGGAAAGCTTTCTGGTCTTTTTTCTACACTATAATACAGATTTCGTAGTGATTATAAAACTCATGCTGCTGGGAAATACGAATAATCAACATTTGTTTATATTTTTATTCTAATAATACATCTGATGGATGAATATATCAGAATTAATCTCCTAAGGTTGCTGTTTAAAACTAAATTAGGATTCTGGATTTTCAAAAACCGTTTATTTTTATCAAGTACTCCGTCAGTCAAATGAATTTCCAGGAGGTACTCGTCTGAAGTAGTCAAATATAAACTGATTTTGAAAGCCATTAAGATGCGTAATAATAATAATGCCCATTACATGGATATTATTAATTGATTTCTTGAAACGGATGAAAAAATTTCAACCTATCTAAAAGATTCCTATAAATCCATAAGGTATTTAGTGAAAAATAATTCTGTCTTATTTGTTCTGTGTTTCTGTTCTTTCTGCAAATGCGCAATCTACTCCCTACACACATTTAACATGTTGAATTATATCATTAGAAATATTTGCAGTGATCGTACTTCTCAATTATTTATGTGTGCAACAAGCTCAGAAGCACTTTATTGTTTATACTGTCTGAAACATTTTTGCTGAAATATCAACACTGGTTATGTTTCTCACATTTTGGAGAAAAACAAACATCTTGTTTTAAAAACTCAGATCCTCTGAAATTGATTTTAAATTTCCTCTTTATTGTATAACGCATTGTATTTCTGCTATTCTGAATATTCAATCATATCGTAATTAACTGTAGCATTCTTTTAATTATCATTGTCTTGGAAGGATATCGCATTATTTGCAAGATATAAAAGAAGTGAATTTCAATTAATATTTCTATTTCTTTCAAATGATGCTGCTTTTATGTAAACTAAGATTTGGAAAACTTTAGTGCTTTGGATTATTTTAAAAAATGAAATCAACTACTCTGCTGCAGGTTGTAGACCTGTGCTTTTACAATATTATTATGATTGCATAATAATAATAAAAACTAATAAGAAGAATAAGGTTATCTGAATTTCCTGCTAGTCTTCTGAATTCTCTGTCCAGTTGAGAAGCTCGATCTGTTAGTTTGATACGTTAACAAACTCCCTCAATTATGTTCACTACTTTTTCACTGCTACTGCATAAAGTTATATTGTGAAGATGAAGAAATAAATATGCAGCATTATTATGCTGCATATTTATTTCTTGATTGCTAGGATCTCTAATATTTCTCTCTCTATATATAAAATTATCTTTGCTTGAGCGACATATGGTTTTGACGTTTGCTTTCATAGGAACTTAAACATTGAATGTTTCGTCTACCAGAAAGAATTAGACTAGTGTCCATTGCATAGTGGTCACATGTAACGTATTACTTACAAATGGTTAGTGTAAAAGTCGAATTTACCCTATAAATATTCTTTAGAATCGGGAAAATGGGGAAAAATATTGCACTCGATTGAAATAGAGGGAAAGATATTTTATGATCGAGGCATATCGGTGCTAGTTTATAATAAAGAATAAAAAAAGATAAATGGTGATTAAATTACGAATAAAATATTATTCGAATGATATTTCTCATTCGTTATCAGGACGATTTTATACAGGAAGGGAATTCAAATATGAATAGCATAATACATTATATTTCAACAATAGTAATTACAGTCCACGAAACAAATTGTTCGGTTAGGTGGTTAATAGATATATATTATAAATATTTGTAATATTTCTTCTTTTTAGTGAATCGTAAGTCTGTTTAGGCATTTAATGGAACATTTACTGAGAAAAGTTGCCTTTATCCCAGGAAAAGTTATGGCGCATAGTTTATTGCACAGTAAAGGCATTTAGCTCAGACAGATGCATTATCTATCAGCCTTTCAAAAAGCATTTCATTCTACTTGTTAGAGTTACGTATGTTTTAATTTATGGCCAAATTTTGTGGCAGTTTATATGACGTCGTTTTAATGCAAATAAATGTAAACATCAAACGAGGGGGTAATCGTTTATCGGCGGATATTGTAATTTCTTTCATTAAAGTATGCAACAGCATAATATAGTATTGTTTAACCATGTTAATCATTTCTTTCAGTTAATGAATGCAACACGATTGGTGATAATTTCCACTAGACATGAATATTTCGTCGCCGTTAGTTGAAAGGGATATTTCTATAGGGCACTATTTGAACAAAGGTCGTACATGTAATATTTCATAGTTAAAAATGAACTGAACTATAATATACAAATTAATCTACTAGGATATCATTCACACAAGCCATTACTTGTGTGAAAGCCATTACACGGGCAAATCGATCTGATATTAACACATATAGTTAATATTTTTATGAGTAAGTACACTCTTTACCTATACAAGTATGTATAAGTACTTCAAATGATAATATATCGTATATTATTTGTACGAATTTTGAATTTGAATTGGCTTGAAAGTGACCTTTAAATGTCTAATCAAATAGTCGCGTTCTAAAGACAGCCACCATGGAAATATCTGGAAACAATATCAGATCCCTTTATGAAAGGATTATGGTTTAAATACCGTTTAGGAGGCGAAAGGCGTTTATAAGGAGTCTTCAAATGAAGAGAATTGAAGAAAGCAAACTGATGCAGATTTTTCTCTGGAAAACTCACCCTTTTATTGATTATTTTAGTCCAGCCGGTCGAAAACGAACACACACGCATTTAACAGATAAAATACAATTATCTCGTTGTATACATCTTTTTATTTTAATTTATGCTTCAAAAGAAAAAAAAATACGTCATTATAAAGAACACTTGGTCCATCGAATAAAGTCGTACGAAATAAAGATTTCGAGCCGAGTTCTGTTTTTCTGCAAATATCTATTGAACTGGTTTGAAAATTTATTACAAAATTAATTATACTTAATTCCCTGAAAATAAATGAATTTAGTATTTCAGAAGTTATTAAAAAACTCTTCTTGTTGTTCTTTAAATAAGTTTATTAATGAATGAATTCAGATTTTTATAAATTTAATGAACCCATTGTACATTAGTGCTGTTTATATCTAGTCAGAGAATAAATTGAGATGTTCTGTATATTACCCAAAAAGACATTAAAATTTTAGAATGAAGTTTGGCTTGCATGATAAGAATTTTTCTCAACGAAGCCAATATTCTTTCTAGTTTTCCAGTATAAGTTGATCTGACACCATCCAAAATCTGATAAATAGAGGAGTGGGAGACTTAACATTAGTGCATCATCCGCTTTTTAATAGTTAACTCACAATCTGATTAATATGATTTCTTACACAAATTCTCATCCTATTATGGTTGAGTTCTGTAATGTATTGCAATATTTCTTGTAATCAAAGTGGTAGAATAATTTCTATGCAGATATTGGAAATGAAACAATGAAAAATTAAAAAGAAGGGGAGAAAAAGTATGCTCTATAAAACGTGCGCTAGCAAACACTTATAACCGGACCCATTAAGCTAGCTGACTCTCCTATTTTGAACTTTTTAAACTGGAATTCTACATAAATAGTACAGTATCATCTGAATCATTCATATAAAGACTTATTTAGACAACAACAGGTAATTAATAACTTTAATTCTTTTCTAGCGGAAATCGTCTGAAAAAAAATGTTAAAGGAAAATTATATAAAAATATGTATATATTTTTATACAATTTTATACATATGTAACTGAGATATAAAATAACAAAATTACTAATTTTTATAGTGTTAATATTTGTCACTGTCGTGTTTTTACAGGAGTTTACTATTTAAAAAAAAAAGTTATAGAATTTCATATCGATATTGCATTTGCAGAAAAGCAGAGCCCGAACTATTTCTTTCATTTGACTTCACGTTATGGGCATTGTTGATCATGAGTGAAAACAGTTTTTCCTTTGGAACGAAATAATAAATTAAAAAAAAGGATGTTGACAAACGATAAATGCAAACAAAAAGATATTCTGTTGATTATTTTCTTCACAAAATTGATTAAACGTTTGACAAAATATGAATATGGGGCCGCTGAAATTCGAATTTTTCTTTTTTTCTTTCAGTGTAATTTAAGTCAAAGTTGAGTATTTTAATTTTCGGAATATATGGATTATAATTCCTGTCTGACGACTGTTCTGTTCACTCTGATAGCTCATAAAAATCTGCGATTCTTCTTAGAAAGTGCATAAAACTATTAGAAACTACTCTTCCAAATTATTTTCAGAGACACTTAACCATAAATGAATAAGTCAGAAAACAAAAAATGACTTATGCTAGTAAAAACTATCTATTTTTGTCAGAACAAAAGTAGATACTTCCCAGGACGCCAGAATAAATTTTCGGAAAAATTGAACGTATTGTAAGCTTAATGTGAACGATAAATGAATTTCTAACCGATTATTTTCAATGACCTGTTATAATATCTTATTTAGTGAAGGAAATCACAAAGTAAATAAATTCGAACTCTATACGGGACTATAAATATATTTATTGTTCTGCGGTCATATAGGGCCAATGATTTGATTACATATGTTTCACTGTTTACAAATGCTTATATATATATATATATATATATATATATATATATATATATATATTATATATATATATATATATATATATATATATATATATATATATATATATATATATATATATATATATATATATATATATATATTGTTTTATGAAAAAAATTGAATGACTAGAACCGAGATTTAATTAAAAAGGTTTTAATATAAACACACTACTAGTTTCGGCCTGTAACAGCCTTCTTCAGGTGACATTATAAAAGAAAAAACACTAAACATTGAGGGTTAAAAGACTATGAACAACATAGACAGTCTTTATACATAATTAGCATTAAAACGTTGTAGTTGTATTTGAAGCTGTTCTTTCATTTGTTGCATTGTTGGGAGAGTGCGTGCTTGCTGCATCACGTGAACGCCAATACATGATTACAGCTGAATGACTATCTGGGAGGTTGTAGCTTAAGTTGTTATTTAGATGAGCAGGATTGAAGATGATTTCTCTCGATTCCACAATTTTTCTCTCTATTTCGCCACTGCAACGGAAGATGTTTGTAGATTTTTCTCAGCAGACTTTGTGACTTTGGTTATCATCACTAGGATTAGCCGAGAAGAGGATATGACTTGATAATGCACTTGCTCGCTGTCTCTTGTAAGTAATGTCTCTCATGTGTTCTTCCATACGCATTTCTACAGATTTGTCTGTCTGACCGAAATAAGGAATATCGCAGTCACATAATATTTTATATACGCCAGGGTATTTGAGTTGATGATGGCAAGGTTTTGGGTGGCTAATTAAGGAACGGATCTTTGGAAGTGGAGTGAACAAGGTTCTGATATTGTATTTTTTTAGAACGTTTGCTAATTTATGTGAAACAGTACTTATGTAAGGAATAGATATATTGCTTTTGAATCTATTTGTTTCTTCTGAGTGATGTCTGGGAGGATTAAGAAGGAATTTGTTAATGATTTTCTTGGAATATCCATTAACTTCGAAAGAAGTTTTCAGATGGTTTATTTCTGTAAGCAGTTCATTTGGATCATCAAGAAGAGAACGGGCGCTATGTCTCAAGGTGGAAATTATTCCAAGCTTATGAGGAGGGAAATGATGGGATTGACTGTATATATATTGACTGTATATATACAAACAAAATCATGGATTGGCTATGGGTAATCCTTTATCTCCTGTTCTTGCAAATATTTACTTAGAAGATTTTGAAACCAAGGCTATCTCTTCCTTTATTTTAACACCTAAAGTTTGGAAACGTTATGTGGATGATGTCTTCATTGTTTGGAGCCATGGACATGAATTCCTTATGGTTTTCCTCGAACATCTCAATAGCCGACATCAAAGTATTAAGTTTACTGCTGAGCTTGAAACGGATAATTCCTTGCCTTTTCTTGATGTCAAACTGACTCGCTCTTCTGCTGGTAAACTAAAAATATCGATATATAGAAAACCCACACATACCAACAGATATCTGCACAGTCAATCCCATCATTTCCCTCCTCATAAGCTTGGAATAATTTCCACCTTGAGACATAGAGCCAGTTCTCTTCTTGATGATCCAAATGAACTGCTTACAGAAATAAACCATCTGAAAACATCTTTCGAAGTTAATGGATATTCCAAGAAAATCATTAACAAATTCCTTCTTAATCCTCCCAGACATCACTCAGAAGAAACAAATAGATTCAAAAGCAATATATCTATTCCTTACATAAGTACTGTTTCACATAAATTAGCAAACGTTCTAAAAAAATACAATATCAGAACCTTGTTCACTTTACTTCCAAAGATCCGTTCCTTAATTAGCCACCCAAAACCTTGCCATCATCAACTCAAATACCCTGGCGTATATAAAATATTATGTGACTGAGATATTCCTTATTTCGGTCAGACAGACAAATCTGTAGAAATGCGTATGGAAGAACACATGAGAGACATTACTTACAAGAGACAGCGAGCAAGTGCATTATCAAGTCATATCCTCTTCTCGGCTAATCCTAGTGATGATAACCAAAGTCACAAAGTCTGCTGGGAAAAATCTACAAACATCTTCCGTTGCAGTGACGAAATAGAGAGAAAAATTGTGGAATCGAGAGAAATCATCTTCAATCCTGTTCATCTAAATAACAACTTAAGCTACAACCTCCCAGATAGTCATTCAGCTGTAATCATGTATTGGCGTTCACGTGATGCAGCAAGCACGCACTCTCCCAACAATGCAACAAATGAAAGAACAGCTTCAAATACAACTACAACGTTTTAATGCTAATTATGTATAAAGACTGTCTATGTTGTTCATAGTCTTTTAACCCTCAATGTTTAGTGTTTTTTCTTTTATAATGTCACCTGAAGAAGGCTGTTACAGGCCGAAATTAGTAGTGTGTTTATATTAAAACCTTTTTAATTAAATCTCGGTTCTAGTCATTCAATTTTTTTCATAAAACTATGTATGTTAACCGAGTCAATGATCATTCTGTCATATATATATATATATATATATATATATATATATACACACACACACAATATGGATGTATATATTATTAATAAACTCTTCTTGTTGTTCTTTAAATAAGTTTATTAATGAATGAATTCAGATTTTTGTAAATTTAATGAGCCTATTGTACATTAGTGCTGTTTATATCCAGTCACAGAATAAATTGAGATATTAGCGTAATATAATACCGAAAAAGACATTAAAATTTGTCGATTATATATGTTCGTTTATAATCCAGATCCATTTCTTATGTATATTTTGTGTATGAATGCGTGCGTTCGTGCTATTGGGGAGTTAAGAGAGAGAGAGAGAAAGAGAGAAGGACATAGCTTCATGGAGCACTTTAAAATAACAAGAAATCAAGTAATGAATTGAATTAAAGAGATCATTTTCAGAGAAATATCAAATGAATATCAAACACAGCCTACCTGGTGCATAAAGCTATGGATGTACATTTTTTGAACTGATTTCTTGAAAACATTCATCAATGAAAAGAGATCGCAGCTATTGTTGTTTAATTAACATTCACAAATTAAACAGTTTTATGATAAATATCTAAAATTTAAACAGCACTGGTATAAAATATAACATTGGTTATATTATTCAGAATAATGCGATTGAGAATACATCATTTGAAAATTTGAAAATTTTTATTTTCTTTGTAAGGGTAGTTGCGAGTATTTTATTTTCTTTGTAGTATTTTCTTTGCGAATGAACAGCCCTCAAAGAAACAATTTAATTCAACTAAGAAATGCTTATCTGAGAGAATAAATATAATCATGGAATAGGGTGATTTTGAAATAGAAAGAGCGATATTTTAAGTACAGATTTGGAATATTTCCTGCATTAATAAATAACATCACAGAAAAAAACAGTTCTTCATGCAAACCAGATTTAAAGTAAAATAAAGTATAGAAATTTAAAGAAAATAATCTAAATGGGACAGCATTTATATTATGGACCCTAAATACTGATGAACAGTGACTTAAATACTGAAGCCTTAAATGACACCGAATGGAGGCAGTTAGAGAGAGAGAGAGAGAGAGAGAGAGAGAGATCTTCAGACAGACAATAGATTATTTATTAAATCAAATAATCAGAACATTAAGTTCAATTAATACCAACTAAGGACATAAGAAAAGGAAACTGACAACCGCCAAGAAACAGATTAAACGTTTTTTAGAAAATGCCACAGGTTTTTTTCGTTTACTCTTATAATACACTCCGTACACTAAATATGCGAATCTGGTATTTGCTGCGTCATCAGTATTTAACCCACCCCTATTATAAGTAACTACAGAGCCGAGACTAACTTTCTTAGCAGAAGAACGTAAAACTGGAATTTTAAATGAAAGAAATTTGAGTAATATTTAAAGCAGCAACAATACGCCGAAAGTTCATGTTTCATTAGGTTCGATGTCATCACTATTAATGTTGGCAGGATTAAACGATTTTCGTTATCTACAGAATTAAATTGATAAATAAACTTCTTAAGAAAGGATTTTATCCCGATATCAGTTCAACCCTCCAACTAGCCATGACGTCCATAGACGTCCAGCTAAATTTGGATACGATTCTGTAACAGAATCGTATCCAGATTTAGCAATTTGGTCTGACTGTTTCATCAACCTCGCTACTATCATCTAAATTCTAATATAAAATTTGTTCCAGTAGGCCACCTCTTTTTCCTAATTCCACACACTGTAAGACTTATCCACCAGGCAAACCCAACTTATCTTAATAAAGAGCATTGCTGCTAACCATAAGAAAAATACATATTGGAACGGCCTATTTCAACTACTCTGCTTGATTCAGTAATTTTATACGAAAGCCTCTTATTTCTGTTTACAGAAATTTGTAAAAACAAGCGAAGGCCCACTTAGAAAGAGCCGGCAAAACTGATAATAATCTGTGATTATCGACGGCATTCTAAACAGTATTGTACTAAAACAAAATCCATTGAAAATTCTAAAAAATCATCCGACAAAATTAAACTACAAACATTATACTCGTATAGTAACATATAGAACCAATAATAACGGAAATTCATAGTCAAAAATACACCAATGCCACTGCTGCTTTCAGTAATTCATGAAATTCAGTACCAGTATGAAACAATCTTGGTCAACACATCGAATTACAAACTCACAGAATGAAAACTTCGCTGCAAGATGAACCAAAAGCAAATTGCAGAATCATTCAAATCTACACCTTCACAAACTACCTCAAACATTTAAAAATGAAAATGAAAAAAAGAAAGAAAATTTTCCTACGATATCTACCTTAAAATTATCAACCTTGAGTCTTCAAAAAACTATGTACTCGTACTTTCCACCTTTAATCAAACTGGAACAAAATGATGCTCTCTCACAACAAAACTAAATACCAGTTCAGGAATAGACAAAATAAATTTACAGACCATTCTTTCAATACATTATGAACAACTAAATCCTTCACTTTGAGACTTATCAATATAATATACCGTATTTCTTAGAAAAAACTGAAAAGCATAATAACTACACTTATTTGCAAAAATTAACTAGACATAAATGTCATTCAGCATCAAAGATCTATGAATTAGCAATCACAGTCATCTCTAAAAGTCTTCAAAACGTAACACAGATACCTACTTACAGAAATATGACATCATCTCCTCAAATCAGTACTGCTCCCAGAAAACAAACAGCCGTCATGATACCAAGAGTTTCGCCGGTGTCTAAAAGCTACATCACCCTACAGCTGCAAGATGGGCGAGGGATACCGCATCAAGGACGGGTGCGATTAAAGAACCGATCCCAGCAGGTGGAGAGAATATTGCGAGTGGGAACCTTGAATGATGGAAGCATGACTGGAAGGGGAAGATAGGTGGAAGACATGATGAGGAAGAGGAAGTTGGACATTTTATATGTGCAGGAGACAAGATGGGGGAAAAGGCGAACGAAACTGTGAGACAGATATAAATTTTTCTACTCTGGAGCGAATAAAGAGGGAAGAAATGGTGTCGGAATTGTGGTGTGTGGCAGAATGCAGAGCGAAGTACTGGAGGTGGGTAGGTGGAACGATAGTAACATGCGAATGAAACTGGATCTTGGAGAAGAACAAGTGGTCGTCTTATGTGCGTGCCACTTGCAAGTTGGCTGTATATCAGAGGAGAAAGATGTGTTCTGGAACGTGCTAGATGAAGAAATGGAGGACCTGGAAGAAAACGAGATGATGATTGTCGGAGGAGACTTAACGGACAAATCGGAAAAGAGAATAGGAATTGTGAAAGGGTGCATGACGGCCATGGATAGGAAATAATGAACCAGGAAGGAGAGTGGATTGTGAACTAGAGGGCAACGTTTGATCTGACAATTGTGAACTCGTTTTTCTGCAAGAGGGAAGAATATTTAATAACATTTAGAAGTGGCAACAACAGTTCACAGATTGACTACATTTTGACTAGAAGGAAACATTTTAGGGAAGTAACAAATTGTAAGGTAATCCCAATGGATCAGGTGGCGCAGCAACACCGGCTGCTGGACTAGAAAGTGTACAAGATTAGTGGTGACATAATTCAAAAGCGAGTCTGAGCTTTGCAATCGAGGTGCTTGGTGAAACATCTGAAAAGATTAGAGATCAGAAGGGTGATTGGTGGTGGAATAATAATATACAAGAAGCAGTGACTGCTAAGAGGAACGCAAAGCACAAGTGGGACGAATCAAAAGTGGAAGAGGACAGAGAGGAGTATAGAGAGAGAAAGCCCAGAATATTGTTGCGCAGGTGAAGGCCATGGCATATCAAGTAATTATGATCAATTAGAAACAAAGGAAGGACAGAGAAAAATTTATAGAATGGCAAAATGTAGAAATAAGGCATTCCAAGGACATCTTACATGTGAGGCAGATCAAAAACTTTGGAAGAAGAGTATTAAGGAGGGATGTGAATATAAGAAACAGATGGAGAATATATTTTGAAGGACTTTTGAATGAGGAAAAATGCGAGGATTCACAGAGAAGATGGGCATCTTTATGAGGGGATGATGCAGAACATCAGTAGAGTGGAAGTGAAGCATGCCATAAAGGGAATGAAGAATTGAAAATCAGTGGACCCTGACAGGATCCAAGTGAAGGAATGGAAGGCACTGGGAGAATAGGAATTGACCTGCTGTGGGACCTCCTCATAAAAGTTTGCCAACAGGAAAATATATCCGAGGAGTGGAGAGAATGTACACTTGTCCCCATCTACAAGGGTGAAGGAGATGAACAAGACTGTACGAATTACATAGGAATAAAGTTGATATCCCACATAATGAAAATCCTAAAACTGGTCCTTGATGTAAGACTGAGGAAGGAAGTGGAGATTGCAAAGCAAGAGAAACAACGGGAGCTACAGCTGATGTTTATTGATTTGGAGAAAATGTACGATAGAGTGCCAAGGCAAGAAGTCCAGAGGTGTCCGAGGGAGAAGTTACAGCAGAAATATGTCAGTTTGGTGCAGGAAATGTACAGAAATGTGAAGACAAGAGTTCAGACCTGCCTGGGAGAGAGAAAGTTTCCAAGTGACATTTAGCTTGAATCAAAGGTCAGCATTAAGTCCATTCCAGTTTAATCTTGTGATGGACGTGGTGACGGAGGAGGTGAGAGAAGACGTGCCTGGACAATGTTTTATGTGAGATTTCAAAGTCTCTGTCATTATCAGTAATTCTGCTGTCTTATTCAAGCTGTCCGATAAATTTTCCTTGCGGGAATTACACACAATCATCTTCGAGACATTACAAGACAGCCAAGTTTGCAACTTTATTTCTTCACAAAAAGAGCTTCCTTCAAACATAATTCGTTTAACGCAGCCTTTTTTCTATTTTGTGCTCGATTCGAAAATTTGAATTTGAACCCTCTTTCTTCTAAAAATTGTCAGTTATAAAAATTGATACACGCTGATTCATCTGAATTTGCGGTTGTAATCGTTAGAAATAGTGCTCGTCCTTAGGTTTTAGACAGCAGTGTAAAACCGTAATAAACAATGCGCATGGGGGGGAAATCGCTTTCATTATACTTTTTCATGCTTACTCACAGGTTTTACCGTGAAGACAAAAGTTCACTGAAGCGAAACTAAATATATTAAAAGACGCTGGGTTAGTTTGGATTTAATTATGATAAGACTAGTTATGATTTTTATGCGTGAGATACTGAGTAATCTCACGCATAAAAGCATGAAAGTACAACTGGACATAGCAGAAAATAACGAAAGACGTCAAACAAAATAGAAAATATTTATCAAGAAAAACTCATATTTTTTAATAAAGCATTAGCGAACTCATGGTTGGATTCGGTTGTTTCGTGGTTAATAGATAAAGCAATTTAATCTGTAAAGCGAGTGCAGTATTTCTGTAAGTGTGTATGTTTTGGCCGGTTTCCCGTATGAGACTAATTATCCTCCCCTTCATTTAAAAGTTCCTTATAAAGTTTCTTAACGTCATAGACGGGATATGACCCCATGTGTTTCCAGCCGAAGGGCATTGCCTTATCGACTGACCTGCTGAAAATAACTTGCCCAGTCGGCACTAATACCAATGAAGAAGTGGTTACGAACCCTTAATCAGCGGAATTCCTATTAACAAACTCAACAGCGTCTTCTTGCACAAGAGAGACATTTGTCTAGTAAAAATCCGTCTTAGTCTCTTGGAACCTTTACCGGAGTTATTGAACTGAAGTTGAATAGTAGATCTGAATGCAGATATTATCGGCTTCCTTTCCCGGAAAATCGGATTTTTCATCCCGCAAACTAGCAAACCTACGAGAAGAACACATTCGGTTAACAAACATTATACAACAGTCTCATGACCAGTTGCTTCGTAATTCAAACCAGCGAACTGAAAGATGAATATGCCTATAACATAAAAAGATAATATGAACATAATAAGTATTGCTAGAAATCTATGAAACTACTGAATTAATGTCACAGCATCCAGCCCAGTATATTTCAACTATGCATTACATCATTTTTTCATCATATGCTGTATAACTAAATGAAATATTGCTGTATTTACTAGTGCACCAATATTGTTCAAAGCATGGATATGCATCAAATATCTAACATCAGTGTATTTCGGACAAAAACAATAAATTATTTCATATATTTTTGTGCTTGCCAGATATTTCGTATCATATCCCCCTTGGAACAGCTTGTGAGCCACTGATTGTAGCTATCTACGTGCAATCAAATAAATGCACGGAAGAGGAAGAATAAAAATGTGACAACCACGGAAGAAGCATTTTACTGTTTCAAGCTCCACATTCGAAAATACGCGTACGCGAAATCAATCCTGTGTTTGATTGTCAAATATAGCGATAATGGCGCATGCTGAAGTTTTTAAATTCTTAATATTATTCCTCGTGCAAGTTTGTTTAGCAGGAAACAGGAAACTAGAGGATAAACACTAAAGAAGGATGATGGATGGGCTAACACTCCTGTATACAAGTTTCACATTCACAGCAGCAGCATCACTATTAAGCCCTCTTTACATACTAATACTCGATGATCGGTCTAAAGCTTCCATTATTCCCATATTGGTAAATTCCGCCAAGTATAAAGTACTGCTTTCATAATCCGAAAAATCATAGAACATCGGATTTTAATTTATGTGAATAATATGATTTATAATTTTATTGTACTATTCCAGAACAGAAGAACAATTCAAAATGCAAAATAACACACACACACACACACACACACACACACACACACACACACACACACACACACACACACACACACACACACACACACACACACACACACACACACACACACACACACACACACACACACACACACACACACACACACACACTTAAGCTGAAAGATAGCTGCTCTCTCTAACAGTGATTACATGAAAGTTGGATGTAATATGAATGGTGGGGGTCGTTATCTCTTCAGTACTGCATCCGTCTTACTTAATTACCGAAGTTATATTATCTGTGTTCTATTTCTGTCAATGTACTTCACTGGGTGTATATTTTAACAAAAATCGAATTACCAGGCTACAAACGTGACTCGAGGTTATGTAGTAATTTTTCTTGTTGGAAACGGTGTTGAGGCATTAATAAAAATTGAACATATGTATTTTATTATATATTTTTCTAAACCTTATTAACAAATTCAGTATGGTTATTAGAAAAAATTTGGTAAGAAAAGGACAAATTATGAAATTGCAGAAACTGCAGAGGAACAAGTATTATTATTAGACAACACGCTATCTCGGACTTCACTTCGATGCTGATCAAAGTTGGAATAGCCATAAAAACTAGCTACATATCAAGCTTAGGATAATAGCAAGCAAACTATACAGATTAAAAGACATTGCCCCAACCCACATAAAAATACTAATCTATAAAACATTATGTGAAAACATTTTAAGATATGCCATCACATCATACGCATTCTGCGCAGACTACAGACTTAACAGGTTAGAATGGTTGCAAGATAAAATGGTAAAACTGATATTCTGGAACAATGCACTCTTATGCAGGAAGCACGGACAAAACACAAAATATTTAAGGTGAAACACTTATGCCACTACACAGTCATGTTAAAACATTACTACAGCCCAACATATAGAGTAACCAGAACAACATATCAAATAACAAGACCACAGTCATCAAACTACATAACATATAAGTACAACAATCACTACCGCAAAGCCACCCGAAACTTCTACGTACCTGACATGATAAACAAATTGCCGTTCGACAACAGAAACCTAGGAACATACAGAGAGCTGAAACAGGCGCTGTATAAATATTATAGCGAGAATGAAAATTAGAGCAATTCCTGTTTTTCTCTCCCCTCCCCCACACACATAAACCTATGACAAACCCCCTCTCGAAAACCATCACTACAAGAACACAAAGAAACAAACACACCATGTGTAAACCCAACCCTCTTTGCACAAAAAAAGAAGAAGAAAAAAAAGTTAAACTGTAATAGCAGTTGAAGTCTTCCAAGCACGTACCAACAAACAGTAAAATCAATACCTGGCTTGTGACCATTACAGGAACATAACCATGAAACCACCACCATCTATCATCTATTATCTTCCTCAGATAAGCTCTGCTAAGCTTCGAGGAAGAAAATTATTAACTTGCAAGTATCTGTTAATCACAATTGTAACATGTTATAAATATTATATATATATATAATTATTACAGCATCTATGCATGTAATTTATATGAGACATAAAAAAAATAATTAATAAATAAATAAATTATTATTGTTATTGTTATTATTAATATGTATATTCTATATTCAAAAATTCTGAATAATCTTATTGTAAATAAAGTCACTCAATATGATAAAAAAAAATTGCGATAATATCATTAATATAACATTACTATTTAACATGAAAAAAATAATGCAATAAATTATTCTTATTATTAAAAAATTATGTAAATAATTAATTACATTGTATGTTTATGAGAATTAGGAATATAATTATTTAACTGCATATGTGTAAATACTGTTGTATAATCACGCTTTCTCAAACCTCGAAAAAATAAGTAAACTACAACATGTAATATCATATAACTTGTGTAACATTGAACTATATAATTGTAAATTATTACT
Organism: Typopeltis vanoorti; assembly: GCF_054136105.1. Lineage (NCBI taxonomy): Eukaryota > Metazoa > Arthropoda > Arachnida > Uropygi > Thelyphonidae > Typopeltis > Typopeltis vanoorti. Next base: position 27,859,196 of record NC_143557.1, on the reverse strand, counting down.
GCAAACAAACTGTTATCATCATTATTATTGAAATCTTATTATATGTAGCACTTAGTGCTGAACCTGTAAAATAATATACTGAATGTTACTCAAGATGATAATTTCATATATGTAAATATTTGAGAGATCAATAAAAAAAATTATTATTATTATCATTATTATTATAAAAACCTCCATGGAGTCAAAAGTACAGCGTGTGAGGTCCACTGTTATACACACACTTGATCATACTGCACCTTAAATATATTCAGTCTCTGCGCTCACCACGCTCTCGGGCAAAGCATTCCAATCACTCACCACTCTCCATGCAAAAAAAAACCTGTTCCTCACTCCCTTGCTCACGTCCTCCTTATACAGCTTCCAGGGATGACCTCTTGTTCTCCTGCTATCTTCACCCATTCTGTGCAAAACCTCCCCGACATTAATCTGGTAATAACCCCTTAACAGCTTATATGTCTCAATCGTGTCCCTCCTCCTTCTTCTATCCGCCAATTCCTGCAAATTGCATTTTGTCAATATGTCTTCATACCCTACATTCGAGAGATCAGAAACCACCTTAGTCAATCGCCTCTGAACTTTTTCCAACGCATTTTCATCTTTTTGAAAACCAGGTGACCAGATCTGTGCAAATTAATCCATATGTGGCCTGATCAAAGATTTATATAAAGGAACCATAACATCCTTACTTCTACAAGTCTACAATCACTCCCAGATCTCTCATCTCCTCTATCTCTTCCAAAATATTTCCACTGATTGTGTACTTTACATCCCATCTCTGCTTCCCAAATTTCAAAACCTTACACTTTGAAACATTGAATTGAAATCTCTACTCATTTACCCATTCAGCCAGTGTATTCAAGTCCTCTTGCAAAGCTACAGCATCCGCTCTATTCTTGATAGCTCTCCCCGACTTTGCATCATCTGAAATCAACTGCATATCACCATTCAGACCTCTCCAAATATCATTTACATACAAAATAAACAGCGATGGATCCAAAACATAACCTTGAGGTACACCACTAGTAACTTTCCTCTTCTGGGATATCGCTCCTCCATAGGCAACTCGCTGATACCTATCAGACAGCCAATCTCCAATCCAGCGGACTAATCTACTGTTCAGCTTCATCCGTTCCAATTTAATTACAAGCTTGTCATGTGGCAATTTATCAAACATCTTTGCAAAACCTAAATATATCACTGTATATGCAACACCCTTATCCACCGCATTTGTCCCTTTACCATAAAAAGTAAGCAGATTTCTAAAGCACAATCTTCCTTTAGTAAATCCATGCTGGCCACTAAAGAGTTCAACATGAATCTCTCACTGGGTCAAGTTCTTTTGGAACTTGTCCCAGTGAAAGACTCATGTTGAAAAGATATGCAAAAGCTGTTGGATCAATTAACGCTCTGGGCACAACTCATCTGCTACCATTAACAGTACTCTTCCTTCCTTTTTTCCCTGTATATCCTCACGAAAAATATCATATCCATTCATTTCTATTCCTGTCAGGATGTCATCGTACTCTAACACGTCTCACATATACCAACAATTTCTGGCGAATAAACTCAAAGAAAGTAACAATTTCGTTTCCCTTATTTCGAATACTTCTAGCATTAGTGAATAAACATAAGAAATCGTCAATGGTTCTACACGTCCTACGAACGTCATTCCTAAGATGTGACTCTTCAATACCTTCCCCTGTCAGTTCTTCTATATTACTACCAATTCAACAACTTTCCTCACACCTAAACTCCCACCACCCATCCCGGGTCATCTCAATGTGTGTTTGCCAGCTCACACATTCACCTTTAACTTCAACATCCGCATGTTTCATAAACTGTTTCATAAAGTAGTGAAAATGATACAATTATTATACATTTATAAGGGATTTTCAGTTAACAAACAATATAATATCCATAGTTTCTTTCGGGAAGTCTAAATCACCCGTGTGTTATAAAGAGCTTGCTTTTACTAATGGGAAAAATTAATTTAATTAAATGATATTTTTATGCAATGTACTAAATTCTGTCGACAATGGATTTTCAGCGACATTATAATAGGGCATAAGATGGGTACTAAGACTAATTGTAAAAAAATTTCTATAGCCTCCGTGAAATGGAAGCTGTCAAAATCGATGCATAATAATGAAATATTACTATTAGTGTAACGTGATAAACTAATACTTCATTAACCAAACTGCTCATCACATTGTGAGCATCTGCAGTGTGTGTGTGTGTGTGTGTGTGTGTGTGTGTGTGTGTGTGTGTGTGTGTGTGTGTGTGTGTATGCAAATTTCTGTCAGTATTTAAAATAAATGTAGTAAGCTTATTAAAATGCTGGACAACAGTCATGTCTCATGCCGTTAAAGTTCTTAATTTTGAAGCAAATATTTTTTAAAGGTTCATCCGCTATTTTGTTATGTATAATTTAATTTTTAATGTTCAAATTTAAAAAATAAATATCTGGATATGTATATGTCTGCGGCCACACAGAAATGTCTTTAAGCTGCATTTCGCAAATATGGGCGCCTTGATTAAAACTGGTTTAGAGGGAATTTCGAGCAAAATTTGAGTGTTGGACTGCAATAAATAGATTACTTCTTTGCATATATTATCAAGTTTGAGTGATGAATGCAAAGTGAAAACATCTTTACAAATATGTTTTTGGTACTCAGAGCCAATGTGGTGACATCTGAAGATTTACGCAACTGCAAATGGTGTTTGTTCACTAGATGGTGATCCTGTTGACATTTCTTGTTTGGTGAGTATTTCAACAGGATTGAATATCCTTCAAAATAAAAGCTCTGCAGGGAAAAGCTTTATTTATGAAGAGAGTATGCTCATCAAATATTCGCGAAAAAAGCCTGAAAAATCTATAGACAGTCTTATTAAAGAAACACTTCGATTTAGGAAAGTCATAAATATTCGGAAGAATCTGAAATTGGTTATAGACAAAATTAATCAAAATATCTGCTATAAAGAAAGAGATTTAATATTTGGGTTGTTTTATGTGATTTCTGAGGAACAGACTATATGCTTTGGAGATGAGGCCGGTTTAATCTAAATAACTTATTCACAATCACGAGTAGATACATTTCATGAATGTATACTTGTAATTAGAAATTAATTTTAATACCTAATATGTTTATTTGAAAATTTTAAATATTAATTTTTTTTGAAATTTTCTGATAGTTTTACTTGCATGCCTGTCGATTAATACGTTTTCGCTACAACTAAAAACTTATTGGTTGCACTAGTCAGGATTCAGGTGATATGGATCCATATCAGGTGACATTCCCGGAATGGTTGGCGAGCGTGCTCGCTCTCCAATCAAGAGGCCGGCGGTTCTAATCCCGCCATGGGAATGAATGTTTATGGTTTTCTTTAAGTGGCAGATGAATTTCATCTCTCTGTGTGTGTGAGACTACCGCTCCTCTTATTGGAGGCTAAGTGGTTATATGTGGTTACCACCCACATAATGTATACTGCATGGAGAGTGGAAATGCATGTATAAGAATATACAGTGTTTGTAATTATATTTTGCATATGAAGGAAATCAATCTGCGGTGTTTCTCCTCAGAACGAGTATGTAGTGTACGTTCTATCTATAGAAAAAGTAGTATATTTTATTGTGCACTTTTTCACAATTTCTAATCATAAATATCAAATTATTTTGCCCAGACCTTAAATATAAAGGCATATTAAACAAATTATTCTGCTCAAATTCACCCTATAACTAAACAATTTGATTAATAATTTAATGCATTATTAAATAACGCATCGAACGCCTGGCCCTCCACACACGAACGTGGCCTTTTAGTATCTTAAGTGAGAAATAAGATACTTAATAGTCTTATCTTTCGTAAAAAAATGAGAAGTGATAATAAAACGATAATCTGATAATAAGATTCTAATACGCTTCTGAGAAGCCATCCATGCTACTTAGGCTGTCGAAAGAAACCATTTATAGTTGTCATGAAGTAAAATGAATCACGTCACGAACATTAATATTTTTAATATTTAAAAGGAAGTGATGATAATTTACGATTTCTTAAAGTATGTAATCGCAGAAATATGCGTTCGAAATTTTAATTTTCATATATATATATATATATATATATATGAATGAGGAAATTATTCAGATATTTACTAACTGTAACTTTTTCCAGTGCACAGATATTTTAGTAAAATATCTATCTAGAAATAAATTTCAGTGAACAAGTGCCGACGCAGAAAACTTTACGGTAATGTACTCTGGCTTCCCTCCTCATCTCGCTCTTTTCCTGAGAACTGGACAGCACAGTGAGCTCCACCGGACACTACATTCATCTACTCCATGACAGGAAGATATCCTTCCCCGATGCATGATATTCCGTTTTGGAATGGCTTCGCTGAATTGCATCGTGGCAGAGTTGAAGTAGCACAGCTGGAAAAAGTCACAAAACACGAAAAATAATAATTTATAAAAGTGTATAAAATTGCAAAGAGTAAAGGAAAACATGAATATTAAAAATCCGTTATAGGTGTCATTTGGATAATTATATTAGTTAACCTAATAACCCCGTTACATTATAATTTAAAGATGAGATAGAACCGTATGGTGAAGTAATGTGATTCATTTCACGCAATAACATGGTAACTCGCTCAGCAATTTTTTTTCCATTTTTTTTCAAAACCGTAATCGACTAAACAAAGTCGACTTAAATGATTGTAGATAATAACAAATGACTGTAGAACATAACACGCATGTGAATACGTGAAGCAGCAAAACAGCGTGCAGTACAAAAATAAATCAATTTAAATAAATAAATAAATAATAATATTCATAGTGATAAACGACATGGATAAACACTAGATAAAACTTACTGACATATAAAATAAATGCCTGTGCAACAGCTAATCCATTAATGTGGCGTTGCTTAGAATAAGGTATATATTTACAAAAAAGCGAAATATTAATATTCCTCTTAATTGCAATCAACAATTTTCAAGAGCAAACACATGCAATATTTATGTGTTATTATTACAGTATTTTTTTCCTTTCTGGAGCTGTAGGGTATATGTCGATTATGTCTACAAACCGTTACTACAAACTGTGGCAACTAAGAAAAAGCCCTACTTATGACAGTTTTTCCAGGTTTGTAATCTTCATCTGTTCGAGGCAAAGCTCTCTCTCTCTCTCTCTCACACACACACACACACAATTTCTTTGTTTTCTTTTTGACCAGGTTTCATATTTTTTCTAATATTTATGGCGGAACTAAACAAGCACTAATGAGGATTATCTATTTATCTATCATATTACTAATAAGCGTTTTGATCCGGTTAAGATGAAGCACTAAGCCTTCTCTGAAATGTTTCTTTCCTTTAAAAAAAACCCGACAAACTTTTACTTTAAAATACCTGACAAGTGGAATCAGCGGTGCATCTGAAGTTTCGCTGTGAAAAAAAAAATTAGTGCGTTCCATTTACACTGGAAGGCACTGCTTGAATAAACACCATATAAGCCAAATCTATATGATCTTCTTTTAAGAGAACTTGAGAATAAAAACAAGCTCGAAGCAGTATCTGTCCGTATGCATTTGAAACATTATGTAGTGCAGAAGTTACTTATATAAACTTTTCAGTTACTTTTTCTGAACCTTTACTTGGTTCTTCCATCGGATTTTTATGAGAATAGATACTTAGTATTTAGCCTTTCTGCTTTCATACATTCTACTCCATATATGTAGATATTCAAACAATATTTCAAAACTCGCTTCTTTCTTCTTCTGTTAGGATCATAACATCTACGTTTGGTTTTCTACTTAACGAATTATCTCATGACGTTCAGTATTTACACCTCATATATTCCGTATCATTTCAGTTCGTCGTTAATTTTTTTGCAAAGCAACCTCTTGGATCAGTATGATTTCAGAGTTACCTTTTAAGTATGTCCCAGACAATAGCTATAGAGTCATTCATACATACACTATCCAGAAAATTAAGCTAGAAAAGTAAGACCTCTAACCGATGAATACTTTATAGCCCAGGATTGAAAAGAAAGAAAAGTTGATCAATAGAGGACGAACAGCACAGCGAAAAGAAAGAGGTTTGCTTACTTTGAGTCAGATTCAAAGTCAGATTGTAAGCGCTATTTCGTTTGCTATCTGGTTGATAGCTTTCAGTGGCCGTGTTAGTCCAGGGGGTCTTATTCAATATATTCGGATCATTCCACTATATCTGGTAGAATTCACGTTCCCCACCCTGAGGACGCCCCTAATTACAGGGTTCACCGAAACATATTTTAAATAATTGAAAATCATAGTCGTCATCAACATAGAAAATAACAGTGTGAAGATTAGCTTTACCATTTTAAAAGTAAGCATGCATGTTACTGTCGCCTTTCTATTGCACAGCAAAAGACATAACCAGCCGCCAAATTTGTATTTGTTTCCAGCAAACCAAGAGGAGTATAGTTTTATTTAGGATTTCTCTTGTCGGATCTTCCTGTCATTTATACACGAATAATTTTCAATATCATTATTCTGTAAACAAGTGTGCTATTTGAAAATGAAATGTGAAAGTTCTTAAACGAGTATTTTTTTATACTTATTTTTATTATGCTCACAGTTATTTTGTTTTAAAAAAATATTTAAGAAATTCATGTGTCTTACTCATAAAGACAGTCGCTCGCTCTCTCTCTCTTTCTCTTCTGGAATTAATTCTTAAATAAATAAGTCTTTGTAACTTAAAAATGATTACCAACCTTTCTGAAGCTGTAGGGTATTTTGTATTGTGCATAAATATTAAAAATGGAATTTTTATAAATCATGGTATTTGGATAAATTTCATCTCCCTCCTTAAAGAAAATCACAAAAACCCATGTCCAGAGAGGATTCGAACCTGCAGTCTGTTGGTTGGATAATAATTACGCTAACCAGTCAGCTAAGCAGGTCTGAAAGTCTGCGTCAAAAATAATAAATTAGCTCCTAATTATAATTTATGTTGTAAAATTCTGTACAACATAGATTAAATAAGTTACCAAAAACTATTTATCAAAAAAAAAAAAAAAAACGATGTTTATATATAACTGTGATGATCATTGTATATTATCCTCATTATACAATAGTTCCATCTTATTATATATTAAATATCGCTTTTAGAGAACTCCAGAAAACAGTCAAACAAGTTAGATAAACAAGCTGTATACTAACTGTAGCATCATGGCCTCAGTAACTTTAACCGTATTTTTTTTTCCTTAAATGGTAACATTTAGGCTTTCTGTTGTCAATTTTTAAAGAAATCACTTTATTGAATGTATTACAAAAGTATTATTCTTTTATGCTCTATATCTGTTATTTCCTTTTATCCCTATTCAGGTGTTGTGCAATAAAGATAAACATAAACATACATAAATGAAATATATCCCAGTTGAATGAAAACTTATTTCTTAATTAGCAATACTCACTTGTTGCGTACTGATACAAGAATGATTCCGTTTCAAGATATCTTCATATTCAAAAACAGTTTATTTACGTAGAGCGCTCCACGGAATAAAGAAGCTTACTTATACATTCTCATATTTAAATTAAAGGAGCAACCAAGGTTCATCAAGAAGGAAAAAAGAATCCGCAGTCCATCCACAGTTCGAATATACTATAGGTGTACCTAAACATTTTAGAGGAGGAAACCACATAAAATATCCATAATAAATTATAAATAAGAACGTAAATAAGAAACTGAAATATTTCAGTTTCTTATTTACCTTCATATTAATCGTAAACACCCAAATAAGTGCATGTGGACAGATAACTTTGAAGCTAAAGGTAGGTAGAGTTCGATGGCGTAAGCAAAGACTGTTGTCCGGTTAAGAAAACTAGAAAAAAGGTGCTTTTTAGGGATGAATCATTTCCTGAAAAACAACATGCTATAGTGAAGTATGAAGATAAATATTAAACAAGCTGCAGGTATGATCCCACTTCGTTTGAATATTAGATTGAATGTCCTGTTGCAGAGATTTGCCTTTAATAAATCTAATTTTGGTAATGAGCCTAGCCTATCCTGAGTCATAGAATGCAGTGTGTGTGTGTATGTATGTATGTATGTTTGTTTGTTTATTCTCCCTGGCTGTATTATGTTTTTGAAAACATGAAACGTGCGAGAAAAAAACTGAATTTCCAGAAGGAAATCCTTGCCACCTGCGAATGTGATCAGCTTTGGAAAAAAACGTCTTAAAAAGATTCGAAGTCAAGTGTTTCCCACTAGGTGGCATTGTAGATATGGATTGCACTAGATACCAGATCGAAAGCATTATCCACCAGGTAAAATACTTCCAATGCTTCCTTTTATTCATCTGAGAATGACTAGTCATTTTTTTAATTCACACCGGATTATGTGCATGCGCAGCCTCCCTAGCTCAGTCAGTATAGACTGAGGTCCTAAAGACTTGGTTCGATTCCCGTCCATGACGTGACGAACCTTTATATGATCTCTTTCGACTAAAAGTGAGTTAACTGGTTCTCATATGGAGGTAAAGGATTTTTTCTCCCGGTAACTCGGGTTTTTCATCCATCCATCGAATTAGTCAAACCGGTCCCGTGAACAGACACACACACACGGCTACAGTCATAAATACTTATGGCAAGGAAGGCAACGGGAAACCACCTTGCGTCATAGCTCTCTAGTAATCAGTTTCAACCCTCTCAAAGAGAGAAGACCACAGAATTAGGAATGTCAGCATGTATTAATAAGAATTGTTAGTCATGCGCAACGGTTAATTTTTTCATAATGTGCCTCTGCTCTAGGTCACAGAGTAATTTATACGATTTAAAGATTTTAAGGAGACCCTTTTATAGATGACATTTCCGTACTGCTGCAGAACCGAACAACCAACCACGTTTCATTGATTTGTTAGCAGCACACTGGTGTACAATATCTCTACGGCATGCTCTCAAAATCACTGTGTTGACACACGTAGAAGCCAGTAAACAACCTAACCGATGGGATGATCTGTTTTGGGCTGTGAGAAGTTTACCGTGTAAAAGTAGAAATGTCGAAACAGCGCAAAAGAGGCCGAAGTAATGGGTAGAGGATACGACTGTTTTATTAACAGTCGATAACCAAGCTTCGAAGAAGAAGAAAGATCAGTTTATCAAATAATAAAAATACTACAAAAACTTAGTTAAACATTCTAAGATTCAAAACAAGTATTAAAACAACACTCAAAACAAGTTTATGTTAGTTTTATTTTCTGCAAACGTTCCTTATGTAAAGAGCTTACGTTTTGAATAAAAGACTGTTTTAAATAAAGCATAATTTTGCTGTTGGGGAAGAATTATGAACGCTCCGTAGATTATTAAGAGCTCTGGTGTTTTATTATTTATTTAAAACATTATTCCAAATACAATTTCTTGTTATTGATTTATAATCATTATTTTAATAGTACGAAACGAATAGCAGGTAGATTTGTCATTATGACTACGAAATCGATCATAATTACATTTTTGAAAATTATGGAAACAACTATCGTATTTGAATAAAAACTTTAGTTTAATATAACTAAAATCTACATTCGACGTTTCGACCTTTATGTCAAGGTCATCTTCTGGAGCATACAACTATACACAGGAAACAAGCTATACTACAATCAAACTGGTTTGTTAAAGACACTGACCAACCGCTACAACAATTGTTGGCCTGACCTCTGGTGAGAAAAAAAAATTAATCACACGTCTTCCTTCAGGCAGTCTATCCTTCACGGTCTACCGAAAACCGACACACACTGGCCAATACATACATGCTAATTCATACCACCACCCATCAAAAAAATTTGGAGTCATTAACACCCTTAAAAACAGAGCCACAACTATTTGCTCTAACCAGCAAGCCCTGAAACAAGAACTAAAAATCATTAGTGACACATTCATAAATAATGGCTACAACAAATATACTGTTAATAAAATACTCTATAAAACTACAACAAAAACGAATCTAGATTACAGTAAAACCATAGCCATCCCATACATTAAAGGGTTATCAGAAAAAATCAACAGAATCCTACAACATTATAACCTCAATGCCACCTTTAAACCACCCACTAAACTTAAAACCATATTCTACTCCTCTAAGGATCCTCTCCTCCCATTAGCACATCCTAGAGTCGAGTCTATTGCATCCGCTGCACCTGTAACTTACCGTGCATTGGTGAAACAGGACGGACAATCGCTATACGCAAGAAAGAACACATTAGACACATGAAATATAACCATTATGGTGAAGCAGGCCTGAGAGGCCGCTCAGCACCTTACACCACGCACTCAACACCTTACACCAAATCAACTGGAAAAGCACCTGCTCCTTACACCGCACAAAAACCTGGTACGAAAGGAAATTTAAGGAATCCTGCGAAATCCTGATAAACCACCCAAATATCAACAACAAAGATGGCATGAAAATTCCAAGGATCTGGATGGCACACATTCAGCCTGCCTAATATGAAAGATCAAGCATAAGTCAGGACTCCAGCCAATCCTTAGCTAGTATTAGAAACCATGCCATACCAACGCTGAAATGATGTTAATATATGTATATAGTAGACAACACCAATAATAGAACTCTAGCGTTGATGTATAATTTTTTTTTTACATTTTTTTTTTATTTTGTATTTTTTTAATTTTTTATTTATTTTATTTATTTATTTTTTCTCACCAGAGGTCAGGAAAACAATTGTTGTAGCGGTTGGTCAGTGTCTTTAACAAACCAGTTTGATTGTAGTATAGCTTGTTTTCTGTGTATAGTTGTATGCTCCAGAAGATGACCTTGACATAAAGGTCGAAACGTCGAATGTAGATTTTAGTTATATTAAACTAAAGTTTTTATTCAAACACGGTAGTTGTCTCCATAATTTTCAAAAATGCATTCGGATCACCGTGTAAGCCTAAAAGTAAGGATCATAATTACAAATCTTCTTTCTTTGAATGAAACGTTCCCTCAAAAATATAAGTTATATTAAGAAATATTAAACTAAATGCGAAAAAACTTAACACCACAAAAATCAAAATAATGGTAATCTTTATGATTTACGAGTATTTTTCTTCTGTTAGATTTTTTGCCGAAGAACACTTGCATAATCCACTGCTCTCAGTAAGAAAATTCCAAAGGAAAGAAAATGTCTTTACCTTTTTCAAGAAAAAAAAAAGATTTATATCGAGTACTGTACCAAATAAGTTCTGTACCATCGTTTCTAAATTTGCACTTCTTGAATAATGTGCATTGAAAAACAGCAGCTATTCTAAGTATTCATAGATCCAGAAGACACAACTAAGTTTACAGAATTTTAACAATTTTCTTAATATTTTAAATCATTACGTATACATCATGAGTTTTCAGTCCTTGAAGCATTATTTTAAATATATAGATAAATAGAAAGCAAGAATTGTATACCATGTTCTAAAATGTACTCACAACAAACTTGAAAAAACGCGTTTTCTTTGCTTTAATCGCCGCCTCTCTTTCTCTCTCTCTCTCTCTCACTACCTCTCTCACTATCTACCTGCCTACCTACGTATCTATTCCTCATATCCTACTTTTTAGTTTTCAGTTGATCAGTCTATTGACAAACTTACACCAATACGAATAAAAAAAAAATATTTTTACCTACACGTATTTCTCTATTTTCCTAAGCATTAACAAGTAGTACGAATGTACTGGAATTCAAATATTTTCCGCTCGCTTAGAAAATATTATGAGATAACGTTGACATAGGAATATCAATAATACTTTGGAAGATAATCATTAGAAGTTCAAAAGAGTCAATAATTTTCGTATGGAAAACTCCAAGCAAATAAGTTACAGCGGTTTTCCCCATGAAAACCTGATAATTCATGCATGATAACATGCATGAATTATCAGGTTTTCATGATTATGGAATAAAAAACAGAGTTTCTGGAAGAGAAAACCTGCAACCTCTGTCTGACTTGATACCTCACAAAATAATATTATTAATGATATTAATTATAAATATTAAAATTCAATAAAAATTATTATTATTATTATTAAGTTTGGTCTATTCTGTATGTAGTTCTCACGGAGTATGCACAAGAATTCGATCTTCACACCCTTCCACTGCGAGAATACCCAAATAGAAGGCATAGGATTTGAACTCGGACTCCAGAAGTCAGCTAATATCACATTCTTGGAAAAGCTATAACATTATTCTGAAGAATATGTCATCTACTTCCCGCGAGTTCTGCGAGGTCTGCTGCCACCTCTCAGTTTCTTAAAATTCATTGAAACGGAAATATAGGAAATACTCCACCAAGGAATCTTTAGCAAAGTCACTAAAATGCAAAGGTTTTGGTAATTTTTGTAACTTAGTGCAAAAATCTTCGCACAATTTAACAACGAAGCACACATCAAAACATTCAGTAAATTCAAATCTTATTATTATCGCAAAGTTCAAAGATCGATGGAATGATAACCTCCTTTTTTCCTTTATGAAATTGAACTATCGAAAGTAATTGATAAATAATTTGCATCTGTCTGAAGATGAAGTCATGTAATGCCTAAGACAAATTCTATTCATAAAATAATTGGTTGTTTAAGGAGTATTTTATTACGAATAAAAATCTCTTTTTTTTTCAGTTTAAGTAACAGCTTTTAATTATCTAACCATCTTAATATTAAAATCATATAGACAACCATAAAAAAGCTCCAAATACGATTCTTTGTGGATTGCTAATGGACTTAGCCCATCTTGATTTTCGGAGACTGAGTGATGTGAATATATTGCCCTAAATACAACTGATCGCTTTATCCGTTGCATTAAAATCAATGGAGCCTCCGTAGCTCGGTCGGCATAGACCAGTGATGGCAAACATTTTTACTCAGGTGTGTCAAACATCTTTTTTTTTTAAATATTGACGTTGTTGATGTGCCACTTGCATACATGCATTATAAATTTAACTACTTAATCAAAGATGGTGACTTATACATATCATATTAGGCTATTTATTTAATAGGACATTGATATACAATCTATGAATTCATATTATACAATTAATTTAATAAACTGAAATTATTGAAATTAGTTTTTTCATCAGAATACCAATAGTTTTCAACATCCACGGTGTGTCACCTGAAACCCGCAAGTGTGTCAGTGCTGACACGCCTGTCATGGGCTCGCCAACACTGGTATAGACGTCTGGTATTATATCGCACCCAGGTCTTTCTGAACTCCTTGGTTCAGAAAGACCTGGGTGCGACTCACGTCCATGACGCGAAGAAATTTTATCAGGTCATTTTGGCTAAAGGTGAGTTAGCTGGCTTCATACGGTGATAGAGGGTCTTTTTCCTCTTAAAACAGGCAAGCCGGCCCCTTGAACACGCGTCTCCAAGTATATCAAGGAAGGCAACGGGAAACCACCTTGTCCCAAAATCATTTTTCCTAGTCAAGTAGCATATTGGCTATCCCAGTAGCCATACGTTTCAGGGACAGCATTAAAATCAAGGAATTAAACCATAATATAACAGCCGATGTCACCATGATTCCCTCTATTAATTCGATTTTAATATTTTGAATCCACCCTAGGAAATTTTGTAATCCTGTAATATATTAATGTGAATACCGTGGTTGGATAATCCTGCAATCCTGATTAGATACCAGACGTATAAATTTTGCAAGCCATTTCAGGCCTGCGTTAAATGCAACAGTGATAACGCGTTGGGATATTACCTTCATCCCCCATCTAAAGGCATTCATAATCATCTATGTACGTTATCCACAAGGCCGATTAGGCTGAGTGAAAAGTGAACTAAATGAAAACGTAAATTATTAAAATGATAAATTAAATGTAGTGATTCAAGTTTATTGATTACTTACAGTAATCAAAATGCGATTTTTATTTTATAGTTCATTATCACATTTTAATATTGCTAACTCCTAACATTTTCTTAGACCATTCCAATAGATACACGTACATCTATTCGGTATCTTTTCGGAAATACAAATACCATTCAAGACGAGTTCACATCTGCTCCCAACATCCAAACAGCAGTAAAAGAGCAATAAAAACTCATTTAAAAAGTTGCTTTCGGAGACGATGTCAGATATTCACAGAAAAATGAGTTACCCAGATTAGCAGATGTTTACTTTCTACGTGGTCCAAATATAAATGATTTAATGTTCATCTCTTTTCGGTTATGCATATCTCGGAAATCATTTACATATACTGACGTTGTTTCCAAAGTGCTTCTTTTTCCTGGAAAGTGACGAATTATCTTTCTTTCTTTTTTTTTTCGGAAGATGTGAAAGATTGAATTATTACACTTATCAATGTCTTTCGGAGAGGCCACGTACATCTACTCTTTATTTCATTGCATCAAAGTAATGAAACAAACAAATAAAATTAAAATAACAAAGGATCATTCACCGAATTCTAATGAAAAAACGAACTAATTAAATAATTGAAAAGATAATTAAAATCTTTTATTAAATTTGCTAAATTCTTTAACAAAAATAATCTACAATAAATTGATGAAGAATGTAGCGATCTATAAAAATTATCAGAATGTGCTGTTTGTATTTTTATTTTGTTTATTTTAAAATATGCAAAGAATGAAGATGACGATATATAGAAAGATACAGTAAAGATACCTGAATAAAACATGAGCCATCTCTAAGTGCATCACCATTGCATCAAGAAAAATAACTCAATTTGTTTAGAAAATATGCGTTTATACTGAAGGTATTTGAACATAAAAATTTGAACATATTTACCCACTTGACCAAAACCACTGGTTGTTAATTTGAATGTAACTTGAATATTACCGGGTAATATTTCAATGTAAACATAATCCTGGTAGTTGCTGGTACGAATTACCGGAGTTTATGGAATAAGCTCTAACCTAATACTCCCTAAATGGTATTAGAATATAAACCTGAATTTGAAAATCGGCAGAAAGAAGTAACAAAATCTGGACCCTTCTGAATGTGCATTAAATCAGTGAAAGTTTCTTAGCTGTTGCACAAGGATGCTGATCTATATTATATATGTGTTAGTGAATGATGGTTAGCAAGAATATCCACTATGTCCCGCGCACAGACGAATACCATAACGATAACCATTATTATATTAACAAGCATCCGAAATAAGTATTGTATCGTCGTATTTCAGAGATATCTGTAACAATTTTCTAGTAATATACATTTCAAGAATGGAAATCACCTGAATAAAACGTGAGCCATCTCTAAGTGCATCACCATTGCATCAAGAAAAATAACTCAATTTGTTTAGAGGATATGCGTTTATACTGAAGGTATTTGAACATAAAAATACTTTTATTACTTCTGGAGCCCCTAACACGTGATAATATTCTTATGCTTAGCTGTCTTCAGCATCTCACAATGTCGTTGTGTACCTTGTAGCACTGTAGATTTCCTCGATGATGCGTGAGTTATTATCTGATTGCTTGTGGAAAGCTAACTTAAAAGTCGACTTGGTTGGCTTCGTTGGTGCTTCCTTCTTCATGGTTTGAAATCCCACTGAGAGCATTATTAGTGTCCTGAATTGGCTGGGAAAAATTCTATGTTTGATCCCTAGAGCGAAGTTTCCAATTTATATAACACTTATTCTAACTGCGGTATCAGAGTACGAAAGGTTTACAGTGTTTCGTGGAATGGGATGCATATAGAAGTAAAATAAAATAAGTACATGACCAAGGATGAAGAGAAAATAATCACTTACTAATGGCTTAATAACTAATGGCTTAAATAACGAATAATTTGTCCAACATTATCAGAAAAACTTATATTAAGTGGACGGCATGGGAATAAACCAAGGATATAATGACGATTGTACAAAACTGTGAAATTCCTTTTAGGGAAATCGGCGCGAGCTACCTCATTCCTTGTTTGTGTACTCGGGAAAAATTCATTGAAATAATGAAGTTATTAAACCACTGAACGGCCAATTTAAAGCACTTCCGCCACTGCCCCGAGATGAACATTTTATAATCCGCCTAACTCGTAGAATATAGAAAGGACCATATTATCTTAGAAATACGAGAAACAGGAGCACTACGGCTGAATGGATTACAAAATTGGAAATTGTTTAGAATCATTCCAATCCTAAAACAATAATAAAAACAAATATTGCAGCATAAGTAAATCCATTTCGTTGTATATTATTTGTTGATGTAAGAGGCAAATTCAATCTTATGAAAATTATCTTTCGATATATTACTAATTTGCTTATGCAACACTATCTTGAAAGAAATGATTGTCGAAAATGTGATGACCTGTGTATATGTAATTTCATATCCAATTATTCTTTTAAGTACTAGACAAAATGCAGATATCACAAATATGTTAATAAAAGACCATAGCAGCTAGACACTTAGCCTGCACTGCAGCCTGCAACAGCTGTAATAAACTAGTAAGGAATCCAAATTTGAGATTGAAAGGACTAAGTGCAAATAGTTTGTTTTCCACTCAAGCAATAATCGATTCTGTTGTTCTTTCCAATGTCATTAAGTATTCCGCATCTATCGCCTCTAAGTTTTCATTTCTCTAGCATCTATTCTCCAGCAAGACAAGTCTACATTCAGTCCATTCAAAAAAGGAAGATAAAAGTTAGGCATCAAATTATTGCTTGTTATTTGCGTTTTTTTTAAAAAAATAATGAAGGTCAAATTTATAGCTACCTGAGACAATGGATTAAATTTATTCTTTCTAAATGAACATTCTACAAGATTATTCTTTATTTCTTTTTACTGCATTTTACCAAAATCTAATTGCAAATTAAATAACTCTGTAGCACAATAACGTTCATTCAAAACTTTGATTAAATACGAACTGAATCGAAGATAGGATTAAATCGGAAGCTAATCATATTAAAATAACAACGTTGAATATTAACAGAAACGCAAGGCGCTGTATTCGTAATAATTATAAAGCAATATAAGATTTGTTTAATACCAAATTAGAAAGCATCGTAATTGCGCTCTGCATTTGTTCCCGATTAAATGTCATCGCGGAACATATTTAAAATCTTCATAAGCGACGGTTGTGACTATTGACTTTCTATAATTCAGCAGTTTGCGTAATTCCTCAGGTCAAATTATGTTGGTTATGCTGTGCTTCAAAATGCAATTTCAAATATCTTCAAATGATAAATGTATTGCAATATACTGCATTGTGACAATAGTATTATCGTTTGATAATTTGGTTAAGCATCTTTTCAGCGTAGCGGTAAGATGTTTCGCTTCTGTCCAAATCGCACTGACGAAGACCTGAATATAGATCGAAATTCCTCCGAATAGTGACCCTACTCGAAGTGTTTAGCAATTAGGACAGTTTGAAGTATGGAGTCAGTCACCAGCCTTTATATACAAGCAGCCTCGTTGTGATACGCTTGGATAAAGAATTAAACAAGAATATAATTTCTTGGAAATAATAATTTAAATTTAGTGAATCCTTTCAGCGTTTTCATATTATCTGAAAAAATATCAATAGCATACCAATATTTCTATAACATCCTTCTCGTAAACGATCATATTACTCTGCAGAGTTCTTAATCGTGAATTCGAAAAATCGGAGTAAAGCTACACATTTACATAATCACTTGTAAATTTACAATTGCGCATCATCAATTCTGCTTTCAGTTTTGCTTTTCTCGCATAAAAAGTATTTTGATCTTTTCCCGTTATTGATAATGGTCAACTTGGCTGACATAATCACATCACTTCTACAGCATCCCCAGCTTCCAAAAAAACTTCGCATCCTTTTTCTCAAGACATTACTTTTCATCTCTCCTGTTAATGCTGTACAAATCCCAGATCCGCTCACACTTGGAATAATATTCTCCGATTTGGGATGGTGCACTTAAAACCACTGTAAACATTCTTGAAACTGTCCAGAGAGCGGTGAGCGGTTCGGTCCTATTTACGATTCAACCCCCGCTATCTCTCTCTCTCTCTCTCTCTCCCACAGACTCTCTCTCTCTTCCGTCAGTGCCTCAAAGAAGGCTAGTTTCCTCATTGCATTTTTTCTACAGATGTATCCATGGTCGCTGTTCAGCAGATTTAACACCCATTAACCTCCCCTTATTTCTGACAAACCTTCTTGTTCTTCAACAGCCTAACATCCTTTTGCAGTTGACCTTCTAAGATGAACATTTTCCAAGTACTATAACATCTGGCTCGTCACATGGAATATTAACAAGTTGTTTTGCTCTTGACATCCAGATATAAGATTTAAGAAGTGTATAAATCCAGACTCAGGTATAATCAGTTATTTGCGAAAAATCATCTTGATTGTTCACAGATTGATTGTGATTTAATAGTAATGTAATCAGTTGATGAAATGTCCAGATTTGGGAAGAGGGAATAATACAGTTCAAAATTCCGGCTGATATCCTTAATGAGTTTCGCATTTCAGTATTTAAATATAAAATAAATGCGCGCTTTGATTCATTAGTAACAAAGTAGAAAGTAGGAGGAATATCTATTTCAGATGTAAATATTATCCTTTTCTATTTATAAAAAATCTAGAAATAGTTTCGAGTACATTGCATAAACCTCATGATGATAGCCAAAAGTTTGAAAATTGCCTCCCTTCCAAATCTCATTGATTATTTCTTTCGTTCTTTGTTCAACTCTGTTTTTACTAATTTTTCAATCAGATGATTCCACAGTAAAACTAATATCTCCTTGCGTCTTACTTTTCCTTCAATGTTATTCATTCATGTTTTCGATTACTGGCCTTCTAGCATTCTAAATAATGATCCCTTTCATTTTTCCTGAGGGAGACGATAATATGAACTTGTTACTGTAACATTCTTTGAAGTCCCTCTGATTATTCTAAGGATTTTTTGGCTATAGATTTTTTTTTTTTTGGTTCATCACTGGTATTTATTTTGCTGCTTAGAAATCTATTCCGAAATTCAACACATCAAGAATAAACTATTTCCGGATTTCTCTGCTATCGATTAACTGGGGATCTTTTTCGCTATTCTTCACCTTTTGGGTAAATGCAATGGAAAAGATTTTAGGAAATCAACGGTTGTTCTTGATATCTCGAGACATCTGATCGGATTTGGAGAAAAGACTCATTAAGAAAATCGTAATCTTGCGGTCTGTTCTCTGAAATTTGCAACTATTATTAGTTTCTCTCTGTTTTTGCATATTAATGCCCAGGGGTATATTGATCGTTATCTTGAACCGTTTCATCCAGTGCTGGGGCATCCATAGGTTGCCTGTAAATCTAAGTCACAGTTGCTTAGATCAGTACATTTTATTTATTTTTTTCTCATAAATGAAACAATCAATAAATCTTTGGAATATCTCCTGCTACAACAATGCGACAGTAGCAGAATTCGATCACAAGGTCTGCAGAATGGAGTGCAGATACACCGACGTTAGGCTTTTTCTTTCAGAAAGACATGAAATGATTAATCCTTATCCAAACTGCATTAATGAAATAAGGTGAATTTTCCATTTAAAAGATACAACCGCCATATTTTTTGACAAAAATGTATCTACTAAACAATCGACTAACGGTCTGGTAAATGACGGGGAAAAACGCACAAAAGTCTAACTGTAATGAGATTAACCACTCTCAGCACAATTACTGAACATTAAAGCATTATTCCTGAAATGTCATAAATAAACGGATTTTTTATTTCTTTCTACCCGCTCAGCTATACATTAGTATCTTTAAGACGTCATTTACCCATTCCTAAAGTTTGAATTTAAAAGCGGCTGATTAATTAAATATTTCATGTTGTTGAACGTTGAGAGACTGAAAACTTGGAACTAATCCTTCCAATCTTCAACAGCATAAAACATAATTTTAAATATATAAGAAAAAATGAATCTAAGAACTTTATCAACCACCTTAATTTAACCTTGCAAATAGTTCACACAGAGCTCCTAAAATTTAAGTTTTATTTTTTATTATTATTTCTCTCTCTCTCTGTGACACACATACGCGCGCACGCACACACTTATAATATATATTGAAAATGTACACTGAATCCTTCTTTTATCATTTCCTTTCCTTGGTGTTTTCAGTAGGTCGTTTAGTACTTTGTTACCATTTGATTCTTTCAAAATTATGTTTTTGTCATTCCTACCGCTATTTGCTCTGCACTGATTTATTGGCTGCAAAGCCTTTTTGCATATTTGATTCAATTGTTTTGATGGACTCCTTAGTTTAGTTTGTATCTACGATGTCCTTTGGTTGAAAAGACCTGGGTTTAAATCTAAGACGCTAAGAACCATTATAAATAGTTTTCAATTAAAATAAATTAGCCGATCTCATAGTGATGGACGGTTTTTCTCTTGAGAAATTAGGCTGCTTGCAGCATTTCGCAAGTACAGACGGTATAAGACTTTGCTAAAAGGTCTAGTAACACTAAATGCAATGCTTAGCAAGGTTTGTCGATCTAAAAAGACAAGCACTTTGGCATTCCAACCAGAAAAAGGTGTAAATCTGAAATTCCGCAAATGACTAAAGATGTTGCATCTGCAGTTGTTGCGTAGTCAAAAGAGAATGCTGTAGGTTCATGTAGTACATTCAGTGTAGGCAGTGGTGCACACAGAGGGGGGGACCGAGGAACCCCGCCCACCCCAAAGAAAAAGGAAAAAACACTAGAAAATTTCCAAAAATCTTTTCCTAATTAAAATTCTTTACTTTAATTTATTTTGTGTAGTGTCTTCTATTTCCATATTACTTATGAATTAGCGACCATTGCAGATGCTCAGTCATAGGTCGTATGCGATGCGATCGACAACTTGCAAATCAGGCCACGCCTCCGGTCACTTAGCGACAACAAATGCCCTTATTTGTCAGATTCAACTTGCAGTCATGAAATAACCCTAAACTCATTCGAAAAATGTTCCGATGATGGTCAGTCGACCGAAACGGTTTCGCACCCCGTTAACGTTCTCCCCTGCCCCAGTTTTCCCATAAGTAAACCCTTCCCCTTCCCCCACCCCAAAAAAAGCGCCCTTAAACAATAACAATAATATATATATATATATTATTAAAATAAACCCAGGTTTCCAAATTATTCTTCCGCGTCAAAACACCCCCACGCTCCCTTCCCTCTTGTTTTAAACAACCTTCAGCAGGATCATGGAATTGGAAGACATCCTAGTATCAAAACAAGGTATGTACAAAATTTATCCTCCTCTTTTATTCTGCTATAATTGCATTCAATACTCACCCATAATGCCCTAAACTATATATATATATATATATAAATTTTTTGGATAAAAATAGCCAATGTATTTAAAATAAGGGACATTCCTAAACAAAAACAGGTTATAATAGCCGTAAAAATAATAATAATAGTGTTTAAGAGGAGTAGTATGGGATTTTTCCCAGAAATAATACCTAAATTATTTTCTCGTTACGAGTTGTTCACTTTGAGCTCGAGATCATATTTTCTGAGGAAATGCCTTTTGAAAATAAACTTGACATTTTCACAAAACCGAGAGGCTTCTACTAAGCATGTTTAAACCATAGCGTTATTTATAGGAACCGCAGCAGCATACCCCTTACTTTACCTAAGAAAGCACTTCCTTCTTGCTGCGAGTAAGATGGAAAAGAGAACGAAAGCAAGTCTTAAGCCAAAATAAATAATCATTAATAAATAGCGTCGGCACATTTTTAGCAGCATAGTAAATGGCTATCGAGTCTATATATAAATCCTTATTATGAATCACGATACTTAACTCTCTAAACATGATTTGCAGCTTATTTCTATACTACATTCTAGAAAATATTTAAAACTAGCATCTGACGGATACTGAATATGCTGTCTTGTTGTCAAAGTGACTAGAGTTTGTGCGCTGAAATCTACAGGTTATTGGTTAGAATCCTATTGTGGTATTAATGATTGAGAATTTTCTTAGATGGAAAATTATGTTAGTTAGCTGTTGTGAACTCGTCACCCTAGCTTACTACAACTGAAGGAGTTAAGAAAAATACTATGCTGATAATAGTAATGTTCATCTAGGAACTAGCCGGCAGCAGGTCCCTTCATCAGTGTGTGTGTGTGTGTGTGTGTGTGCGTGCGTGCGTGCTTGTGTGCGTCGAAAGATGGTGGTTTTCTGCCTACTGCTAAACACAGCTGCGATTTCGAACCATGGTGAAATTTCTGTGTGTACTTGATTTTTTATGGTTCTGCATCGAAGTGAAACAAGGGGAGAGAGAGAGAGACCCCTCTCTTTTGATCTCTGAAATGCATGGGGAAGAATTCTGCTAGGTTCTTAGAAATTTTATAGCCTTTTATAGAGTTTTTATTGTTTCAGCAAACTTAATACCTCAGTAATTGTTCTAACTGATATCATGGTAGGGATTCTTCCCTAAGTGCATAGCGATATACACGCCTGAACGAAAGTGTGCTCTTTATCATGAGATTCTAAAAATACTTGAATTCATATTCCACGGTATACTAGTAGCCTAGTCGTGAAGATACCTCAAGTGCAAATTTTTGTTCAGTCCTGCATTGTAAAGGATTCAAAAAGGAAATTATAATTTCTTCTAGAATAATTTACATATTTCTCTTTGAATATTTTACAAAATCGTCATTCCGTTTTCATTTATTTCCTGCAGGAGATTGCATAATGAATAACTGTGCTAAACAAACATTCACAGTAAGCTGTTCAAGTGATTCTAGATGCATTCATTTTAACTCTTCGTTATATAGTTACACTGTAGTAAGCGAGTGTTTTCCATGTTCATGGAACAGTTTGAGAGATTTTCTAAAGCTTTTTTTAAAAATATCTATCAATTGTGAGTCATCACTCCCAATTGATAGATCATAAATGCTAGTCACTTTGACAACAAGACAGCATATTCTTTTAAATATGCTGTCTTGTCAGATGCTACTTTTATTTAATTTTGATATATTTTATTTAAATATGTCAGATGCTATTTAAATATTTTCTAGAATGTAGTGTAGAAATAAGCTGCAAGTTGAGCAAAGACGAGGCTTTTAGTAATTTTTTATTAGAATAATCGAATGGGTTTTCGGGACCAAGAGATTGTGATCTCTTGGTCTGTATACATCCAAGTATCAAATTATCTTCTCCGCTTCCTTTGTAATTCTATCTACTGTTCTGCTGTTTTCATCATTGCTTTTTTCGAGAGGCGCAAGATATGTCCCACAGATCTTACAACTTCTTTGTATATGTGTCGCATTAATACAAAACTATTTAAAATAATTAAAAACTTGTTTACATCTTGGAAGTAGTTTCCTTAAGCAGGTTCAAGAGACTTTGCCTTCTCTATAAGCACCCCTCAAATTCTTCATTTTGGGACTGTAATCTTCCATTAATTAACACAAGTCAGCTTCATATTTGTGAACAGGAGACATTCAATCAATCATATTTGAAGAATATAGTATGCTGAAATAAGTGCAATACCGTGCTGGTAAGAAAATGTCAAACTCTTCCCAATATCTGGCGTGTGTTTCAACTGTGCAATGTAATATTGCTTATTGACTGTTTACACAAACAAAATATTTTTATCGTCACATGATGAATTCTTAATAGAAAAAATCCAACTTTTCCAGTACAAAACTCTTCTTAGAATCATCCATTATTTTTATTGGGGACCAGGATAACCCTCTAATTCCTATATTGAGAACTACTGTTTGCGTTGGATTTCGAATGCTATCCGATTGCCCAGTAAAATCTTGTGTTTGATTTATCAAATTCTACCTAAAATCGAATGAGTGAACTTTGTTCTAAATGTGGCATACTATAACGTGCACTCTGTATGCATAAAGTACGAATCGTTTACTCCAGGCCAGTTTCTAGTAAGTAAGCCACATGAGGATAATTCATACTGCTTTTATATAACACTTCCAAGGAATTAGAATCTAAACTACATTTATTTAATAATGAAATTTAATTCAAACGTTTCCTTAGGTTAATACCTTTTCTTTAAAAAGAAATATTTGTAGTCGGTTATAACCTAATTCAAGTTCTAGAAATGATTGATTTCAACCCGATCACGCCTTAAAATCAGAAATCTTTCACGGGCAAACTCAAAAGGAACTTCTTAAAATAGAGCAAATAGATGATCACTGTTTTCAACAAAGGGAAACGATAGGCTGATTTCTGACAGCTTGATTAAAATACCAAGGTAATTTAATTAAATTAAGGTGATATGGATGCACTCCTGCAATCCTTTACAATGCATGCTGAATGTTGTCAAAAAGTACCGCTAATCAACTTGCAATGATGTGATTTAACAAGTCGTATGAAGTTTAGGAAGAAGTATTATTGAAATATTTGGAAAGCACTACTCCAGTTCCACCTAGAAATATTAATGTTACTTGCATGTATTCCAATTATTCAGCGCTTGGTCAGTGAAATGGCATTTCTTCAGAAAAATGTGCGTTTGTTATGCTCACAGCGCCAGAAATAAATGCAGCAGCACACATCGCTTTATCCAAACGACGCTGCTTTCACAGCAGTAAATTACCAAAATTCCTGAAACTAGTACAAAAATGCCCTTAAATTCCAATGGTATTTAAGTAAATTACACCTAGACAGAGAATTCCAAATCAAAGAATACCAAATCAGATATGGAATGCTAGCATAAATTTTAAGAATTACTGAAATTCCAGGAAATTCCTATTGGAAATGCAACGACTTTCTAGTCGTTTTATGTACGAATGTCGGTAAATTTTGATAAAAGTAGCAAGGATAATGTCCTGTGGTTGCAATTATCAAATAAAGGAGACAGCAAAATTGACTATTCCTGACAGGTACTATTTAAATTTGTTTGCATTCTATTAAATCCGAATTATAAACCATTAAGGAAAACAATTATGATAACTAAATGCATTAATGTGATCCTTGTTTAGTAATGACACTGGCAAAATAACGCTAGGGAGATTTTAGGAGTGCGCATTTTGAGTACATCCAAATAAGTTAAAAATCCAATATTCCATATACATTCTGGTATTATTTGTAATACCAGAATTAGGAATCTAGGATTCGAACTTGTTGCGGAAGTTGAGTAAAAGAATAAAGTAAATTAATAGTGCGTTTTCTGTACCATTTCGTATAATAATGCACTTCACTCGCCACGAACCCTTAGTGCAACTAGTTGACGTCTGATTTCCTTAATAACAGCCTTTAAGAATTTCTAGGCGCATTCATTAGCAATAATAAAAAATTATTTTACACTCCAAGACACCAAATATTATATTACAGTTAATTGAAGTAACTCGGAAGCTGTATATTGTTGCAGCTATTAGGCTTAGTTAAGAAGTTGAATCAAGTTGCTCGTAACCATTATTTGATACCGAACAACTTAGTTTTATTTATGTCAAAACAACACTTATTACCTTCTCCCCACACATCCCCCCCCCATACACACACAGTGATTTCCTTTTATCTATTTGAATGTGTAAAATATTACATAGAAATCAACGTATTTTTACGGGAAAGCAACATTAGAAAAGTACCGAAATTTTAAGTTTAAAAAATATCTAAACTTCTAGCACATGCAAGCCCAAGCATGCAGCCACACTCAGTATGAATGGAGTTGGAAAACAGCGAAGAATGAATGATTTGCTTTAAACTTTCGCAAAACTGAAATGTCCCATACAAAAGCAGGTCCAGGTGAAGAAAGGACTCGTAAATCACCCTGTTCGTTTCGCCTTTGAAGCACCGTAGATTCTGCAATCTTATTTATTTCTGCTTTTAATCAGAAAGCTGCTGTGCAACAGCATCTAGCCAGCAGTTGAACTAATGACATTACGTAAATGGAGGCATTGAGGACAAGCTACTCTTAGTAATGTGTGAAGGAATCTGATGCGTTTCACAGACATTCCGGCTTTAAATTATATAACGTGTGCCTCGAATATTATTGCCGTCAGCAAATCATCAGTCAGAGAGCATATGTTTGTACAGCGTTCCTTGATATTTGCATAGTTTCAGGGCCCATATTTGAGTTTCGCACTCTTCCATGCCAGGAGGAATAGCTAAAATTTCTGAACTTCAGATGTTCGTAAACTGAAATAGTTTCTGCTATTAAACGCAATTAAATAGCTAAAAAAAGTAACGAAAAATCTGAGATCAAAATCTTCTACTATAATTCCTGTCTTTCTTTATCTTTTTTTTAACTGAAATACATTTGCTTCATAATTTTCATAAATAGAAAAGAATAATATTATTTCACTAACTTTAAGCAACTCGATTTGAGCAAACACATTACTTTGCAAGAGAAGCAGTAATTGCTGAACAAAAAAAGTATTCTCCTTTGTTTCTTAGTTTCCTCTTTATTACTTCGCAAGCAACTGCAGCATATTGAAATGTGTTCTGATTACAGCCATTATTTGCTTCCTTTCCTTAATTTTGTTTGTAAATTATATTTTCAAATTTGGAAGCGGAAATCGTCTTCGCTGATTACAGTAAATTTTCTTATATTTTATGCGAACTTAAACCTTTCTGAGATTGCTAGATGCTATTTACAAAATGAGGAAAACTCTTAATAAGACTTCTTTCTTTTGAAAGCAAGTCATTTTGAGATCTGGGTGTCGAGATTTTTACTATAGTTTGGTATTTCTTGTTCTTAGAAACATTTGTCTAGTTTCCGAGTTTCAAAGAGACTATTTTCAAGGACAACGAAAGAGTGAAAAAAATATATTGTAATAATTTCGCTCTACCTGAATTTAATAACGTTTTAGATCTAAATGTTTCAATTTTGGTTCAAGTCAGAGCATTTTTACGGATAACATGATTCGAATTGATATTAATATTTCTGCAATAGGTTGCTCTTTAGAATTGATATTAAAATTTGTTTAATTATTTCATTTTAGCTGATTTATTGATGCAAAATGAGCAAATGAGAAGATATATGTATAGACAAGAAAGATGTAGACGGCCGTCATGTTAACAGTTTAACAATAGTATTGTTTGTAATAATCTCTGAAAGATGTATAATCTACAATAATCATTTTGAGTAACATTCGAACTTGTTCTTTTGCAAAGTTTAGCAATGGAATGATGCATATATAGTTTATTTTCTACAATGATTACATTTATTTTTAATTATTTTTATTATGTTAATACATAATAAAATACTTCATATAATAAGTTAGTTATTGCATAATCACTCTGCATACAAATAGCAACAAAATTTTTAAGCAAGACAGCTTTATTAAATTTAAGTCCATAATGAAGAGCTTATTTCATTTATTGCTATTACTCTAACAGTGTCTATCACACATGCTCAGCTCATACCCTGACTATGCACTCACAACTAACTATGGCAACCAAAAAAAAAAAAAAAAAATCACGCCACCGTCAACTTCACTCTTACTCAGATTCTAAGAATGACCTTCAGTTCTCCCCACTACTAGTCATTGGAAAGTTTTTCAATTAGAAGGGTTATTTTTAAGCAAGCTATTGCATGGATCATAGATGGCGAACCTATGGCACGAGTGCCAGAGGTGGCACGTCCGAGAATTTTGCTAGAACGTCAACAATTTACAGGTGATATCTTTTTATACGCTTATAAATTATTCAACTTTTTTTTTAATTATTACAATACGTACAAATTAAATTTTGTTTTACACGAGAGAGCTATGAAGACGTGCATATGATTGGCGCGGTATTAACAAAAACAGAAAAATCAAAGCGACCCAAAGACATAGGCAACCGACAAGTGTTGAGTTGAAATGCTAATTCTCTTCACCGAATTCCATAACTGAAACTGTCATAACAACATTCACTATATATTTCCTAGTTTTAACACATTCACGACGGGGTGTTGTTTATCATTCCGACAGAACTTTTCATTACCAGTGGGCTCAACTCACACAAAGTTTCAACCCTTGGTTGAATTTTAATCCTACTTGTTTGGGTTGAGCTGGCAGGCAAACTCACATACGCATTATATGTACAGTGACCATATATTTTTGGAGAAAATAAAGGACAAATCAGAAATTGTTTCATAATAAATAAATAAAAAAACAGGCTGCGTTTATTTATTATACTAAAACTAAAAAGTTTTATAACGTTTATTGTAAAATATAAGCATATATATATAGCATTTTAAACAATCATATTATTACTTTAAAAAATTTAATTTTGATATTTCACACAAGAATGAACTTTTTTTAATAAATCGGGTTTGTGTTTTAAAAATTCATAAAACTGTATTCAATTCACGTCAAAGTTTCATTTGCTATAAATGCATGCTTTCAGTGTTTCGAATTTTAAATGGGGTTTTTTCACTGGTCCACATATTTTTCACTAATGAAAATGCTTGTTCCGTGGGGCATTAGATCCAGGGAGACATAAGCAAAATTCAACGAGTTTTAAAATGTTTTTAAACGATACATGTTTATCTGCGAAATATTTAAAATATTCAACCCTACTACGTCATTTTGTAGCCATTCTTCGATCTTTTCACTGGTGACATAACTTTTAATACACGAAACTTCAACAAATAGTTCGTCGTCATTTATATTTAAGTTTCAATGTCTGGAAATGAACAAAACGCTTTCCTCGATCTTCGCCAGCAGACGTATTTCTCGTAGTAGAACCCATTCAAATACTTCCATTTCCACGAAACAGCAGTCCCGGTTTTTTAAATAATTCATAAATAATCAAACTTGCATTGATACGATCAATGCAAGTTTGATAAAATTTATGAATTACATCTTTAAATACGTTGGTATTAATATTCAATTTACTATTTCAATTCACAAAATAAAGGACAAAATGGCCATTTTAGAAAACAAAATCTAAATGTCTGAGCACTGAAATGGTCACCGTAATTATATGATATGTTTCAATTCATCGTAGAATTTTATTTAAAGTTAGTCTTTGTGATCTGTCACAAAGACTAACTTTATTGCATTTGAGAATTTCAAATGCAATAAAACAAACACTTATTTCCTGTAACTGAAAATTGGACAAGCGTTTTTAATAAGACTATGTGTTGTTCTTAAACACAGTTCAATATGGTTGCACTTAAACACAGTTGTTGACTTGAGTCTGTACAGCATAGTTTCTGTGGGAGGGGACAATAATAGTGCAATTAGAGACAGCTGGAATAAAAACGACGCTAATTAATGAATCATGAATTAATGAATTTTTTGTTGAGAAATATATTATACAGAATGCAAAAGACTATTCAGGGATACAATAAAACTACTTGTTTTTCTTGCATTTGCAGTATAATATTTTGGGAGGGCATGTTTTTAACAGAGGGGAGAACGAGTTACTATCGCCACGACAGGAACATGTTTAAACATGTTTCGTGTGCGAGTTAATATTCAAAACATTTTTATGTATTTTTTCATAAAGTAAAATCAGTGGTGCGAGTTATGCAATATAATACAATAATCAATTGTACACTGAATAATATTAAATTTAGATATAAAAAAATAAAATATTATTTATAAAATATTATATATTATTATAAATTAATTAATATATTTTCTATTAATTTTTCCCCTATTAAAAACTGCCCGCCACGTTATCAACTCGATTTGTAAACTTTTGGCACTCGCACATAAAAAGGTTCGCCACCACTGGCATAAATTATTCCTCGAAGATTATTAACACACATTTCATTAACAGGTCATTAAACTATACGTAATGCTTGCATGTTTTGACCTCGGCTTATTTTACA
Source organism: Typopeltis vanoorti (assembly GCF_054136105.1). Classification (NCBI taxonomy): domain Eukaryota; kingdom Metazoa; phylum Arthropoda; class Arachnida; order Uropygi; family Thelyphonidae; genus Typopeltis; species Typopeltis vanoorti. The sequence continues at coordinate 27,829,543 of NC_143557.1, read as the reverse complement.
ATTTTGTATTTCTCTGTTGCATATTGAGTAACCAAAACTATGTTAGCTGCTCAAAAGGGAAATGCAAAATTGTAAAAATTATAAAAACACTAAATTGTGAAATGCAAAATCTGGTTACTCAGTAAGTTTAACTAGCACACAGTTTTATTTACACGGTTTAAATGACGCTTATACTGTATACCTTGCATTTCTTATTTGAAATGGAACAAAAATGAGTTCGATTCTCGTCGTCAAGAAAGGAATCCTTATATGTTTTTTTTTTTTTTTTTCAATTGATGATGAGTTAGCCGATCTCACATTGAGGCAGAAGGTATTTTCTACCGGAAACTTGGGATTTTCATCCCGTATACAGGATAATTGATCATGAGAACACACGCAAATTACAGGCAATATACACGGGAAGTGATAGTGTAGAGGATGTCATGATGGTAGCAATGGCGTGTAATTGGAGGAACCACCTCACCGGCCGTTATGGATCAAATACGCATCCTCATATGCTTCGTATCTATCTGTATTTCAATGTAATATCAAGGATATTATAATTTTAATATGCACTTCGCATCCATGATAACTTTCACGTCTATAGACATCTTGGCCAGTTTCTTGATTTCTGAAATATTTTATTGATTTATGAAATATTTACTCAATTACAATAATCATCTTTAACGACATTCCAACTTGTAATTTTTACAAAATTCAGCAATGCGTTCTACATATGTGATTCATTTTCTACACATTGCATTTTAATTAAATTTTATAATAATACGTTTTTGCATCTATATTTACAACACGTGTTCTTCTAATATTAACAATGAAGATTACACGGAAGTTTTGAATAATGGATAATAATAATAATATGATAAAGTCTCAGATAAATTACATACATATGATTATTAAGATGATTATTACAGATTTTTTCCATGTTTACACATTATGTACAAAAGAACAATTTTTCTATTTTCATCGTAGAGAGTATTTACATATTTACAATTAATGCATATCATACTTCATGCTCTGTACATTATACTGTAAGCAGTTTAAGGGAAATTATTTCTTTTCAATATGTTTTCTTTGGATACAAATTCATATACTTTTTAATATCTGTATCTTCATTATTATTAAACACCGTACTGACTATTTTGTTACATTACGTGTGGATGAGTGAGGAAGTTTAATCCCACCTACTTCGAAGCTTGGGTTAGCTTTTGTGAAGAGAGTAGGATTAGCTTTCACTATTTATGTTGTTGTTACTGTTTATAGATGGGATGTAGGATTGGATGCTGGTGATTTTTGATGTGTATACTAGTGTTATGGTATATTAACTTTGTTGATATATTTTCCAGAGTTCGTATTTTAATGTTCTGTAGTTGACTATGTGTTTTAAATTTCTTGGAAGGTTTTCGAGGAGCATGGGTATCTGATGTGATCTCACCAAAGAACCATATGAGTTGTTGAAGGGTGTAGGGATGTGGAGAGTTGTGTGGGTCGTGTTATACGATATATGTTTCTGTTGTTACGACAGGTGATGTTGAAGTAATTCCTTAGTGTGGAGTTTCAGATTTTTAATGCTCAGGATTCTGTGTCATATCGCCATATGTCATATCGCCATATGCTGGCTGTTGTGTCGAAATCACTGTTGACACAATTTTTCTATGTAATATTTCTAATTTTGTTAGGTGGCTGTTTGATGTGTTTGCATAGACTGTTATACCGTATCTGATATAGGATTTTTTTTATATGTTAGATGGAATAATGTCTTTTACTTGGAAGAGTTTCGCTGCGATAATGCAGAGTTTGGTATGTAGGTATTCTATATATTATGTCCATTTCAGGTGGCAATCTATGAAAAGAACAAGGTATTTTGCATGTGTTCAGGTTTAATTTCGGATCATTGGCAGGGTGTTTTGTTGTTAATACAGTGGTATGTGTGACAGTGTATCGATAGTGGTGAGGGGGAGCATGATTTTTGGGTTGTGTATTATCAACATCTGTGTTTTGGTGCCGTTGCATTTTTGCCTTTTGGTAGAAGTATGTTGTGATTTAATTTAAGTCTTGTTGTGCTTTGGAGAGAGCCGTGTTATAGGTTTAATTTCGGTGTATGTGTGGATTGCTAGCACTGCGGTGTCATCTGCGTAATGAAATATTTGACTTCTTTGGGCCAGGTTATGAACATCCTTAATGTATATGTTGAACAGAATGAATGATAATATGGTGCGTTGAGGGACACCGTGTTTCATTTGTATACCCCGGCTGTGACATGTGCCTATTTTTGTTACTTTTGTTCTGTTTGAGAGATAGTTCCTGAATCTGGTATGCAGTGTTTCTCTTATACTTATCGATTAAAGTTTGTTGAGCAGTGTGTCTTATTCAAGCGTATCAAATGCTTTGGTTATGTAAAGCAGCATAAGGACGACGTGCTTGTTTTTGTCGAGAGATTTGTTTATTGCGTCGGCGATGTCTTCTAATAAAGTGGTGGTGCTTTTTGTTTTCTGGAAGCCGTATTGGTTTTGTGAGATGATGTTGTACTTCTGTAGATAGTTCTGTAGTCTGGTTATTTTTTGTAGAATATTTGAAATGACTGGTAGGGTGGCTATTGGTCTGTAGTTCTGAGTATCGTTTCTTTTAACATGTTTGTAAACTGGCGTAATTATTACAGTTTTCGGTTGTGTGGAATAATGCCAGTGTCGAATATTGTGTTCACGAGTTTCAAAAGTATTGGATTTATTTGTTCAAATTGTGTTAAAATATTTGTGAGTCTTATTTTGTCTATTCCTGGACTGTTCTTTGGTCTTTAAGAATGCTTCTTTCAGTTCCTGTTTTGTTACAAATGGAAAATGCATAATTTGTTTTTGACTTTGTTTCGGTAGTTTTCTGTTGATCGTTGGTAGATTTTCTTTTTGTGAGTTGTGGGATATTGTTTGTGAATTCATGGTTGAATGAGCCTGCTAGTTCCTCTTGGTTTGTATCCTGACCGAAATGTTTTGCAATAAAATCTTGTGCTGAAGTTTTCTTTTTTTCTAGTTACTAATTTATTGAGTGTAGCCTATGTTTGCTTAATGTTATCGTTATATTCAATGAATTTTTGGAAGTAGTAGTGTCTTTTTGTCCTACAAATGTTTGCTATTAGCTGATTTCTTGTATTTTTTATAATGTTTGTAATTGTGTTATTTGTGATTTTTTTTTATTTTTTCCATAGATTTTCTTTTACACTAATATTATTTAGTATATCACCATTTATCTATGGATTATTGTCTGTTTGTCGCCTCGTGTGTAGGCTTTGTTGCTTTTTTGTATATTTCTCTGAATTTTAGTTGGAAATTCTCATCTAATGTTACAGGATCATTTATTTTAAGTAGGCAATTCCAGTCTGTATTTTTTTATAAGGTTGTCGACTATGTTCTTTGATATGAGCGAGTTTTGTCGACTTTTGTGGTGGTAGGAGGGGAGGGGTAGTAACGTAATAAACCGAAGTTGAGACAAAGTAGTGAACGGAAATTCAACGTTAATTACTGATGATGTATATGTATGGATGGGAGCCCGTATGTTGATACGATCAATGCATGATTGTGTTACTGAAGTGTTGTGTATTTCTTCTCTTCTTGGGGAGTTAATGGTAGGATTTATGATGTGCTGACTTATTATATTAAGGTATGTGTTAGTGTTTGAAGAGGCGTGGTCGAGTTTTATTAATATCTCCTATTAGGATGAGCCTATGTGTTGTACGGGATTCGATGCTGCTTAGACATGCTTCTAACTCATGAAGAAAGTTGATTGTTATCTGGAATTTTGAATATTATGTTTATTGTGTATTTGATACTATGTTTGTTGTTATTTGTGATTTCCAAAATTAGTCTTTTCGCATGTTCGAAATGAGTTTTATTTTCGGTCACACTGTATTTTTCTTTGAAAAATGCCGCAATGCCACCTCTTCTTTTGTTTGGTCTACATAAGTTGTAAGTTTAGTAATTATTAATGTTCTATGCGTAAAGTTCTGTGTGCTTCATTACATTTTCGGTCAGTATTAGCGCATCTATGCTTGTCAAGGTGTAGTTGAACAGTGTAACCAGTGAAAGCTAGTGTTTCTTTTTATACGTCTTATGTTTGTGAGTATGAAAGTGAAGTTGGTATTGGTGAAAATGTCTGACCATTTCTTCAAAGAGCCAAAAAGACCTTGAAGTTTATGTTGTCTAACTGGATATGTTCTGTTCAAATTAAACATATTTCGTCGTTTGAAAGTTAAGCATAAAAAACGTATTGTTTAATACTGACCATATATAAATATTTTAGCATTCTTTGCCTACCAGTTTTGATAGCAAACTGTCTATCTAGCTTTTTCAAGGCGTTGATGGAAAAGTAAAAAAAATACTAGTAAATGCAAATTGAAAGGAATATTGAAACGTTGTAAACACTACAATAGCTAGGATTGCACGCTCGCGTGACAGAGACTGAGTGGACTTATTGTTCTTATTCATTATCACGCATGCGTGTTTGTTATAAACGCATAATGTGATTACTAGCTAGCTGTAGTTCAGATGGAATTAGAGAGAGGATGAGGTTTTTCCATGAACTATTAAGAATAGTACCCTGGTTTCTGTTGAGGTTTCTGCCAGTTTTTAACACTACTGCGGCTTCCTTGAATAAATGATGTCTATAATCGACGTCTAAATATGGCATGGAGCTATTTTGCCACTCTATCGTGTGGTTAGACGTACAGAAATTATGTGCTAAGCCGGAAGAAATACTTCTGCTGTGGTTTACATCACCAACGTGCTCTCTCTGTCTGATCTCCAAACTCCGTGAAGTTTGTGCGATGTAGGCGAGACCACAGGAACAAAAAATGTAATATACTCCTGGATATTTGTAGAATGGCACCTTGTCTTTTGGTGATCCTAAAAAAGGTTTCATGCTGGTGGTTGGTTTGACGAAGGGAATCTACAGTACAAATGTGCTGGGAGTTTGGTTCTTCTTGTCAGGGGTTGTCACCGTATTGATATTTTTTGATGATATTCGAAGGGTATCCATTTTGTGATAATGTTTTGGCTATTAGTGAGAATTCAATCTGTGTATGCTCCTCTTCTGATATAAACTTATGTGCTCTATTTTTCAAAATATGGATAATACGTAGTTTGTGTGTCTTGTGATGGTTAAAAGTATAATAAAGGTATCTTCCAGTATCTGTCGGCTTTCTGAAAATAGATAAATTGACACTATTTGATTGTCTTTTTATCAAGATGTCTAGAAAATGCAGATCGTTGTTGTTTTCAACTTCCAGAGTAAATTTTATCTTGTTATGTATGGAGTTGATTTTATTCACAAACGATTTTAGTTTTTTTAAGCTGTCTGGCCATATAATGAAAATATCGTTAACATATCTCCACCATATATATGGTCTAGGGGAGATTGTTGAGTGAATTTCTTTTTCAAGTTTTTCCATGAAATGCTCTGCACAAGATGGTGATAGCGGTCTTCCCATTGCTAGGCCTTCTAATTGTTGGTATATGGTGTTAATTAACCTTGAAGAAATTAGACTGAAGGCAGTGTTTAAACATATGTGTGATGTCTAGAGGAAAGAGGTCTTGAATGATGTTTATTACCTCTTCTACTGGTACATTGGTGAAGAGGGACACAAGACCCAGACTGGCTATTATGTCTGTTGGTTCGATCTTAATGGCTTGGAGTTTATATACAAAATGCTGAGTATTCTTGATATAGGATTCCGCTGATCTTATTTTGTTATTTAATACGTTTACAAGATCAAAGGTAAGTTGGGGATGATCTCCCATCAACGATTGGACGGAGAGTGATTTTCAATTTGCTGAATCATAGACTGACAAAATTTAATCAGAACATTCTCAAAAAAGGCTTTGACTTTGCAATTATACCAAAGCTCATTCATAAAATGAATTTTATGTGTGGAATTGAAAAAGGCCTATATCCACTAATTGCAGCCAACACTATTATATTCAAAAGTACCATAATCCTAGCAAAAGCTAAACAACCTATTGTCGACATGTCTCCTTATAATAGAAAGGAAATCCTTAACTTAAAGAAAAACAAAGATATCATCATTACCAAGACTGATAAGGGAAATTCAACAATCCTCCTTAACTCTAAAAACTATTATGATAAGTTAAACGTATTACTCTCAGACAACTCTACCTATAAGATCCTAGAAAAAGATTCCACCATACAAAATCACAATGAAACAAGCCAACTAATCCGTAATTGCAACATTTGGCCAAACGAAGTGAAGAGAAGAATAACATCCTCACATCCCATTATTCTCAGACTATGTGGGACACCTAAAATACATAAAAAGGATATAGTTCTCCGTCCAATCGTTCATGGGAGATCATCCCCAACTTACCTTTGACTAAGCATCTTGTAAACGTATTAAATAACAAAACAAGATCAACAGAATCCTATATCAAGAATAGTGAGCATTTTGTAAATAAACTCCAAGCCATTAAGATTGAACCAACAGACATACAAGCCAGTCTGAATATTGTGTCCCTCTTCACCAATGTACCAATAAAAGAGGTAATAAACATCATTCTAGACCTCTTTCCTCTAGACATCACACAGATGTTTAAACACTGCCTTCAGTCTAATTTCTTCAAGCTTAATAACACCATATACCAACAATTAGAAGGCAATATACAGACAATATACCGACCATATATACCGACAATATACCGACCATATATACCGACAATATACCGACCATATATACCGACAATGGGAAGTTGTCATCACCATCACCGCTATCACCATCTTGTGGAGACCATTTCATGGAAAAACTTGAAAAACAAATTCTCTCAACAATCTCCTCTAGACCATCTATATGGTGGAGATATAATAACGATATTTTCATTATATGACAAGATAGCTTAGAAAACCTAAAATCGTTTGTGAATAAAATCAACTCCATACATAACAAGCTAAACTTCACTCTGGAAGTTGAAAACAACAATCTTCTGAATTTTCTAGACATCTTGATAAAAAGACAATCAAATAGTGTCAATGTTTATCTATTTACAGAAAGCCGACAGACACTGGAAGATACGTTAATTATACTTCTAACCATCACAAGCCACACAAACTAAGCATTATCCATATTTTGAAAAATAGAGCACATAAGTTTATATCAGAAGAGGAGGATACACAGACTGAAATCTCATTAATAGCCAAAACATTATCACAAAGTGATTACCCTCCGAACATCATCAAAAATTATCTATACAGTGACAACCCCAAACTAGAAGAACCAAATTACGAGCACATTTCTACTATAGTGATTCTCTTCATCAATCAAGTCAATTTCTTATCAAATAGCCAGAATGCTAAAAGCCCACGACATCAGAGTGATCTTCAAACCAACCACCAGCATCAAACATTTTTTTAGGATCACCAAAAGACAAGGTGCCATTCTACAAATATCCAGGAGTATATTACATTCCTTGTTCCTGTGGTCTCGCCTACATCGCAAAAACTTCACGGAGTTTGGAGATCAGACAGAGAGAGCACGTTGGTGATGTAAACCACAGCAGAAGTATTTCTTCCGGCTTAGCACATAATTTCTGTACATCTAACCACACGATAGAGTGGCAAAATAGCTCCATGCCATATTTAGACGTCGATTATAGACATCATTTATTCAAGGAAGCCGCAGTAGTGTTAAAAACTGGCAGAAACCTCAACAGAAACCAGGGTACTATTCTTAATAGTTCATGGAAAAACCTCATCCTCTCTCTAATTCCATCTGAACTACAGCTAGCTAGTAATCACATTATGCGTTTATAACAAACACGCATGCATGATCATGAATAAGAACAATAAGTCCACTCAGTCTCTGTCAGGCGAACGCACGTCCTTAGCTACTAGAGTGTTTACTACGTTTTAATGTTCCTTTCGATTTGCATTTACTAGTATTTTTTTTTACTTTTCCGTCAACGCCATGAAAAAGCCAGACAGTTTTCTAGCGAAATCAGTAGGCAAAGAATGTTAAAATATTTGTATATGGTCAATATTAAACAATAAGTCTTTTATGGATATATTCTATATTTGAGGTCTCCATGATATAGTTTTTAAGTACTGTCTAGTCTTGTTCTTAAGGATGTGAGGAGTTAGTGTTTTATATTGGTAGGCTGTGTAGTTCGGATTCTTTTGCAATTATATAAGCTCGAGTGTTTTCATTCTTTATCATAAATATCTGTGAATCCTTACTCCACAGGAACTTGTAGTTTTTCTCTGTTTTTGTGTTCCTTGCTTGATATTAAAGATTTTTAATGTATGGAGTCCAGTGCTCAGATATATAGATTGGTGTTGGGAGTTTCTTGTTAGTTAGGATCTATGTTGTCGGCCTTGGTTTCTTGCTTGCTGCAAGAATTGAGTGTCTCAAACTTCTGCTGGTAAAACGAGCGATGATTGGTGGTGGTCTGGCTGTCTTTTTTTTTTTGTGGGCCTTGGTTAATAGAGGCGATGTCTGTGGTTGTGACTTGAATGCCAATTTTGCTGCCAATCAGTTGTATTATGTTTCTTAAATCTTCTGTCTTTTCTTTTGGGATTCCCTCAATTTCAAGTTCTTTTTTATTTCTTTTTGTAGCATTTGCTCCATTAAACACTTGAGTTTGTTCATCTCTTTCCGCAATTCTTCGTTTTCGCGCTTGGGTGTTTCTTGTGTTTTAATCGCTACCGTTAATTTTGTCTTTATTTCTCGAACTGTTCCTAACATTTCTTAAGAGGTCACGTTATTGAACTGTATATAATGGTCATAGTCCTCAATTGGTTTGTTGATTTGTTCTATGTGTGTATTTAGCAGGTCATTAGATAAGTTGGAAATAGTCTAAGTTTTCTGTAATTTTAGAATTAGGAAGAGACTTACTTTGATGTGTATCGTTGCTTTTCTTTGGCATTTCTTTGGTGTCTGTTCCTTGTTCTTCATTTTCTCACGTCTTTATGGACTGCGCCATTCGGTCCGTTTCGCGGTTCCTTTTGCTTTCCCCGTGCTTTCTGAGATCCCATGGAAATGTTATCTTCGGCCACAACCAGAACAATGCGGCTCGTTCCCTTCGTCGCACTCTATGATTTTGATGATTTAAACATCAAAATTATAGAGTACGACGATTTAAACAGCAGCGCACTCTATGATTTTGATGATTTAAACGTCCCTGTCTTCAACGTGACTAGTGGAAATAAATAGTAGCACTTTCGAATTAAAAACATGAATTAAAACCACTTCAAACCGTCATAAACGGGAGCAGCGATAACATCGCGCGTGCATCCGTCTGCCTACACATCCCCTTCTCTTATAAATTCTAACGTAATAATAATAATAATCTCCTTCACAAAAAGTAAAATACATCAGTACACCTACAATACATTAGTACCATGAGACCAAACGTTTTCTTTTTACAACCGACTTCAGGCTTCTTAATAAGTTCATTTTGATCGTTGTTTGTCTACCAGACTATAAAATTGATCTAATATTCCAAAGAGATTCGCAATCATCCAGGCATATGATTATAATTTGTTACTGTAAATATTTGGCATTTACCGTATTGCTGTATACAGATTATTACATAATTTCACCTTGAGCGAATGAAATTCCATCGCCTTCTAATACAAGATAAATGCATATAAATGACAGTAAATCCAAAAACTTGTTTCTGGTGTTCAGTTTCTTGATCCTCTTCTTTTAATTCTCATGAGTGCTTTATAATTCCGCCACGTTCACCGAAATCGCTTAGAACATCCTGCAACTACTCACTATCTGCTGAAGGCTCAAAAACAAAATTATCGATTTTTTTCCCCTTTATTCATTCCGTATGCTGCGACCCTTGAAGCAAGTTTGAATTTTACACTAATTAGATAAATTGAAAAGAAAATAATTAGCTTCCAAGTAACAGTTTTAAGAAATCTTCAGTTTTCTTTAAAACTGTCGCTTTGCATCGTAATCTGAATAATCAAAATGTGCCACCTACACTGAAAAGTAAATTATTTTATTGATTACATTTGATTTTATTACATTTTGATTCATTCTCTTGTTAACAAATAAGTTAGCTATTAGTTAATAACATCTGGAATCAAATTTTAACAGGATAATTTTTTCTTTTCATTTTTCTTTTTTTTTTATGCCATCACATGTTGAATAAATCGAAGTTAGTTTCCATTGGTAGAGGAGAGGAAAGTGAATCGTAACTTATTATTATTTTTTTTAGGTGAATATGGCCTCAATGAGTGGTTTAAATGAAATTACCCATTTAGTTACTAAACATGAATACTTACATTTCTAAATTCCCACTTAAAAAAGGCAACAAGAATTAGTTATTAACACTTTGTCAAATAAAGGAGATAACGTGAACACACAATTTAATTAAAAAGAAAAACCAGGAAACAAAATAATTCTATAAATACCAGAAATAAATTTTAAGGTGAATGCAATAAAACTTTCGAAAACATATATGGCTAAATTAAAAGAAAGAACAGCTGTGAGAATTCGACGTATCCACAGTTAATATAATAGAGTTAAAGCAATTTCAAACAACAGTAGATTACAGAGATAAAATATCTTAAAAGATAAGTCCTGATTAACCCTTTAATGCATGTGAAGTTTACGGGTTCTGGCGCTGATTATTGAAAGACGATCTTCACCTCTTTGTTATTACCAACATCGTTTAACGGTACGAAAATACGAATGTATAAATGCGATGGCTAACACTTTGCTTCTCGTGTTGGAAAGAAGCCAATTTTATTCTTACCTACTGGGAAATCATCTCCATTACCCCGCGGTCTTTCACTAATTTTCAGTCTCATAAATAGCGGAAAGTTGTTCATTTATCTCTTTTCTGCTCAAGTTCTTTAAAACATAATTTTCGTTCTCAAAATGATTATTTTTTACTTCAAATATTTATGTTCTGTAAGGATTAAGTTATAGAATGGATTTGGATAAATAATATTCTATTTTTCTGTTCTCAACTTAAAATGGAACGGCTTAGATCTGAAGAGAGGAACATTTATTATTATTCCTCCAATGTGAAACGTCTGCAATGATTCTACTCAGTATAATCCACTACTTACTAATTCCTCAATCATACCGTACAACGCCACTAACCACTGTTTACTCACAACGTCATCTGTTGCCCACTGACATTATTTATATCTGTAAACTGCGTGCGTTCTCTGGAAAATTTTCCAGTATGTTGCATGAAAAACTCTAATTAACACTGCTCTCTAAGATCAGCTAACTCATCTTTATTTAAAATCAGGCTTGCGTGACAAAATAATAAAATAAAATAATATAAAAAATAACCTTCGCATTCACTCTTTCTTTAACGACATACTGATATTTAATTAATATAAAAATAAAATATTACAGTTCACATGCAAAACTGAACTTTCAAATAGCTAATTTATTCTACGTTAGAAGTTCTGAAAAGAAAAGAGTCCTGCTAGGTACAATTTACTTTGAGTTTTATTTTAGAATGTTCACGAACCCAGCCGTATTTAAAATGGTTGGCATGAAAAATTCTGTTGAATGTTATCTTAGCCTTCGTAAGAAAATCCATATTTGCATGTATCATAAGTTACACTGTGCTCAATTCTCCTGCATTAGAGAAAGAGGAAATAATCCTTCTAACTGCGCAATGTTTTGTAACTTAATACTTTGCATGAGTCGACGTGACAGTTATTCACAGGACTGTTTGGTGAGTATAATTATTTTATTAGTTAAGTAAATTAAATATAAAACCGAAGTAATACACTTGTTTTCAAAAGAGCAATAAGTTTTAACTCTCTTCTGAAAACCTGTAACATAATTAGTTTGCTTTGCAGCCTGCATTAAGGTAAAATAAATTAAGGCAAAAGAGCAATAAGTCTGAGGTAAGAAAATCTTTGTAGCAAAAATTAATAATTCACGAAACAGAAGTTATTATTTTATAAAAAATTATTCGATAATATTCAGAATTCATCATTTCATGAAACATTAATTAGCGATGCTCTATTTTTTTTACCTCTGTTATAGTGCATAATAAAATATTGCACCGTATGTTAAGCATATAGATGGAGTAAAACAGTAAATAAGCCTGCAGTCCCTTATAAATACTAATTGAGAATAAAAGAGCGAATAATTTTGTAAACCATGTTTTGTCTTTAGAGCAAGATTTTTGGATTATCTATCAAAAACATTACAGAAGTGAAAAATATACGTAAAAATAGTTGCAAAGCTCAATTAGATCAACATAATATTTTAAAGAATGTGCATCTACTTGAAAGCAATGCGCTACAAAATCATTAAAAAATGAACAAGCATATTACAAGAAAATGAGGAGGAAATTCGCTGAACAAATAATGTAGAACCAAAATAAGATATTAGAATCCAAAACTTATAAAGAAGATGATGGCAAAACATAATTTAAAAAAAACACGAAAAGTCCATAATCGCAACAGAATCTACATCAATTGCATGATCTAAGAAAAATAACTGTTATATTTCATTCTAATCATGCAAAAGTGAAATTCTGTTATAAAAAAAAAAACAAGTAAAAAAAAAAATCCAATCCCAATATCAAATGAAATGGCCACATTGGTTTCTAACAGTCTTGTTTTCTTCCAGTTCACCTAACTGAAGATTTTCCTTAATATTTGTCGATCGTAATATATATTTTACAGATGGTGCATTCTTAGAACAGAATAGTTATCCTGAAAAGGTTTCGTTTTATTTTATTTGTTCAGATATTTGAGCTCAACACAAAATTAAAAAAAAAAAAAAAGAAATTTCAGATATTCATTCACAGGAGGTGTCTTTACCTTCCATGCTTTTGTATTGTGATAGCTCCTTCTGGATTCTCAATGATAGCCAGGTTTAAATGTTTTATTCAACTATTGAGCTATTACACGAACAGCAAGTTTTGACAAGCCTCGACTCTCTTACGATATTATCTGTAATTTGCAGCTGTACTGTTGAACAATTTATCATGAAAAATCCAAATTTAATTTTTCATTTTTCAGGAAGGTGTCCGATGTAATTCTTACAAGTCAAATTTAAAGATTGAGAATTTGTCCATTAATGTATCTGAAAAGACATTAAACAGATGAGATTAAGAAATTTATCCTTGACTATACTTAAATTACGTCAGGAATTCCCGATATGCAAACCCTTGACAATAATTCATGAAAAATGAATGAAATGAATACAATTAATAAGTTAATAATCATGGTTAATAATCATGTTATAAAAACATGAGCTAGTGAGTACCATATTTTTCTGAACTGAGCTGATCGTTCTGAGTTTATTCAACTGGCAGATCAATAGCGTGCTTTTCAAATCAGATTATACATATTGATGGCACGATAATGTACTGTTGGGATCTTCACGGTAATAATCTAAGTCAGTCATTTTAAAATAACCTTTTACCGTTTTAAAATGACTGACTTGGAATATTACTGTGAAGATCTTAGCAGTACATATACCAGTTAGAAATGCCATGCAGTGCTATCATCAAATTTCGATCACAAATTCCGAAGAAATTGATTATATAAGCATTATCCTCATTTAAAAAGGCTTCTTGGAACTCTTCTGTATGAATATGAATTTATCACTGGTGACCATTTTGAAACAACCAAAAAATTAACAGCATTCGTTAGAAAGAGGCTGAAGATTGGCCTGAGCTATCAAAATCTTTTTACAGTGTAGTTTGTTATTTGGGGTATTAATTTTGAGCCAAAATGTTGGATCGCAATATTCCACAGTTCAGAATTTTATTCCATGCTTGAACAATAGTACGAGATACTTGCCCTTATATTCAGTTGGTATGTCCTTTTGCAATCTGTTGTCCCATTTTCTTAGTACCATTTTTGCACTGTCAATATACCTAATAAATTATTTAGCTAATAATTTGATGGTTTTCTTTCAATAAAAAAATTAAAAAAATGAGGAAAAGAACATACACTGAAAAAGCACAGTGGGAAACAAACGTTATTTCGTTCATTTATTCGGTTGAATGTGACGTACTGTTTTACGAATGACGTTACTGAAGTTCTAACATCATTAAACAAAACAACAACAACAAAAAATGGATTTCGAATCGCGATGCCTAAGTGGAATCATATTAAATGCGTCATAAGAATAGAAACGTGGAATTTCTTTTACGCAATGCTTTAATTACGTAAGATGCATTAGGATTAACATAACAAAATTCGTTTGATTGGTTGGCAAATATTTCTGTAATAAATAATTTTCTACATTCTACTAAGAGAATTGGTGCAAGTACCAATATTAAGACAGCATAAATCAGAAAAAAAGGATAAACTAAAAGGCAAAAAACCTTGTTATAAGTGAATTTAATAAATCTTTTAATGGAGACATGAGTAATGCATTTTTTTATTATAAGTAAATATTTGTTCATCTCAAGAAAAAAAAAAGATAAATTGTTACTTTTTCGAATTACTTAAGTGCGAATTAATTCTGCTGTACAACAATAATTTAAAATACCGAAATTGCAATAAAAATAAAAATTATACCGTTGATTTCCATTACGAAAGTAAAACAAATCGTCAAAAGTACACGTATTAACGATTTTACCAAATATTACGGTTTGGTAAAATCGAGTAAAACGTTCACAAAGTCGACGTCATGCTTATCAACTGGCTGTGATATGCTTAAACTGATGACAACGACATGTGTTGAAAAGTAACTAATTTTCATAAAATCTTTTTCTTTACTAGCATCACAAAATTCTAGAAGATTTAATGATTCGTTGTAAACACTTATATATTTCACTTAAAATGTTGAAGCATTCTATGCGATCGTCACATGTCATTGGAATGAATCAATCAATAATTAATGTGCACACTCAACATCAATGTTTGCTTCTGATTTACAAGTAAGAATGAAATTGACATATAACTAACATGATAATGAAAGCAAGACTTCGGAAATCAGGTTCGTTATATATATACTCTGTCAAAAATTATGATTTTTTCCCATATTTTTCGAATACTGTTACAGTGCAAATCACGTGACACTGTTAGATATAAAGGCAAGTAAGCCTTCTAAATGACTGTGGTTTTCTATACTAAGAAATGAAGCACAGCTCAAAAACGGATAACATCTCACTTCCAGAGAGACGTTATCAGTGGTTACCATGTTATTCATAAATGAATTTGTGTGATTCTAGGAGATTTAATGATTCGTATCATATTTCACTTAAAATTCTGAAGCTTTCTATTTGAATATCATATATTCAAGTTTACAATCCGATAAAAGACGAATATGACAGAATTTCACGGAAACACTGCTTCTGTTCGTTGAACGAACAAGCGGAATTTTAAGGATAGTTTTACATTTTTCTAACCGTGTATTAAGAATCTAATAAATTATTTCACTACCCAATCATTACATGATTTGATGCAGTACTTTTTTCTTACTGTAATTTAGCTGTTTCCTATCCGTGGTGAAAATATAGAAAATTTCATGAATCATTGGAATAAACTTCCAGAAAGGATCGCAAGTCAGACAGAGTTAACAAATTTAAGCAGGCATGATATTTGTATAGCTTACGGAATTAATTTTTAATAACGTATTTATTAATTTGTCATTAATTTT
This sequence comes from Typopeltis vanoorti, assembly GCF_054136105.1. Taxonomy (NCBI): domain Eukaryota; kingdom Metazoa; phylum Arthropoda; class Arachnida; order Uropygi; family Thelyphonidae; genus Typopeltis; species Typopeltis vanoorti. The sequence continues at coordinate 27,813,939 of NC_143557.1, read as the reverse complement.
GCAAAAAAATATAATAGACGTTTTTCTTTAATACTGTTGACGATCAGCAGTGCATAAACTGAATTGCAGGGAATTACTTTATCTGTTTATATTAATTTACATATTTTACTGTATTTAGTATTTATCTTTTCAGCCTGCTTTAGAACACCGCACATGGATATTTTTCAAGCAATTTAGTCCTCCAGTAAACCTGTTCTGAGGTCTCACATGGGATGATGAAATTCTTCTCCCACCAAAGAATATTCTATGATGCTAGCCATCAAAGAATCTTCTGCTCTTAAGGATTCCGCTATCAGAAAATAACAAAACAAAATAAAGCCGTGTGTTCCTCCCATCATGCCTCGGCAGATTCTTCGAAATACCAATTTAGCTTATCCAATACAACAGCTGATATTTCTACCCAACATTATTATTAACGTCCACCGTGTCAGTTTCTTTGTAATATTTTGTATACAACAAATACCATCGCGATCAGCACGTGATTTTTTTTTCTGTTGAAAATACAAGAATGGAAAATTATGATGAGTGGAGGATGAGGATGCGCATTATTAAAATCAAACAGATGCGTTTTTGTATGGCGGCTTCACGAAGAATGTTATTTGTTAGAATATATTGCTCTGAGTGAAAAATTAGAAGTGTGGTGTTAGTTTTTGTGGTGTCAATAACACATAATTTAAGAATGATTGGAAAGATTAGAACTGACCAGTACAGACTCCTTATCTTAATCTTGAGAATTATATTTGCAATAAGCTAAAACCTCGGTTGAAATTGCGATTACACAGGATTATCTTCAGTAGAGAAAGTATCTGATACTTAGTATAATTTTTCAAAATAATACATGATGGAGAAATAATTTAATGTGAGGAAGAAATAAAATTTTAAATTCCACGATGGACAGCTATTAAATAGCTGACACTGAAATAAGAACAGTGTTCGAATTCGTATCCAGCACTCTGTAGAATGCCTATTTTGCTGTTGGTAAAATAGTTCTTGGGGATAAACGTACCCTGCCCTTCTATTTGTGTGTTAAAGTTTCATACTCCTGAAGGCTGTGTTTGCCCTTCACCGTATGTTTCGAAGAGGTGTGTTTCTGAAGAATTGCTACAGATCATAAATGTGCGAGAAATGGAAAATAAATACGTTTCACTTCCGTGTATTATAGCACATAGTGGCTTCTATTGATTCGGGATGTTGCTTGAGTACTGTGGATGCATTTGCAGTATGGCCTTTCAGTGAGAGACGCTGTTGCAGTATGGCCTTTCAGTGAGAGACGCTGTTGCAGTATGGCCTTTCAGTGAGAGACGCTGTTGACATACATATGTTGCTTTTAATCTATGATGTCCTTTCCCATCCTATTTTCTTTTAGCCTGTTAGAACCAATGGTGTCTCACCGTCCAACAACTTGAACGTTTCATTAGCAGCATATCTCAGGCCGGTTTGTTTGCATAGAAGGTGATAACCACGGTGTTTCTGATGACAGGATTAAGCTGGTTGGAATTACGGCTTGAACAACTAAGATTAAGAAGCACTGATATGCTAATAGTTTTTGCAACATTTGTTCTATGAATTGAATATGTATATTTAGCTTCCGTCATTAACATAACGCTAATCGGAATCACGCATGGTCTTGAACAACCGCAGCCTCCATTAAGCAGCATCTAAAACAATATCAAGCTGCAATCTGTAATTAAGTTTAATTAGGAAATTTCAATTTAACCTTAGTGTTGTGTGGACTTTCTATTTGTGTATTACAGAAGTCGCATTCGTCTCTTGCGTGTGTAAACAAACAATATTTATGTTATCGGATATCTGGCTGTTATTCCTGTGGGAAATAAATGAATATATCGGTAATTCTCTGGAAAAAAGGTTTAGATGTTGTATCTGCAGTTCAGATTTGGAATCAGTAATTATTATCTGGATCTACAAATTTATTATTCTTCATATAAGACATATTTGATTCTTTGTTTACTATTTTTATTTTGCGTAAGCAGTTTAATTGCCAATCTTCTTCTTCTTCACAGATAGCCTATGTAGACTATTATGCCACCATTGAGACACTATAAAGGTGACAGTCGACATAGTCTCTTCAGTTATTTCTATCCTGGAATATCTTTAACATAATAGAGAACGAAGAATTTCCATCTTCTAATATTATCTATGCAGGTGATTCTAGGTCTGTCTCCCCCACCCCGGCATTTTTACCAGACGTTAAACCATCCGGAGCTATTTTAGGTAAAATATCAGATCTAACCACGGTCACAGGAGCTCTGTTTTCGACGTATTTTTGTGAGGATATTTTCCTGTGTTCTGTGTGTAAGGATTGAGTTTTCCACCAAACTCGTCATTCGTCACGTGTATGGTACTTCTTCAAAAGTTTTCTGTAGCACTCCATCTCGCTGGCCAATATACTTTTCTCATCTTCCTTTAGCAATGTCGAACTCTCACATGCGTTTAGTAAGAGAGTTAATGAAGACGTCGATAAACTAGGATCTTATATTTAGCTGTACCTCAGAAGGGCATTAGTTGCTTGCTATGGTCGTTCAATATCATGTTTAGACCGCCATCTTTGTGTTGCACACTTCTCAGGCAAGTGAATCTTTCTACATCTTCCAAAACGTTATCATCAACTGAAATATTGATAGGCTGTTTGCCGGAAGAGAACATCGTGTTTGATTTGTGAATTGCTAATCCATAAACACTGAGTGCCCTAGAAACTCTGTATGTTAATTCTCTGTTAGAAGGTTAATGTCATCAAGAGAAATCTAAGATTACTGATTTTTTGCACCAACTGTAATTCCAATACCACTGTTTTCCATGGATAAGTTTATTATGTATTCCAAATATAGGTTAAAAAGCATCGTGAAATCAGGCATCCTTGTCGCACAGCAGTTTCTATTTTGAAAGCATGCTCTAGTTTCCATTGATTTCTAATTAACATTTTGAGGTAATTGAAAAGTTTTAATTAGGCGTATTATTTCATTATCTCTTCCATATTAGTTCAGTATTCTTCACAATGTCTTATGCCATACTTAATCAAAGGTCTTCTCTATATCTATAAACTTATGACATAGTATTTCATTGTTTTGTATGGGGATGTGTGTGGGGGGGAAGCTTTCATTTCCGTAGGAGACATACTGACTCATTTTCAGTTTAAAAAGCCCTTAAAAAGTGCCTTCTCTTCCTTGTAGGCGTTTGATTTTAACCCGGGTCTTTCTAATTAAAGCTCATCAACGTTATAGACTGAGATAAGGAGGCTATATTATTTAATCTTATCTGTATCTATATTTTTCACCATATAATGTATAAAAGCTCTTGGAATATTCTTCGGTATACTTATTCTTGTAATATTTCAAACAAGTTGTATTTTGTACCTTCCTCAGCATTTATAGTTTTGTAGAACGTGTAATTTTGTTCAAATTATTATTGTAATGACCTTTCTGAGAAAATGTGTCTTTGAAAATGAAAATACACTTCATTTTCAAAAGAGAATCAATGCTATTTTGGAATGAGTAATTCAGTTTCGAAGTAATGATTCATAGCTGTTAGTAATGTGTGACTATGGATTTTATGAATTCGCGCATACGTTTTGAAGGAAAGAGGAATCTGACACAATCTCTTCCAGGATGTAATTCATGATTTGAATAATACAATCCTTTTCCAAAAGAAGAGACATAAGGTTATCAGTGAAGCAGTTATTATCCTAAAGGAAGATTATAAACGGCCGTCTAAAAAAGTATTTAAAAATCTGCTTTCTTTGAATTCGTGTTTTCGACTACTCAAGCACATATCATTTTTTCGTCAGTATCGTCATATCAAGCACCATCCCTTGAAATCTGCAGAAGCGAAGCGTAGCGTATTGTTATTTCAAAATTTTCGTATATTTATTGAGGAGGAGGAGAAAAACGTATGTTTACTTAACTCAATACCTAAATGATTCGTTTAAGGTTCCTCGGTTTCGTTGTCAATAGAAACATAAGATATCGAAGTACATTAAAATGGCCTGTTACAATAAACATTCAAGTTGCTTCTGACTGGAAAGCCAATTATACTGTTGCTAAATAGTTTACGGTTAAAAAATTTCTTTGTTATCGCTCTTCTTTTCAACAGAAAAGGGTGCATTGTATTTCTGAAACACGCTTCAACTACTTCGTCCAAACGGATGTGCGTGTATAAAAATATTTATTTTAATCAGCCCAGTTCTTGGATTGTCGTCTCCAAGTTGCTATTTTCTAAATCCGTGTGCAAAAGTTTCGACGGTTTAAAATAAATGTATTCTATATATTCTTCAGATTATTACTAACACCTTCTGCTTATTCAAAACTTCTTTGATTGGCGCGACTGCGTTATTATCTTCTACTTTTGAGAAACACCTACAACTCTTTAGGCAGCAGCTATATCGTCAGAATCTGTGACACTTCATGAAAATGAAACATATCGCGATCCATCAAAAAATAAACTTTTTTTTTCATTATCATTTCTTACAAACTTCTTATATGCAACGACATGAAATGCTGAAGTGTAATCTCAAAAAGCATTAAAACTCAATATCGAACATAACATAAACCCTCAACTCACCTACTTACATAAATATTGCAGTCATAATATCGGGTAGTGGGTAGGCAGGTCGGTATATATTTTCAATAAATTCTTTAGGAAGTCCCATCAAGAATTGCTTTTGAACCAACTCATTTGAGAAGCGACGATTCACATAAAATTTTAGTGATAGTTGATCCGCCACTAAAACTTTTATTACTGAAGAGGGCCGAATGTGACGATTCCAAACAGCAAATAGCGAAGTCCTCGACGTTTCACGTCTCATGGTTAAATCAAACTCTTTCATTCCTCGAACGCCGGTGTGTGTGCGTGTGCGTGCGTGTGTGTGTGTGTGTGCGTGCGTGTGTGCGAGAGAGAGAGCGAGAGAGAGATACTGTTGTATTAAGTCAGGAGACACAAAACATTGCACCTGCATACACAAAAATCAACAATGTGGTGTTAGCAATGCAATCCAAACTTTAGCTTGATAATTGTTTCAATGTATGGTGTAAGACTTTCTGCTCGTTTCTGGCAGAAAATTCGTAATATTTTTTAAATAACTTTAAGTAATTAAATTCATTTACATAAATGAATTTAAAAATTAAATGGATTTTTAATTACTAAATGCGTTCATTTCTACATTTCAGTACATTCATTTAGTACATATCTACGGGTTCACTTTGCAATTCTGTATTGCCAGTGCAATATTTGAATATTTCATTAAGTGTGTCCATGCCGTTAGCCTAATGGCTATGCACTTCCTAACCATATGCCTGTGAAAGGAGTTTCCTTGGTTCGATTGCCGTCGCCGACGTGAGGAGCTTAAAGATCTTTCTCAGACATAGTCAAGTTAGTCGGTCTTGAGCGTGTACAGCAGGGTTTTCTCCACAGTTTATATGGGGTTTTTCCTCGGGTCAGGTACGAATTAGAAGGGGTTAAGATCCCTCTGTAATAGGCCCGTAGGCCGAACACACAGAAGGGAGAAGAAGACATTAAAGTGAACGACGTGTTCATTTATTTTTTTTTTTTTCTCAAGTTGTCACAAAGACACGCGAGCTGACCATAAATCAATGTATATCAATAATCAATAATCTAGTGTATCAACTCCTAACTTCTCAGTCAGGAGTTGATACACCAGAACACTCAATTTACTTCCTACTTTTAGAAGCAATCCAACATCATTATAAACTGCCTCTTGAAAATATCATCATCATCATCATTGGAAATTTGCGCTGAATTGACAAGATGTTTTGAATTATCACCGAAGCAGCTAAGACCATAAGATCAGCGTAGCGTATTATGTCTGCTAATTGCGGGTATTCTTCCGATCGGTTTATTTCTTTCGTAAGACAAAAAATCGAGTTTCCAGAAAGAAAAACTCTTCCCTCACCCTTTATGCAAAATTTGGAAAGAAAACTTAATTAAAAAGCGTTCCCTCCAATGACGCCTTTATGAACGAACATGTTTAGCAGAGTGGAAGAGCGTATAGAAAATAGAAAGTTTTCTACGTTTTCTCCAAATTTCTTTATTTTTTTCAAATTTTCCAAATACATTTTTCCAAACAACATTGCTGCCTAAAACTTTGTTTAATCTTCCGATTTCTGTTTATAGCAACCACTACTTTAACTGCAGCTACAAACTTTGCATGTTGCATCCATTTTCTTGCATTTTATATCATATAAAATTTTATATCATATATTTCGTATCATCCTATATCATATCATATAAGGATCCAAAGAAAGATCATACTGGCAGGACATGTATTGAAGAGTTCAGTAGAAACAAAGGACACTGACAGCTTTAGAAGGAAAGATTATGGGAATAGGATCAAGAGGTAAATAAAGAAGGACATGGTTTGATGTTGTAAGATCATGTACAGGATCATGTGACTATATTGAAACAAAAAGAACAGCTGCCAACAGAAAGGGCTGGAAGGACTTCAAGGAAGTGGATCTGCTCCCTCTCATTGAGGAAGCTACATGAAGAAGAAGAAGAAGAAGAAGAAGAAATATCATACTAGAATGTATTTACAACTTGTCACAAAAACGACTCCTGGTAACTGCATCAGAAAAGAGTATTTATATTTTAGGCAATACAAATATATTTAAACATATTTGAAACCGAAACAATTTTCTGAAGTTTTCCCTTATCTCCTCAATTCTACTCCAGGTTTCTAAATCAAATCTACTCATATTACCTGCTGGGTCATCTCCATAGGGAACTTCAACTTCGTAGCACATCCGACTTGTGCAAAGTAGGGAGGAATACAACGACTAGAAGTTGTGATATAGACACCTGGGAATTCACATTAGAAACGCCGCTTACCCACGTTTGGAGAGCTTTTATTGCCAACACTCACGCTTACATATCGACACGCCAGGGTGTTGATATCAAGCTCGAAGGATTTTATACAACATTATCCCTTGTTCCTAAAACAGAGAAGGTGAAGCACATCGATATCAGTAAAACCATCTCGGGCTATCAATTAACCGTGCTCATTTCATTGCATCGTCCGTCTCCTTGCGCTTATCCAAGCAGGGTTAGACCGTCTCATGACAGCAGCCTATAAGCAACTCCATATCAGGAAAACATGAACTAAATGGACTGGGGGCAGAGTACTCTCCTGCGCATAGTACTCTGCCAAAATCATATCGGATTTTGTTCTCCCCGTTCTCGCACTATTCAAATCTTCCTGTTTACTGGAAATATGCCAAACGAGTTTGTGGAATGACAATACTGTTTTTATTCTTAAAAGTATTAGGGATTTCTATATATATATTCGAATCTTATACAGTCTGCAAACTCTGCTCGGTAAACAAGGAACCTTTTCACGACACCTCAGATCTGCGATAAGCGTGACAGCGGTTTTACACCGGGCGATGAAATTGATCTCCCACTGGCGGGATTCGAACTCGCAGCCCATAGATTAGAACACATATAGGCCAACCAGGTTGGTAATTCTTATATACGCCTGTGTAATGTCTCTTATACCTACCAGATGATTCTAGCTGTCTTTACTATTATACTATTATTTTGCTAACGGTTTGTTAATTTTTGAACAGTGTAAAATCCTACAATTGCAACTCGAATAACTCAAGGACATAATTGGTTAAAAGAAAAAATAAATAAAAACTTGTATTTAATATATTAAAACAATGAGTATCTGATTTGCTGCAAATGTTCACTTAGTTTTCTTAGTGACGCTATTCACTTTGATTCAGAACAAGTTTTACATAATACATATAAACTAGTCTAGTTAGTTTATTTGATTTAGTTAAGTTTGAAAAGTAATGTATATCAGGGGTGGCCACAACGTGCTCGCGCCCACACGTCACGCGGTTCTTCACTATCTACCAAGAAAAAATAAACAAAAAGGAGAAGAGGAGACAACAAAAAATAGAAACAAAATAAAAGAGAGAGAGAGAGAGAGAGAGAAAGAGGGGATTAATAAAAATTACTTACTAAGAAAATGGATACCTTTCTTGTATCCATTTTCTTAATAGGCTCCTTAAAATTACGTGTGTAATTAGTCCAAGCAGTTCTTACAAGCTGGTTACAACTTCGCCATGCGCACACTCACTTACTCCTATACCATCGCATCGGTCAAAGGTTGCGACTCTTCTATGTCTTAACTGAATTATTTTGGCTCCAAAAGGACGTGTAGTTGGCTACCTCTGGTATATATCAATGTGACAGGTTTCATGTTTGACATTGACGTAATCAGTGCTAACAGTAAGAGTAGGTTAACCGTATGAAGTTGTTCTCAACATTTGATAACACAATCGGTGTTATTTTGAAATGCAGTTATTATATCAAAATAATAGTGCTCCTATCAAAGCAATAATAATAATGACAATAATATGTAAAATATTTTGAACATAAACAACGGACAGGTTATTTGTAAAAGTTCATTTAAACTGTCCCAAAAATCTCATCCGGTTTCAGTTAAGCCAAACCGCACTATGCTGCTTCCGAAACCAGACCTGACAGTATAGGATGGTTAGCTCTTATTCCTGTCGACTGCTATGTCTGTTAATTGCTTTTTAGCAGGTTTTTGTGTCTTGCGGAATGAAAAGCAGGCGTTTCCATGAGGGAAAAACCTCTCAAACAGCTACAGCTTGACAGGATTCGAACCCAAGTATTATTATCAAAAGGGCATTGTCAATACTGACTACGCAGCGAAGGATCCATTAACAAAATAATGCTCAAATATTTTCTTTCTTGTTCAGGTTTACAATCTCTTCTCATGGGACTCAAATTGGTAATTGGAATTCATAACAATGCATTTCTTTATTGGAATCACCAAACTACTCAACTACTGCTAAAAACAGTAACTGAAAATGTATAAAGTTCTTTGATATTTAATGATGAATTCCTGCAAATCCCCAGTTATAATATTATAACGATTTTAATACCACTCGAAGACCATGAACCACATTTTGAAAATTGAAAGTTGAAATGAAAGCTGAATTACTTAGCCAAAGCAATCATCGAACATGCATGTTCAGAAAACAAAACAGTGCATTGTAGCACAACTATTAAAGGGTGCAGTGGTTTGCTGCCTTTCCAGATGATATTTTACACTTCATTCCTCCTTCCCCTATCTGAGGTAAAGTGCGCACATTTATAGAGATATTTTGCATTTACAATCGTTTTGGAACGATATTTATCTGAATAATCCCTTGTCCACCATTCATCAGCTGTAAAATGCTGTGATGAATAGTTACAGTACATGCTATCCCTCTTCTTATAGATGAATTTTAGATCATTATAAGAAGAGAAGTTTTGCAAACAGTTCACATGCTTCATTCATCTATCTATTCTGTTGTGTATCTCCGGAAATAAAAATTTCCAAATTTCCGAGTTATCTTGAAATAATCTCTATTTCCCACTAAGATTGCACACTATCTGCAGTACTGCATGATATATATTGTAGTCATTGTGCAGTCCTGGAAGTGCAAAAGGAATGCTGTATACCGATTAATGTAAAAATGGGTAATTAATTTCATTTTTGGTGATAAATAAGCAATATGAAATTTACCGTAAAGAATAAATAAATACATTCATTATTATTCGTTTGTCTTGTAAACAACCGTATTTTTTATCTCATACGACAAGTAAGAATCATTCGAAATTACTTATCTCACCAGTTTTAGCACTTCTTGGTATTCAATATGTGTGTGTGTGTGTGTGTGTGTGTGTGTGTGTGTGTGTGTGTGTGTGTGTGTGTGTGTGTGTGTGTGTGTGTGTGTGTGTGTGTGTGTGTGTGTGTGTGTGTGTGTGTGTGTGTGTGTGTGTGTGTGTGTGTGTGTGTGTGTGTGTGTGTGTGTGTGTGTGTGTGTGTGTGTGTGTGTGTGTGTGTGTGTGTGTGTGTGTGTGTGTAAACAGTAGTTATTGCTAATTGTGTTTGCGAAGTGGAGTATCCAACAGATTCTTCACTTGTCTCTGAAGACTATCTTTTCCAGAAGCAGTGCAGAAGTGGAATCGAGTAAAATATTGAGCGGCAAAACTACACTCAATGCACAAAACATTAGAGACAGATAATGGGACGTTGACACTCGCATCCCTACGCGCAGAGTGAAACCTATCCAAACCGAACGCTGAGAGTTATTAGGCAGATATCGGGGGTCCTAACAGTGTATCGAATTAAATGAACATGAGTAAATGTGGCGATCTTAGCGACTTTAATCGTGGACTTATTATCAGCCAAGACACATGCGATCATTTTATCGTCCAAGTGGTAAGAACTCCAAGGTTCTCGAGGGAAAACGTATCAAATATTTACTGCGAGTATGCCATCAACATAAGTACCAGCGCCCAGCGAACAACTGGTGACTGAGCACACTCTATTAATCACCGACATCGAAGTACACTGTCCAGACTCGTACAGACATACCGCATGGTGGCACATGTCACATCCAGTTTCAATGTCAGAGGTCCAGGCAGCATTAGCGAGAAAATAGTACGGCGTATCTTGAATATTACCATGAGCAAACGGAGCTGACGCCCGAATCGTGTACCACTGTTGACAGATCGTCATAAGGCATTGCGACTCGCCTGGTGTCGGGACCATCAAAACTGGACCTCTATAGAATGGACCAGAGTCATGTGGTCTGATGAATTATCACTTGTATCGAGCTGACGGGAGTGGGCTGGTGTGGTGTCTACAGCATGAGGCCATTGCCAGGTCAACTCTGTTCAAGGAGCTGGTGGCTCTGGGATGGTTTGGGTAGCCATTCCAGAGCCATAATGCGGCGCATTATGTCCCGGGAGAGGTCTTTAAACTCTTCACGCTTCCTGAATGTATTAGCTGATCAACTACACACTTTCATGGCCTTCGCACATCCTGCAGCCGATGGTCTGTTTCAACAGGACAATGTGCCTCCCACTGGACGGTAGCCACTCAGGAATGGCTCGAGGAACGCTCATCTGAGTTTGGAAACATCTCGTGACTCCCAAGGTCCCCAGATTTAAATCCGATCGAATCTCTCTGGGATGCTGTAGAGAGAGACATCAGATCCATATATCCGGGACAGACATCCAAGGCGGAGTTATGGACAATGCTGCAATAGGCATGGCTGGAATTACCTCCCACATCTGGTAGAATCTCTTCTCTGTTATTTGCGCTAGAGGAGGAACTAAACGCTATTAGTTAGGTATCTCTAATTTTTGTCCATTGAGTGTAGGGCATGCTTGGTAGTCAATTTGTACTTAGTAGAAATGCAGGATTAAAGCCAATGACAGTATTTATACTAAATGAAGAAATGAGCCGAAAAAAGGCTTCATTCTTGTTTTATAATCAAATGATAAAACAAATCTCGCTTTGAAACGTAATTTGAGAAATTAAATCAAGAAATCCACGTTTCAGCCTGATGATACATTATATAGACAACTCTCGTATTTTTTAAGCGCTCCATGACGTTTTGGCGTTTAAAATACAAAGTGTGATTTTCCACTTACTGTAGCTATAAAATAATTGATATTTATTATCCCTTTCGGTAAAGAATTTACATATTTCTATATACTGTAACCATAAATTTCAGTGTCAGTTCAAATGGCATATGAACAGCTGTTTTAAATTCATGTTACTTTATCCCTAAAAAGAATTTCTATTATGACTGTAGATTTATACATATTATTCCATAAAATATGATGGTCATGATGGCGACACATGTGATTACACAGTCCATCTGAAATGAATGCATGCGCTAATTATCAAAGGGAGTTGTGACGTCAAAACGGCATTCACATGTAAGAATCTACTCCCGATAATATGGAAATGTAAACCAATAATATGGTTTTCATTCCTATTATAAAATAAGATAAGTTTTACTTCAAGTAGATGTAGATCTTGACCGAGGATTCTGTCCTCTTGCGGCTGAATGTGTGTGCCCTGTCATAGGTCCACCCATGTTTGAGTTTATGACACAATTGACTTCGTTGTCTTGTAAAATAGCCAAATTCAACTGAATTCACCTGAGGCTGCAATGATGTCTGACAGCAGAGGATGCTGTTAAGAAAAACTAAGAATACAAATAAAGCATATTTGATTCAAAATGAATTTATTTTGAAGTTCGTCGAAAGTAGAGAGTTATAAGAAATATACGTATGTATTATATCGCTATCAGTATTATATCTTGAGTAATCAGATATGCCTCACTCTATGAAATGTTTAGTCCGTAGGTTTTCTTCTCAAAGTGATTATCTGCCTGACGCACGTTTAGTAGGTGAGGAATTGAATGACGTACATATTACATACCGAAGTGTGAGTGATTGTTTTGAGTTAGTATTATTAGAATTCATTATGGTGACTTGATTACACTTATAATGTTATATGAGGAATGATGAATGTTGAATTCCGAAAGCGTGTGTGATATAATGAGACTATAATTTGGCTAAGGTGACAAAGTGTATCGATTCAGGGTTCCTACAGCTGGCAAAGAGTGGGCGGTTTCACGTAGAAGAGAAGGCCATTATAGTCATGATGGCCTTCTCTTCTCTCTCGTGTTTCTAGGCGTTTAAAGATTACCACAATATAAGCGTATATACTGTAAACAAAAATGTAAATATTTTATGCTGAAATGTGTGTACCTTATTTCATTATATCCACGTATATTCAGTAACTTTTCTGAACTCAAAAGTTTTCTGAAAAAGTTCATCAGAGTCTCTTTAAATCGTAATCGCGAAAGTAAAATAATTTGATTTTGGATGTTTCGAAATATTTCATATCCTACCTCTAGTACTAAGTTGAACTATTTATAAATAAAACACTGGAATTTTTGTTTGCTCACGTTCTCTCTCATCTTATCACGTAGCTAAATTATTAGTGTACTGATAAGTAGTATTGCTTTGTAAAATATATGTAAATCATGATGTTGTTCAACACAAATGACAGCTCTTCCCCATGATTATGAGCAATTCCTCCAGTTAATAATTTTTGAAATAGATAGTATTGAGTTAGGTTAGTTGGAATCATGATAGATTCAATTAAGATTGTGTGATCAGTATATGCTGTTATCTACTTGTGTTATCCAGCCGTCTTGTTGTTTTAAGACATGATGGGATAGAAGAGAAGTAGAGCCTTCCATACCAGCAAGAGATCGGATGACTAGCTTTTCAGAAAAAAGTCCTTATTATGCTTCCTCGCTTGATACGAGATCGATCCTAGATGTTTCCAGCTGAAGGGTAATTGTCATACGTGTTTGCTGCAAAGCCCCTGAGAGTTTTGTTAGAGACGGCAGTCTAGAACTCGTTTAACCAGCAACCTAAGGAACATTTCCATCCATGGTTTATCAATGGATGGAAATTTATTGTCAGCGTTAAGCCGAACTCACGTCACGAGTATATCTCTTACTTGTGGTTGGTTATTCACATGTGAAGTCATTTGACACAGTATGTTTACTCCAAAATATCATTGGGGTTTTAGGAGTGAAGCCTTCTCCGAGAAGAAATGATAGGATCGTAGATGATGCCCTTTTTACAAAGAGTTGGTAGGACAATTACCAACATCCAAGCCCATGACAGGATTCAAACGTGCAGCCTCTTAGCTAGAGAGCGGATATGCTAAACTCTCGAATACTAGGTCAGATTCACTAATGGAACGAGTCTAAAATAATATTCCGCATCTATTCAAGCGAATTTAAGTATTCAAGTTATTGAAAATAATAAATATGAGTAACGATCAAAAACCGGATTCTCAGCAGCTTTTAAGTAACACATCACCAAAGCCTAACCATAAAACTTATTTTCAAATAGAATTTGATAAATGATTGTGGTTAAGAAAAATAAATTAATTAATTAATCTGAAATTTTCAATATTAAATTGCTAAATGTAGTTAAACAGTATTTAGTTAAAAAATACAGCTCCTGAATATTCGGACATTAAATTAAATATAACTACTAAATATTAATTATAATACTTGTTTATGCACTTGTTTATTTGCGCACATGGCTTATTCACGTTAAATTAATTCTTAATAGAATGTTTCTAACCGAAGTGCTTCACTCTTAGGAGCAATTAATTGGAACAAATTCGTTGATAATCAAGTTTGTTTTCGACAAGTTTCCGTCGGCCGCCCATCTTTGTGAAGAAAAGATAACGAATGAAAGGAACTTTTGTGCGTCGTAACCCTCAATGGAATTTGTGACGAGACACTAACAACGAAGCTCTTAGTTCTCGTCTAATGCTATTGAAGAGAAAAATCACACGGCTTAGTTATCCCTGAATAGCTAGTTAAATTCTAAATTATTAATACTGGTCTCCACACACGAACACAATTTCTTGTAAATTAATGTAACAAGCGTCTATCTTATCGCTTAGTGTTTATTTACGTTCAGAAAATCATTAAAAAAGTATTGTGATTTCTCAAAGCTGATATTTTTTTAGGTATGGAAGCACTTTTTTTCAAATAGAGTAATTAGTTCTGTATCATTTCTTAGTGGAATCCCACTTATATTAGTGCAGATTATTATTCTGTGATTTAAAAAATATGTATACGACAAAAATAAATATTTTCATTTTGCAAAAACTATGGTATTGAAACCTCTGTGAATCAGATATCCCCTTACCATTTGGTCCATGGTTTATCATTTTATCACATGGTTTGTCATTCTGGTTATGGTTTGTTAAGTTTTCTTAGGTTTTCAGTCAAATTTATGTTATGATAACGCAGTTATCATAACATAAATTACACATAAACATTAAATATGAAATAAAAAAGTGTTATTTCAGTCTTCAAGTTTGTTTTCTACAAGCTTCCGTCGTCCGCCCATCTTTGTGAAGAAAAGATAACGACTGAAAGCAACTTTTGTGCGTGGTAACTCTCAATGGAAATTGTGATGAGTTTTGTGATGAGATTTATTTTTGAGTTCCACGTAAGCTGTCTGGTCTGTGTATTTGTTTTGCTGAAGATAAATTCTGCAATTCAGCAGAAAGTGTTCTCGCATTTTAAAGATATCCCTGGTTTTTCTACCAGAAACGTATTCGCTACCGACTAGGATACGGAAAGCTTTCAAACTTTTTTAAAACACCAAAATTACTGAAATTAAGATTTATTATTTCAATTATTAAAGGTATTTAATAAATTATTAAAGAACGAAAAGGCATTAAATTTCCATAAATGAGACAGTAAAATGAAAGATATTACGGATTCGTCGTATTTTGGAGCCAAATGTAGAAACATACTCGACTGTTCCGACATTTACCAGAGAGATTATGAAAATATAACCTTCGGCATCGGCATTGCTCTGGTTTGTACTACTTAAAAGACACGAGCTCTGCCCGAGAATCCATATGTTCGCCTTTTACACTCAATGGACAAAACATTGAAGATAAGGATGATGACAAGTTGACACTGTCATCCCCCACGCAAAATGAAACGTATCCAAACGGAAAGCTGATGGTTAATAGGCAGACATCGGAGCTTCCCAACAGTGCATCGCAATTGACGAATATGATTAAATGTGGCGATCTTAGCGACTTTGAGCGTGGATGTATCATCGGCGAAAGACACATAGGTCATTCTATTGCCCAAGCGGTCTACAGCAGGGAAACCATCAAAGTATGTACCAGCGAGCAGGTGGTGGCCGACCTCACGCTATTGATGACCGAGGTCGAGGTAGACTGTTCAGACTCGTACAGATCAACTGCATGGCGACTACGGTACATATCACATCCAGTTTTAATGTATGAGCGTCAGCGAGCAAATAGCACGGCGTACCTTGTATACTATCATGGGCTAATGGAGACGACACTCGAAATGTGTACCGCTATTGACAGCTTATCATCAGGCATTGAGCCTCATCTGGTGTCGAGACTATCACAACTCGATCGGTGCAGAGTGGACCAAAGACGTATGATCTGATGAAGGACTGTGCATAGCATTATTTTTATATTTCACTTTTAAATCTTCTCATTGAACTAACGCTGAATATTCAGCTTCTATAAGTCCGTTTATGTGTTTATTTATTTTGAATCTTTAAAGTGTTGTCGACAGAAATTCGAAATTAAACTCAATAAATTATTTCTATTATACGCCCTACAGAGGCAAAACCACCCAGGCATGACTCATAGAACAGTCATCTGAGTTGCGAACTACCCAATGATCCCTAGATCCCCGGATTTAAATTCGATCGAATCTTTCTCTAGATGCCGTAGAGCGAATCATCAGATCCATGTATCCGCGACCAATATCTAAGCGCATTTGCGAACAATGCTGCATCAGTCATGGTCGGAATTACTTCTTGCATCTGGTGGAGTCAATGCTTAAGAGAGTGTAGACTGTTATTCGAGCTAGAGGAGGACGGCCCACTTATTAAGTAGGTATCTCTCATGCCTTGCCCATTGAGTGTAGTAGCTAAGGCAATAGAAACTCCGCTGAAGAAGTTCAAATTCCCATAAGCTCTCTTATAAATTTCGAAACATTTTCAGTTTCTTTCTCTAATTGGCTATAAAATATGAATGGAATGAAAGGATCTAATATCCTACATTTTAATATTATATGTTTCTTGTTTTACTTAAGGATTGTGCGTAGCATTATTTTTATATTTCACTTTTAAATCTTCTCCATGAACTAACGCTGAATATCCAGCTTGTATAAGGCTTATTTATTAATTTATTTTGAATCTTCAAAGTGTTGTCGATAGAAATTTGAAATGAAACTCCATAAATTTTACATAACGAGTTTTTTTTTGCATTTTTTAAAGACAAATAAATATTTCTAGTGTTTTATAAGAAATGTGGCCATTTCAAATAAACACTATTTCTCTTATATTCACTCTGATATTTAGAAATTTCAGTCGTATGTTCCAAACCGTTTATATCGATCGTCAAAAAAACTAATATCGATTGACTAAAACTATCACTGTTCACTAATGTTTAACCTCATTATTTTATTTATATTATACTTATAAATGATACTTGTAATAAAAATAAATTAAAATGGACTGAAATTAGTACCGATTTGGGATTTTATTATTTTTTCAGTAATGACGTTGTAGAACCTCAAAGCATCGCATTTTTATAGCGATCACGAAGAAACCTAATTAGTTCTGACCGCTACAAAAAATGTGGCTATTTTATCCTTTTTCTATAGTCGCATAGAACCGAAATTAAAACTAGTCGATTATATTTAATGGGATATCTCGATGTAATGACAACTCTGATTATTTGCATGAGCTGAAATTATATGCACTCATACAACATCCTCATGTAAGATATAAAGAATTCTTGAAAAACTTTCTCCCATTTTGAGGTCCGAATAACTAGCTTGCATACTCAAGTGGTTAGCACAGCAGCTCTTCTGCCAAGAGGCTGAGGGTCGTGGTCACCTGATTCCAAAGTGACCAGAGATAATTTGTAAATGCCATTATGTAGTAGATCTGGTTTTCAGGCCTGGTTTTAAACCACTATTCTGCTTACCGATGCCAGACGTGGATCGTAAATCTTCATAATTGTATTCTTAAGCTGCGTTTTCACATTTTCTAGCCCTACTGCTCACGGCATGCCAGTTTCTATAATCTAGTCTTTGGTAGGTAGGATTAGCAAGGAAAATAGCGCTAATAGAAAAGTTTTTTTATTATTTCTTTTCTTATCTTAAAATGTTTTTAGTTTCTCAAGTTATGAACTTAGAACTGAGGAATTAAAAAAACAATTATATTACTAAATGTTTCCTGAATTACTTCATTTTATATTTATATTATTATTTTATATATTTTAAAAATATCTACACCACCGCCATCAAAACAACTCAGAAACATAAGACAATCCAAAAGGTTATATCTCCTTACCATATATCAGCTCGCTCTCCCCGAAACTAAGAAGAATTTTAAGAAAGTTCAACATAAAGACCTATTTCTCTACACTTCCTAAACTAAGATCGATTTTAAGCAAATACAAACAAGCTCATAACCATCTACAATTCATAGGAGTGTACAAAATCACGTGTGACTGCAGAAAGCAATACTATGGCCAAACTGAAAAATACATCCTCCTACGTCTAGAAGAACATCAGAGAGACATTGCCTACAAAAGAACTAGAGCAAGTGTCCTATCAAGCCATGTACTGTTTTCAGTAAACACAAATGATGAAGGCCGTCAACATGAGATAAACTGGACAACAACCTCAAACCTTCATATATGCCGTGACGAGGTGGAGCGACGCATAGTCGAGTCTAAGGAAATTGTTATGGACCCTCATCACATAAATAATAACCTCAGCTATAATCTACCGGACTCTTTCAGCTGACTGTAGCTACAGTTCAAAGCTAACTGATTTTGTAATAGTCGTTTTATAGTGATACGATGTTTCTTATAGTGTTTACTTGCTTTCTATGTTCCCACGCCTGAAGAAGTCGGACAATCCGATGAAACATGTTGCGTTTTGAATAAATTTAATTGTTATTCTAGTCTCGGTTATAGTCAGTATATATAAATATGATATATATATATATATATATATATATATATATATATATATATATATATATATATATATATATATATATATATATATATATATATATATATATATATATATATATCATATATATGTTATATATGTATCAAATTTATGTTATATATATACATAAAATATATATTTTATGTTACTTTAGATTATTTAGGAAAGTTATATTATGTAAATGACTTTAACTATTAAATGCATTATGTCGAAATATACCCCTCTACCTTCCTAGAGTTTCGTATATTATCAGATCCTTCTAAATAATTGCATATATTCGATATCGAAGAAACTACACACAATCCTGAGCCACAATATTATGATCGATCACTCAGCCTATTTCTTGCCAACTGGAGTTTATAATTGGCTGGAGGAAACAGGGTATAATGATAGTGACGAAAGTATCCTGTTATGGGGATTCTTTTAGAATTGGTGTATCCTTTCATCTGTGTTTTATACATTTTGACCGCTAATTCTTACCTGGACATAGTTTCAGCCCAGGTATTGGGCTACATGGTGGCGATATGGCTCCTTATACATGGACTCTTCCAAAAAAGACAACGCTTTATGACATTTGGCTGTATCCTGAGACCTCTTGGAACCTTCTCAATCATTTTAGACCTCCAATAAGTACCGACGAATTACAAGTAAATACTTTGAAGAGCATGTACAAGCTGCCGCCTAATTTCTCTGATTTTTGAATATCATCGAACATTTGTCGAATCATGTGAAACGTTGAATCCACCTGTCTCCGATCTACGGGAAGTTATTTTGTTTAGTTGATCCAGAATACCTCAGAACACCTTTCGTGCTCTAGTGATGTTAATGTGAAGACGTCATAAGGAGACCGAACCGGCTACTTGGTAGCGTTATTTAAAAATAAGGAGTTGAAGAAGTTTAAATCTCATAAAATACGTTTAATGTTCATTAATTTAAAAGATAAGAAAGTTTTCGGAATTTTTACACCGTATAATAAGAGCAAAATTCTCTTTCTCGCAAATATAGGTTTATTGTTTTAAAGATATACGCAGAAATGGGAAATTAGATAACTAGCAAGTGGCGTGGGCTTTTCTGGATAATTTCCAAGATCATAAATACATATCCACTTTTAGTTCCATGATTTATACGTACTTTGTTTCTCATCCATCTGCGCCATCCATAAAGGAAATTTTAATGAAAGCCATCTAATTCATTTGATTTTTATTACTTTTACTGCAGTAATTTAATATTTCCAAACTTTATTTCGCTCTCTATGTATATTTTAATGGAATTTTGTTTTGTCATTCGACATGAAACGTTCTTTCTAGTAATCCAACTTTCTGGCTTCATCGTTGAAATCATTTAACATTTTTTACTAACAATTCAATTTTTCATTTTTGGCCAGCACGATATGTGACACTGAATTCTATTACAAACCTTTTGGACCAAACTAAATAATTGGAGTTTTGTATAGAATGAAACTTTCGATTCGACTATTATTTATATGTTTATTTACGATACGGAATAGTGAAACCTTCATAGGATGGATTATCACTACCTCCCCCTGAAACTCGAAGTTTTGGATAAAAGGTTACTTTCTGTACAATTTCAATTATTCTGTTACTCGATTCCTGTTGTCTACTGAAGTGGATGAGGTCCATTTTATATTTTGACTAGAAAACCAGTAAATAACAACAATAACCCGACACATTCGCACTCAGCGCCGGTAACTACGATCTCCACCTTCATGAGAAGAGCTGATATGTGAAAGATTCACTTTGCCTAACCATGAATTATTCCATGAACTTTTCTCATCCATAAAATAAAATAAGATAAAATTCATGATATATTTCACGAATTCATGATAATTCCTAAATAATTCTGAATTGTCAATGTTTAAACAAAACCTATTCATTTCCGAGAAATTCATACTGCTTAAAAAATTTATAAATTGGTGGATATTATTGGCTTTTTGAATATGTACATAACAAACTTATTTTATTTTATTTCTTTTAATTTTTTTCTTTCCTCCTTTGCATCGGCAGCTGATGGTCCTTGAAGTGAAAATGTATCATTTCCACAATAAAACAGATACTCTGCATTTTGTTCCAGACAGGCTTCCGTTTATCTGAATTGCCATTGTTCCCGACTGTTTTATTGATCAGGAGGTTCTCATATTTAGCCACGTCTCCAAACTTTTTATTTTTTGGAATATTGTTTATGGGATTACATCATTGCATCTATATATGCAAAAAATATGAACATTGAAGACTCTATAACTCGGAGAGTTTTGAAATGCTGATGGTCCTTCAAACGACAAAAAGGGAAAGAGAGATGAAGCAAACCAAGTAAAAGACAATCGTTTCAGGAAACTATCAAGAGATGGTAACTGATGGTAATTTCTTCAAATATATGATTTCCAAATTGAAAAAAAATGAGATATTAGTGCAATTAAAATGCATTCTAAACTTTACTTATACATTATAGGGTATGTTTTTGTTGATTTATGAACAATTTATTGTTTATAGATAGTAAAGTAACTAATATCGTTCTAATGCTTAATTAGAGCGTGCCTTAGTGCTTTTGTATTGTGATAACCATGGATGAACAAGATCATCAGAATGAGTAGTAAACTTCCCTGCTATGTAGATAAGATGTCGTGTCAATGGGCGTAATGATATTTTAAAAGGAAACAATACCACTTCGCTTGTTAAACTAAACTGGCTAAACAGACAGCAGGAGTGTGGCACTGGAAAAAATATTGAACTTATGAATTTTTTCTCCTTTGATATTATTTTAACAAGAAGTTTTTTGAAATTTAGGGAGAAAATGTTATTACAGACTAAATAATAAATAAGTGTGAATTATAATTCTAAAATCAGAACCACTGATTACAATTAAAATTAAATAAAGTTGATTAAAGTTAAAACAAAGAAAAAGGCGAGTAAAGATTACAAGCGTGTTGACCCTCCGAGAAAAAATGCTTACGGGAAGACGGGCTTAGCTTCTCACATTAGCCAGCAGTCCAGTCATAGCTCTAAAATGTGTTCTATAGCATATTTTAGAGCTGACATTAAGCTAATGGTTCGATAGTTACAGAAAACTATCTCCCGGAATAGTATGATTGGTGAGTTGGTCACTGATGATGGGCGTTTCAGTCTGTCTAGCAATCAGAATTCCAGTTCATCATACAGGTGTCCGATTGAATTGAGATCTGGGCCTTGTTCAGGTCGATCTAGCTCTTCAACACTCATCTCCTCGAAGCATTTCTGTACAGAACTCGCTTTGTTGACTGGGCATTATAGTGTTGATACCACCCAACACCATGATGTTTACTCCAACAAATTTGACAGTTAGCTTAGCACAACATATTCAGGCAAGTAACGTTCGCACTTGCCTGAATATGCGCTTGCACACCATGCCCAGAACTCCCATCGGACTATCACATGCTGATGTTTATGCGTAGTAATGGAAACTCATGTTGTTCAGTTTCCGAAAAACAGTTGGGTACTGCTGTTGCTTGCGAAAGCATTTCTGAAATCTGCAGCAAGTATTTCAAACGAAGACGGGCGATTTTGTAGCGCCAAGCCCTTTAGAACTGTTCTGCACATTTTACTGTTGTCTTTGAATATTTGTCTATGCATATTTCAAGACCAAGTGTTAATTTTTTTTCCTATTTCAGCCGTAGTTCTGAGGTATACAGCCATATCCACTTCTGCGAATGGGCATCCGGATATTTTTGATCAGATGGTGTCTAGGTATATGCCTCATATTTGTAACACCAACAGGGAATTTCATATTAATGTTTCCAAAATTAGAAAGAAAGAAAACAAAAGTATATAGTTATTAAAATTGAATAACGAGGTTATGCAGCGCTGTTTAATACTTTCTTTCCTTTTGTTCCATATTTTAATAAGTAGGAATACCTAGGTATGTTTGTAGCTTTATCTCCAAATATATTCTTTGTTGTTCTGTAATGTCAATTTTTTACGTCCTTTACATTTATTGTTTTTGGTTTATTTAATTCAACTGGCAGTTAAATTAAGGGTTATATTTTTAATTCATTGTTAACATTCAACCTTTGGATTTCCTCTTGTCTCCTCTCGGAAGCTCTGAGCCTTAACAGTTTTTTATTTAAATTTTTTTTATCTTGATATGAATGTATGTTTATAAATGATCATTCTTGTTATAACTATTGGGAGGTTCTTTGAGATCTTCATGCTGTGGGTTAAACCCACTCCCCCCTTTGTGTTCCGATATGAGCGGTATGAAACCACTATTCTCTGTCTCTCTCTCTCTCTTTCTCTCTCTCTCTCTCTCTCTCTCTCTCTTACAACAATGATTATTCTCGAGAGTAGAATTTATGGATTACCTAACGTAAATCTGCTGTAAAATGCGTCTCAAAATTTGTACAACCAAATTTTAGTATGTTTGATGTGCATACAAAAAATTTAAATATATCATGTTCGATTTTTTGTATATCATCTTATAGGACGTCATCTTACTCGAAATTTTTATCTAGGTAGTAGTAAATATATATCGCCTGATAAACGACATAAAAAATTTCTCACTATTGTTAAATGATTTCATGATGATTTTGCTCCTATTCTGATCGATTTGCATTGCAGTGGGTTTAAATCGAAATCTCTTTCTAGCCTACTAACTCTCTCTCTCTCTCTCTCTCTCTCTCTCTCTCTCTCGTGTGTGTGTGTGTGTGTGTGTGTGTGTGTGTGTGTGTGTGTGTGTGTGTGTGTGTGTGTGTGTGTGTGTGTGTGTGTGTGTGTGTGTGTGTGTGTGTGTGTGTGTGTGTGTGTGTGTGTGTGTGTGTGTGTGTGTGTGTGTGTGTGTGTGTGTGTGTGTGTGTGTGTGTGTGTGTGTGTGTGTGTTAAAATATTCTGTTACTTATGCAATACAGAAGAATTAAGCTTTTTTTTTTTAATGCAGCCCTCTTAAATGTAACAGAAATTCGATTTATATGAAAGTTCATCCTCTCTTTAATCAATTTCTCCAATAAATTACTTCTTTTCTCTAGGAAATAAATATTGTCGGATGCAACATATTATTTAGTATTTTGCTGCAAAGTTTCACTTTGCAAAAATAATTCGCCAGGCAAACTAATTTTTAAAAAAGAGAGAGAGAATAGACTAAACACGCGTAATCTTCAAAATTGACATTGGCAACGTATTCTCATATATATTCAGCATGCAGTACTAAACTAGTTAAAATTTCATGGTTTGGGTTTATAATATTTGTTTAATATATGTGACATAAAGCAGCTAAAATTACCTGAGCAGTATAAAATTCATTCTCTTTTTTTTTTTAATAAAAATAATTTATATAAAATATTGTCAACAAAATAAAAGTTTATTACGTATATTTACAAGAAATGACTACAGGTCTCGTTCCATTGAAACCTCAAAACTTGTCTAAGAATTTCTCTCCATTAAACAGTAACTTTATACGTTTTCCATAAATAGTTTATTAACAGTTAGCTTCTATAAGAAATGAAATTTTAGTTTTGTAGAAATGTTCTTATTGTTAAAATAAGTAAGGGAATGAAATATACTGAGAATTTCTTTACAGTTTCATTCTGCCTTTTTCAAATCAAAGTGATTCTGCTTTGAAATGATAAAACGAATTATTTCTTTATTATTATTATTATTATTATTATTATTATTATTATTATTATTATTGAATCGTAGTGATGTTATGAAATCTTCGTTTTGGGAAAAATTAAAAATAGTATCGGTGTTCCAGATTCGGGAGTAGATAATAAAAATATGGAACAAGGATCAGTTTTTCTCCTCAGAACGTTTTGGTAAAAACTGATAGTCGGATAAATAGTTGTGGTTGGGGAATTAATCACCAGTGGGCCATTTCGCAATCGTTTTTGTTATATATATCTTTCTACAACCGTCTCAGAATTCCTAAAGAGAAATCATGATTCGCAGTTTTACTCTTAAAGAAATGCACAATACACAATTCTGTGAAGGTCGAAAAGTCAAACGCTACTCCTCTTCTGAACTATGAAAAACAATCAAAAGTTCTAATTCGTTCTCACTGTTCCATCCACAAAAGCAAATTTCAACATTCCAGTATTAAAATTTGCTCTCTCTTTCTATTCTCAACCAGCTCCTGTTATCTGACTTTCACCATGTTTGATGAAACGAATCTGAGACTAACACACATTCACAACCACATGGTATTGCTTCTAACCGAAGCTTCAGCTCTTCAATAAACGCAGACTGGCTTTCTACAGAACATGCCAATAGTTTCATTTGTTGCTCAAGTCCGAATCATGAGTCATCGAATTATTCATATTTATATACCAGTAGGGTCTCAACTACTACGGAGTGAACACCTATCAAAGGCAAAGGACGAGTGGCGCAGCGACACCAAAAGATTGAATGTGATTTAAAATAACTGAAAGTCAGAATTTCTCTGAAATACCAATGAACTTCTTAAGTCACTTAAATATTAGGCTTAACATGGATGGTGATCGACTGATGTTCTTCGTTTTTACCATGGTTTGAGGAGAGGAATTAAACTTCTCCCACAGATGCATTCCTGAATGACACATGCCTGAAGAGAAGATTGCGCAAAGCTTCTACTTATACTTCTACACCTTTTAATCCATTATAATTTCAAAACTACAGCACTACTATCTGTGTAAGGCGTTTAGTTATAATGGTATTTGTTTTATATTTGGGAATATTCAAGGAAATTAATAAATAAAATGGTATTGTAGATTATATCAAAGAACCCCTTATGAAGCATAGCGCAAAAGTGTGATTTAGTCTTTTATCAGATTTAATATAAAATGTTAAACTAATTCTCTAAACTCCAGAAGGCTTATATGAGTTTCTCTTGTCTTAAAAGACGTTACTTCTCTAATGCAACCGTGTAATATTTATACCAGAGTTTGATCAGATACATGGAGCTGATTTAATATTAAAGATTGCAATAGATTAAAGGGATATGTGCTCTTGATGTTGATGTAATTATAATCATCATTCTCGACAACTTCAAACATTATTCCTGAAGCGGATTGAGCATTTTGATGTGCAATTTACATCACAATATTTAATAGTCGAATATCTAACTAAAACTGATAACCTGGTTACATGACTTCTAATAGGAAACACTGCCGAACGCTGAACATTTGAGGGTTTCCGACAGGTTAACTAAAAGTTCTCCAGATTAAGTTTGTTGCATACTATAAACACACACACACAAACACACACACACACACATTCCAGGACGAAAGGCTTGTCGACTGGTAATAAGGTGAGGAATAAACATTTCACTTTTACTCAGCGTCTACCTTGCTAATGGATAAGAAATCAAATTGACGATATTGTCTAGAAGTTTCGAATAATGTAATGCATTTAAATACTATTTCTTTGGATTTTTATAACCGTGTTGTTGTTGCTGCTGATTTGTTTAATTGATTTAATTAAAACTAATGAAATCAATTATAGCCATCATAAGTTAAGTTTGTAATATGTGTTATCCTGAGGTTAGTTGCAACTGCAGCTATTGCATTTTTCTCTGTCTATTAAAATTAAATTAAATAATAAAATTATTTAATTAAATATAAATTAAAAAAAAGTAAATTAAATAAAATTAAATACAATTAAAATTAAAAATTTGTTTCTATTCGAATTAAAATTAAAATATTTTTCAAATGAAAATAAAGTGGAACAAACTTCGTCCAGCTTTGATTCGACGTATTTATTTACTTAACGTATCAGCTGTTCAACCAGCAGGCTGGTTCGAATCCCTCCCCATGATATTTGATGTTTGCGATTGACTTTAGACGAGAGATGAATTTCATTGTTAGGTGTGAGGAACTGAAGTGACTTGCAAAAGTTCCATTTAACCTCTGCAGGTGTTTTGGATTAAGTAAAAAATAAATAAAAATAGAAACGAAATCCATATCTTTTTCTCGGAACTAATGTACATCCTTGATAAAACAATTATATGGCGACCTACTCAGTAGCGGGTTAGGCCTCTTTTGGCAGGCCGAGATAACCGTTTGCAGCCGTCCTGACATTGACTCCACTTAACAACAGAATGTGTCCTAAGATATTCTTGACCAAATAGACAAAATACCGGCACGGAGGCACTGGCGTCGACCGGCGGATGTTGCGTTCCACAGTATCCTGCAAATATACGATGGAATTCGAATCAGGAGAATTATGCAGTCATTGGAGCACGTGGAATGTTTGCAGAATGTGTGCCTTGCGGTCCGAAGCAATCCCAATGAATTTATGGTCAAGGTATGTTCAGTCGGGAGGAGAGGAGGTCAATGATCTCCATGAGAATCTCAATACAAGAATACCGGCACCACCATTGGCTTGTTACTAGGTAACTGGGCAGTGTGATTGGCTGGAAACAGACTAGGTGGTCATGCTGTTTGAGTTCATGAGTATACTATAGGATTTTTATGCAACTCCCACCACAACGTTTCCTTAGTAGAACTCACATAAAAAAATATATTTCTTACTTAAGCATTTGGTATCACCTCAAATCAAAACCAAATTTGTTATCTGGCCAACCTATAGTACGTTAGTATCATATATGGGTGGTGTGTTGGGAAAGGAGAAACTTGTTTACATTTGATTTAAAAGGCCTGTATGTTGTATTCCTTGAGAAATATGTCAGGGGGAAGACTGTTCCGCAGTACCACAGTAGCAGGGATGAAGGAGGAGGAAACGAAACTTGTTCTGTGGGTTTCAAGGTGCATTGTGAAAGGATGTTGGGCGGCAGCTGTACGTGTTCCAATGGGCTTAATACAGAGTGGGGGAATTATTGATGTTGTTTCAGATGAACATTTCCCATGGAAATATTTACAGAATATGCAAATTGCAGAGACCAAGAGTCTATGTTAAACTCTATATGTGAGCGTGTATTTCTACATCACTATGATCACAGTTGATTTCAAATACAGCAGACAGAGCGAGAACTAGCTTCACAAAATGTAAGAAAATTAACTGAAAAAGTTTCGTTGAATATGAACTTTGTACAAAATTATTTTTAGGAATGAGATGTAATACACGAAAGCTCACACTATCTAAGCCACACTGCCTCTTCAGCCTCTAATTCCATCGGAATATTTCCTCACTGAATAAAATCAAGTAACATGATCCAGCCCCTCCCAGGCCCCATCTAACTCAGGATATATTGTTCTTTTATTTCTGGGTAATTACAGAAAATGAACTAAATGAATCACAGGGGGGGAGGTCCCAGAAACTAGTGCATTCAGTTCAGTAATGCGAATGTTCACATGGCTTTTTTGGAATGGGCCAATAAACAAATGCAGAATTTAATGCAGCTTGCTGGTGAGATGACTCGCGGATCTAGGGTAGGGACTTAACACCAAGTGTAGATGAAAATGGAATATCACCACGTGTTTTTCAGGAGGAGAGAAGGTACTGTAAAGAATATCAGGAAAATTGATTGAAGAGCACAATTGATCCTTTCTTTAATGGTGCGGTACAAAGGATTTTTCTTCCTTCAAGAATGAAGTGATGGTTTATTCCCTTTTCCCAATAGAAAGCAATGGAGTAGAAATATCATTTGTTAAAGGAAATGTCTATAATTTATATACTGGCATAAAAAGTTCTCGTACTGTGTTTTGGGATAAGGAAAACTGTTTTGCGAACAATATAGAAGAATCACTGCAGCATTTGAAGAAATGAGGGATAATATCCCTGCTTTAGAAGGAATTGTACTTCTGCATACACTCACATAATGCTTCAGAAATATACCAATAAATTTAAAAAAGTATCCAAGCATCGCTATTGGCTGTTTGTAATACTTGAAGCTTATTGCAACACTGTGACGCTGTGAGCCTTCAGAATAGCCGCAGTACTCTGAAAGCACCGACTCCTTGACGTTCCGGTAACGCTCTAGAGGCGCTCTGTCCCGAATGCACAATATGAATTCCTGCAGTTCCATCAGATTTAATGATTGCGGATTACTGTTGAACATATTTTTTTTTTATATTTCCCAAAGATTCTCATTAAGAATCGGTAACTGACAGGTTTCATTTACACATTAGGAATGAATATTTTAAATGTTCTTGTAATCAGTCTTAGCTATGCATACCCTATAACAATAATTCGAGCTATCTATCACAGCAGAGTAAATGGCCAACAAGGTATATTGGTTGGAAGCAACATTAAGATAGGTCTCCCCCGTTTTTCCTAGCTCTAATGAAAATGGGTGTCTAGATGCCAGTTAAAGATGCTGCAATCTATCACACCACCGCCTTGCGTAGTTCAGACCAAGCATAATGGGTTGGTTTATGGATTGGATTTTGCGTTCTCGCCGAAAAATCCATGTTTTCTTTTAGTACAAAACTACAGAAACTGGAATGAATTCACCATTCCATTCCATGTAACCTTGCCGAAATTCTCTGATGTTCAATCCTGATGTATTTTCTCTCACCGTAGCTTACGCATCTTGTTTTCGTGGCAGCCTTCATATGCTCTTACTATTTATTCGGTAGAGCGTTTGATGTATGATATATTTACATACAATCGATGGTCCTCCCTAATTATACGTCGTAACCATTTGAACGATTTTAGGGCGTCTTATTAGGCTTCCCTATCTTGTTGATCCTTCATATTTTTCAAAATTGTTTTTATTTAAGATTAAGCTGCAGAAAACGGATAATGAGACACAACGGGCATCTTGTCGTTTGCAAACCTCGGCTAACTGCATTGTTCTACGACCACTTTGTCCTTTGCAGGAGGGAAATTGGAAATGTTCTTCTTATGCGTATGTGTGTTTCTTGCATGGAAACTTAAAAACGATAAATAAGGGACGTATATTACAAAGATAATACTCTTGTAACTACTTTAGATAAAAAAAAAGCATTACTCAGTACACTTGACACTAAAATATATAAAAACTATTAAAGAAATTGCTTACATCAGAAATTCTCATAAAACACGTTCATTTTTCTTACTATATCTGAAAAAGGCTACTTACTCACGTAATGTATGGAAGATGATTTTCAAATGAGCCACCAGCCTAGCTGCTGCTGTCGTCTAATGCTGTTTCATAATCCCTCAACTACTCCTATGAGGCCTTTTCTTCTTACATCTGTGTTAATTCTACATACTCAGCTCAATACTGTTGTATGTGATTTTGCTAATATATTCATTCTTTGTGGATTACGTGTGGGAAAAACAGAGTGCAATCCTTAAAGTACATTTTTCATTCTTTTTAGTTCCTCTTTCTTCCTTTCTATCATTAGGAAATTTCTTCTATTGTACTTTATAAGGAAAGCAGGTTTCCAAAGTAAGATCGTAATCCAATTCTTTGAAGTATTTTCAGCGTTGTGATTATTGGGGAACACCAGTCGTAGTGAAGAGCGCATTTTTATTTATACAGAATTGATGTAGATGGAACACGAAATTATTGCGCTTTTATGTCCGGGAAGAAAAAATCGAATCGTGTTATTACTTTTATGCTGGCCGACTGCCAATATCCTGAAAGAAATGGTGTAAGAACAGGTGTTTAAAATAGGATAAGAAATTAAATTTCTGCTTGCTGATGAGGAGAAGACGGAATATTGCGAAGGGGGAAATGTCCCTCTCTCTCTCTCTCTCTCTCTCTCTCTTTTCCTTCGTGTGTGTGTGTAGGGGGGGTATGCGAGCCTGTTCCTAGATATGTGAGCTATTTCCGTGCAGTGGATTATTTATCAAGTGCAACCACTTATATTGTTCATAATCGTACCTGTTTCTGTTAGTTTAGCTTAAAGAATATAAACTCTTAAATCATAAAACATCAGAAATTGCAATAGAGTGCCTCAAAAATTAGTAAGAAAAAGTACAATAACGTTTGTCGTTTGCTTTTAGGGAGTAGGTTTTGAATTCTGTCTAGGATGGGAGAATATTTATCAGCGCTTTTAACTGAAAGTGAAGTTGTCTAATATGGGAGTGGCTGGATTCTCCTCCTGGGATTAGTCTTTTTGAAACTTCTAGCTAGAAAACGAAACTAGAAAACTAGAAAAACAAACTAGCAGACTGCTTGTATTAACTCCACCATAAATATTTTCTTGTATAATGAGACCTGTTGAGTATTCATAATTATAAAATCGCACGTATACCACAGTAAAAATTAATCTATTGTAGAGATAATTCGTCTGAAGCGTAAGATATCATCAGTCGAAGTAGAGAACAACAATAAGGTATTTGAATAAAAGAAACAGTAGAGCACATGGGTTGTATTGGATTATATATGGAGTCATGTATTCATTGGTTAAAATTGGAGGGCTTTAAATAAAATTAGAAGTAGATAGCGGATGCTGTGGCTTTGCAAGAGGACTTGAATACACTGGCTGAATGGGTAATGAGCATGAATGTCAGATCAATGTTCAGAAGTGTAAGGTTTTTAATTTGTTAAAGTTTGAAATTTGAGAAGCAGAGATGGGATGTAAGGTATAATTGGTGGAAATATCTTGGAAGAGGTAGAGCAAATGAGAGATCCGGGAGTGATTGTGAAAGAGGACCTAAAACTTTGGGTGCCATATTACTTAAATTCTGAAGACAGCACAGCGGATAATGGGAATGATGTCTAGGGCACTGACTTGCAGAAGTAAGGATGTCATGATTCCTTTGTATAAGGCTTTGATCAGACCAGAGCGCGCAGATTTGGGAATCTGGTTTCAAAAAGATGAATATATATACTCCAAATGGTCCAGAGAAGATTGAATGGTCCACGAAGGTGGTCTCTGGTCTCTGGAATGAAGAGAGATTTAAAAAATGCAATTTGCTGAAATTGGTTGGTGGATAGGAGGAGGAGGAGAGGGGATATGATCGACACATTTAAGATTTTATTAACAGATTAATAACATCTTAAATTTATTAATCTGTTAATGACAGATTAATAACATTTAAGTCGGGAAGTTTTGCATAGAGTGGGTGAAGACAGGGAGAAAACCAAAGTTCATTCCTTTTGAGACGAAATGAAATGACCTTTTGAACAAAAAGTCATTCCATTTCCTATATAAGGAAAGTGTGCACAAGGGAGCGAGGAGCAGAAATTTTACATGGAGAGTGGGTGAATGATTTTTTAAAATAATGTTTATTCTCCTTCAAAGAAATTACATGTACACAAAAGAATATAAACAAATTGAACACTGTAATACAATACAATTTTTTACAATAGGTATAATTCATATATGTTAAAGAATAACAATAATAATTTTAATAACAGTATCATTGATAAGCTTATTGGTCTTCAAGAGTAGTTACACTTTTTTAAATACCTTGATAAAAAGTTTCATTGCTGAGTACTCCACTGAGTAATCCACTGACTTCAAAGCTTGAGTAGCTTTTCTGAAGCCGTTGTGATTAACGATTAACTGAAGTTTTTTTCTTCTTTCTTAGTATTTGTTACTGTGGTTAATATGTTTTATGTAAAATGATGGTAGCTGTTGTAGTTCTAAGTATGCTGATACAATTTCCATGTGTAAGATCTACTAGTTGTTATGTAGTAACGTTCTGTAGTTGGCAGCAAATTCTAGGGTTCTTTATTGTTAGCATTTGCTTTTTGATGTTGTTTACTATAATTGAATTGTGATAGAAGTAGTCCGTTATTTGGTTTAGATAATGTTGTGGTTTGGAGAGTGCAGTGTTTATCTCTGTGTGGACTATTAGTAGTGCTGTGTTGTAGGCGTATTGATATATTTGGCTTTGTAAGGCAAAGTTCTGAATGTCTTTTATGTACATATTGAACAGTGTGTGTGATAATGCAAATACAACACGAAGTCCATGATGGACTCGGTGTTGTATTTGTATTCCCTGGCTGTGATATGTGCCTATTTTTGTTAGTAGCGTTCTGTCTGTGAGATAATTCCTAAACCAGGTATTCAATGTCCCTCTTATTCCGACTTAGTGTGGTTTGGATAGTAGTATTTCATGGTCAAGTGTATCAAAAGTTTGGTAAGATCAAGGAGTATGAGGATAGTAAATTTGTTTTTGTCAAGAGCTTTATTTAGTTTGTTTGTAATGTCCTCTAATAGCATGGTTGTGCTATTCGTTTTCTGTAAACCGTATTGCTTTTGTGAAATGATGTTATATTTCTGAAACTAGTTTTGTAATCTTGTGTGTATTACTTTTTTAAGAAGTTTAGAAATTACAGGAAAGTTAGCTGTTGGTCTGTAATTGTGAATGTTGAATGTCATTTCGTTTTCAATGTTTGTAGGTAGGCGTAACTACAGCGGTTTTTAGTTGTTTAGGAATAGCACCAGTATCGAATATCATGTTCAGAAGTTTCAGAAGTACGGGATTTAGTTGTTCAAAATGTGTTAGAAAGTCGGGTGAGTAGGATTTCGTCAAATCCTGGACTCCTGTTTTGCTTTAATTGTGAGAGAGCATCTTTCAGTTCTAATTTGGATACAGGAGGAAAGTACATTCTTTGTTGTTGAATTTGGGTTAATAGTTGTGTGTTTGGCCTAATGATGGAAAAGTATCGTTTTTGAGTTGCATGATGTTGTTAGCGAAGGCCGAGTTAAATGATTCTGAGAGTTCCTTCTGGTTCTTTTCCTTACCGACGTTTTGGTGATAAAATCATATGAAGAGGTCTTCCTTTTTCGGGTTAACAGTCATTAAGTGTAGACCATGTTATTTCATATTGGCATTGTATTCCGTGAATATCTGATAGTAATGGTGCCTTTTTTTTTCACTGCTAATTTTCGTTTTTAGTTGGTTTCTTGTGTTTTTGTACAATGTTTGTAAGTGAATGTCATTGGGTGACACTTTTACTCTCTTCCATAGAATGTCTTTTATTTGCAATGCTATTAAGGATGTTCTCATTTATCCATGGATTATTTAGTGAACGTCTCTTGTTTCTTTGGTGTTTTGTTGCTTTTATGTAGATTTCTGTAAACAGAAATTTGAGGCTGTCGTATAAAGTTATTGGATCATTTATAGTAAATAGCTTGTTCCAGTTTGTGTCTTTTATAAGGCTATCAGCAATGTTTTTTACTGTGATAAATGAAATGGGATTTTATAGCATTCGAGTAATGTTACGGTGGTCTTGCAGAATGACGTTGGGATAAAGTAGCGGTCAGCTAATTTAGTGGTGATTACCGATAACTTCTATGCGTTAGTAGGAGCTTGTATCTTTATGTCGTCTATGCGTGATTGTGTTACTGAGTAGTTTAGATTTTCTTCTCTTGTTGGAAAGCTTATAGTGAGGTTTATGTTTTGCTGGCTTAATATGTCAAGATAGGTGTTAGTAGTTTGAGAGCCACGGTAGAGGATGCTAATCTTTATGTCACCTATTAGGATAAGTCGATCTGTTGTGTGATTGTTGATGTCATTTAGCCATGATTCTAGTTCTTGTAGGAAGCCAAGAGGGTTTCTGTTTCTTTTTGCAACTAGCCTAGGACAGGTCCTAGGCTAGTTGCGTGTTGTTTTATATCCTTAGGTCTTATGCCATCAATTCCTGTGTATTTGTTTGGTTCGATTTGATATATTGCAGAGAGAAGTTCTGCTTCTGTCATGATTTGGAACCATAATGTCTGTTTTGATTGTGGTCGAAGCGGAGTACCACATTTTGTGATTGGACGGATATTTCCGTACAGTTCTTGGATGAAGTCTGCAAAGTATTGGTTAAAGTCAGTTGCTGGTAGTTGGATAGATTTTGCGTCTTTCATGAAGCTGTGTTTTATGGTTTCAGAGGCAGTGGTATTGGGAGCACATTGAACAGATTTTAAAGCGGTGTTGTTTGGATATCGCTTTAATTGTTTCCACACTGTGTCCTTTCTGTTTATATCTAGGATTAAATTTTGCGTATCCAAGGATTTTGGCTTCAGTTTGAACGAATTCTGACTTTCTTTGCAGCTTTCTTATATATTTCCTCCAGTGTCAGTTTAATGTTGTTGTATAATATATCTGTTGAATCTAGTGATGACGTTCGATTTTTCTTATTTCCTGTTTGACTACTTCTTCGTATATTATTGTTTTGTGTTGATTTTCATGTGTGGAGCATTGCATCGGTATTGGTTTAGTGTGCGGGTTTAGAGCCCTGAAGTAATCGTCTGCTACTTTGCACTTTATGACTGATACAGTGTAACTATTTGGTGGTGGTCAGATGGTAGGCAAGAAGCAGTGATAGTATTTCAGAATATTTCTTCTCTAGTACATGATGTTATGGTAGGTATTAGGTTTATACATAGATAGCGTGTCTAAGTATTGTACAGTATTGTTCTTGTTTTCGTTTGCAACATTTATGTTTATGTCGCCGTTTAATATTAGGTATTCGGTGGAACATAATTCTTGGCGTGAAAACCAGTAATTGAGTTCCTGCAAGAATTTTATCACGTTTAAGTTTGGTGGCCTGTAAATAGCATTTAGTATTATGGGATGCTGTCGATTGGTGGTATTAATGATTTTGATACAAAGGGTTTCAGCATGCTCAAATTGTTAAACAGTTTCTTTTGCTGTTAATTTATGTTCGATAAATATTAATATTCTACCCCCTCTTTTTGTTTGGCTGCACGATCAACGTTGTTGAAAGCCTGGAATTCGGAAAACAGATACTTCATTATTAGTAACGAATACTTCTTTTAGGACCAATATATCAATCACACTGGTGTAATTCTCCAGATAAGCTTGTAGCATTAACCAATGTTATCTAATGGTTCTGATATTAATATGCTTGATGGAGAGATCTCTCGTTTCTACGGCGTGTTGTTTCCGTACATCGAGCAAGCCAAGAGTATATTCTGGTGTTATTTAGGAGTCTTTTGTTTCACTCTGGCAGCTTATCCGTATGTCTTCCGAGCTTTTGATTTGTATCGACTTTGGAGTTTATGACATCCTCAAGACTATCTTGCTGTATATTGTCTTGAGATGTTTAAGCATTGTCAACTGGTTTTTTTTCATTAGATAGTTTTTTCAATAGATTTCATTAGATTGTCTCTCTCATTAGATTATGTTGCCTGTCGGTTAGTACGTTAATCCTTATTTTAATGTCTTTTACCTGCATGTTATGTAGTTTCTCATCTCCCCGTCAGGTCTTCCTGGCATTTGGCATTTGTAGTACTCTTATTTCGGTTACAGGCAAATTCATCGAAAAACAGTTAATCGAAAGACAATTCATCGAATGCAATTCATCGAACAGCAATTCATCGAATGCAATTCATCGAACAGCAATTCATCGAAAAAGCAATTCACCGAATAAACAATTCGCCGAATGACAATTTAACGAATGGCAATTCGTCGAAAAGGCAATTCATCAAATGACCAATTCCTCGAATGACAATTCATCGAAAGACAATTCGTCGAAAATGCAATTCATCGAAAAAACAATTCACCGAAAATTATTCGATGAATTCTTTCATAATTCATCGAAAAGTCATTTTTCTTGCAAACTATTGTTTAGAAAATGTTCAGTAACAATGCGGAACGTTACTCATGATGCATACAATATATGGAAGCGGTCATTGAAACATAATAATTATTTTCTTGCATTTTAGAGCCTTTAATGTAAGTGTACATCCTGCTTCATTGTACAGTTAACGATTTATCTGTAGGGAAGACAGAAGTACCACATGCACTTATCTCCCGAATAACCTCGAAAACATGTAATTGCAGTTAATAAGGGGAGGAATAGGCTAAGAAATTCGTTCTACCAAATTTTGTCACAATAAGTCTAGTCAATTGAAATTAAAAATGTCATCTTTTAATGACATAAAAATGTCATTAAAAGATGACATTTTTAATGACATAAAAATATTTTTTATGTATTTTTATATATATATTTTTATACTAATGAGTATATGTGTGGGTATATACTCACACATATACGAGTATATGTTGCTAATATCATTTCGGAACTTCTTTACGGAAATGCCATGATAAAAGTGATCCATTAGAACTAAAATTGAACCGTTCAGACAGTTTCTTGTACTGAAAACTTCTGCGAATTCTGCTAAGTCAGCGAGTTATTGTAATACATAATTTCGACACTTTTCTTTGCAGCCCCGATTATAGCTGAACTGAAAACTGGAACGGTTCGACATTTTTTTTTAAAAGTTTCAAATGCGGAATCCAAATAAAATTTTTTCATTAATAAATGTAATAAATAAATAAATTTACTGAACGTAAGTTAGTTAGTAGGACTAATACTGACTAGGCTTTTCCTCCTGGAAATAGACAAATCGGACAAGAAAGACAATAAGAATCCATATTGTTCTGTAATTATTCCTTAGTAAAGCAGCATTGCTAATACCAACAATCATTATATTGAGGAGGATGAGGAAAAATAGTATTAATCATTAATATTACTACTACTAATAATAATAATAATAAATTGTTTCTTTGATGTAAATATTTTTCACAATATAATAATAAAATATGCAGGAATTCAGAGTAAAAATATTGGAAAACTTGAAAAAAATTCATTCCTGAAGATTTTTCAATCATGTTTCACTTATTTACTCCTGTTTCTGTTATTCCTCAACGACAGGAGTGCCACATGCACTTATCTCCCGTATAACCTCGAAAGCAAGTAATTGCAGTTAATAAGGGAAGGAATAGGCTAAGAATACTAATGAGTATATGTGTGGGTATATTTCTGGGTTTTGAGAAGGTGATCGGTGCAGTTTGTTAAAAAAAAAATAAATAAAAGGTTAAAATATTCTCTAGAAAGGAAAATAATAAAATAAGGAATGATGAATAAAGAGTCTTAAAAAACAAACCTGTAAACCTTTTAGAAGCATACTCATCTGGTGTTATATTTAGATGAGCAGCGGTTGGAAGTCTTATTCGACTTTTGAAGGATGCCAGTGGTCGGCAGATCACAGTTAGAAAACACAGTTCTAAAGGAAATTGGAATCGGGTTGAGTTGTTTAGAATTAAGGAAGAAGCAACTGGCCTTAAATCCCTGCGTGTTTTTCCAATTCGGTTCGCTTGTTTTTCGGCAAGAAAAAAAACAAGTTTCAGAGAGGAAAAACCTTCCATCCTCGTATGAGACAGGCTAACTCACCTTCACGTTAAACGCACTGATAAAGGCGCTTGACATCCTTGATAAACGTAGGATGCTGAAGTCCTTTTCAGAAGTTTCATTAAATGAGCTGTACAATTTTTCTCTTCTCGGTTTCTGCAGTTTTGTAGAAAATAAGTTTAGGATGGAGGACTTTTTTTTATACATTCACGCCAAATTTTTTTGTAGTCTTCCATTTTCCAGAGATGAGATGTTTCTTAAAGTTGATTTTTCTGTTTTGGAATTTTCGAGTTGGTTCGAAAATAATTGAGAATGTGTAGGGCCTCATTTTCCAACATGATGGAGCAACTCCACATTATGGCGACTGTGCGTATCCCACTGCTTGTGGCCACAGCGCAGTCCCAATTTGATTCCGATGGATTTCTTCTTTTGCGTATATTTATATTTGTGTATAAATAATTAAGTAAAAGAGTTATTTTCCCAAATGATTACTTTTTCAGATTTTTACATATTGCTATGTTCGTGTCCGAACAATTAATCGCGAGGAAAAATCAAACAAATTCATCTCGCGAACTATTATTTGCAGAAAAAATTCGCTAAAAATGTTATTCGCTAGAAAATTGAAATGATATTGCATTGATACCGATATGGAAAGTAAATGCAGTGAAGATAAATTTCGTAAAGGCGTAAACTTTTACTAACGCATAAACTGAACAAACTTATTTGCCATCGCAATATATAAATGTCTTTTTACTGTATTCAGTGTTAAACAAAGCCACCTGTTTTTTGGCTTCTGCATTATAGCATCTGTTGAAGTGAAAGTTTCTTTAGTGGTACACGGATATTTTCATTGTAGTCTTCGGGCAAAACAGAAGTAGTAAAAATTTATCAATTCCTGAGTAAAAATGAATACTTCTGTGTGTTATAAGAATTTGATTTACAACAAAATATTAGCATTTTTGAGATATCTTCTATTATTGATAAGACATAAGAGCTGCTGACAGTAAAAAAAAAAAACCTAATGTATTGAGATTAACAAATTGTTCAATGCTAGCAATGTTGAGTTCTTTCCTCATATCGTTGTTTTTAATATGATATTGCAATTGATGCCCTCTATTCACGCTCCTAATCTTTCTCTCTAGTATCTGCGGTCTCTAGACTTTGATAGTGTTTTTTTTTTTTTTTTCTAAACCAGCTTTCAGATCCATAATTTTTTAAAACTGGTTCGAACACCATATAATGTCTATAATGTATATAATGTATATAATGTCTTGTATACAGCTAGTTTTAGTGTTTTGAATAATTTCTCTAATTCCATGAAACTTTGTTCTTTTTCCTTCCTACCATACCAGCGTTGCTAATTCTGTTGTCTATTTCCATATTTAAAATTTTAAATTTGCCAACTTTACTAAAAATTGTGTCTAAATAGCTGAAATAGTATGCTTCTTCTGTGAGTTCTCCATTCAGGATGCAGTTCACATTTCGTCTTTTTATTGTTGATTTTCATACCAAATTTAATATATATATATATATATATATATATATATATATATATATATATATAACATATATATATATGTAACCACCGTAGATATGTTGAAAATATAATATGAAGACTGTCATATACAGAATGATTCAAAATTTATGCTTATTTTGAAGAATTTCTAATGCTTACCCCCCTCCTTATTCTCTCCTGCAATTCAATTATAACCACTCTAAATTTCTACAGGTTTGAAAAAGTTTCCAGATAGTATTCAAAATCTATTACTTCATTTTACCATTTTGACAAAGAAATAATAGAATCATATTGTTGTACCGAGAGGATTCTAATTCTGTAATCTTTCTTTGCCATCTAAAATCAGCTGTTCTACTGTCTGCTGAAATTATTTGAAATTTTAGAAACACTATGCTATATTTTCACCTTGTAAAACTGCTTATATGCATACCACAAAAGAAAGTTCAGATTTTTGTTTCTTTTTCTTAAAATAATCTAAATATTTTTACTTCTACTTCTGATGCTGGTTGCTATTTCTGAAGTAATCTACGTCTTAGAAATACTACGTCTTAGAAATATCTGATAGTAATGCTCTTAGCTGGAGGAAAAGGGTAAAGGCTTAGAAACTCTCGGTGCTATTGAGAAAGAAAAGAGAGAACACTTAGCCAGAAGGGACACTAAAATGCCTCAAGCTATAGTGCGAATTACATCAAGAATGTCTTGTTTTGTTTTCAAGTGTTGATTAGTAACATAGAAAAAAATACAGACATTTCTTTCACAGGCTGATACAGTATTTATGCTGAAATAAGTTCTTAATTTGTAATGATCAGTTTCATTTTTATTATCGAAAAATTATAAATTATTTCTTTCAATTATCTTGAAAAAAAAAGATTTGAATTGTTTTTGAAAGAAAAGGAACATATGCATAATCTTAGTTTTTGGTGGGGCGGGGGGGTTATAGACTTATTCAATCTGCAGATATTTCAGAGAATTTATTTTATAAATCGTTCGCAAGACAACTGTTACAAACGTAAATCACTTGGGGAAACATGTCCATTCATTTTAGTGTAAATAGTAGCAAAGGTTTAGCTACTTCAACAATGCCATGTATCTAAACTGGAAGAAAAAATATTTATACAAGAGTAATAACATTTATACAAGAGTAATAACATCTGCTGATGTTCTAACATCAGCAGATATAAATCTGCTGATGCTAGAACTCTTACATAAATAATTTTTTTCTGACATATCTCTATTAGTTATAATGTAATCAATCTACAGATTTTTGCCCTCTTGTATTCTACCATCTTATGGGCAGCGATTTCTTCTTTGTACTACAAGAAAAAAAAAATTAGATAACACAAGAAAAATATGTAATATTTTCTTTTTCATTGGGTGAATTTATAATGTCCTTTCTTTGTGTTTTGGAAGGAAAGCGTAAATGATTATTTTCTTACTATTTTGCCATTATAGCATCTGATACAATTAGTATATCTGAACTAGCAGAAAATATACACATATCAATTTAAATCATAACCTTTAATTTCATTTTGTAATGACCAATTATACAGGGAAACCAAGAAGATTACAATATAAAGAAAATAAAGAAAAAAAAATAGTGATATGATTAAAGAATTTCATTTTATTCTCTATAAAGCAGAGTCGCTCAAGCAGGTCCGTCAGGAAATCTGTGAAGTATTCTTCGAAACATGATTTTGAACAAAAATATAACATAATCTTGAACCTCCGCAGCCTGTTTTTTTCAAAAATAATTCAAATATTTCAAATAATTATCGTGAATTAATTTTTTTCGAAAACAAAGAAAATGTTTTTTGGGTAAGCGATTAGAAAAAATTAGCAAAAAAATAAAAATAAATAAAAATGAAATTAGTGTTCCAAGGTATGGCAATATTTAAATGAAGAAACTATGAAAGAACCTTTATTTTGTCCAGGCATTAAAATTGCTTTGTACAATAAAAAGTGAAAATAAAAATAATTTCTATATGTTTAGTTTATCTAATATAACTAGGATTCAGTTGCCCAGCATAAAACGAGGAACTGCATTCCTTGTTATAGACAACTGAGATGCAGCTATGAGCGTGAGATAATCCGATTAACTGTTCTCTTCAGCGGGAGGGTTTATCACACCTTCTAATGAACATGCTGGCCGAATTGCGCTTCTTATAACTTCAACAGATAGCATGCTCTTTCAACCGATAGTATTCATCGTATCCAGATTTATCTGGACGTCTATAGACGTCCTGACCAGTGAATGGGGGGGGGGGGAGTTCAACGAGGAGGAACTGGTACAATTAATAGATGACGTCGAACCAAATGGCCGGGAAAGTTCTGCCAAAGATTATGATAGTGATGAGTCCGTTAAAGAATTCAGTTTAAAGAAATTAGCAATAGGATTAGACTTGGCAAGAAAGTTATTTTATGGATAATGATCTCTCAATGGAGCTTTCCAGAAAATTTACGAGACAATTGGATATTTGTTTAGTTCCGTATTATGAACTTAATAAAAAATTGTAGCATAGTGGTAAGCAAGGACTTATTACTGACTTCTTGAATTGATAACTAAACCAGCCGAAGTATACAATAAGAACTATTGCATATATAAATAAAGACCATCTACGAAGTATACGTACAATTTATAATTTTTATAATTTTTTACTATGTATTTGTTGCATAGTTTATGTTTTCTTAACTTACATGAATTACCTGTACTTCAATTTGTATCTTACCTTCCAAGTCAGCAGACTTCATTCCTGCCCAATGTGGAAGTGTTTAAACTATTTAAGAATATGCAAAAAAAAAAAATTGACCTCTACTGTAAGCCGAAATTGTTCTTTTTTTTTTTTGTTTTCATTTTTATGCAATTTACATAACTGTTTACTATTTATTTACAAGTACACATACACATATCATTGTAGAGAATTAGCCAAGAACTAAAATTAGACAAGATTTTTGCAAGTGCATCTTAAATATTTTTTATATTATTTAAATATTTTAGCTATCATCTTTATGCTAAGACCAATATTGTAGATAATTCCTATTACCAGCAAATTTATCATTTTTTGTCAACAAAGTTATTTACCAAGTATTGAAGCTAATTGATTTTCAGTAATAATAATAATCGTATGTTGATACACGGCCGTGAGTCCCCTTTATGGGGAGGTACGGTACCATCTCATCCCCCCCCCCAAATTTTATCCGAGCTCCGGAACCGGCATAGCTGACGAATCAGACCTATGGCTGGGTCAGTATTCCTGAATGTAATCCGTGTATGTTCACTTGCGTGTATGTTGCGGGATGAAAAACTCCAGAAAAACTGGTGGAAAAAACCCTGCTGACCACGCCCAAGACCAGCTAACTTGGCTATGGCAGATCCGTAAGCTCCTCACGTCATTGACGGGAATCGAACCTAGGACACTCCTTCCACAGGAGTACGGTTGCGAAGCGCATAGCTACTAGGCTAACCGCGCGGACTGATTTTCAGTTATATGATATTACACTGTAAATGAATCATATAGTTCATATGTATGTTATCTGATTTTGCTGAACTTTTTTTTTCCAAAAACTTCCATTTTCATTCAGTTTAAGTGACTTATTTACACTTAGGCT
Source organism: Typopeltis vanoorti (assembly GCF_054136105.1). Lineage (NCBI taxonomy): Eukaryota > Metazoa > Arthropoda > Arachnida > Uropygi > Thelyphonidae > Typopeltis > Typopeltis vanoorti. Next base: position 27,771,375 of record NC_143557.1, on the reverse strand, counting down.
GGTAGTGATGCATTGTCTCTCGCTTTTATAATATGTATAATGTAATAAATTTGCCCTACTTTTATATTCCCGTTATTTTCCATATGTAATTGCAATTACCAGCAACTTTCGTATACTCATAATAAATTAATCATATGAGAATTGGTAAGGAAATACAATTATTCAGTGACATATATTATATATACAGGGTGTTCGGGATAAATTTGACATATTTATAATTAATTATATTTTTCCGTAAGTTACATGTATTAACACACACTTCTCTTCATTTAAAAGTTTGGACCCTTCTTCATTCATATACAAGATGTCAGAAAGGATGGATAGCTGGAACCCACCTGAATCATGGAAGAGAATAACTTGTATCATGATGATTCGTGCCCGCCATCAAAATAAGGATATTACGACTGCTGCCCAATGCTCCCTGAATACAGTAAAAACAATCAGGCATGAACTAGAGACTTGCAATGGTGACTACGAGGATGTAGCAAGAAGAAAGATCCCTAGCAGACGATCTGATTGCGTTCGTACAGCAGAATTCCTCGCAAATCTGCAGGAACAGGTGTTGAAGAACCCTGGCATTGGAATTCGGGCTTTGTTCGTGGAGTTGCTAACTGTAGTCAAGCCCTGGATAACAAGGGTAGCCAATGGTAGGCCGTATGTATGGCAGCAGGATTCGGCCATTTGCCACACCTCTGGGAAAAGTCAAAAATGGTTGTCTGAAAATTTCTACGACTTCACCAGTCCAAATGTTTAGCCTCCAAACTCCCCAGACCTTAACCCCATGGATTATTTTGTATGGGGCGCAGTTGAAAAAGACACCAATCGCACTTCCAGTAATACAAAAGCCCAGTTAATGGATAAAATTAAAACAGTTTTTGCGGCCCTTCCCAGGGAGACTGTAGCATCAGCTTGTTCGAGGTTCCGAAGCAGAATTGAAGCTGTGATCGATGCTAATGGTGGTTATTTTGAGTAAATCTTGTTGATAGTATTGTAATTAACTCTGCCTGTAATGTTTTTTTGTCAATTCATTAAATTTAATAGATACAAAGAAGATTTTCTTTTTCCTTACGAAACTGTCAAATTTATCCCGAACACCCTGTATATATATTATATATATTGTTATACGTATTATATTATACATTATGTTACATTTCAATATTTGCAATAATGTGCATTTATTTTAGAATACTATTCAAAACATAACACTGCAAGTTTATTAAGCATTATTACTCTACATTGTAAACTGAAGACAGCCGTTTTGTTGTTTTCTATACTTCTTTTTATTACCTACTTTTCTGAAACCTAGTCTTCTAGTTTTGTTTGTTAATCGATAATCTTTGTTAGTGCATCCTTATTTATTTATTCATTTTAATTTACTCATTTTAAACACTGCATTTGTATACCAATTCTCTTTCCTGTTTTGAATTATTGCCTGTGGTCATTAGAGGATTATTATCATTAGGGGAGATACTAAGGGAAAGTGATCAGAGCTTACTTCACCTTTACGACGAGCTGCCTCATACCTGAAAATACCTCAGGCGCAAACTTCAGAATAAATAAATAAATAAATATATGGGCTACACTATGGAATCTGTGATGATTGTAGCCTTCTAGTGAAAGCTCTAAGTGTATTCTACAAAAATTCTGAATTCTGAAGGAACTTCGACAATGGAAATAACTTCAACCCTGATACCCCATTAGGAGATGGAAATGAAATTAAATGTTAAATATATTAAATATCTTTGTGATAACTTCACCGTTCTCCTTACGATTTCTTTTAACTGCAGAGAATAGAATATATAGTTGTATCTCATTAAAATCTCAGTCTGAGCTAATTTCATAATTTTTGATTACATTTCTTTCTTAATTGTGGAAAGGCAGCATGCTCCAGGTTTCCCATTGCTATTGACACTATGCAAAACTCTGATGCTTGTAGCTATCTAGTAAAAGTTCTAAGTGCGTTCTACAAAAATTCTTTAAATTCTTCGTTTACGATGCAACTTTACATTCAATGATGAAACTGTTGATTTCAGCCATTGATTTCAAAAATGTGATAATATAAGAACTTTTAATAGATAAACCAGATAAATAAAGATAAACACAAATAACAATTTATGAATAATATATTATCTATTATCTACCTTTTCCGCAACATGAATAATTATTGACGTCCATACTCCTGTTTACACTATATCATTGTAGTGCTTAGCACTACAATGATATACTGTAAACAGGAGTATGGACTACATACTGAAAGCACTAAGGTGACCATAAAATGCTAACATCTTAAAAACATTATAAGTGGTCTTTCTGTTTGTTCATAAATTGACCTTTGCATACTCAATAACCAAAAAAAAATTGCCCTGACATGTAACCAATCTAAATTTTGCTCTTTTAAACTGAAAAACGGTTTCATATGCACAAACATTCCATAACTACAGCAATTAAATAATGTGACAACTCATTATGATATTAGAGCTGTTTATTGACAAAGAGATTATAACATAATTTCTTGGTTTTCGTACCCTTAAAATTCAAAATTAAAACGTTTTGACAAAGATTGTTTTAACATTCATAATTATTATAGGGCGCTGTGTAGGCATACGAACGGTCGCACGGTGATATCGCTGCTCCAGTTTTTTATAGTTTTAAAGTGGTTCCAACTCCTGTTTTAAGTTGAAAGTGCTCCCAAGTAACCCTACTTATGACGCCGACGACAGTGATATAAAATTCAACGAGATCGGCTAAGAAGAAACCAAGTTTTGAAGTGTGGAAAAGGGAACAGAGAGGACCGTGGTCAACAACCAGCGAAGAACAAAGGACGTCGCCATCTTTATAATCACGCCTCACTGCCAAAGGGAAGAAAGGTGAGTCATGAAGTGTATCAAATGCCTGGAGGAGTTATCGTCCAACGGAAATAATATAACTTGTACGAAATGCAGTAGGATTCTACACTTAAAATGTGCCGGCTTTTCAGAAACAACCGGGCAACATAAATATGAACCCGATGTAACACGTGAGAAATGGAAGTGTGTAATCTGCTTGAGGAACAAAGAAACGCACGTAAGTCGTTTACGATGCAGCTGATTATACCGGAGGCAAAATCAGATGACGAACTGAACAGACAAAAAAACGCAGGTGAGTCCTATAATTTAAACTCTTTAAGTATACTAATAGAAAACGGTCTAGTGACTATAAAAGCCAGCTTAGTAGATCTTGTGCAAGAACTCTTTAAGAAACAGAACGAACAAATAACAAAAAAATCTAGCGATTTTGAAGATTTGGTAAAAAATAATAATTTAGCAGTTATATAAGTGTTGCAAACGGTTAAAGACATTAAAATGAGCATTAACGCACTAAAAGACAGGCAACACAATTTGATGAAAGAGACATCCGAACTCCGTCAAGAACTTCATTCTATAAAACTACAATACGAACGTTTAAATCAGCAACAACATAAAAAAGATCTTGTCATAAACGGTCTTCCTGAAACTTCACCTACAGAAAACCTCAGAGACGTGGTTTTAAAATTAGGCCATGTAATTGATATACCCCTACAGCTTAACGACATTCAGACCGTAAATCGGATTCCTAGGAAGAGCAAAAACCAAGGCTTCCCACGACCTGCACCAGTCATAATTCGTCTTAAAAGCAAGTCCACAAGAGACAATCTCATAAAAGCCAGCAGGCAGAAAAAACCAGTTGCCAAGGACTTGAACGCACAGCAAGACAATACACCAATCTTCCTATCCGAATATTTAACACCATTCAACCAGAATCTGTTGTACCATGCAAGAAAAGCAAAAATGGAAAAAAATTACCAATTTTTGTGGACCAGAGATGCCAAGATATTCATAAGGAAGTCACAAACTTTAAAGCCGATACAAATTAAAAGCACAGAAGACATAGAAAGGCTGCCACTGTGAAGAAAAAAGCCTCCTAAATAGTTCAAAAAGAAGCCCACAATAAAAAAGAACGTGAACCATCAAGACAGATGCAATAACACAGGATATATCGGCAATTTCACTTTGATCCGACCTTTCAGATCATTCATTTGACCTCCCAAAGATCTGCCTACTTCCAACACAGCAACCAAATCAATAACAAATTTACGTATATATAACCAGTATCACCCTCAGATAAGCTAATTACAAAGCTTCGAGGGTGCAGTTAAGTTACATCCCAGTAGTAGTATTTATCTAATATAATTCACTTAACATTCTGTAATGAATTCTAGTAGTAAACAGAAAATGTGATAGTAATACTTCAGTCACATATTTAAGTTTAAAATTATATATTTAATTTACAATTTAAATTAAAAAAAAAATTATTATTATATAAACTGCAACATAAGTAATATTGTTTAACTTGTGAGTCATTAACAATAAACACGATTACTATGATTATTATTAATGGTAATAATACACACTTTTTACTCTTGTGTCAATGAGAAATTCTGCAAATTATAATGATATTAAGAGTAATTATAATTCTTACTGAACCATTTTGTAAGAAAAAGATGCATTGTTGCCTAAATGTTAGTATATTCATGTAATTATTTCAGAGAAAAAAAAAAAATAATAATAATTAATATAATATAAATATAATAATTATTAATTATATTATATAATAATTATATAATATAATTAATAATAATAATAATTATTATTATTATTATTATTATTATTATTATTATTATTATTATTATTATTATTATTATTATTATTAATTTTTACTACTACTACTAATAATAATAATAATTTATTGATTGCTAAAATATTTATAGATACAATAAACATCTTGTGTGACATTGCATATTATAATTTTACAGAGTTCAGCACTAAGTGCTGCAATTCCTACATTGGATTTCAATTAAAAATTTTAATAATACTTTTTTTTTCCTTTATATTATGTACTTACAACACATGTTCTTCTAATATTAACAATGAAGATTATACAGAATTTTTTGTATTATTTTTTATTATTTTATTTTATTTTTATTTATTTATTTTTTTCTTTTTAAGTTTGAGAAAGAATGATTATACATACAAATTTCTGCATTTGCTTATAAGGATTACTTGTAGATGAGTGAGGCAAGTTAATCCCACCTACTTCGAAGCTTAGGTTAGCTTTTATGAAGAGAGTGGGATTTAGCCTTCACTATTTGCGTTGTTGCTACTATTTATGTATGGGATGTAGGCATTGGATGCTAGTGATTTGTGATGTGTATATTAGTGTTAATAGTTTCTTAACTTTGTTGGTATATTTTCCAGAGTTCGTTTTTTTAATGTTCTGTAGTTATCTACGTGTTTTAACTTTCTTGGTAGGTTGTTGAGTTGCGTGGGTATCTGATGTGATCTCACAAAAGAATCGTATGAGTTGTTGAAGGGTGTGGGGATGTAGAGAGTTGTTGTAGGTCGTGTAATACGATATATCTCTGTTGTTTCGATAGATGATGTTGAAGTAATTCCTTGTTAATGTCATGTAGTGTTTCAGATTTTTAATGCTCAGAATTCTGTGTATCGCCATGTGCTTGTCGGATATTGGTTGTTGCGTGTAAGGTGTCCAAATCACTGCTGACACGATTTTCCTGTGTAATGTTTCTAATTTTGTTAGGTGGCTGCTTGATGTATTTGTATAGATGTATTCATATCTGAGTGGGGATTCGCAGATAACTTGATATAGGAGTTTTTTTATGTTTTCGGTGGAATAATGTCTTTAACTTGGAAGAGTTTTGCTGCGATGATCCGGAGTTTGGTGTGTAGGCATTCTATATGTTTTGTCCATTTAAGGTGGGAATCTATATAGAGACCGAGGTATTTTGCGTGTGTTACAGGTTTTTGATTTCGTAACATTGGCTGGTATTTTTGTTGTTAATGCAGCGGTATGTGTGACAATGTATCGATAGTGATGCGGGGCGTATGATTCTTGAGTTGTGTATTATCAACATCTGTTTTTTGGTGCCGTTGATTAGAATTGCGTTTTGGTGGAAGTATGTTGTGATTTCGTTTAGGTCTTGTTGTGCTTTGCAGAGAGCTGTGTTAATGTCAGTGTGGATTGCTAGTAGTGCAGTGTCATCTGCGTATTGAAATATTTGACTTCTTATGGATGTGTTATGAACATCGTTAATGTATATGTTGAATAGAGTGGGTGATAATATGGCATCTTGAGGTACACCGTGTTTTACTTGTATACTCCAAATATGACATGTATCTGTTTTTGTTACTTTTGTTCTGTTTGCGAGGTAGTTCTTGAACCATGTATGTAGTGTTCCTCTTATACCTATTGAGTATAGTTTGGTGAGTAGTATGTCATGTTCACGTGTGTCAAATGCTTTGGTTAGGTCCAGCAGTATAAGGACGGCGTACTTGTTTTTGTCGAGAGCTTTGTTTATTGTATCGGCGATGTCTTCTAATAAAGTAATGGTGCTTTTTTGTTTTCTGAAATTCGTATTGGTTTTGTGAGATGATGTTGTACTTCTGTGAGTAGTTCTGTAGTCTGGTGTGTGTTATTTTTGATAGAAATTTTGAGATGACTGCTGGTATAGCTATTGGTCTGTAGTTCTGAGTATCGTTTCTTTTGCCGTGTTTGTATATTGGCGTAATTACTGCAGTTTTTAGTTGTTGTGGAATAATGCCTGTGTCGAATATTATGTTCATGAGTTTCAAGAGTATTCGATTTATTTGTTCAAAGTGTGTTATAAGGTCTGTGAGTCTTATTTTGTCTATTCCTGGAGTGGTCTTTGGTTTTAGTTTTAGGAGTGCTTCTTTCAGTTCCTGTTTTGTTATGGGTGGAAAATATATCGTTTGTTGTTGACTTTGTGTTGGTAGTTTTTTGTTGACCGTTGGTAGTTTTTTTTTTTTGAGTTGTGTGATGTTGTTTGTGAAAGCATGGTTGAATGAGTCTGCTGGTTCCTCTTGGTTTGTGTCCTGACCGAAGCGTTTTGCAATAAAATCTTGTGCTGAAGTTTTCTTTTTTCGGGTTACTATAATAATAATAATAATAATAATAATAACATAAATAAAAATAATAATAACACTGTTGGTAAAACCCAAGTTGAATGCTTAGTTAAAACATAAAATTACTTGCAATACCACGTAAGTAATTATAAATGTCGTTAGTTGGTGCAAAATTGCTAACTAGTTTTTTTTTTTTTTTTTTTCTCTGCACATACTCTATAGCGTTTCCGTCCAGCTTGAACTTCTTGGCCACTTATATATTGTTCAATGCGCAGTTCATTGAGATTTTGCTCTCTTCTTAGTGCCTCCACAAATTTCCATATAGTAGGATGACTGCCAGAAATTTGCTGTTCAAAGGCTCTATGCCATCCTTCAATAGAATTGTTCGTTTTCGGCAAGCCTTCCTGAACTGCTTCACAGCAGTTCCACATTTCATGAGGAAAACGTGATGGACGGCGATGATATCTAGTTGGACGCCCAATCCACGTATCTTCAAAATAATGAAGAACTGGTTGTGCTTTTATAGGAAAAATGTTATCTTCGTGAAGCTTTTCAAATACGTTCGCTACATTGCTAGTAGGAACAAACGCAATAGCAGACAATATCCTAAGACGTAAAGCAAAATTCACATCCGTATCGTATCTTCGTTGGAGGCCGAATGCTTGAATTTTGCGAAAAATGCATTGACAAAAGTGAAAAAAGCATCCACGATGTCGAGAATGTGGAAAATCGATTTTTAATGCAGTGATCATTGCAATTTCAAAATCAGTTAGTACTGTTATCGGAGATACAGACTGTTCTAAATTCTTTATTCTCTTAATGATTTAAGGTAAACTTCTTCGGTTTTGTTGGGCAGCAGTGCATAAACCAAGGGTACGGCATTGTTGTTTCGAAGACCATGTATAGTGTAAAGTTGGCAAAAAAGGTGAGGTACAGTTTTAAAGGTCCCGTCGGCACACCTCTGCTCGGATCGTGCTAGAAGCTGCAAATTTCTTTCGGTGCTAAAAATAACAATGCGATCGGCTGTGGGTCCAGAGTCAAACAGTAAAAAATCTTCCCCTTTTGTTGTTTTCCTCAAAACGTCTGGAAATATGATATCTTTTCTATAAGTTGGCACAGTTACACCAAAATTCTGTTTACTTCGTACATTTCGTATCGTCCTTTTTAAGGTATTAATTGGTGGAAGTTTCGCTACTGCAGGCTGGCTGAGTCCAACAGATGCAGTCGATATGATGTACTGTGGATTATGACATGTATTTCTTGCGCTCTCACGAATATCATCCATGAATTTGCTTACCTGAATATCTTCAGCATTACCACTATGGTTATCATTTATGATCATAACCATAGTGGTAATGATGATTTAGTAGCAACATCATCTACAGTTATTATACCTGATGATTTAATAGCAACATCATCTACAGTTATTATACGTGCGTTGCATCTTTTTCTTTGATATTGTTCACATCTCCAATAAATTTTAGCTTTAACTTCTCTGTCTTTTATCTACAAATAACCGTCTTTATACAACTTACGCTTGCCTTTCTCGCTATTCAGAAAGCGCAGAGGCATCTTGAAAAAAAAAGTTCTTACAATGCAATGATTGCAAATAAGCCTCGCTGTCAGTATTTATAAATTAGTATCAAAGGCGGTTAACATGAAATACCGAACTATGATTGGTTATTTACGACTCAATCGGCAATGCCATCGAAATATGACCTTGAAAGTAGAGTTAGCATGACGTAGATAATTTAAACCAATCGGTTACCTCTATTGCAGGATATAATAATGAACTGGTTGCGCACAAATCCCTTAACTTGATTAGTTTTTATTCTTAACCACACCTCAGACCCAATGTTACCTAAAGCAAGAATACTTAATTCTTACACAGTATAACACTTGCTATTGATTGCAAACAAGCATAATATATACACTACTAGGGATGTATATGATAATAAGAATATAGAACTAATAAGAAAATAAGGACGGTTTTACATATATTTTATATATAGTTATATAAAATATATATAAATATTGTTTATATATTTTTATATCTAGGTAGTTCTTTTTTATCATATAACTATATTATGTTTTTAATGGCTGAAGAAAATGAAAGCGAACCTTTATATTTTATTTTATTATTATCAATAAAAAAGAAACAACGAAAGTATTGAGATGAAAAAAAAAGAACAAAAGAAGATATTAAAATCCTTTATGCACTGAAATATTATATCAGCCTGGAAGAAGTATCAGAATCGTTGCGTATGCGTATATAAAATTTTGTCTAATTACTCCCCCCCCATTTTTTTAAACAGACTTTGTTCAAGAGGACTGTTTATCTGAAACACTCTGATTTAATCATCCATATAATAAAATGTCCAAATATTTAACAGTTCACTCCGATATATTAAGTTTTGTTTGTGTTTATTCACATTCAAGTTGAAACCGTAAGTATTCTGAAAATAATTTCAGAATACTTACGGTTTCACCACACATATGCGTGTGCTTCATAGGAACAATCAAACAAAAAATCTTTATGTATAGCAAGATAGTACAAAAAGATATATTATTATTATTATTATTATTATTATTATTATTATTATTATTATTATTATTATTATTATTATTATCTGAGACCTCCAGGGAATATTAATCTAAGACAATAGTTGTTATCAGTAATTATTTTCTTCAACACTGCTAGATATACTACTGTATGTATTATAGGTGTCGTATTTAGATTATTCATTATACTGTATTTTTGTTTTTCATCCAGTCCAGTAATGTATATCTTTGACTTCTTGTCAAATTTCATTTGCGACTGTTTTAAACAGTTGTCCATCTTGGTTTCTGATAGTTCACGCTTTTTCTGATAGTCTCACCAATATCTTATATTATCATAAAATTTAACACTATAACACAAGAAAAGGAGTGAATAATACATTTTAAATAAATGTATTATTCCCTTTTTCCTTATGTTGTTGTGTTTTTATGATAATATTATGGCAAAAGTGTCTGAAAAACAACGTCTTGTATGCTTTAATTCTGATATGTCTTTGTAGGTTTTTTTGACTTGATTAATTATTCGAATTGCTGTGCATTGCTTTTGAATTCGATTATTACAATAAATTTCTTCTTCTTTGTAAGATTGTAGAGGAACCAAAGTTAAAAAAAAAAAACTTTGAAAGTTTTTTACTTTGTTCTATTATAACAGATGCCACGAAATTATAATCTCGGTTTTAATCCTTTATTATTCAATCCTATATATATATTGTGATAAAATGTGATAGTAATGGTGATAAATGCAGCCTTGTGGGAAGCCAGGATTTATTGGTTTCCAATTTGATGCTTTTACTTTCCCCCAATTTGACTACTATGAAGTTATATCTATAAAGATTATAGATTTGGACTTGCATATATAAACTATCAGCAAGCAAGAATAAGGCAACACGTCAACCATTAAGAAAACAGATGGCTCTTACACTAAAAACTTAGCATTAACGCAGCTATTATGATAAACAGGTTTATTCCTGATAACCACGAATCAACAGATGAAGAAATCCACAAAACTTACAAAGAATGAAAACAGTTATTGACACTCCTAGCGACGACTTATTTGCAACTAATGAAATCGAGTCAGTATTAAGATTAATGGATCCAAAAAAAAAACTCCTCGAGAGAATGGAATAGCCACCGATATACTCCTAAAAACGTTGTCGAATTCCCCGAATTCATACCAACAGTTTACAACGAATGCCTAAAAAGAGGGTGATTTCCTTTAATATGGAAACGCTCTAAAATTATCCCTATAATCAAACTAGGGAAAGAAACATCCGACGAAGATAACAAATAGATAAATCAGTCTCATAAACGTTGCTGGTAAGGACTAGAAAAACTTCTGATAAACTGAATAATGCACTATGTCTACTCAAGAAACCTATTAAGCAGCAATCAAAATGTATTTAGACCTCCGTCCAGCACAGTAGACGCAATTATGGAGGTTAAAGAGTTCACTGAAAACAATATACAGCAAAAAAAAAAAAAAAAGATTCCCTACTGATCTCACATGATGTGCAAGGAGCCTTCGATGCTGCATAGTGGCCATCCATAATCAATCAATAAAAATATTTAAAATGTCCCGAAAAACCTATTCTACCTTACAAAAAATTATTTTACAGACAGAACAGCACCAAGACATTAAGAACCACAGTTATAACGAAAGAAGTTCAACGAGGCTGTCAGCAGCTTTCTGGAACATCCAGTACGATTCGCTATTAAGATTTTGTTCACTACCGAAATAAAAATAATATCTTTCGCCGATGATGCGATGATAATGTTTCGGTCACGCGACGGCTTACATTTCGAGGTAACGACAAACAAAGAACTCTTCAAAATGGCAGAGTGGACACGCGAGAAGAAATCACCTTCGATAGCACTAAGTCTAAAGCAGTGCTTCCCAAACGTTTGGATGTAAAGGCCCCTTGGAAAAATTAAAATATTTCACGGCCCCCATCGAACAAAAAATTCGTATTATAGATATATATTATTATAATATTTATTGTATTTATATTCGATACAAAACATACGTAGCGAATATTGCAAAAATCAAATGCAAATATTATACTTTTAGCATGTTACATACACATTTGACATGACACACTTAGTCTTAAAACATTTTAAATTTGTTTTCTTTATTTCGCGGCCTTCTCAACAAAACTAACGGTCCCCAAGGGGGCCGCGGCCCACAGTTTGGGAAGCGCTGATCTAAAGTACACCACTTCTGTCGCAAATAATCAAAACAACAAGTAATGGTCTTCCAAAAGGGCGAAGTTCTCGAGGTAGCCAGTCAGCTGAAATACCTAAAAGTAAAAGACAGCAAGAGATGGGAAAACTTTCCTTCAATAATCACATCTCATATGTTGCTGAAAAAAGCTTACAAGTAGTAAACCTTCTAGCTAAGTCAGCAAGGATTGAGGGATTAGGCCGATGAGCGCTGAAAACAATATATACAGGAGCTATACCACCATTTGACGGTCAGCTTAACAGCACAATGCAACTTATATCTGAGACTTCTCAACAAAACTAACGGCCCCCAAGGCTGCCGCGCCTACAGTTTGTGAAGCGCTGGACTAAAATACTCCACATCTGTCTCAAATAATCAAAACAACCCATAACGGTCTTTCCAAAGGTCGAAGTTCTCGAGGTAGCCAGTCAGCTAAAATACCTAGGAGTAACAAGAGATGGAAAATTGAGATTGAGGGATTAGGCCGATGAGCGCTGAAAACAATATATACAGGAGCTATACTACCATTGATAATTGACGGTCAGCTTAACAGCACCATGCGACTTATATCTGGAACCATTAAAACAACTCCTATTTATTGGCTTACAATGCTAAGCAACATAATACCACCAAATTTAAGAAGTGATGTTCTGTCACGAGAATATGACAAAGTACTCAGAAATACTGCATTGCCTATACATAATGACATATCAGAACTATAGCTTAACAGATTCAAATCAAGGAAGCCCCCTCTTCGTGAAGATAAACATCTGAGAATGACTAATTAAAATACTAAAAATTAATGGAAACGAGTGTGGAGCATAAATACTAATGCCCAACTCGAAATTTAGTTTGATAGTTGCTGCCTCAACGCTACTGGCGCGCCCCGGCAGGGGCGCGCCAGTAGCGTCTGGCGCCTGTGTGCAAAACTTTAGTTGGCGCCCCTATCTTCCCCTCCAATAAAAAAATCACGTTAAAAAAACGTTTTTTTTTTCAAGTATTTCCTCCTCTTTGGCGCCCTTACTATCCTGGCGCCTGTGTGCATCGCATACATTGCACATATGGCCGGCGTGCACCTGTATCCCGGGTGTGGAATTGGAAAGACATGGATAACACTGAACAGGATTCGTACGCCATAGAAGGTGCAAGCTTTCTGTACAAGTGGAGGAAAATTCCCTCACCGGAGTGTGACTGTGGACACCCGAACCAATCAATCCATCATATTTGCATTGAGTGCAGTCTTCGCGCATATACAGGTCAAAGGAGCGACTTCCTAGAGGCGACACCGCCTTGTATAGACTGGATCAGAGAACATGATCTTAACTTATAAGTGCTTTGTCCGTCAAACGTGTAGCTGCCTGTTTTATTGTAATTATTTATCATTTACACTTTTTTTTATTTTACTTTTTACATATCTGTACCCATTTTTGTAAATGGACTTTTATAACTTTATGTAGATTGCCATACGATAAACAATACATAACCTCCTGGTAGGGTTACTGTTGGGAAGAAAACGAAAACACCACACACACACACACACACACTTAGTAATCTACAGTTTATTCGACATCTGAAACAACTATCGTTCAAAGATTTGAACCGTACGTCAGATGTCCAGATAAACTGTACTTTCTCGCGATAGTATCGATTTATTGTTTTTCTCCTTAACACTAGATATCACTCTTTCTAGAGATGTAGAATGATGCTAAGCTGCAAACTAACTTTAACTAGGCAAAATAGTTGAAAATATCACAAAATTTTCTGCAAAAATGGTACGGCGCCGTAAACGAATTCATTTTTTATATTTAGAAAGACATCCCAACTAATGTAATTCTGATTTATATATGTGGTCTCTTTGAGTTTACTTAGGTAGGGCGATATCGATGTTTATGCTTCTTTCCGTCAATTTACTATTTCATAGCGAACACTCTCTCTCGTTTCGTTTTGGTTGCCTAAGAAATATCGATGTTTATTTTAATTTTCTAAATTTAGTAAAAAAAAAATAATAAAAAATTACAAGCATTTATACGTCCAGTCTATTTTTGACATTCGTGCATCATGGTACGTGAAGAAATTTCACAGTGAAATCTTAATTAAGTTCATGTATTTTAGTAATGTAAACTTGCGTACTACAGAACTATATATATATATATATATATATATATATATAACGTTTTTTAACTTGGGTATATTATGTATTCAAGATACCAAATAATTTTATATAAACTTGGTTTTAATCCTATTTCCCAAGTAAGCAAACAGACAAGAAAGTCAAGTTTGCGGCTGCAAGTAGTGCAAGTCCAAGGCAACTCTTGGTAATGGTGGATAAAGTTCTGATCACTTTTATTAGTGTGTATAATACTAATATACTAATAACTAACTAATATATAATATATATAACTATATATATATATATATATATATATAGTTATTTTGACAATTCATTTTTACTCGGTTGGAATATTATAAAATAAGTTTAATGACTATTACCGAGAGAAAAGATGGCAAGATATATTTAACAAGATACTACTAGTTTACTAGTTTCGTTACATGAATATCATCAGGTATCATACTCAAAGAAGTATATAAAAAATTACAGAGACTTAAAATTGTACTAACAGAACAAGTGAAAAACAGTAGCATGTTTGAAAATATGCAAGTATGAGTTTCATACAAACGAATACTACGCGCTGTCGCGAGTGCGCCAGTACTGAACAGAAGCAACGTGTGCGTTGCTTCTGTTCAGCATGAGTAGGCTTTCTGTTTAGAAAGCCTACTCATACTGACAGATACCTTCATGCTTCCTCCCATCATTATCCTCCACAAAAATGTGGTATTATTTCCACTTTAGCCCACTGAGCCAAATCATTACTTACCGAAGAAACAGAAATTATAAATGAACTCAGTTTTCTTAAAAAAACGTTTATTAACAATGGCTTCTCTCCAAAGAAGATTGACAAATTTCTTTCCCCCAGGCACTCAACTACTGCTGAAGATCCCCCTCCCCCAAGAGCCTTCATATCCTTGCCTTACATCAGTTCTCTTTCACCAAAACTGGCAAAGATTCTCAAGAAATTTAACTTCAAATCGTGCTACACTACGCTTCCAAAACTTCGTTCATTACTTTGCAAACATAAACAGAAACATCTTCCTACTCAGTTTCCAGGAGTCTACAAGATTTTGTGTGATTGCGGAAAGCCATATTATGGACAGACTGCTAAATTCATTCTTCTACGTTTGGATGAACACCGTAGAGATATCTCCTATAACAGGACTAGAGCTAGCGCTCTCTCTAGCCACGTTCTCTTTTCTGCTAACTCAGACGAAGGCCGCCAGCACATTGTAAACTGGACTCAAACTGCTAATATCCATGTGTGCTACGATCAACTCGAAAGAAAGATTGTTGAATCAAGAGAAATTTCTCTAGATTCCTCTCATGTCAACAACAGCCTAAGTTACAATCTCTCGGACGCACACGTTGCTTCTGTTCAGTACTGGCGCACTCGCGACAGCGCGTAGTATTCGTTTGTATGGAATTCATATTTGCATTTTTTCAAACATGCTACTGTTTTTCACTTGTTCTGTTAGTACAATTTTAAGTCTCTGTAATTTTTTATATACTTCTTTGAGTATGATACCTGATGATGTTCATGTAACGAAACTAGTAAACTAGTAGTATCTTGTTAAATATATATAGTTATATATATATATATGTGTGTGTGTGTGTGTGTGTGTATACTATAATATATATTATAATATATAACTAAATAATAACTAATAAAAAGTAATATACTAATAAAGTATACTAAGAAATGTGATCAGAACTTTATCCACCTTTACCACGAGTTGTCTCGACTGGCACTATCAAGAGTTACTTGGACTAAAACCAAGTTAATATAAAATTACTTGGTATCTTGAATACATATATTTTTCATATATATATATATATATATATATCTTCTTTCTTAGCATAAACTTTAATTTCCTGATAACATGATCAGGAAATGAAACTTTCTACCGGTAATTTATTCTTACAATTCATTTGTAAATATATAGGCTCTGTATTTTTTAATGCCTGGAAAAGAAACTTTTTTTTTTTCCTGGAATCATTCATTCATTATTTGGTGCCACAAGTAAACATGTGGAGAGCAATTAACTTTTCTTAACAATTAACTAGAATCTACACAAATATTCGTGACTGATCTTCAGGGCCGTTCCGTGGGTTTGCGCGACCTGAGTGCAAAATTTTTGTGCCCCCCCTTCCATTAAAAATTAAAAGATCCCAAAGTACAATAACACGTTACGAAATTTTATTATACTGCACATTAAGAGGAAATCTCTCTCTCTCTCTGTAAAAAATATAGTTTATGATCCTTTTTCATTAACGTATGAATTTTTATTAGCTAATGCTGCTGTTTAGAATTTATGACCAGAGATGTTGAAGCCTAGATTAATATCATGGCTTTTAAGACGTCATTAAAAGAGTTTCTTTTTAAGGGGAAGGGGTGGAAAAATATGCTACTGCACGTGACGACAAAATTTCTAGGGCCAGCCCTGGGGCCAGTCCTGGTGAATGATGGTGTTTGAGGTAGATATTGAAATCCCAAGTCGTATATTGTCTGTTGGATTTCATAAGCAGGTGCATTGTCCTACAAAAGCAACACGCCTCTGCTTAGTTTCTCGAACCGATTTTCCTTAAGTACCAGTACTTTTTGGCGGGGCATACTGCAACCAGTATGCCCGCCAAAAAATCGCTTTACGAGCGAAGTAGGATAAATAGTAGTTATAAATAGTAGGATAATAAAAAGATATGAAATTTTTACTTCAGTTATTCAGTTTAGAATTTGATAATTAAATCCATAACTTTATACCTTAATGCAATTCTGTTTAATTATTGTATAAAAAAATCACTACCGTGAAATTAATGCCAGGAAAATGGGAAACCTGATATCATGTAATTAATTACTTAGAAATTTGTCTAATGCTACCTATTGACATTTTTTGAGTTATCTGTAAACATTTCTTTCGCATACGCGAAAATCCTACCTGTTAGAATTTGGTGATTTTACAGAGAGAAAGAAGATAATTTTACCCAAAACGTGACTTAAACTCTTAAAGTTGTATAGAAAAAAGGTTTGTACTCTCCAGATAACATAAATACAAATTTTACCTTTCCCCACACAAAGTAAGATAAAACTTTGGTTATTTTACAGAGTGCAGATATTTTAACTCATCACGTTACCAAACTCTTAAAAAAGCTTGATGTAAAAAAGAAAAGAAGGTACATTTTTCTTTACTTTTCAAATATTTGTACATGATAAAAGTTTAAAAATATATCACTGCCAGTCGAAAGTTTTTTTCTTTTTTTCAAAACTTGACAACACATAGTTGTAGTTTGGTGAATAAAGTACAAATGAACTGAAACGTGACAATTTGTTACTACATCTGTAGATACCTTCACCAGACTAGAAAAAAACAGTCGTACCAAATTCAAACAATCCGACTGTTAGAATTTGGTTATTTACAGAGAGACAACTGATATTTTAGCCTATCACATTACTTAAACTCTAAAAACGTTTATTGTAGAAAATAAAAATGGTATCGTAGCATGCAGATAACAAATGAATCAACATCTATATATCAAATAATACTCGCCTTTGGAAGAGAAAAATCAAAATCATTAACAAACTTAATAGCCATACCCGTTCTTCATTTAAATGATACCAAATGATGAAAACAATATGGGTATGAATTTCCAAACTTTGAAAAGCTGATGAATTTCTTGCTTGCTGTGATAAATAGTTATTTGAATGTAAACATTTTATTTTTCTATAAAATTTTTCTTTCTTTCTTTTCATTTTGACAATATGGATATGAATTTCCAAACTTTGAAAAGCTGATGAATTTCTTGCTTACTGTGATCATAAATATTTATTTAAAGGTAAACATTTTCTTTTTCTTGCGAGTCGAAACTTATTTCAAACCTTTACCACCCGTACATTCTAGTAATGGGGGAATTAAAAACAGAGACCATACCAAATAACGGATTTGTAGTTTTGTGAATAAAGTAAAATGAACTGATAAGTGACAATTTGTTACTACATCTGTAGATACCTTCACAAGACTAGAAAAGCAGTCGTATCAAATTCTAACAATACGACTGTTAGAATTTGATTATTTTACAGAGAAAAACAGCTGATATTTTAGCCAATCACGTTACTTAAACTCTTAAAACGTTTGTTGTAGAAAATAAAAAGGTATCGTAGCGTGCAGATAACAAGGAACCACCATGAATGTATCAAAAAAAAAAAACAAATGACCTCCATTGGAATAGAAAATCAATAACATTAACAAAGTTTATAGCCAGAACCGTTCTTCATTTAAAGGATACCAAATGATGAAAACAATATGGGTAGGAATTTCGAAACTTTGAAAAGGTGATGAATTTCTTGATTGCTGTGATTCCAAAATAGTTATTTGAAGATAAACATTTTTTTCTTTACAATTTTCTTTCTTTCTTTCTGAGCTATATTCATTTGAAATAAGAATACATAATTTTTTTTTGTGTTGGAAAGAATATCTAATATAATAATTGTGTTAAAATATATAAATATCCCTACTGTAAAAAAAAAAAAGAGTCAGGGTGAAAGGACAACAGTCAAAATACAAATTTAAGTAAGACCATAACATTTTTTTTTCTCCTTGTAAAATTTAATGCCACAAACTAACCAGATTTTTGTTATTTTATTTTATTTATTTATTTTTGACTCAGTGAATTAAAAGTCTTATTTGTTCATGCAAGCCCTCAAATATATCAAGAAACTGTCAACTCTTGGAAGCAAAAGAAATCGGGTATTAAATTAATAACCAGAATTTTAGTGGAGAAGATTTCACCTGAAATGTTACAATACTGCTAGAATTTGGTTATTTTACAGAGCCATTAGATATTTTAAACCAACACGTTACTACACACACGCGATTTCTCACTTAGGTACAACAAATTGGCGACCGGATAAGAGAGATATCTTTAAGATAAGACTTACTGAGAAATCTACAGTGTTGGAAAATAAATTCACATTTTATTTATTCATTAATTTTGCTCAGTTATTCTGCTAGAATATGTAATTAAACTGAATTTTAAAAGTAAAATACAGAAAATAATTCTTCAGTTTAAAAAAAAAAATCATTTCACTTGTCAGAATTCCATACCCTAACAGCAATCGGAATTCGAAACCGGAAATAACACTTACCCTAAACAAAACGGCGCATAGACTTTCCCACCAAGCTTGGGCAAGAGTGGGAAAGACTTAATACAAGAGAACCAATTGGATAGTAATGTAAATTAAGTAGTCCACTAGCTTTTCTGGTTATTTACAGAAATATCTTTCAACTCCTATGTTTTGTGGTGTGAATATATGTTAGCCACAGTAACCTATAATGAAAATGTGAACTGTCTTTTCAGACTTGTGTTTGTGTTCTGTGAATATATGTTAATAATCAACAATTTAGAATATTCAGAATTAATTTTGCTTCAGTTATTCTGTTAAAATATGTAGTTAAACTGAATTTTAAAAGTAAAATACAGAAAATAACCATTCAATTTAAAAAAAAAAAAATTATTTCACTTGTCAGAATTCCATACCCTAACAGCACTCGGAATTCGAAACAGGAAATTACTCTTACCCTAAACAAAACGGCGCACAGACTTTCCCACCAAGATTGGGCAACAATGGGAAAGAATCGGATAGTAATCTAAATTAAGTAGTCAACTAGCTTTTCTGGTTATTTACAGAAATATCTTTCAACTCCTATGTTTTGTGTGTTTTGTGGTGTGAATATATGTTAGCCACAGTAACCTATAATGAAAAAGTGAACGGCATTTTCAGACTTGTATTTGTGTTCTATGAATATATGTTGATAATCAACATAGAATATTTAGAATTAATTTTGCTCGGTTATTCTGTTAGAATATGACCTTTAAAAGTAAAATACAGAAAATAACCAATCAATTTGGGGAAAAAAAATAATAATTTCACTTGTCAGAATTCCATACTCTAACAGCAGTCGGAATTCGAAACCGGAAATAACACTTACCCTAAACAAAACGGTGCATAGACTTTCCCACCAAGCTTGGGCAAGAGTGGGAAAGACTTAATACAAGAGAACCAATCGGATAGTAATGTAAATTAAGTAGTCCACTAGCTTTTCTGGTTATTTACAGAAATATCTTTCAACTCCTATGTTTTGTGGTGTGAATATATGTTAGCCACAGTAACCAATAATGAAAATGTGAACTGTCTTTTCAGACTTGTGTTTGTGTTCTGTGAATATATGTTAATCAACAATTTGGAATATTCAGAAAACCTAGATAGTACCAAGATGTTCCCATTCTGGAAAGAAATGTAAGTTTTTTTGTTTTTTTTTTAATTGTAATACAATAATCAATGTTCGTATGTTTTTTGGTAAGCGTAATTCTAATACTGAATAGTTTTTTTTTTCGTAAGAATAATCATAGGATACATATTAAAGTATCAACATGGATACATTAGCGACTTTTCATGTCGAATGTGTGTCTGTGTGTGTGTGTGTGTGTGTGTGTGTGATTAAGGACACCATTATAATTAAATTATTCAGAAAACCTAATCACACCCATCATCACGACATACTCTAAGAATTCCCACCCTTTAACAGTAAAGAAATACCCCAAAATGTATTGGAAAATTAGTACAACCATCTATAGAAGGAAAAAAAAAACAGTTTGTTTGAGTTACATAGCATATAATTAAATTAAATTATCATTCCAAACTCAATAACAACAAACATTCACTTCAGGATTCCTTATCTTATCTTGATCTTGATCTGGGCAGAATTGTCCACCAATCACGGCACGATTCCTTATCTCTAATATATCTCCCTTTTCCATTCAAAACAACAACATCACTTATTTACAACTAACAAATGATGTCACTTATCTACATCTCATAACAACAAACATTCACGTCATGATTCCTTATTTTATCTTGATCTTGATCTGGTTCAAAGTGTCCCACCAATCACAACACGATTCCTTATCTCTACCATCACCTATAATTCCATACGCGAACCAAAACACAAGAACTGAAGCCATTGCCACATATGACCTCAGGGAAATTCCTGACATTCCAAACCCATGAAACCATGCCCACCGGAAGCATTTGGTTTAAAGTGTCCCACCAATCACAAGACGAATCCTTATCTCTACCATCACCCATAATTCCATACGCGAACCAAAAAAACACCCACAATTCCACATGCGAACCAAAACACAACAACTGAAGCCATTGACACATATGCCCACAGGGAATTTCCTGACTCATGAAGCCATGCCCACCGGAAGCATTTGGTTCAAACTGCCACCCCTACTACTTACTATAATTGCTTTATACACTGCAAACCTGTATAAAATAAATGAAAACTGCATTTAAGCTTCCCTTGAGAATTAATGCATTATCTTTTATAATAAGGCAATGCATGATACAATTACTAAGCAGTCACCATACTTGTAAATGCAATTTAATGTAGTAATGCAAGTTTCAGAAGGTGCTTTTCTAAGTAAATTATTTAAACATTAATAAAATACCAGTATTATAAAAATATTTATTTCTATGAACATCCCTTCGTTCCATTTAGAAATATATTTTAGATAGTAAAACATGAATTTTAGGTAAAAAGCAACACGCTGCTGCTGTAAGAAACGTATCAAACATATAATTCAAAAACGTGGAACAAATACTCAATCAAAACGTAGAGACGAAGCATTTTTATTTCTTCTGTAAGTTAACATATACCAGTTATTTTATGATTTCGTAGTAGTGGAATTGCACCGATCGAAGTTTGAACTTTGGAGAATTTCTTTCCGTTTTATTAGTATTGAAAGTGAATTAAAAAAAAAAATCACTTTCACTTAGAATTAGACTTGATTCAAGGAGAGAGAATACCAAACTGGAAAACAATGTTTGCACTTTGAAACTTGACAGTTTCAAAGGTGATTACAAGTTTGCGAAAAATTGCATCCACTGAAGTGCAACTTCCTAAGTCATCCAATCTGATATGGTGGTAGCAAGTTTTCCCCTACATACAACGGAAACTGGAGTTTTACTTACCTCAAAAATACGCAACTCAGCCAAAGATGAAGCGCAGTTAACCGAAGCATCATATGTAGTGTGCGTTTCTTAGACGGTACGGTATGCTGATGGTGGATAGGGTAAGGTTATAAAGGTTAGAGTGGCTTCCCGCGATGAGTACTGCGGCTCCACAAAGGTCTAATAATAATAATAATATTTTTTTTTTCGACACTGACAAGTTTATTATCCTTATCCCGTATACATAATATTTAAAAATATACGATTAAGGTGCTGTCACATTTTCTGTTCAATACAAATATTCATTTCAGAAGGTTAAGTAAATAATATTATATATATTTATTCATAAATATTAATAATAATGTATTTCACATTTTTTTCGCATGCATATTTTCAATGGTTCATTTAATATGCTAAGAGTGATCTTTTTCATTTTAACGATATTGGTTATGGAATAATTTTATTATTACATAAACAATATTATTATCATATTATTATACACAATAATAATTTTAATCATTTGTTTGGGCATTTCTGCTTTCTTCTTCGAAGCTTCTGCGAGTTTATCTGAAGAAGATAATAGATGGCGGTGGTTTTGTGGTTTTGTTTCAATACTCGTTGCAAGCCAGGTAAAGAATTAGCTGTGTATGTGTACGTTCTTGGAAACTTATATGTGAAGATATATATGTATATAGATATGCTTTTTTCCGGGTAGCGAGTAGACGCGAATATGGACTACTACTGCTTGAGCGCGGTTTAACTTTTTGAAAGGGTGGTTGCATTTGGATATGGTATGTTAGCGTTCTTGTAATAGTGTTTCAGAGGGATTGGATTTGTTATAGTTTTTTTTTTTTGTGTGTGTGTGTGTGTGTGTGTGTGTGTGTGTGTGTGTGTGTGTGTGTGTGTGTGTGTGTGTGTGTGTGTGTGTGTGTGTGTGTGTGTGTGTGTGTGTGTGTGTGTGTGTGTGTGTGTGTGTGTGTGTGTGTGTGTGTGTGTGTGTGTGTGTGTGTGTGTGTGTATGTGTGTGTGTGTGTGTGTGTGTCTGTGAGAGAGAGAGAGAGAGAGAGAGAGAGAGAGAGAGAGAGAGAGAGAATAATTTCCCTCTAATTTTCAGTCTCGCTATAATAATTATGTATATATTAAAATTTCCCATCTATTGTACTTCAAGTTATATTGAAAATCGGCACAGCATATAAACTTTTTACTCAAGACAGTTCCAGGATAACAAAATGGAATTTGGTTTTAATTAAATGCGCAGTTTTATCCTTTAAACGAGAAAACATTAATCACACTAGCAATTTTAATTTTGATCAAAAGAAATATATGAAAGCAATTTCAGATAACGAACACTATAAATATACTTAGGAATATTAGAAGCCAGCGATATTCTCCACTAGAAAGTTAAAAGGCGGCAGAAGAATACACCAAAATAGAATTGTCTCAAATTGCTATAACACTATTGCAAAATTGTTATCCTCGAAACGTCATCAACAAATTTCTATACAAAGATAACCAACAAGAAAGAACAGTTTCCCATCATTTCAACAGCAGACATCCCCTTTATGGGTTTAACTTCCACCAAAATTGCGAGATTGTTAAAGGCCCATAACATTAGGGTTGTATTTAAACCAACTACTAGCATCAGACAGGTTCTAAAATCTCCTAAATTTTGTTCCATTTTATAAATATCCAGCTGTGTATAATATTCCATGCACGTGCGGCCTTTCTTACATTGAACAAACTTGGAGAATCTAGGAAATAAGACAGAAAGAACATGTTGGCGATGTAAATCACAACCGAACGTTCACCTCCGGGTTAGCACATCACTTTTCAACTTTCGAACCACACTATAGACTGGAATAACAGCTCTATGCCCTACGTAGACGAAGATTACAGACAGCGATTATTTAAAGAAGCAGCAGTAGTGCTACGTACAGGCAGCAAACCTAAACAGAAATCAAGGGACCATACTGAACGATACTTGGAAAAATCTAATAAATTCCCTGAGTTCAACAGAACTGCAGTACGCGAATAATCATATTACGCGTTTGTATGTAACGTGTGTTCATGATACTGAACAGAAATGTCACGCAGATATGTTACCTTAGCTAACTGACAGGTAGTAACGTTTTTTTTTTTTTTTGTATTCTTAAACCTTTTTTGCATTTATCATTTTTTTGTACTGCGCAAGCCTTGAAAAAGCTAACGAAACCGGTAAGCGATATTGTACGAACATACGTACGAATTAAAAATCTATGATCAGTTTAACAATAAGTCTTATATTTTGTAACATTTTACAACAAAAACATGTATAATTTAAATAGTCTAATTGTTGTTTAAATGATATCTTGTTTTGACTGTGTATCAAATATGTGAATAAAATACTACTACTACTAATAATAATAATAAAAAAACTTCAATGCTTATAAGACACTCTCACGAATAGTTACATTTAATTATGACTTTCATTGGCTTTACTGCCGTTTCCAAACTGCTAGTTCTCATCAAAATATGGATTGATTTTGGTGGTAAATACAACCGAAGCAAATTAAGTCTATGAAGCCAACGTAACGTCTGTTAGTTGTTTGTGTTCTGTGGCCGGTTGACTCATTTTGAAGAATCAAAAACGAGATCCTCGAGAAGAAGAAAACTGCCTGTTGTGTATGAAATCTGGCTAATTCACCATCAATTGGAAATCCCTATTTCTAGTTCATCAAGTCAGCCTGTATTGGAAACCAGTTAATAAATAACGAAATTTATAAATTAAATAACTTGTCTGAAATTTCTTTACTGTGAAAGTAATGCCTGTCTAATTTGAGTTAAAGCTATTTTAACTTCATGTGAATAGAAGAACTCATCTTGACTACCCAGTAGAATATCATATTATTACTACATTCATTGTCCACGCGGTTAGCCTAGTGGCTATGCGCTTCGCAACCATAGGCCTGGGGAAGGAGTGTCCCAGGTTCGATTCCCGTTGAAGTAGTGAGGAATTTGAGGATCTTTCTCAGCCATAGCCAAGTTAGCCGGTCTTGGGCGTCGACAGCAGGATTTTTTCCTCCAGTTTATGGGGTTTTCATCCCGCAAGCAGACAAACCGGCCCCTGAACACACAGATCTCCAGCCATAAATACTTAACCCCCCATGAGGTTGCTCAACTCTCCCCAATAGGGACGGGGAGGAAATTCCATTTGAATAAACAAATAACTACATTCATTTATCTTCTTTGTATTGTTTGCTTTTGTTATGTAATATTTGCATTCTATAAATTAAATGTTTATATAAGTACTTATTTTGATATTAAGTAATTGTCATGCCTTAGAAACCGGAGGTAAACTGCTGAGAAAGTTCTTTGATGAAAAGCGAATCTGATGTCTACCCATATTACTTTCCAGAATACAATTCTTCTGAGTAAGATTTAGATCGAAATGTGTGACATCGATTTTATTAATTTGTTTATTCTTCTTGAACAAATCGAGAACGCCGATTATTGTGCGATATGAGATCGGAGTTAGATTCGTCCTCCATTGTGAAATCCTATTTTCCGAGTAAGAACATCAGAAACAGAAAACAACTCCACAACCTCGCTTACAAACCACAGAAATCAGCATTATCCCAGTAGCCACGCTTGCGCAACAGTCAAAACTTTTGAAATTACCCTCCTGAGCACCTAGTTATGTTACAATATAATATAATATTTTGTTATAATATAATGTTTAATAATAATTAATAATATTTAATGTTACTTTAATAATTAAGAACATGCGTTGTTGTTATTATTACTATTATTTGCAAGAATGGATTATATTTCCTTCCATATATGTTGCCGACAGACGATTTTAAAAATACAAATTGGATTTTTTAAAAATCTGCTAAATAATCAGGCATAATAGTTTAATGACAGTCATTAATAAAAGTAATGACTATGTCCCATGGCATACTATTGCGCATACTGTAGATTGCAAACGGTTGACCTTTCAGAATTAGCAACTAAAGGTACAAAGTATCACCGGCTGTTACTTTCAATGTTTTTTTTTTTTTTTTTTTTTTTTTGTGCATTGCAGTTTCATATGAAGAACGAAACTTTGAGCATTTGTAACTATAATAAAAAGATGTGTTTAACCCCTCAGAAACGAAGGTGGAAATAACTCTGTTAATCTCATCTACGATATATTTTGAAAACCTCTATGTATTTCTGGTAACACTAATAGGATCTCTGTCATATATATCGATTAAAGACTAATTACTTTTAAAATTATTTTAACGATTATATGCATCAATCTCGTAAGCTAAGCTAGGAGTTTCAAGTTAAGTATTGCAGATAGAATAAGAAAACACTTCATACTTTTTGTAACTTTAACAGTTGCCTTTCGCATCGACAACTACGAAACAACCTGCAAAACTTACCAATGTTGAGGTGTAATTGCAAACACGCAATTGTGAGAATTAAAATTAATCTCACATAAGTTCAGAAAACTATTTACAAGCTAAAAAAAAGTGCATTTTGAGCACAGAGATTAAGCTAATATCGTAACTGATCTTCCGTACATTAAAAGCTCATCTCTGATTAAAATCTACAGATGTTGTTGAAATCAACTTATATTTCAAGGATCTTATAAAAGAAAGATGCCGACAAATAATTGCTTGCTTTCTCTCGGTAAGGTGATTTGTCACCTTAAAGATCGGAAAATGTGAGAGTAACGGAAAGAAATATTAGGTGCTCAGGAGAAATTCTCCCACCAGCATTGAACCTGATTGAACAGATGTCACATTGAATAGAAGGGTAGATTCTCGGGGGACTAATTTCGTCAGACAGGACAGACGCGGCTGTCGACAACTTCCCCACATGCTCTAGCACTGGAACTTATTTAGACCGACAGAAAAGCAGCTTTAATTAAAGAAGAAAAGTGACAAAAATACCAGAGAGAGAGAGAGAGAGAGAGGAAAGTTGGTTGTTCTTTTCATTCTTCCCACTTCGTATGGTGTATTTTTTCCCCAATCTACTTGTGTTATACTGCACGCAATGATATATGAGGTGGTGGGGGGGAGTGGTTGAAAATTTCTGATAAATCAAATCAAATCAAATCTTAAAACAAAAATTATTTAATTGTATGTCTTTTATATATCCTAAAAGGAAAATAACAAATTATCACAATTTGATGAAACATGGGAGTTAAAGATTTTAAGTTACGTTCTTTCTTGAGGTTATATCAGTTGCTTTAATATCATTTTTGTTCTAGGTGTTTATCAGAACTTTTCAGCCCCTTCCCCTTTGTATAAGACTGAGGTTTGGGCCTTTGTGTTTTATTTTTATATGTCCATTTCCGTTTGTAAATTCGAGGAATATTACAGAACTATTGAACCTTAATGCTCTGCAACAGAAAATCGATTTAGAACAAACATAACAGAAAACTACTTGTTTCCCTTAAAAAGTTTATCTGAGACCAAAGTATTAGAGTAGATCAGCTTGAATACCATTAGGTACTTCTATATAGAATTTTGAAATGTGTTTTCCGATAATTAAATTGAGCATTAGCAAAAGAATTCGACGAAACATAAAGCTTATATTTTTCAGATATCCGAAAAAAAAAAATAGATAACAGTGCGAAGAAGATAACAGTGTGCTCTGAAATCTAAGATCATTTATCCAAAAACCAGCAATCACATTGCAATCTAGCATTAGTACTTTAAACTACTACGAAGGTAATATGATTTATCCTGTACCTGTTATACATATTGCTTTCTTAGCGGTGAATTTGGAACTAAAGACCATGTTTCTTTTTCTTTCCTTTTTTTTTTTTCAGAAATTCGGGTTCCGTTATGAGTTCCGTGGCTGCTGTGCTTACTGCCATTTAGAATTGAGTTGATCATGGAAGCGAGCACTAGTGAAGGTCCCTATATGAACTTACTTCATTTTCACCCCGTTCTGCTTTGTTTATTTCAATTTACACTGCCGCAGTAGGTTGGTTTATTCACCAGCTGGTTAAAAATAGGCTAATGTGCGCAGTTTTCATTACTTCAGATGAATGTGCAACTTACATTATAAAAAAAGAAAACAATTCTTTATCGGGAGTAATTAAAAATAACATAATGCTAACGATTTCAAAATTGTTATCTTCAACTGGGTAAACTCAAAACTATGAAGGATATTATACATAAGTATATTATATATTAAAGTAATGTTAAACATCACGCAGTTAAATGCCATGCTTCTCATATACAATGTTTTACATCCTGGAGGGTTATATAAAAGAAGCTGCACCTTTATCTGTACTGTATTTATTAGTTAGCACGATTCTCGGTTAATCTACTGGTGACTGATATTGGCTTGATAAGTTTGTTGCGAAAATTAAAGAAAAGTCATTTTAATATCGCCAGCTGAAAAAGTAAAATATCAACACTCTCATGTGTAGATACTGGTTTATTGATAATTACAAAATCATTGATATCGGCAGCTCAAACAAAGCTGAAGAAATGGAATAGAAACATTAATATTAAAAAGTAATATGTCTTACGTAATGTTAGATTTTATATGTATTTAAATATTGTCACAGTGCAGTGCAGTTTATCTGCAACTATTCTTCAAAAGCAGAGCCTTTAGAAATATATTATACACAAATGTAATACCATGCGCAGGGGAAGGAGATGGTCAGACTTTTGAAAGAAAACTTAAAATGATTATTTTGAAAGCAACTTAGTATCCAAAAGCCATAACTGTCTATCACAATTGAGTTCGATACGCCAAAGGCCCGTCTTTGTTTATGCTCTGTTAACTTAAGTTCTCAATAACTTAACCTTCTCAGCCTTTACGGCTGTAGGTTGTTAATTAAAATTGCGCGACGAGACACCTTCCCTCAACGTTATCGATATTGCCTTGTTCTTTTCCTCTCTCTCATTTAACCATAAATGTCTCCACTCGTCAACAACGTCAAAACTATTTTTAAGATTTACGTGCCCTCAAATCAGAAATTAGCCATCATAATAATTAAATGTGAGCAAGCTAAGTTTACTGTTGAATACATGAATGTTGTAGTATTTTCCCGTTTCTTTAATAAACTCTTGAAAGCTTAGTGGGGTAACGACCTGTTTTCTCTATCAACACCTCTCAAGTGACTCTTCGATATTCCATAGCTAAAACGCTTTGAAGACAGCTAATAATATAAAAACGTTATGTCTTTTTAATCAATACCCTCCAGCAAGAGATAAGCGGCTTCTTTTCCAAAACATGGAGCAAAGCAGTATAAATACTTTTATTGCATTAAGTAGACATAAAATAGATGAGTAAGCATATGAGTAAACTTTCGAATATTTACTCTAAAATGCAATAGGCAATATTATCTTTATTTTTGATATTTGTAATGTTTAGGAAAGACTTTATAAACACTTTACGATGTTAACGGGAAAAGTTTGAAAGTAATATCGTTTTGAACAAATATTTGTTAATAAATAAAAATAATCATTCAATTTTACAATTTTATTTTTTTGTTTTTCAGTTTATATAAATTAGTTTGCTTTTTTCAGGAATTCTAGTGGATTGGGACATTGTGTTGCTTTTGGATGGACTACGTACGTTTCAAGATAAAGGATCTGTGATGCCGAGTTAGTGCAATTGAGAAATAAAAAAGATAAAAACAGGTTGACAGCATCGATATCAACTAAATGTGTCAGCATGTTTTACAAAAAACGAATGTTATTTACTACGGCAATCGTAATTTTATCTACAGTATTGTTTGGAGCCAAGGAAAGTGTAAAAAAAAAAAAAATAATATTTGGAGCCCTGATTCCGTATACATATAGAATTACCGTGGGGAGACAAATCGCCAAAACAATAAGTGATTCGACAGATCTTATAAACAGGAACCGCATTTACAATTTCAACTTTACCGATTATTATCATATTAAGGCAAGTCCAGTCCTAATGATGACCCAGTCTTACAGCCCAACAGAAGTCCTCAACACGCTTTGCACTCACATTTTGCCTGCGAACATCGTTACTATCATACATTTTACCAACGATGGAGTTTATAGTGACGATTTAGCGTCGATCCAGTATACACTGAAGCTTAGTGATTACTTGGGTATTCCTGTTATAGCTTGGAATGCAAATAATTTTGGGTTAGAACAGGTAGGATGCATTATTCAAGATTAATCCCATATTTAATAAATAATTAGTTTTTAGTTGTGACTCGAAGTGTTAAGTTACATTTATTTTTATTTAAAATATAGTGTATGTTCTAACGATAACAGTTTTGTGACATATTTATTCTGACATAATAATTCTGAATTCGTAAAAATTCCATAAGCATGTTTTATACCTTTTTTAAAGAATCAGACTTTATTTTCTTTCTTTTTCACTAATCCAAATAATTCTCGCAACAAAAATTGAAGTTTCACTAGAAAACAAGGATTGCCGGAGATTATAAAGAAGTGAAAAATAAAAGATTACTTCCATTTATAAATAAAAAAAGTACAGTTTCTGACTTCATGTTACTGGCTTTACAACAAGGAAAAGATCTAAATACATACAGTAAAATTAATAACAATAAAAATACAAATTAATGCATAGCATAATAAAATATCTTAGTTATGTTCATTACTAAGGAAAGATTATCATTTAAGATTAAGTTGAAAAAATATATAAAATCACAGCCAGTTTTAAGTGGTGCTTAAGAGTTAACGAAGCACGTGCAGAATTAATCTAAACAGTTGTTAATTATAAAATGGTCGTAGTAGTGCACCCATTTGCACAATTACAGTATCCAAGGTGAATCCAGCACAACAGCAACACAAGTGTTTGTACTCTGAAGATATGATTTAAAGAAGTGATAGTGTCAAGTTTAGAATGGCCAGCAGCTCCTACAGAATCGGTAAGGTCTGAATTATAGAGAGCACTTGCAAGAAAGAGAACATCAGCTGAGGGAGAGCAAACACATTGAACCTCACTACTGAAATTTTGGTTAATAAACGGGGAAAATACCACTACCCGTTACCATTTAGTGCAAGTGGAGCATTGTGAAATACTCCCTGCGCATATTTCTGCAAAAACAAGGTATGTGAAATGATTGAGGGTAAGAATAATACTTTGTCTTCTTCCTCCATTCTCCATAATATTTATTATTTCCCCATTTATTAGATAGGACAGATAAGATCTTTTATCTTATGCGTAACTACAGTCGTAGATTTTTTCGGAATTATGGTCAGCTATCCTAAAATTAACTTTATCGATTAATTTATCTAATACATGAATCATTGCATAATCTTGTTTATGACATGCTTAACTCTTCAAGTAATGAAAAGTTACATTTATAGCTAAAAAGGACACATTTGAATCAAATTAACGTACGTATTGGTGGTATTATATAAGAAAAGGTATCTTACGATTCCATATTTGTCATTTATTTGTCAAAAGCCATTTGCTGTCTTCTCCAGATAAAATGATAGCTTATATGAACCAAAGATGTTGAAAAACCTGTTACCTCTTCAGAATTGCACACTAATTGCTTAATTTCTATCTAATTGTTTCTAATGCTTAATTTCGTTGTTGTTGTTGTCGAGTCCATTGAAGAGCTTCTAGATATGACCGTGGATCTGTAGAACTGATTTGGCAATCTGTTGAACTTTGATGGAGTAGAGCTTTACTCTAGGGTTATTGTCAATTTTCTGTAGAATAGCAGCAATTGCTGGACAAGAACAGATATGGGCAGGTGTTCAACTCCTGGACAGTTCTTGCAAGTTTTATAGCTCCTACTACCGTCTGGCTGAATTTTCATGCCTTTAAAATGTTCCATCCTTAGTCTGGTGATGACTGTGGTTAATTCCCTACTTTCAATAATTTCACTGATTTCATTCTTCTTCTTTATAGTTTGTTGTATCAATCTTATTTTGGCGACAAAGTTAGCATCAGTTAGTGATAGTGGGTGTAATTTTCGAGGTAAGTGTCTTGCGTCTTTGCTAGTCTGTCTGCTCTTTCACTGCCTCCAATATTTACATGGGCTGGTATCCATTTCAGTGTGCAGTTCTCATTTTTCAAATTTGAAGTTGTTAGTAGTTCATGAATTTCCTGTGAGTTTTGGTTTTCCAATTTTTAGTGCATCATGTGCAGATCTTGAGTCGCTGTAGATGGTTATTCCTTCTGTAATGTTTATTACTGGATATGAGAATATAGAAATTGAGAGTTGTTTGTATGGCTTTCAAAAGAGAAGTTTAAAGCTATTTTGTCAGCTGTGGTTTTGATTTGAGTTTTCTTGCCTCAAGGCAGAGTTAGAAAAACCCCTGAATCTCCTTGGTTGAGGGCTTCATCAGATGATCTATCAGTTTAGATTATTTAAGTTCGATGCATGTTGGAATAAATTGCATTAACTTTTACTTTCATGTTTTTTCCTTTCATGAAATCTGAAACCCAACTTAATGCGTTCGCCCTTATTCCAGTATTGCATAATTTCATTAAACGAACGAAAAGTGTTTTCGTTTGCTTTTAATGAAACCCTTTACAAATGAGTGGATGTATTTAGCGCTCGAGTAAAATTGGTGATTTTTATCAGTTTTATTCTTTTTTCCTTGGAAAATTTGTGTTTTATACTATATTAATGCATAGTGTTTAGTATTTAGAATTTTCATTGCATCCTTTATTACAATGATATTGAATTATTAAATACAAATTCAAGAAACGGAATGCTAACAAGAACAGCAAAGTCGAGAACAAGAAGGCTTTCCCCGCAAAACAGGATACTGAGGGGATATGGGATATTAAAAATGATTTAACCTAAGAAATCACACAGTTAAAAGAGATTATTAGATAGCCGACGGGAATTACAGAAACTGGAGCGGCGTTTAAGGTAGCATAGGGAGGATAAGAAAACTGAGCAACAAAATTAGAAACTGTAGGGCAATGAATCAATTTACCTGGCGTATAACGAAAATCAGGTAGGTCAGTTGTCAATTATCAAAAGTCAATTATAAAAAGAAGGATATCGTTGGGTATGGAGACTGCAATAAAACATGCTGATGGATGCCAAGATTATAACATCAAACTTTCTAGAAGCAAAATTTAAAAATATAAAAACTGCAATTGAAAAATGAAACGCAAAGCAAAAGAGATCTTAATTTTAGAAGATAAGACCGACTTAGCTAGAGATAGGTTTAGTGTGAAAAAGGATAAGAAAAGATTGTTAGAAGAAGCGAGAATGAGAAAATGAAAATCGTATGTATTGTATAGATATGAGAGAAATGCATTACGAAAAAGGCTATGATGGAAAAGGATTCAATTTGTAGCTAGTGTCGCAAAAATGGATGCGAGTATTTGAATATGTTGAGTGAGTTTAAGGGAAGAATGGATTTGTATAAGACGGACGACCTATACTTGAATGCGTTTGGTATCAGGAGTCCTGAGAAGTTATTAATTAGTATGAGAACTAACACAGAGAAACAGGGAAAATAGATTATGGATGGAATGGTGAAAAATACGTAACTGGAATGATGTTATGTAACTGTGTGCATGACGGAAATGGGCATTATCATGGAAATGATTATGAGGAAGGAACGATTTTTCTTTCGTCCAGTTCTGACTTATCTAGCATGTGCATATGACTGGAAAAGTGAGCCACTAGATAAGAAGAGAGATCTGTAAGTCATCTAACTGTGTCACGTAGACTGCACACAATTGTATACAAAAAAAAAAAGAGTGAAGGTAACTTATTAAGTCTGTACACGAATACTAAGAATATAAGAAACAAATGAGGAGTTTTTTCCCCTACATTATTGAATACATTGGTAACGCACATTTTATGCATTAGTAAGAACTGGATAATAGAGGCAGATATACTAACTGGTATCGAGTGTAAAGGGTACAGTATTTTTAGGAGAGGAGGGGAGTGCTGGTGATGATATTGGATCTAAGATCCAGTGTAGAGTTGAGACATATAACTGCAGTTCTAGTAACGGTCTTCTAGTTGCAGTGAATTCGAAGCGATTTGATGTGACGAGGAATTTAACCAGTTCAAATAAATAGTGCGGTGTTGTTACAGACTTAGTAGATCGTTTGCTAGTGATGAAGAAATGCATTAACAAATCAAGATGATGGGCGTCAAACAAGTAATCATAATAGTGGACTTTATTTATCTGATCATTGATTGACTATCAGTGAAATGTTATCACAAGAACGAAAATGAATTCATTGATATGTTGCGAGACAATTTCCTCAAGCAGTATGCGACAGAAGGAACTCGAGGGCAAAGATTGTTAGCTCTTATGATAGTATTAGAAGGATTTCATTTAAAGACGTATCTGTTCCAACTACGGTTGGTGACAGTGATCATTCCATAATGACTTGGGAAGTAACTAACTACAATGGGGGTAAATTATGACCAAATGAGGATTATGCTGGGTTCTCCGCCATAGTATCGATAGTTATATGGAAAGGACATCGCTATCGCATGGGAAGCTGTTAAAAATAGTGAAATGATGTAATATCCAAATGTCTCTCTCTAGAGCTCGAATAATAAATACATTAGGAGTGACATAGTCATAAAGACGATGTGGAAGTAATACCGTGTGCATAAGGATGATGTCAGTTATGAAAATTAAAAATTGCAGGCCAGAAGAATCATAAATGGACAGAAGAATCATTTCGTAATCAGACAGCTTTCTGTCTGATTACGAAACGCAAGTGGCTCTGCAAGCTAAGGACGACCCAAAATAAGTCTAATTATGCTGTAAGTAATCGAAAGAACGAATATAAAAGAATAACTCTACTGAATTCTGATGGTATTCGGGTGATACATGCAGAATATATGGTGAAGCTAATGGGTGTCCATTTTGCTAAAAGCATGCTAAAAAGTGTTCAACTCAACTGGGTATTCCTTTGACCACTATGTATAATTTCGGTCTCAGAACAGGGACAGTTCCATTGGAGTCGAAATAGAAAGAATATGTGGTAATACCATTGCAGAAGGGTGTTGCGAAGACGGAAGTATGCAACTATTCACTCAACAGTATCTCTGGAGTGGTGGTGAAGATTTTGGAAAAGTTGCTTAGCGCTCGCATACAGAAATGAGTTGACAAAGAAACTATGCTTGCAAAGAACAGCATGGGTTTATATTGAAGGGCAGTTTGAGCAACTTTCTCACATTCTATAATAATGTTACCATTGAATTAGACAGAGGGAAATGGATACTCAATGATCATTTTTGACGTTGCTAAGGATTTTGTCAGATTATAACATGGAAGATTATTGCATAAATTGGAAAATCTTCTCTTCTTCTTCCTTTATGTATTGGGCTTCGTGGCCCTTTACGATTCGACGGGAATTCCCACTGAATAGGTCTATAGTTGAATGTGTTCATTGGGCCGGTTTGTCCGTTCTGTGGTGACGAAACACCCAAGTTTCCGGATGAAAATCCCCCTACCTCCATATGAGACCGCCTCATAACTCACCTTTCGTCGAAAGAGACATGATGAAAATTCCTCACGTCACAGACGGGAATCGAACCCAGGTCTCTCCGACCAAAGGGCTTCGACTGTACTAACTGAGCTACGGAGTCTCGAATTGGAGAATATGAGTTTCTGTCATAAAATATTAGCGTAGATAAGAGGATGGCTGACTGACAGATATCAAAAGTGGTATGGGTGGAAGTGAGTCTGAAAGATTTAAGCTAAAAATGCTGCACCATAAAAATCAGTCCTTGGTTCATTATCATTCAATCCATACATTAATGACATTTGGATATATGTGACAGGTGGCGTACAGCTACGTTTTTATGATGCAAAGATAGGCAGGATCATCTGGAATGCTGCTGATATGCATTAATTGCTGTACATTTTAATATACTGGAATGTGGGTATGTGAAAATGGCTATTAATTTAGTGTTACTAAATTTAAAGTTATGCATTTTGGGTGATTATATTGATGTAATTTTTGATTATCGCCGATAATCGATTATTTGATTGATTATTAAACTGATCATTATTTGCTGGCATTATTCTAGAAGGAACTGATCAAGGTCTTGGAGTTTTAGTAGAGAAGAAGATAAAGTTAAACGGCCAAATAACAAAGGTTGCCGGCTGGTTGGATGAGTGGTTTACTTGCCCGCTCTCCAACCAACAGCTCACAGGCCTTCGAATTCCGCTGTAGGCATGGATGTTTATGATTGTCTTTAGGTGGGAGATGGATTTCTTTACCCAGTGTGAGACCACTGTCCTCTTTATTAGAGGCTTGAAGTGGCTTTAAAAAGTTCTATGTTTGTTCTGTAGAGCAGGGTTCCCGGACTATGAAAAATAAATTCAAAATTGTGAATATATATATATAATTGATAAAATGGGAAAAAAATCCGTAGCCCACCCACTATACAAATGTACTATAGGTTTACTAATAACCTTTCGTGGGTGGGAACAGCATAAAAAATACAACTTTCCAAATAACTGAAATGTAGCTACGAATCTTGTAAAGATAAGAAAGTCATTTTATCGGGATTGTGGAATTCACTTCATGAAAGGAGATTGAGAAAACTGGACTGTTGACACAAACAAATATTAGGAGGGATGATTTACCAACATCTGAAAGGGTCATACAGATATTAATTGATGGAATTTTTCATTTTATGAAGAGGGGAAAGGATATAATAAGATTTAAGGATAAGCTATAACAGTCTTTGTCCCACTGTTTTCAGTCTCCATTCAAGAAAAACATCTTAACTTGAGTTCTTTCTTCTCCTTAATGGCTAACCCATACTTGATACAGATATACAATAGATTCTGTAGCTTCTATGTTGATGTTAAAAAAATAAAAGGAAAGAAAAACTTACACGAGAAGAGAAGAAGGTCACGAAAAACAAATATTAATCAAATTGTAATAATCTCTGCCCATTTAATTCATTTAAAGCGAGGAGAAAAGCCGCATTTAAATACATTTTTAATTATATTCTCCATTTTTAAGATAGTAACACTTACAGATGAAAGAATGATATCTATTTCGCCGATCATTGATACATTAATGTTAAATGAAATCTGAAGAGAACTTTGTAATGGAAATGATCGCTTATTTATGAGCTACTTGCAATGGCGTTTGATGACTCAGATGCTAACTCATTCTTAAAAGAGTCGTGTGCTTTTAAGTTAAAGAATGCGTTCCGTTTATTTTAATCAAATTTTTATTGATTTAACCACGTATTATTTCCGAAACAATTTCTTAAATATTTTCATAGCAACCAATAACAAATCTGATAGTGGCCATTTTCTCATTTTCTCCTAAACAAATCAGAGCCCAGGGGCAACCGGCTATGTACCACCTCTCTTTTTTTGTAACAATTTCTCTCTTCTAAACGATGCACATGATGGCTATTCTATGCTGTGGAGATTTATATCAGTTCTGTCCCAGAAGGTTCATTACAAATTAGTACCGAAGTCGCGGAGAAGAAGGATCAGAAAATCATAATCTCTGTCCCATTTCTTGGAAATTTAATACTCTCTTTTATTAACTCTCTCATTTTATTTTCTTTCTTCAACGCTCTTTTATACAAATCATGTTCCGTTACATATCGTGCCTTTTTATTATTTTTCAAAAATTAGTCATAAAATACTGTTCGTATTTAATCTCTCGTTATACTGTACTGTGTAACTGTACTTATAAAATACGTTATACAGTACTGTACTTATAAAATACTGTACATATTTAATCCCTCGTTAAGCCCATCTCTTAGGACGGGGAAGTAAATGAGGGAACATTATTAAGTTATTTCAAAAATAACTTAATAAGTTATTTAAATATGCCATAGGCTGATTGTTTTGAATTTGCGATTGTAATCTTCAGAAATACTGTTCGTTCTTGGGATTTGGATACCAGTATAGTATCATGAAAATTAAAAACAAAAATAACTTATAATAAATTTCTATGATGTTAAATTAAATATATTTTTGTATATTAAATGCATTTGGCAGATTTTGTTCTTAACTATTCTTGTGGTTCACCATTGGACCTTAGCTTGTGTGCTATGAAACATTCAAAAATACATTATATGCTCAGTAGACGTTCATTTCCTATAAACAGAAAAATTATTTCCTAAATGTTTGTGTTTTTTATAGTTGACGAGTACTGTGTTGTGTGCTTTTTGTTGCACACAAAATGTGGCAACTTTGTTTCCTTACTCCCTTTATTTAAAACTCAGGCTACGAAAATACTCCTGGAATAGAATGCTTTCATTTATTTCATTTAAATTTATTTCATATGTAGTAGTATTGTATTATTATTTATGAAATGGTTTATTCCCGAAAAGGGATAAAAAGAAGAAGTGATGAATTTGTACAAAGATATTTGTTGTTATATGTTGTAGATATAAGTCATTAATTCTGCGTGTGCACAAACGTACAAGAGAAACAATATGTAGCCTGAGAGCATGGCATTTTAGGTAGAGTTCGCTTGTTGTTGATGGGAATAATATGCATCATGCCTGTTCACAGCAAGCGCTCCTGGATGTTGCTGAATATAAAATTGTATTTCTTCTTCCTTATCGCTGCCTTACGCCGGACGCAGACACAGGTAGTTTGCTCTTTAGTGTGTTGTGCATTAAAGTTTTGCATGTTCGTTTATTGTTTGTATTTTGTTTATTCCTATTTGCATGGAGAAACATATTAGGATATAAAACAGTTAAATTTTGAACATATAAAAGTTGTCAGTGAAGTCTCAGTGTGCTCTGTGTTACTTACCAGTAAGAGACCGGATTGCCATTTACTCCATATTGTTATTTGAATTGAAAAAATCGGTGCTGTGGCGCTAAGGCAAGGAATATGTACGTTACCCGTTCTATCCATGTGAGATACGAGTAAATCCGAATTTACATGAAAAAAAAAAAAAGAAAAGAAAAAAACCTAAAAGCTTCATCCGTCTGCTGGATAAATTGCAAAGTACAGGTATCTTTCGCATGCTTGAAAGTAATCGCATTGTTGCCCAGATATGGAATGCTTCAAAACATTTTCATAGAAAACCCTCTAAGAAAAAAGCGCAAATCACGTACCACCAAAAAGGGTTTCGTTCCTTGCTTCAAGCATTGAAAATTATCCGATTTCGTTAAAAATGGATTAAAGCGGATATCATTATTATTATTATTATTATTGTTGTTGTTGTTTGGAATGGCGATAAGAAATGCCATAAATGAATGTGCCACTTGATAACCAACTAAAAGAAAGGCGGTGTTTATAGGTCAGGACTTGGAATAACTTCAGTGTTGTCGGAATTCAAGTTAACTTTCATCTGATCCAGTCAAATGATATTTGAGTTGATATATGCTACTAGCAGTTTGATTTAAATGATAGCCTATCACTGAGTTAGCCTATTTTAATCGTTTTTTTTTAATATTTTGTTAACCAGAATTTATTTAGAATTTATTTGGAATAAATCCATACATCCTCCACAGCAATAAATTGAAGCAAAAGTTTTAATGCTTATAGGGACGTTTTTTTTTTTTTAATATTCTTGCGAGGTTATAATACTTATTGAAATTCATTCAAAGACTGGAATATTACAATGATATG
The DNA here is from genome assembly GCF_054136105.1 of Typopeltis vanoorti. NCBI lineage: Eukaryota > Metazoa > Arthropoda > Arachnida > Uropygi > Thelyphonidae > Typopeltis > Typopeltis vanoorti. The sequence goes on along the minus strand of NC_143557.1, from coordinate 27,731,996 downwards.
AGACCAGAATGACGGAATGAATATTTAAGCGCAAACTAGCATGTATCATTCACAAGCTTGAATGTAGTCGCATTGCTGCACATAGAGTTGCACATATACGGCATGCCTTAAAACATGCATATAGAAAATTCGCTAAGAAACGTACGTAAATCGCCAATCACATACCACTAAAAGGCTGTGCTTTCTTGCTTCAAGCAGTATTCTTTTTGGAAAAAAAATTAAAAAAATAATAATTAATTAATTCTGCCTGCTGCCCCGAAATTATTTCTCACAAGCAAATTCCGAAATTATTGCTGACATGCTGGTGATATGGATATGAAAATAACATTATTGAACTATTTAAACATCAAGCAAGCAAGCAACATTTCCATTGCATATTTTAGGTAGCAAGCTGCCAGGATTTATTAGAAAACACACACGTGTTAACCCAGTTAAAAACCCAGTTATAATCAAACATCTTGTCTCTTATATTAGAATTCAATATGTTTGTCAATTTTCAATGGGTGCTTCAAGCACCTATTCTAATTACAATCACCGTGCTTGTAATTAGAATAAGAATTACTCTACTCCAAATATCTCCTGAAATTTTGGTTATATTTGGTTATATTAGTGCAGTGGAAGGGCCAACGGTTCTTTATTACTTTTGTTTAATTTTTTATATAATCCCTACTCTAGAAAACAAAGCGGAACTTTTTCATACCACTGCAATCTTTAAAAAAAAAAAAGGCGGCAAAGCGGTCTTCACACACCAGCAACGAAATTCATCCCCCACCTTATCGCAAGCATCCAATGACACGCCAGGATATGAACAGTCAGAATGTTGGTCCTAGAGTGGATAATTTAACTATACAGCCAACTAGGCCAACAGCAACTGCATCCTAAACACTCTTTATTTACGTCTTTTACTTCAAAGCCTTATCTGCCTTATCGGCATTTTCTGCGAGTTCACATATTTTTATCACAGTAACACCATAACAGACTGGTATTTTGTTAATTATTTTTACAAGATTGAACGTGAGACCAACGATTTCCCTGTTATGTGCTTTTCACTGACGGAGCGATAGTGAATCGAAATGGTATTTTCAACTATAACAACAATCACGTGTTGTCCAATGGAAACCCACATGAATCTGTCCAATCAATAAATCAGCAGCAGTTCTCTGGAAACGGAGACTGGTCATCTGTTTTGTTAAACTAGTTTATAATACTTTTCTTTCATAATGTCAACAAACTGGTAGAAAACATCTTCCATGACGAGCTTTCTTCACCTGCAGGAGAAACCTATTTTCATTCAAGATGGAACTCCACCAATTTACTGAAAGACAGATTGATCCAGGTATACCAATTGGCCTCCGCAATCATTGGTCTTAAATCCTGTGGATTTTCATTTATGAGGTCATTTAAAATGATGCACTCTCTCTCCCATTGGAAAATACATTGGAACGTGGTGAACACGGATCTTCCATTAGACACCAGCCATGAACTTTCGAGCATGATAAATTATCATTGGTGAGATTTCTCATTGTCTCCGTGACTGAAAACCGGGTCATTTTGAACTCCTACTGTGATCTATGTTACCTTCTATCTGCGTTGATATATGTTACCTTCTAGATAGAAAGTAAACTTGGAAACGCGAAGTCTCTGGGAGTAATGTTTATTGAAACCTTTTCGTTCATTTTTAATTGTATAATATGGCTTAAAGTATATAAAGGAAGTGTGGAATTATCTTGTTTAATGCCTAAGCGTAGCATGCCTGTTGAAAAATCAGAATTACAGTTTAGACTGCATAACAGGATCCAAATTTTTCCTCATTTCAGTTGCCTTTATTATTCCGATTTATTGAGGTAACTACATTTTACATGCTGCAGCTTGAAAACTGACAGACATAAATTTAAGATTATTAAGAAATCTCTTATAACTGTTATAAAGTGTCTATAACTGGGTTTTGCTTATGATGTCCTCCAGCTTAGAAATAAATTCTATCAACACCGTTGTCAAGCACTGTCAGAAACGATATGTTGCATTTTTGCAGAGCTGATCTCTCTCTCTTTCTCTCTCTCTCTCTCACTCTCTCTCTCACTCTCTCTCTCACGAAAAAAAAAGGAGTGCATGTAAACTTTTTGCATTAAAAAATGAAGTACATCATATTTTTATTTCTTGACTTATAGTGACTATGAAATTACCGCTTTTAAAATTAGTTAAGAAGGCTGCTGGCATGGTAATGATGCATGTTTTAATAGAAATCGTTTTGAGTTTGTTTTCTGAAATTTAATATTAAATTAAATGTAAGTTGAGTACTTATCTCTTCTGTTTTTTTTTATATGACTATCCGCTTCGTGAGAGGAAGAAGAGATAAATACTTTCAGTATTCAAAATTTCAGTAATTCCTCACTTATTGACGAAACGTTTTCTTTCATGCAGCGTGGGCCAAACTCAAAAGTATTACAACTTGCACCATCTATTGTGCATCAGTGCGAAGCAATGCTGGACATCCTGAGACACTATGGGTGGAATCATTTCTCTGTAGTAACATCTCAGATAGGAGGCCACGATGATTTCATTGGAGCAGTGAGGAATCAGGCTCAGAAATTGAACAACGAGTTCAAGTAGGAGGTTCTAAAATAAGTAAAATGTTTTCAGTGTTTATGGATTTCGTATTTATAACTAAGAATCTAGTTAACAAGAAGAAAGCTTTTAATGTCCATTAAGATTAGGCAATGCTAAATTAAACAGGGAGAAAGTAATCAAAATAAAATAAATAATAAAGGGAAAAACCAAGCATATATGCTAGTATTATGCTTACATTATGAGAATAATTTGTTTTTTTTATTTATTTTTCTAAATATATATCTCCCGATTCACTTAAGGAAGACGGGAACGTAGTGCAAGGACCGATAGATTAATATTGCCTGTTTGAAATCATTTGCGCGTATTTCAATCTAAAAGGAGCATTTGCACACTAAATAAGCATCAAAAATACGGCACCCCATTAACATAATTTCATGTTTACCAAAGAAACGATGATGTAACGTTCTTCAATTACCATTTTCTGCTTTGTAAATTTCAAGAATCTCTAGCATCCGTGAGTTGGACTCCAGAAATTCTGCTGTAGAACAAATATAGAACTTTTTATAACCATTTCAGGCCTCCAAGTACTCAGGTGTTAATCTCACGAAGGATAACAAAAATCAGTTACAACTTAAATTAAAAAAGACAGGAATTAATTTCTTATCATTTATATTTGCGCTTCGCCTGAATTATACTGCTTTAAAAACTTTAAAAACCATATTGCCTAAAAAAATTGTTGTTATTTTTATTTTATTTGAGTTTAGTTTAGTTTTTAGTTTTATCATAGTTTGTATAATGCAACGCAAACAAACTGTTTATTACGTGTATTTATTATGCTTATTATGCAATTTCTATAACTGACGATTTCAAGTAGAAAGCGAATAAACATTCAAATTTTCGAATCGAGCTCAGAGTCACGTGGTAGTACTCAAAAGGTTAAAAGGCAAAAGACTGGCTAGCGAATCGATTTGGAAGAAAGTTCTTTTCGCGAAGGAATAAAGTTCAAGCTTGGATATCTTGTAATGTCTCAAAGACATCATGTACATAATTTCCCGCGAGTGAGAATTATTTTAAAGCTTGCAGAAAGCTGCAAAATTACTGATATTGCCAGTGAGTTTGGAATCTCACGTAGCGTTTTATCCAGGTTCTGAACAGCGTTTCCAACAATAGAATGTGTTCCAGACGTTTGGTAAGAGGTCACCTTCGCTCTAACCCGGTGCATGAAAACAGATTTTAGGGTTACAACAAGAAAAGGTAATCGAAGCACTACGGCAAGTCAGATTGCAATTCGCCTCCATTTAAGCACAGGTACGAGGATATCTCAACAAACTCTTTCATGAAGTCTGCAACAACTAGGCCTATACGCCAGAAGACCTGTAATCTATGTCCCTTTATCCACAGTTCATCGTAGATTACCTTTTAAGTGGTGTTGTATCCATAAAATTGAACAAGATACTAATAGGTTAATGTACGCTTTACAGATGAGAGTTGTTTCTGTCTTGCCTCCGATTCTACACAAGTCTGATCTGGTGTGAAAGTAGTATATTCACCGATGTATTGATGTATTCACCGAGCTTCAGTGCTGGAAAAGAGGTGCTATGAATGGTGAACGATATTGAAACGATGTTTTTTAACGCCTATTCGATTATTCCGTGCTGCTGTAGGCGAAGAATTCATTTTTATGGATGACAATACCGCACCGCATCGTACAAGAGCAGTGGAGATATTTCTGGAGACCGAGCATATTAGTCGAATCGAGTGGCCGGCACCCTTCCTAGATCTGAATCCCATAGAAAACGTTTCGGACGCAATAGGGAGACTGATTCCTGTTCGATATTTCCTTCCAGAAAATAAACAATGCCGTATACATGCTCTGAAGGAGGGGCAGGCTAATTTGTTCCAAGAACTCCTGAATAAACCTGAATTGTTTGCTATTACGCTGGTTCGACGTTGTGAGTACGGAACATGCCCACTTCGAGCTGCATCGAAGTAGACATATCTATATTCAAGTGTCTCTGCACATACCTTTCTTTAAGCATTTTACATTAATTCCTTAGCTACGTCCTTAGGAAATTTGTAACTTTTGCTAAAAACGTATTTCAGTTAAATTTGTTCAAATTAAATTGAAATCCTGTTTCAATTTCTTTAAAAATGTTAAACACATTTTTGTGTAATATAATTTATTAGTATGCTGGTAATAAATGTGTGTCCATATTCGGCTGTAGTCATTAAATTTTTAATACAGGTAAAAATATCATTCGTTCTTGGATTTTGGACAACAGTGTATGTACTGGTTTTCATAAATTAAGGAACAAAGAGAAATATCACTCAAATATTACTATAACTCAAAACCTATACATGTTGACTTTTTAAGAAATTCGGTCAAACGTTGTACGATATGAGATGTGAAACAAACACACACAAGAAATGTAAGTAAATAGTTCAATTCAGTAACAATTGGTACTTGAAAAGATTTGTAAGATAAACTGGTTGTTAAAAATCAGATTGTTAAAATGCCTCAGTAAGGAATATTACCAGTCACAGCAATAGAGTGCGCATAAGGATGTTTCATATTGTTACGATGGTGTCCAGGAGTTCAGTTGGTAATACAACCATTGCCCCTACAAAGCTTTCCTAAAATTCCTTAAGGGTTTGGTAAGAGGAGGTGAGAGCAGCAATACTTCTAACTGCAGCATATCACACGTGCTTAATACGATTTCGTTTTAGGAGACCTGGTTGGCCAGTTCATGCACACCATCTTTTCTTGAAGATATAGGTCTATGAGCGCCCATCGCCAGAAAGGCCGAACATTACCGTGTTGTAAAATAAATGTCTCCCTTATCATTTCCTCATACACAAACATACAGGTTCAGGACCACAACTCTAGAAGTTGCAGCAGCCATGATTCCGCTAGGAATCTCATACAGGTCGGTGGATCAGCCTAATGACATGCCTTCCCAAATCATCACTCTCACAACCATAAGTGTCCCTTTCACGGATATTAGAGGGATAATAAAGTGTATCTAATTCGCTCCAGATCACAGCGCGACTGGTATCCCATTACAGAGCAAATGGGACGCGTTTCTAATCAATAACGACTCTCTACTGGTCTATGTTCAGTAAACTTGGAGTCTAGTTCATTTCAGATGTTCTCTTCTATGGCATGGGGATGAAACCTTCTGCTCTCAATGGAAGCAGATACGAATGTCCTTATAGCGGAAGCGAAGTCATATCGTAGTAGATTCGGAGAGGCAATCCCCTTTCGGCGAGCAGATAATCGCAGATATCGATCACCCACTGCGGTTGTGTCCAGTGTCCTTCCTTTATTGTATCTTCGGGATGCTGTTTTTAATTGTTTGAATTTGTTCCACAATATGTACGAGTAAACCATGGAGTCACATGCAACCATCTGGCTACCTCCGTGTAACTTTGGCCGTTCTTTAGACTTACAGTGGCTCGCCACCTGAATTTTGAGCCATATCTAAGAATTTCCTATTGCGAAATGTTCTTGTTATCATTCCAGATCCGAAACAGAAAAGCACTCCTGAATATTCCCTTTCATGCCGTTGTTCAGATGCATATACCGCTGACAGCGCCACTCATTTTTACACAATAACTAGACTCAGCGTCACTTTGGACATGTTTTTGTCAAAAAAGACTTGGATATCTCTAAATCCAGAGTAATTTATTAAAAAAAGGGTGGCACACCATTTGGCAACTCCTATAGGTACAGATGACCTGCTAATGCTTCTGCCTGGTATCTCCACTTGGGCCTGGCTCCCACTGAAGAGACCTCAATAAAGGTCGAAACTAGTCTGGGTAGTGGCCCTTCCCTTAATGCATAACATTAGACATATCTGCAAGGAGATGTGTTTTGCATTATAGGAGATACTGAGATAGGAGTGTTGGTATCTTGCTCCACCTTTGCAACGAGTTGCTCTAGTGTTGTGCCACCTTACCCCAGTCTTGAAGATACTTTCAGGCGCGAACTTTGTTTGCTCACACTTGGATAAAGGATTAAACTAATTTTATTATAAGACTTGGATATGTTTTTTTCTCTCTCTTTTCTTTATGAGATATCGGCATTTTTCTTTTATTATTTCCGTAATTTATGGAAACTGATGTATACAAACTATTTAAATGTCGCTCACCAGACTTTCTTTTAATTAGGAAAGAATAAATAAGTCGAATCCAATATCTAGAAAACTCGGCCTGTCTCGTTTCTTAGGGAAAAAAAAGATAAATTTCAGCTTCAGTACTAAAAGCTTTAACTTTTGGAAGTTCCAGATCATTTATTTTTATTAAAGAAAAAGTATTAAATAGAATTTAGTACTCTTTTTACCTTGTGTGTTTTTTTCCCCGCATATACATTTGCGTTTTCTTGCAAATCATAGGAATGAAATACTACTCCTTTATTTGGTTATGTCTTCGTAACCTCCTTAGAAAAACAGACTGTTCAACAGTGAGCAATGATTGATTAATATCCGCATTTCATACAGAGAATGCCACAAAAAGTGCTCAATTTCTTCCATATCTTTTTTACAAATGATACTTCCCACTGAAAGGTTCAGTCAAATAATTCCACCGCTCCATCAAATCCTATAAAACGTTACTTATTCCCTTAATTCACTTTAACATTTAATCACGTTAATTCACTTAAATTACTTGTGAATACTTTTCAATCTCTTGTGAGCAGGATTGCTGTTAATCATATAAAATTAATTGCATTCTAAATGTGATTGTTTTAAATTATTCCCTTAAAATGATATACATTTCTAAAATAATATAAATTATAATCAACTGCTTGAGTGGCACATTCCTTTACTTCTAAAGAGAAATCATAAAACAACGAACGCATCGAATAAATAAATATTTTAACGCAGTAATGCAGGATTTTCCAAAGCTGGCTCCACAACTGAAATTCTAGGACTCGCGAATCTTACAAACATTCACTTATTTTTTTAAATTAATGAATCGATAATATGATGAGATGATAATTATGCTACAAGTGATCCATCATACCAAACACTGAAAAACTCTGCAGTTCAAAACAACAACTGCACTGTAATCATTAAAATGAACTTCCTTTTCTTCATGTTTATTTTAAAAATTGGGTTTTGAGGGCTCCGCAAAAAAATTGCTTGCTTTAGAGCTCGAGGGCTCCACTTTAGCAAGAAGTTAGGGAACCCTGTATTAATGCATTCAACTTAATTTTAATTGCATAATTTAATGCATTAAATGCATGCATTTATTAACAAAATACTTGAACGAGTCTATTAGCTCAATAATATATTTTAGAACGACACACATGTGAAATAGTCATCCATATCGCTCACGTATTTATACATACTTTCACCTCTCCACATAGAGAGAATACTCATATTTGGAAACAAAGTTAATTTACTTGGAATGCAGGCACCGATTTTTTTCCTTGAAGCAATGAATGAAGTAAAAAGAGAATATATATTCAATCTAGAAGAAAATCTTTATCTTCGATTATGTTGCAGAATGTGGACTTGACGATGACTGGTCATTTTCTTATTAGAAGAAATGGCTTGTGAAAAAGTTCTCCGTAGATAATAAACCTTAAACAGTAGTAGAATTCTCTGATCCATTGGTTGGATCAATGAAGTAGTGTTTGGAGGGAGAAACATGACCTTGAACTTGATGAAGATTACCGATATAAGAAGGATGACCTGGAGCATTATCTAGAATTAATAAAATTTTAAATTTTACATTTTCTTTCATACAATTGCTTTCAATTTCACTCGCATAATAGATGATTAAGGCATCCACAAACAATTTTTGAAACATCCACGACTTCTTATATCACGACTAATGAACTGGAAGAGTATGCTTCCTAGTGGTTTTGAAGGGTAGTAGTAGGGTAGGCACTAGTGACCAGATCAAGATCACGATAAATAAGGAATCGTGACGTGTTTGGACGATGACGTCATTGTGTGTGACGTCATGGATTTGGAATGTTTGGAATTTCCCTGTGGGCATATGTGTCAATGGCTACAGTTCTTGTATTTTGGTTCGTATGGAATTATGGGTGATGGTAGATAAGGATTCGTGTTGTGATTGGTGGGACACTTTGAACCAGATGAAGATCAAGATAAGACAAGGGATCGTGTGGTGGGTGTGTGTTGTTATGAGATGAAGATCAGTGACGTCATTTGTTAGTTGTAAATAAGGGACGTTGTTGTTTTGAATGGAAAGGGAGATATATTAGTGTATAAAGAATCGTGTCGTGATTAGTTGACACTTCTGACCAGATGATCAAGATAAGATAAGGAATCGTGACGTGAATGTTTGTTGTTATGAGATGTAGATAAGTGACGCCATTTGTCAGTTGTAAATAAGTGACGTTTATTGTTTCGAATGGGAAGGATGATTTTAGTGGTTAAGGAATCGTGTTGTGATTGGTGGACACTTCTGACAAGATCAAGATCAAGATAAGATAAGGAATCGTGACGTTAATGCTTGTTGTTATAGAGTTTAAAATGTTTGGAATTTTGCTGGGGCCCTTGTCTGTCGGGACATCACATGGTGTGTTTGGAGATATTTAGAGATAAGAATCGTGACGTTATCTGTTTAGAAATTTCTGGGGAACATATGTCTCTCTGTGACATCACATGGTGTTTGGGTTTGGCTATGGAATTGTGGGCGATGTTTTTGAGATATTGGAATTTTCCCAGGGTGACACACATCTGTCATGTTTTGTTTGGTTGTCTATAGATGACTGTACTAAATTCCAATACATTATGGGGTATTTCTTTCCTGATAAAGATTGGGAATTCGTAGAATAAAGCCGTGATGGCGGCAGTGTTTAGGGTTTCTGAATATTTTTATTATATACTAATGTCACTCAATCATACAGTTGTTATTTTTTTCTATAGATGACTGTACTAATTTTGCAATACATTTTTGGGGTATTTCTTTACTACTAAAGGGTGGGAATTCTTAGAGTATATCGTGATGATGGGTGTGATTAGTTTCCTGAATAATTTAATTATAATAGTGTCCTTAATAACAAACACACACACACACACACACACACACACACACACACACACACACACACACACACACACACACACACACACACACACACACACACACACACACACACGCACGCACGCACGCACGCACACACACGCACGCACGCACGCACACACACACACACACACACACGCACACGCACACACACACACACACGCACACATTAGACATGGAAATTCGCTAATGTATCCATGTCGATACTCTAATATGTACCCTATGATTATTCTTATTAAAAAAAAACTATTCAGTGTTAGAATTACGCTTACCAAAACATACGAGCATAGATTATTGAAATTACAATTAGCAATTGTGATGTTTAAGTTAAAAAAAATTAACTTACATTTCTTTCCAGAATGAGAACATCTTGGTACTATGCTTTTCTGAATAATATAATTAAATGGTGCTGTATCTACGGTATTTTTAAATAAATAAATTAAAATAAACGAACAGCTAAATGGATTACAAAACCTTTTGTATGTGTTCTAGAAATTCTAATGATAATTTAAAATTACTTACAGCTTCCCAGAATGGCTCTTCTAAATACAAATATTCCAAAAAAAAAAATATATTCCAAAATAGTGGAATTTTATATCCAAACCACAACACAAACACAAAACCACAAAGAACAAAATTTCTGTAAATACTGCAACCTGAAATAGATGAGTAGTTCTTCCTTTAGATTATAGACCATAGATGCTACGTTATCATCAGGTGCAATATCTCCCAGCGAGTGGTTTTCTTCAAAGGGTCTTTCATGAAGATGACATGAGTCACATCCGTAAATTGCACTATTGTTCAAAAGGTAGCATTTTCTCAACTTTGGATATTTCTCAAATACTTACATATGACTAAGTGTTTAGCCTTGACGTGTTGGCAATGACACATATCCTAAAATTATTTATTCTTTGTTGCCTTCGGTATTTATTGGTGTAGTAAATTAATGCTTACATTAATTTTTTAAAACCAATATTGACTATTAATTTTACCTGCGATTCCTTGTGCACTTAACCTATTTCTGTAACTGAAATTTATTTATTTTATTTTAGCATGAGTAATTTTAAGTAACGGATATTTGTGACAATCAAGGTTTTGAAATCGCCCTTACGTATTCTTTTAGAAATTTCTTTGCCAGCACAACAAATAAATAGTTATTTCTTATTATTTCAAATGAATATTAGCTCTGTAATATATACTTTGTTAATTTCTATGTTACCTTTTATTTGACTGTAATATTATTAACAAATGGGTTTATAAAATAGTCAAATTCTTACAGTATTGTAACTTTTCAGGTGAAATTTTTTCCTCTAAATTCTGTCTATTAATTTAATACCCGATTATTCCTTTTGCTTCCAAGAGTTGAATATTTCAAATGAATATTAGCTCTGTAATATATGCTTTGTTAATTTGTATGTTACCTTTATTTGACTGTAATATTATTATTATTAACAAAAGACTCTGTAAAATAAAATAGCCAAATTCTTATGGTATTGTAACTTTTCAGTTGAAATCTTCTCCACTAAAATTCTGGCTGTTAATTTAATACACTATTATTCGTTTTGCTTCCGAGATTTGACAGTTTCTTGAAATATATAAGGCTTGCATGAACAAATAAGACGATTAATTCAATGAATCAAAAAAAAAATTCTCTGGTTACTTTGTGGCATGAAATTTCACAAGAAAAAAAATGTTATTCTCCTTCTTAAATGTGTATAACACATAAATGACACCCAATTGTTCATTTAAATTTACACATTTTATTTGAATAAAAAATTATTTACAAATTGTATTTACTGAATCTAACAATACAGAAAATAAATAAATTGAAAAATACATCAAAGGTTCTTCCATGCTTGTGGAATTACCATCATATGGTTTTTGACAATGTGACTCTCAACTGAAAGTTAATTTTTTTCATTTCGTGTTCTCTGGGAATTATTACTGTAGTAAAATTAAGGGTTGTATATATATATCTTTGAAACCAATACATATACTTCTGAGAATTATTAAAAGCACAGAATCTTTCATTATGTTTTCAAAAGCATTTAAAAGTACATGTTATGTTTTCACGTTTTGGGCATCCAATTTCATTTAAATCAAGAACAGTCCTCCCTATTAACCTCGTTAATGTTTTTGATTTTTCTCTTCCTTTGGCAAGTAATATATGATATTTCCATGTTGATTCTATCATCCGATTTCTTAGTTTGTCCAAAGATAGTGAACCAATTTCCCACTTCAGCTGATGGTTATATTTTATTAACCAAGAATTCTGTTTTTTAACTTTTTCAGGTAATTCTTTCCAACTACAAGGTGATTTTGTCAATGCATATCTTACACTAATTCCATCAGAAATACAAATTTCTTTAGGAAATAAATTTGAACTCATATTCAAAAGAAATCGTGCATCAATTATAGCAATGATAACTGAAAATTCATATTTTTCACCCAATGTTGATTTTTCATTATCGTTTTCCTTCATTCTTCTTCTTCTTAGATTACTTCATATGCACCACAAATAAATAATTATTTATTATTATTATTTCAATGCTTATTAGCTGTGATCATGTACTTTATGGTGACTTTCGTTTACAAATTCTAAACAATTAGAACTTTTCACAAAGAAACTTTCAAAGAATTTGTACCTCACCCATTATTTTTACATTGCCAAACACAAACCACCACAACACAAAACACTAGCTGCATTGGATGAACGATTACTTTAAGTCCAAACTCATTCGACTATATGGTATTTTCTTATAGTACTGTTGACACTTACCATGCCCTACCCTGACAGTTCATTGAAAAAAGAACCTTTTACACAGACGACTCAATGACATGTTTTCGTATGCTGCTGGTTATACTGTTGGTATGTTTTTATCTTACTCTGTGTGGGAAAAAGTAAAATTTGTATATGTGTTATCTGAAGAGTACAAAAACATTTTCTATACCAAACTTTAAGAGTTAAAGTCACGTTTAGGGTTAATTAAGTGCTCTCTCTCACCCTATCTGTAAAAGAACCAAATTCTAACAGCTCGGATTTTCGATTATGTGAACGAATTGTTTTCAGATAAAAATATTTTGCAATATTTAGTTTAGACTCTTAACATTTTCCAAAGAGTTCAATGAATTAAATTTTTGTTACTCACTGTTTCTTGATTACATTACATCAAAATAGCTGGTCATGCAAAAGAATTTTTAAATCAGATACCATCGTAACCACACTACCATACATTTATATTGTGTCAGTCTGGAAATGGCACCATGCCTCCCTAAACATTCTGTGTATTCTTTGTCAGCAAATATACACAAATCGTTTTTGTAAAATGTTCTTAAATGTCCCAAAATAAAGAATCTTTATTGAATTGAATAAAATCTTGAAAGTCTAATTTTATCATTGATGAATTTAAATAATTAGCAATAATTTTCCCTATTATATGAACAGATCGTAATTCAGTTTCCAAAAATAGTAAATGATTATCAATGTCGTCCATTTTTGGTAAAATCTCTCAGCCTTCTTCACAACTAATAGAAAAAACTTTACTTCCATCAGCTCCTGTATCATCGAGTATTAGTTCCCCATCTTGGCATTTCAGAATATAACACTCACTGAGGTCCATTTCGTAGTCAACTCTTCTTTGAAAGTAGCCGAGGATATCAGACCACTTCCTGCATATTTTTTCCCAAGTGGTCCTGGATAAACACATCACATGTATGTGTCTTTAAAATAATAATCGGTTTCCATCCTTTTAAGCTAGGTGAAGAGTTTTGTCTCGTGCTATTTTCCTGAAGAAAGAAAATTTCAATGACTTTTGTGGCTCTCCCCTTATTTTACTTTAGTTTCCTGGATACCAATCACCACAACACAATATGATAACTTCACATGATGAACAAATTGTGGTAACTACAAAGACACTTGACTCATTTATTTTTCCTTATAGTACTGTTTACCTGACCCTTAACCCTGACTGCTCCTTCCAAAAAGAAACTTTAATGCAGATGATTCACAGACATGTTTCTACATGCTGTTGGATAAAACATGACGTTAATGACGGATGTGTGTCACCCTGGGAAAATTCCAAGATATCTTTTCTCAAAAACATCACCCACAATTCCATAGCCAAACAAAACATGACAACAATGACACTATGTGTTCGGAAATTTCTGGGGAACATATGTCTCTCTTTCTGTGATATCACAGAGGGTGGCAAATGTCTTCCCTACAATGCTCCCCCACCTAACCCCATCACCCTAGTCTCTCCCCTCTCCTCCAGAAGATGTCTGTTCAGCCTAGTGGAGAAGAGTGAGCTTATCTTTTGTGGATATCTTTTAGTGATGTCACCTCCAACTGATACTGATAACTTTTTTGGAAAAAAAATTTAAAAAACGCGTTTTTCATGATAACTTTTTAGGAAAAAAAGACGTTTTTCATGATAACTTTTTAGGAAAAAAAGACGTTTTTCATGATAACTTTTTAGGAAAAAAACACGTTTTTTAATTTTTTTTTTCCAAAAAAAAAAGTTATCAGCATCAGTTGGAGGTGACATCACTAAAAGATATCTGCAAAAGATGAGCTCGGAGAGGGGAGAGACTAGGGTAATGGGGTTAGGTGGGGGCATGGTGTCATTTCCAGACTGACACAATATCAAATGTATGGAAGTGTGGTTACCATGGTATCTGATTTAAAAATTCTTTTGCATGACCAGCTATTTTGATGTAATGTAATCAAGAAACAGTGAGTAACAAAAATTTAATTCATTGAACTCTTTGGAAAATGTTAAGAGTCTAAACTAAATATTGCAAAATGTTTTTAGGTAATTACATGTTTCGAATTTTTCTCAGTGCATATACTTGTAAATAGTATTTCAGCAAAATAAAATGTGCATTTGTAAACTTAAATGAACAAAGATGAGTGGTTTTGTTGTTGTGTTTTTCCACAGTGAATTTTTTACTCAGTTATTCTGATTAGAACTTGATACTTAAATCCACAACTTTATATCTTAATGCAATTCTGTTTAATTATTTTAAAAAAATCACAACTGTGAAATTAATGCCAGCACAGGAGAAAAAAAAGTATTGAAAACTAATATCCACGTATTGATTATTTTAGAAATTGTCTAATGCTACCTATTGACATTATTTGAGTTACCTGAAAACAATTCGTTCACATAATCGAAAATCCGAGCTGTTAGAATTTGGTTCTTTTGCAGAGAGAGAGAGAGAGAGAGAGAGCACCTAATTAACCCAAAACATGACTTTAACTCTTAAAGTTTGGTATAGAAAAATGTTTGTACTCTCCAGATAACACATATACAAATTTTACTTTTCCCCACACAAAGTAAGATAAAAACACAGCAACAGTATAACCAGCAGCATGTGAAAACATGTCATTGAGTCATCTGCACAAAAGGTTCATTTTTGAAGGAACTGTCACTGTAGGGCATGGTAAGTGTAAACAGTACTATAAGAAAATACCATAGAGTCGAGTGAGTTTGGACTTAAAGTAATCATTCATCCACTGCAGCTGGTGTTTTGTGTTGTGTTGCTTTGTGTTTGGTATTGTAAAAATAATGGGTGAGCCACAAATTGTTTGAAAGTTTCTTGGTGAAAATTTCTAATTGTTTAGAATTTGTAAACGAAAGTTACCATAAATTACATGATCAGAGCTAATAAGCATTGAAATAATAATAATAAATAATTATTTATTTGTGGTGCCATATGAAGTAATCTAAGAAGAATTAGAATGAAG
Source organism: Typopeltis vanoorti (assembly GCF_054136105.1). Classification (NCBI taxonomy): domain Eukaryota; kingdom Metazoa; phylum Arthropoda; class Arachnida; order Uropygi; family Thelyphonidae; genus Typopeltis; species Typopeltis vanoorti. The sequence continues at coordinate 27,716,620 of NC_143557.1, read as the reverse complement.
GAAAACGATAATGAAAAATCAACATTGTGTGAAAAATACGAATTTTCAGTTATCATTGCTATAATTGATGCACGATTTCTTTTGAATATGAGTTCAAATTTATTTCCTAAAGAAATTTGTATTTCTGATGGAATTAGTGTAAGATATGCATTGACAAAATCACCTTGTAGTTGGAAAGAATTACCTGAAAAAGTTAAAAAACAGAATTCTTGGTTAATAAAATATAACCATCAGCTGAAGTGGGAAATTGGTTCACTATCTTTGGACAAACTAAGAAATTGGATGATAGAATCAACATGGAAATATCATATATTACTTGCCAAAGGAAGAGAAAAATCAAAAACATTAACGAGGTTAATAGGGAGGCCTGTTCTTGATTTAAATGAAATTGGATGCCCAAAACGTGAAAACATAATGTGTACTTTTAAATGCTTTTGGAAACATAATGAAAGATTCTGTGCTTTTAATAATTCTCAGAAGTATATGTATTGGTTTCAAAGATATATATATACAACCCTTAATTTTACTACAGTAATAAATTCCCAGAGAACACGAAATGAAAAATTAACTTTCAGTTGAGAGTCACATTGTCAAAAACCATATGATGGCAATTCCACAAGCATGGAAGAACCTTTGATGTATTTTTCAATTTATTTATTTTCTGTATTGTTAGATTCAGTAAATACAATTTGTAAATAATATTTTATTCAAATAAAATGTGTAAATTTAAATGAACAATTGGGTGTCATTTATGTGTTATACACATTTAAGAAGGAGAATAACATTTTTTTTCTTGTGAAATTTCATGCCACAAAGTAACCAGAGAATTTTTTTTTTGATTCATTGAATTAATCGTCTTATTTGTTCATGCAAGCCTTATATATTTCAAGAAACTGTCAAATCTCGGAAGCAAAACGAATAATAGTGTATTAAATTAACAGCCAGAATTTTAGTGGAGAAGATTTCAACTGAAAAGTTACAATACCGTAAGAATTTGGCTATATTATTTTACAGAGTCATTTGTTAATAATAATAATATTACAGTCAAATAAAGGTAACAGAGAAATTAACAAAGTATATATTACAGAGCTAATATTCATTTGAAATATTGAACTCTTGGAAGCAAAAGGAATAATCGGGTAATAAATTAATAGACAGAATTTAATGGAGAAGATTTCACCTGAAAAGTTACAATACTGTAAGGATTTGACTATTTTACAGACCCATTTTTTAATAATATTACAGTCAAATAAAAGGTAACATAGAAATTAACAAAGTATATATTACAGAGCTAATATTCATTTGAAATAATAAGAAATAACTATTTATTTGTTGTGCTGGCAAAGAAATTTCTAAAAGAATACGTAAGGGCGATTTCAAAACTTTGATTGTTGCAAATATCCGTTACTTAAAATTACTAATGCTAAAGAAAAAAAAATAAAATAAATAAATTTCAGTTACAGAAATAGGTGATGAGCACAAGGAATCGCAGGTAAAATTAATAGTCAATATTGGTTTTAAAAAATTAATGTAAGCATTGATTTACTACACCAATAAATACCGATGGTAACGAAGAATAAATAATTTTAGGAAATGTGTTATTGCAAACATGTCAAGGCTAAACACTTAGTCATATGTAAGTATTTGAGAAATATCCAAAGTTGAGAAAATGCTACCTTTTGAACAATACTGCAATTTACGGATGTGACTCATGTCATCTTCACGAAAGACCCTTTGAAGAAAACCGCTCGCTGGGGGATATTGCACATGACGATAACGTAGCATCTACGGTCTATAATCTAAAGGAAGAACTACTCATCTATTTCAGGTTGCAGTATTTACAGAAATTTTGTTCTTTGTGGTTTTGTGTTGTTTGTGCTGTGGTTTGGATATAAAATTCCACTATTTTGGAATTTTTTTTTTTTTGGAATATTTGTATTTAGAAGAGCCATTCTGGAAAGCTGTAAGTAATTTTAAATTATCATTAGAATTTCTAGAATACATACAAAAGGTTTTGTAATCCATTTAACTGTCCGTTTATTTTAATTTATTTATTTAAAAATACCGTAGAGACAGCACCATTTAATTATATTATTCAGAAAAGCATAGTACCAAGATGTTCTCATTCTGGAAAGAAATGTAAGTTAATTTTTTTTTTTAACTTGAACATAACAATTGCTAATTGTAATTTCCATAATCTATGCTCGTATGTTTCGGTAAGCTTAATTCTAACACTGAATAGTTTTTTTTTATAAGAATAATCATAGGGTACATATTAGAGTATTGACATGGATACATTAGCGACTTTTCATGTCTAATGTGTGTGTGTGTGTGTGTTATTAAGGACACCATTATAATTAAATTATTCAGAAAACTAATCACATCCGCCATCACAACATACTCTAAGAATTTCCACCCTTTAGTAGTAAAGAAATATTTTATATTATATTATATTATATTATATTATATTATATTATATTATATTATATTATATTATATTATATTATATTATATTATTTTTTCTGTCTATATATGTGTTTCTTACTAACGACACATTGTGAACTACAGTATATTATACCGTTGATGGGTTGTTTTATTATTTATTCTTACATAGTATGGAAACCTCGAGACCAAACATGGAAATTTTTCAAGCTATTTCAGGCCTTTAATAAGTGGGACAGTTGTCCCAAACCGAGTGATTACATTCATCTACCCTAAATAAAGAATCAGAAACATCAGTGCTGACGACAGAATTCAACCCGTATTGGTTAACGAACCTGGAAACTAACCTGTTGTTTGGAGAGCAGATACGTGCAGATACAACCCGTCCAAAAAAGTCTCGAAATCACCTCAAACAGCCCATTGATTAGATTAACAGATACTATTTTAATACAGCAAAAATTCTGACTGCAGGATAAAACCAATCATTGTACTAATTTTTAATGAAGGTCTATTATGCGGAAATATCGAACTCATGGTACTTGATGTCGACACTTTGAACCAAATCTGATTTATATATATCAAATTTAGTAGCTGAATTAAAAATCTGTTCTTATATATTTCTTTGTTTGCAGTTAATATGCAGTCATTATGAGGTATACATTAATTTTGATCAGCCATTATATAACAGCATCATCATCATCATCATCATAACGCTGATTACGGGTATAGACCATATTGGTCTGTTCCGGCCTCATTATCCATCCAATATCATTTTTTGAGGTCTACCCTGCCTTCTCTTTCCAATTGGCTTATATTTTAGTATTTGTTTAAGATATCGGGTGTTGGCCATTTGGTTTACATGTTCTGTCCATTTTTGTTATAACTATTTAATTTTAATTCTACTAATTTTGTTTTTAGTTCTTTTAAAATGTCTTCGTTCCTTTTTATGATCTAACAATGTGTATTTTGCAGTTCTTCTCATAAATCTCATTTCACTTGTTTTTATTCTTTGTTTATCTTGTTTGTTTATTCCCGAAATTTCACTGCCATATGATAATGTGAGCACTGCTAAAGTATTGTATATTTTCAAGGAAGTTTCTTTTGTACTATATTTGGACTGAGTCTTCTATTTATCAGGCCTATAATCTGCGAAAATTATCAAGTTTTAATTTTGTATTTTTCTCCTTCATATGATATTTCACATCCAAAATAACGGAAAGTATTTATCTGTTCTGTTATTTTATTATTAATAACTACGTTTCGTCTAACTGGAGTTTGTCCACAAAATGCCATTGTTTTAGTTTTATCTATGGAAATTTTTATTCTAAACTGTTCTACAATAACGTTTAAATTATCTATTGCTCTTTGTGAATTGTCGTCATTATCTGATATCATTACCTGATCATCTGCAAATAATAGGGTATTTATTTTGTTATTTTCCGGAAAATTTCTATATCTTGATTGTTTTAAGGTATTCCACTGTATTAATATTTCATTAATGTAAATATTGAAAAGTGTTGGAGACAGAGGGCATCTCTGTCTTACTCCGTTTATAGATTGTTTTACAGACATTTTTTTCATTTATTTTTATTTTTATTTCATTATCTTTGTATATACGGCTGGGCTTTTTTTTCGGAAACAGGCAAATCGGTCCCATGAACAGACATGAAACAGTTATCGGACAAGAAAGACTATAAGAACCATATTGTTCTATAATTTTTCCCTATGAAAGTAGCAATGTATGCTCCTAATTCACGGTTCAGGTTTTGTTCTAAATGGATCAATTTTCTCATAACATTTTCGAAAATTTTTAATTTTCGGTGAACTGTTTTTTCGATGAATTGCATTTGCGAGGAATCGTCGTTCGATGAATTGTTCATCCGATGAATTGCCTTTTCGATGAATTGCCTTTTCAATGAACTCTCCGGATACCAGATTGAGTGTCCGAGGGATCATCCGAATTATTAGAGACGGCTTTACTTAAACATAAGGCTAAGTTGAGCTTTCGCTGAGAAGTACGGTCTTTCATCCACGATTGAGTGGCCTAGGGATCGTCCGAATTTTTTTGCGATGCTTTTACATTTATTTTTACCTTAAAGGAGGTTGAAACTGGTGGGGGCTCCGTGACTCTCTGCTTCGGGATAGGTTTTTGCCTGTCTCTGAGTAGGGCCACCGCTGAGATTATAGCTCTGCTTGATGGTGGGGTGAATCTGCCACTGGTAGGAGGCAATACTGAGAAGTTCTTCTCGGTGACGGGGTGAGCCTGTCATTGAGTGCAACAATGCTGAGTTTGGCGATCTTTCAGGATCGTCATAATTTTAGAGCCTGCTTTACCTATACATAAGGGCTGAAACCAGTGGGGGACTAATATGGGTTCACTCTCTTAAGGTTTTTGCTTTAAGGGAGCAATTTGAGTCTCTGGGGAAAGTGTTTTCTGGCATGGCCTACTGATGGGCTTTGTCGGTGAATGCTTTCATCGGAATATGAGCGGTTCTGCTCGCTGGTGGTGGTGGTGAGTGTAAGGCCATCACTGAGTGGAGCCAACGCTGAGATGGACGGTCTTTCGTCCAAAATTCAGTGGTCTAGGGATCGTCCGAATTTTTAGAACCGGCTTTACTTACACATAAGGCTGAGTGGAGCCACCTTTAAGATGAACGGTCTTTCCCCACGATTGAGTGGCCTAGGGTCCGTCCAAATTTTTTTGAGACGCCTTTACCTTTAAATAAGGTTTAAACCAGTGGGGGCTCCGTGAGGCTCTTCTTGGGGATAAGTTTTCGCCTGTCTCTGAATAGGGCCACCGCTGAGATTATAGCTCTGCTTGGTGGTGGTGGGGTGAGCCTGCCACTGGGTGGAACCAATACTGAGAAGTTCTTCTTGGTGACGGGGTAAGCCTGTCATTGAGTGAAACGACGCAGAGTTGGGCGATCTTTCGGGATCGTCTTATTTTTAGAGCCTGCTTCACCTATACATAAGGCTGAAACTGGTGGGGTGGGCTAATAATATAAGTTCGATCTCTTAAGGATTTTGCCTTAAGGGAGAAATTTGAGTATCCGGGGAAAGTGTGTTCTGGCACAGCCTGGTGAGGGGCTTTGTATGTGACTACTTTTCTTTGGAATATGAGCGGTTGTGGTGGGTGGAAGGCCATCACTGAGTGGAGCCAACACTGAGATTAACGGTCTTTTGTCCACTATTGGATGGTCTAGGGACCGTTCGAATTTTTAGAGACAGCTTTACTTACACACAAGGGTGAGCCCGGTGAGATTGCTAATATGAGTTCGCTCTCTTAAGGTTTTTGCTTTAAGGGAGCAATTTGAGTCTCCGGGGAAAGAGTTCTCCGGCATGCCTCATGAGAATCATTGTCAGTGAATGCTTTACTACAGAATATGAGTGGTTCTGCTCGGTGGTGGTGGTGAGTGGAAGACCATGACTGAGTGCAGCCAACGCTGAGATGGACGGTCTTTCATCCACAATTGAGTGGTCTAGGGATCGTCCGAATTTTTAGAGACGGCTTTATTTAGACATAAGGGCTGAAACCGATGGGGAGCTAATAATAATATCTGTTTGCTCTCTTAAGGTTTTTACCTTAAGGGAGCAATTTGAGTCTCCCAGGAAAGTGTTTTTTGGCACAGCCCAATAATGGGCTTTGTCGGTGAATGCTTTTCTTTGGAATATGAGCGGTTGTGGTGTGTGGAAGGTCATCACTGAGTGGAGCCAACGCTGAGATGGATGGTCTTTTGCCCACTGTTGGGTGATCTAGGGATCGTCAGAATTTTTACTGACGGCTTTACTTACACATAAGGCTGAAACTGATGCAGGGCTAATATAAGTTCGCTCTCTTAAGGTTTTTGCCTTAAGGGAGCAATTTGATTCTCCGGTAAAGTGTTTTCCAGCACGGCCCACCGAGGGGCTTTGTTGGTAAATGCTTTTCTTTGGAATATGAGCGGTTCTGCTCGGTGGTGTTGGTGGGTGGAAGGCAATCACTGGGTGTGGCCAATGCTGAGATGGACAATCTTTGGCGCACAATTGAGTGGCCTAGGGATCGTCCGAATTTTTAGAGAAGGCTTTTCTTATTCATAATACTGAAACCGGTGCGGGGGCTACTATGAGTTCGCTCTCTTAAGGCTTTTGCTTTAAGGGAGCAATTTGAGTCTCCGGATAAAGTGTTTTCAGGTACAGCCCAGTGGAGGCTTTGTCAGTGAAAGCTTTTCTCGGAATATGAGCAGTTCTGCTCAGTGGTGGTGGTGGTGGTTGGTGGATCGCCATCACCGAGTGGAGACAACTCTCAGATGGACGGTCTTTCGCCCAATTTTGAGTTGCCTAGAGATCGTCCGAATTTTTACAGATGGCTTTACATATTCATAAGGCTGAAACCGGTGGGGGGGCTAATATGAGTTTGCTCTCTTAAGATTTTTGCCTTAAGGGAGCAATTTGATTCCAGTGAAAGTGTTTTCCGGCATGACCCGGTGAGGGGCTTTGTCAGTGAATGCTTTTCTTCGGAATATGAGCGTTTCTGCTCGGTGGTGGTGGTGTGAGTGGAAGGCCATAACTTAGTGGAGCCATCGCTGAGATGGACGATCGTTTGCTCACAATTGAGTGGTCTAGGGATCGTCCACATTTTTAGCGACGGCTTTAAATTCGGACTATCAGAAGTGAATGCTTTTCTTCAGAATATGAGCGGTTCTGCTTGGTGGTGGAGGGTGGAAGGCCATCACTGAGTGGAGCGAATGCTGAGATGGACAGTCTCTTGTCCACTATTGAGTGGTCTAGGGACCGTTCGAATTTTTAGAGACAGCTTTACTTACACATAAGGGTGAGCCCGGTGAGATTGTTAACATGAGTTCGCTCTCTTAAGGTTTTTGCTTTAAGGGAGCAATTTGAGTCTCCGGGGAAAGTGTTCTCCGGCACGGCCTAGTGAGAGTCTTTGTCGGTGAATGCTTTTCTTCAGAATATGAGCGGTTCTGCTCGGTGGTGGTGGTGGGTGGAAGGGCATCACTGAGTCGAGCCAACCCTGAGATGGACGGTCTTTCGCCCACAATTGAGTGGCCTAGGGATCGTGCAAATTTTTAGAGATGGCTTGACTTATTCATTAGGCTGAAACCGATGGGGGGGCTGACTCTGAGAGGCTCTGCTTGGGGATAGGTTTTTGTCTATCTCTGAGTAGTGCCACCCTAGAGAGTACGGCTCTGATTGGTGGTGGGGTGAGCCTGCCACTGGCTACAGTCAATACTGAGAAGTTCTTCCCAGTGACAGGGTGAGCCTGTGATTGAGTGGAACGACGCAGAGTAGGGCGATCTTTCGGGATCGTCTTATTTTTAGAGCCCGCTTCACCTATACATAAGGATAAAACTGGTGGGGTCGCTCTCTTAAGGTTTTTGCCTTAATGGGGCAATTTGAGTCTTCGGGGAAAGTGTTTTCCGGCATGGCCCGGTGAGCGGCCATGCCGTGACAGTGAAAAAGCATTGGTTTTCGGTGAATGCTTTTCTTCGGAATATAAGCGGTTCTGCTCGGTGGTGGTGGCGGTGGTGGGTGGAAGGCCATTTCTCAGTGGAGCCAACGCTGAGTGGACGGTCTTTCGCACATTATTGAGTGGTCTAGGGATCTTCCGAATTTTTAGAAGCGGCTTTTCTTACACATAAGGCTGAAACCGGTCTGGGTAGTGACCTCCCACCATAATGTAATTTATTTTTTAGTTTTCAACATAATCTCCCTTAATACGATACTCCAGCGCCATTATCACATCCCTGTAGTGGTTCTCAGTAAGATCTGCAAAATACCCTTCTACAGCTGCAATCACCTCTTGCTTCGAAGAAACACGCTGACAAGTGAAGAAGAGTTTTAGTTTTGGGAAGAGATAGAAGTCAGAGGGGGAGCCAAGTCTGGAGAATGGGTTGGATGTTCCAACAATTCATAGTGCAGACCCCTTAATTTTCCCATTGCCAAAACACCTTTGTGGTCAGGTGCATTGTCCTGATGAAATATGATTTTTTCTTCTGCAAACCGGGTATTTTCTCACAAATTTTTTCGTCTAGTCTGGTTAAAATGCTTTAGCATTCCAGAACACTGATGCCATGACCGTTCTTGCTGATGGAACCGACTTTGTCTTCTTTGGCGCTGAATAACAGACATCTGTCAGCTGTTTTGACTACTGATTGGATTCTGGTGTGTAACGGTGAATCAAAGTCTCATCCATAGTAATAAATCGACGCACAAAATCAGTTTTATTCTTGTTAAAACGGTCCAAGCACTGTTCAGTCATTTTCAGTGTGCGTTTGTGATCTGCTTTGAGCAAGCAGGGCACCCATCTTGCGCAAAGCTTATTCACTTGCAATTCACAACGGAGGACTAGAGTGCCCATAAACTTTTATGAACTTCGAATGAATTTCTATTGGCGTTAAATCTTCTTTCACAAAGAATTTTATAACAGCACGATACTCAATTTTATCCATTTCAAGGAATACACACAACAATTTTGCTTCAGACAGCTGCATGAAACAAATCACTCAACAGAATGACTTTCAATTTCACATGGATGCTTATGACAGATTTCCCAACTTAGAAAAATAAAATCTTGCCGATAATTTTGGCATCCATTGATGGTAAAATTATCCGCAAGATAATTGCCGATAGTCGAGGCCGAGAACATTTCACACCATCCTCGTAATTTAATCTTATTTCTTTTTTATTTCTTTTTATTTTCTTTTTATTTTATTTAATTCTTTCATTCCACTATGTATAATGAGTTATTCTTGCCTTAATTGATTTATGTATCCAAATCATTACACCAGATTTTGCATGTACAGTATTTGTTTGTCCACTCCACTATGTATGTTATTGTAATTAGCTGTTTTTTATGTTCCTTTACGTTTCTTTTTTTGTTTCTGTAAGAACCAATTTCTATATTTTCGTCATTTCAAATTTTATCTAATTCTCCTCATTTATGTACTATACTTCTAATGTTCTGTGTAGCATATTCAAATGTTCCGAATAACAGCATATTTTTGAAGAAAAAAAATTTTACTCGTGTATTATGCCATTTTCACGTTTTCATTCTGTTTTCTTCATAGAAACGTTCTGTAAATAACAGTTTTTCTTGTGTTATGCTAGGTTCAGTATCTTAAACATCATTACATTGAAAAGTAACAACAGCGATGGAATTAAAGTCGAATTGGAAGACATAGCAAAGAGTGAAACACGAATATTTCTTCTTTTCTGTGAACCATTGGAAGCAGTACAGATAATGTCGGCTGCGAATGCCCTCAAGATCACTGGAGAAAATTACGTATGGATCGTAACTCAAGCAGTTATGAGATTTATTGATAAAGTTGCTCCACTGCAATTTCCACCAGGAATGTTAGGTACGATTAACTGTTTTTCTGTCAAAAAATGACGCATTCTGAATAGGAACATTCTAGCTCTCCTTTTTACACTATTTTATTTATTGCTTATTATTAAGATAGTGTACATGCAAGGCTGTGAATATTAGTAATCTAAATGATTATTCGTTATTATCTAAGTGATTATTATTGAATTAGAAATATTGAATTAGAAATTATAATTCTATTATGTATTTATATATATATATATATATATATATATATATATATATATATTAAAAACTTTGTGATGTACACAAAGGTCACTTATGCAGTGCATATGCAAGATACTTGGTCACGTGCTTCATGACGTGATAATTCCCTGATCATTTGCTTCAGTGTACACCTGATCCTCTGATGCTGATCAGTCATCATCAATGGTTGATCACAGTGGGAAAAACAAAGGATCTTTCTGAGTTCGATAAGTAGCTTATTGTGAGTGCTCGTCTGGCTGGATTCACGATTTTGAAAATAGCAAAACTGGCTGGTTTCTCAAAAGGAGATGTTTCAGCTGTTTAAACAGTAGGAACGTATCTCACATTCCTTGTCTAAGAAGTGTAACTATTTTTCTAAAACAATCAGGAAGGAGATCGCTGTCGTCTGAGAAGGCTTGTACGGACAAACAGAACTTCCTGTCTATAACAATTAATCGAAGCATTTAATTAAGGTTGTTCCCAACTCATATATCACCAAACTATGCCCAAGGAATTAATTGAAGTCAATTAGTATTGGCAGTCGCGTACCTCTACGGAAACCACTGATTTCAGGGAATAACCAGAAATGTTGTTGACAGTAGCGTGACTGGACACTGGAAGACGAAAAATGTTACGTGGTCCAACCAGTCACAGTACACCTTGTTCGGTGCCACGGTAGACAGAGAGTTTGGCGGGAGCCGAATGCAGTTATGAACCCAGCTTACCTTGTAAACGCAACTCAAGTTTCTGGTTCTGGTGTGAGATATTGTATGTTGATACGGAACGAGTCCCCTGATATTGCAGAAGATCAGGTGTACACTGTTGTCAATGACGGCCTTCGTGTAAAGTTGAATTTTTTTTATCAAGCAGGTGAAAGTTGTTTCATGGAAGACAATGCTATTATACATCGCTCAAGAATTGCTCAGCAGTGGTTCAGGGAGCATGACAGCCAACACCTTAACTGGCCACCATAGAGCCAAATACGAATCCCAATTAGTTGTATAGGACATTTTAGAAAAACAGATCCGGGAGCAAAGTCCTCTTCCGTCAAATGTGAGCCAGTTAAAGAACTATTCGGTGAACGCCTGGTATATTGTAGACATAGATATACAACACCTGGTGGAATCTATGCTAACCCCATTTAATTTTATTTAAATAATTAAATAAAATTAAATAATTTTCTTAAATATAAAGAGCCAACAGGCTTTAATTAAATAATTTTATTTAATTATTTATAATTAAATAAAAAACTTTTGTTTAATTATAAATAATTAAATAAAAGTTTTTAATTCAGCAGTATGTGCAGGTTTCCAATTCATTCTGTAGATATTCATGATATTCTTTGAATATCCCTTCGAAGTTTTGTTGAGGCCTTTGCAATGTTCTAATATTATTCTCTTCAATTCCATGTTAGCACGATATCATAAAATTATGCCATAATATTACCGCACTGTAGGGCACTCACTCCTTTTATAATAACCTGGTAGCTCTAATCCCATGCATTACGACTAGTGGATCTAATCTATGCAATGAAAAGCAAGACTACCACTTCCAAACTTCATGGTTGGAACACCACATTTAAATAAAAACTTCTCCAGGGATAATTTTTGCGCAAAGCCGTCAAAACTAACACAATAGTTTCAATGTCTTTGGATTTGAAGAATTGGTAGTGACCTCTCACTAAACAGAATGGATTTTTATTATTACACGACCCAGGGTCTGGTCTGCGTGCTTAACCTATTCCGATCACGAATGTGTATATAGCTCTTCAGTGAAATTTCATGACATGCAGTTCTCCGTAATTTGTTTGGGGAAGACAGGTTAACATGAATTTTCAAGCAGCGTTACTGGTTATCAGTATGTTAGCAATGTTTAGGCTTTTTTGAGAGTACTTAATTGCTGCGTAAACAGACCTTAAGATATTTTCTCAAAATGACATCCGACTATCAATTACTGAAACGCTGTTAACGTTAGTGATAAGTCTAAATGATTTCCACGTGCATGACTAATGTCGTTTATAGAACGGCAAAATTTTAACATTGCATTGTCGTATTATTTTCTTAATTCTTCGATTGTAGAATGGGAAAAATATGCTATTTTCCTTTAGGCATAATATTCAACAACAAACAATGGTTCTCTACAGCCAACTAATTTTTGGCAGAATGTCTTGATTTCTATTGTTTCTGAAATCAGTTGATGTTTCGCCCATTCTTCGTTAAACTTACAGTTAGTGTAATGCTTTCCATTTGTAGCTGTTCCTTATTGTGAGGTGATTCTTTTTCTTCTACAAAGTTATAATAGCGAAGCATATCTTCTGTTCATTTTTTATGCAATTACAGGTTATTGTTTAGGGAAGACAGGTTTGTCACAACAACCCCAAATTCCTCGATTCATAACCAAGCAACAGTGCTAGAATGTGAAAGCAACAGAGTGAGCCAAAAACGATCATCGGAAAGCCCTACTGGAAGGATCAATGACCTCAATACCTGAATTATTCTTTAGACCACACGTCTTTCTACGGAGAGAGAACAGTAAGGGTATGCAAAGACCAAAGCACAACCTGACCGCAAAGATCATTATCTCTTATCTTATATATATGAAAGATAGAGATGCCGCATTGACAAAACGACAAACATGTAAATGGACAAAATGCATGGAGAGAAGGCTTTCCACACACGCAAGCGAGAGAAAGAGAGAGAGAGAGAGAGAGAGAGAGAGAGCAAAGCCCAAACAAAGACAGCCATATGCATGTGTACCCCGAAATCCACCCGCTAACATAGCTAGTCTCAGATCAATATTAGCATTAGCAAACCCGCAATATATGATCACGCGCGAGCACGCGCGCGCACACACACACACACACACCTACACACGCGCGCACACACACACGCAGGGAAAGCGGACAGGTTAAACTTAAAGCTAGAAATGCACAGCTACAAAGATTATAGGCGCAAAAAAGAAAACATCGCGCTGCACAAGGAGATATCCCTGCTTCAGCACACGATGCATAGGGTGAGATCCCAAGCAAAATCCAAATGGGTTCTTCTAATGGTTTCCAAGATAACTGTTTACTGACCTTGTTTTAGCATATTTTAACGTATAATTTTAATTCCGTAGATATTTTTATATTAATCCCACACACGAAATTCTGCTAATCCTATGCTCCCCACTAAATGTCTCAAGCATATCGGTGCCTTACGCGAAAAGAGGTTAAGGGTAAAGAAATTTGTTAATATATTTCTTGAACAACAGAAGTTGTAAAAGTTGTATTCCTTGAGGAAGTGAGAATGAGGGAGGCTGATCCAAAAAAGCATATGAATTGAATAGAAGAGGAAGGAAATGAACAGTAAGTGAATTTTGTGCCGCTGATTTTCGTGCTCTTAAAGGTCTAGAAGAAGGTAGAAGAAAGAGCCAGTTTAGAATAAATATTCATAGGCAGTGTTCAGCTTACCAGAGAGAGAGTATTGACTCATATAGACTTTGAGGTCTATAAGAGTAATCGAGAATAAATCTGTTAGAGAAGAAACATCATTTAATAGGATGGTCCTATTCTGGATTGTATAAATTAATCTTAGGGGCATCTGATTGCATCAGGCCAAAAGTGCGAACATTATTCTAAAATATACCGTGCAAGAAACTTTACAGGAGAGTTCTGTTTACTGTATTGTATTTTTGCAACCTATTTCTGACAGACCCTCACAAGTGATCCAGTATACATTAAGAGAATATATGTATAAGATTCCAAACGACCGAGTGTTGCGTACCACGTTTTCCTGTAAAAAGCACAGAGAATCGGATACTAATAAAGAATTTTAGACATATATCACACACACACATACACGCGCTCGCGCACGTGACGTGTAACTAGAAAATTCCAGCTGTGGTTATTTGGTGAAATGGATGCTAAGAATAAATGTCATTTGTTTTCATAGAGTCTGTGTTGTAGCTGTGGAACTAACGTTTGCACACATAGCGCTAGGCCACCCGAAGAAAGATCAAACTAGGTGTACACTCCTAATTGTCGACTCGGCGAACTTTTTGAAAACCTTTCTTCGACCTGTCCCTGAGTTAATCGATCTCTGACATACGCAAGCAGGTTTTTCTCTTAGAAACTAGGGTTTATTTTTCGTCCCGTAAACTCGAGAAAATGAACCGTGGAACCCACATTATTTCAGACAATAAATATAGTTTAAGGATCAGGAATCACAAGATAGCAATACTTGTCAGAGTCTCTTAACTGGATGCCGTTAATGTTTACTGATAGTCTTGGACCAGCTATCTCTGATTGAACTCCTCCCCCCCCCCCACTCGTCTCCAAAAGGTCGATAGGAATAAAACGGTCTCTCTTATTACTGATAGGGGAATAAGAGATTAGCGGATTTAGTATTTATTTATATTTAATTGTTTTCATGCAATGGAGTAGAGATCTAAGCAGATCAATAATCCATTATCAGAATCCATAATCCATTTGCTTCGCGGTTTCGTTTCTAGTTTTGATGCAGTCTTTTAATTGCTTCATCTTTTATTAAAGATGACTAATTATGAAATAATTCTCTTTAATAATTGAAAAAAAATAATAATAATAAAACAGTAGAATATCATCATATGCAAACGTAAGACTATACTGATCTCAAAGCTAGAAATAGCCGATCCTGTATTATATCGCAATCAGATGGATTGCACAACGATTCCAAGAGCAAAAAGCATTACATCAAGAAGAATGGTATGGACACCAACTGATCTGAAAATGTATTACTGTTTCATTCAAATATGAAGTGACAATAACTTAAAATAACTTTTATAAAGTTTACTTGATTCGAGATTCTGCATCACTTGATTTTAAACTTGATTACCCCTAACAACAAACACCATTATGGCAAACGTTCTGGTTTTAATTTTTCAGATTAAAATTACTTTATATTAAGGTCTTCCCTTCACACAATAAGGGTGAGATCTTTGCAGAAGTTCTTCCATCAGTGTGTCAGTTTAATTTACCATTGTTACAGCGCATTGTCTTTATGTTCCATTTGATGATATGGTTTTATTATTGTAGGTGTTTATTTCAATGGAAGTGCTCATATTATTAATGAAGAAATTGAAAAAACAGTGACAGTGTTTGCGCATGGAGTAGAACTTTTTTACAATGATCCCAAGAATAAAAATGAGATCCTCGAAACAAATCTTGATTGCAATAAAACCGGCGAAATTCGTTGGAATAGAGGTGATCATTTTTTTAGGTAAGTTCTATGAAATATTTCTGACATATAGTATATATACCCATATGATTGAAGATATAAGGAAAATAAATATAAAATGTTTTAATTCTGCTCATTAGTTTGTTATAACTGTTCCGTATAGCTAAAAATGGATGTAATATTTATATTAAAAAGATCATTTTGCTGTAGTATATCTACTTCTCTATTCCCCAGCTGTTGATACCAAGATTCACTGAAGAAGTGGAAGATCCCGTGTATTTTGTAATCTGGTGATGTATCAGTACAGAGAAAGTCAGTTAGTACTTTGCTTAATACACATTGCGGACTGTTAATCTAGAACGTCCTCAACGTCTATAGAATTCAGAGCTTTGTCGAGACCGATGTCCATTCAAGACTATAAAGTAAGTAGTCAGAGATATTAAGGAAATGTTAGTTTCTATGAAGAGCCTTTTTGATGTGGTAATGATTGAAGAACGACTAGTGCTGCATCATAGTCAACACAAGATGAGTCGCTGCAAAAATCACAAAATCTGCCATTTTAGCGATGATATCCAAGAACGGTATTTTTTGTGTATACTGCTAATCGTCCACGAACCAAAAACATTCGATCAACCGCAATCCTGTGGCCAGAAAATATATAGTTGCTCTGAGAAGCAGAATGAAACATGCAAGGATCGTGAAGTCTATTTAAAAGAATATAATTCGTAGCTCAGCACAATAATTGTCCAAGGGAATACATCAAAACGCACAATACTTAGGACATTTCAAACATGGAGAATATAGTAAAAACAATCTCTCGACATTTAAGGAATGGAAAAAATAGCCTGCTCCGAAGAATCTCTGTACCATTTATTCCAAGCTGGGACATACAGGTGAAAGCATTGTCACATACTCTCAGATGAAATTTTTAATGAGTGACAATACCTCAGAAATCTTGTAGTTGTAGTAGTATGATAGAGTGGAGAGCATTTTTGTCTTGAAACATACATTTATTTTGATACCGGTAGAAAAGTGGAATGCTAAAAGCTGCTTGAACTTTGTTGCTGATCACATGCATTCCTTCGAGCTCATCTTATCCATCGGTTTTAGGAATGGGAGTGCGATTTTCTGCTTCACCGAACTGGTGAATCAGCGAATCTTAACATATTTGGGCATCAGTAAAATTTTACGCGCTATTTGCAAAAGGGAGTACCCGAAGTACATGGAATACGTACAGTGTACGGTGAACTTTATAAAAGTTATTTTAAGTTATTGCCACTTCATATTTGAATGAAACAGTAATACATTTTCAGATCAGTCGGTGTCCATACCATTCTTCTGGCTGTAATGCTTTTTGCTCTTGGAATCGTTGTGCAATCCATCTGATTGCGATATAATAGAGGATCAGCTATTTCTAGCTTCGATATCAAGCCAGTTATTCTTCAACTAGAAAGCAAGAATATTAAAAATAGATGGATGACGGAGGCAAGAAAACTCAAGATTACAGCTCAACAATTTGATGAACAGTTAAAACCGGTGCCCGTCTACATAAACGAACACCTGACCAAACTCAATAAGCAACTCCTTTATGAAGCAAAACAAAAGAGAGCAAGTGGTGCAGTCAAATATGTATGGGTAAGAGATGATAAACTATTCATGAGAAAGAACGACAACACAAAAGTGATACGGATAAAAACACCTGACGACCTGGAAGAACTCAGTCAAAGTAGGCAGCAAATCTAAATATTACCTACGAATAACTGGAATAATAAAGACCAAAATGGATTTAAGATTCCAAATGAATAGCTTAGATTATGATGCAACTGTAAACTGTAGAAAAACTATATAATCTAACCTCCGTAAAAACCTTTATAAACACTACCACAAACTCCTCCAAGAATTTTAACATATATCATGTCAATATTAGGTAGATAAAGTCAACTTTTGATAATTTAATGTTACTTTTCACAGAAATCCAGTCATATATAGAAGTACTTAAGTGAAATATGGATCAAACAATTTGAGGTTGATCTTTATTCTCTGGCAGATTACGACACCTATTATGATTGTCGCGACTATAATCGTTTAGGTGGATTAATTCTATACGCTAGAAAAAATATTTTTAAATTTCATAGACTGGAATCAAAAATGCAAAGCGCTGAAACTGTGATGATTTACGATACAGCAATGAATATACCGGTACTTATATTTACTATATACCGTACACACGATGGCCCAGTCGATATCTTTCTATCAGAGCTAAATAATCTCCTAAAGGCCTTAAAACACGACAATGTCATACTAGTGGGGAATATAAATTTGGAGCTTTATAAGAGTAATAGTAAAACTGAAGAATATAAAAATATATTATCCACTCATGGGTTTCTTGCTTACATCGATGGCAATACGAAAGAAGCGAACAACTCAGCAAGTTGCATTGATCATTCATGAGAAACAGAATGGCGTATGAGGCTCTGCAATCTACTTTAGCAAAATTACAGATCACCATTCGATGCTGTTGAAACTATTCTTACATAATAGCGTTAACATGAGCTGTGCAGATAGTCATAAAAAATTCGAAATAGGAACCAATTATAATAAATTTGAGAACTACATAAAACATCATCAACTGCCTCAAACCGACATATTAGACATAAATCAGCTATATGAGGAATTTATCAAAATGATTAAATATGCAGACAGCAAATAGCAATATCACAAAAGAGTTACTACAAAAAAAGAATATTCACACACACTGGATAACAGATGAATCAAAAATATGATAAGGACAAAAGGGAAGCTCTATCATAAGCATAGGAAAAAACTCTACAATTTAATGTTTGAACATGATTACAAAAATTTCGCTAAATATGTAAAGGAAAAAATAAAGCAGGCAAAAGAACATTTTCTTCTATCGAAATTTCTTTCTTGTAATAATGATAAAAGTAAAGAATGGAGGCTGGTTAATATGATAATAGGTAACACAAAGCACAAACACACGAGAATTCCCAGAGGGAAATGACATCACCGATGTACTTAACAAAATGAACAATCACTTTACAAACTATGGTAGTTGTGATTTCGACCCTGCAGAAAGGACAAAGTACGTGAGTCACCTTCCATGGATTTCTCTACACGGAGTAAACGAAGATGAGGTAAAGAGTGAAGCAATCGGATTAAAAAAGGGAAAAAATGGGAAGTGACAATATAAATGTCAAAAAACTAAACATTATCATGAAATACAAATTAGAGTTCTTTACAAATATCATTAATAAATCCTTTGAACACGGAAAGTTTATAGAACACTTAAAGACTGCTTCAGTTGTACCTCTATATCATAGGTTCCCAAAGTGGGCGGTACCGCCCCCAAGTTGGCGCTGAAGCCCTCTAGGGGGAGGGGGGGGGACAGGGATTACAAGCATTTGGGAGAGTTCAGGCGGTCTAGGGATCGGTGGCACTTTATAGAAGAAATTAATAATATATATTTAAAAATTAATTATTTTCGTGATTTTGCGATTAGATAATCATTTAAAATTTAAATATTGCATTTTAATTCATCTTATGCCCGTCTTAAACGATCGATTTTTTTATCAGTTTTCTATTTCAATTATTTAATCATTTGAAAATTTACCATGTCAGATAGAAATAGATGTCAATTTTCTATGTCACTGAGAAAATAGCATGTGTATATAAATAGGTTATGTTTACAGTAGCAAATATATTCGTTATATTTCATTTCAAAATTTATATAAAATGTATAAAATCACTTTTCTAATAGATTTGTACAAAAATAAACCCACTTTTATATTATTTATATAATGGGGAACGTTACAAAATTTATGTCTTGCAAAGTGGGTGGTGGCCCGAAAAAGTTTGTGCACCTATGCTCTATATAAAGGAGGTAACAGAAATGAAATAAAAAATTATAGACCAATATCTGTACTATCCACAATCTCAAAGGTTATTGAAATTCAAATAAAAAACGCTTAAATCGCTATTTAAATACCCTATCCTTTTACTCAATTAATCAATGTGGGTTTAGATCTGTTTACAATACCGAAAAGGCGCTATTGGAGTTTCATAAGAGGGTCTGTAGTGGAATCAATAAAGGAATGCACACAGCAGCCGTTTTTCTTGAAATATCTAAGGCGTTCAACTGTGTTCATCATGACCTATTGCTACCGAAAATGCCCAAATACAGCACCAGATATTACTAATGACTGGTTCAGATCCTATCTGAATAATATAAAACAATATACCAGCTACGGCACATTCAGTAGGGCAACAAAAATAATAAAATAAGGAGTCCCGGAAGGGTCTGTACTAGGACCCATCCCATTTATAATATGTATTAATGATTTATGTAAATACAAACTTTTTGGCAAAATGATATCCTTCGCCGACGACGCGGCATTAATATACACCGAAACAACCTTTGAAGATCTAAAAAATCGGATTAATAGTGATATGTTAAAATAAAGTAAATGGTTTAGCAATACTGGACTTAACATTAATACCGATAAAACTAGAAATATGTACTTCACGTTAAAGATAAGCTAGACCATGATATAACCATAAAATGGCATGAAAGAAAATGTAGCGACATCGTAAATTGTAAGTGTAGCTTAATCAAAAAAATAATAAAAAATCAGTCACGTATTTGACCTCCATATCGATAGCAATATGAAATGGAATCCCCACACCACTTTCTTAACAAATAAGTTTAGGTTCATAATTAATAGAATATATTATGTTAAAAAATTTGGAAATGCAGCATTCTTAAGATGCTTGTACTATTCCTGAGCCTCACTGAGATATGGCATTACCTGTTGGGGTGGAGATTATTAGAACAATCTGCTTTCATTATAATAACAATACAAAAGAGAATAATTAGAGCCATAACCACCACCGACTTCGCACATTAAACCAACGATCTGTTTGCAATGTGCATAATATTCTACCACTACAGAAACTATATCTCTATGATTGTCTATTATACGTAAAAAAGAACGCTGAACGTTTCTTGGTATATAATGTAGACTATGGATTTCGATGCGGCCGGAACATGCCCAAGGCAAACAAAGAATTTTTTCATAAATCCTTCGAACACCTAGCGACAAGCAGCAACAAACTCCCAAATGAAATCAAATCTATAACCTCAGCATTTAGAAAAAGATTGAGAGAGTACCTCATGGGACTAAACAATGTTTACAATTACTTTAAGCGTATAGTATAAGGGATCATTATAACTCGCATATCATATCCAATTAAGGTACCAATATACTAACTAGTTCATTCACTTAGGACAATGTTTCTCAAACTTCAGATATCCGCTTACCCCTTCTTAAATTTTCATTATTACCAAGTACCACTTATCAAATAATAAATAAATAAAGTATATTTCATTGTAAATATCTATTTTATTTGAATTGATATGTTCATGTAAACAAAAAATATGATTTATTTTTAATAGAACAAAATTTGGAATAGGTTTTTCTTCATTTCCCGTTCATGAAAATCTACATTTCAAGTAATTCATATCATACGAAGATTTTTCATCTTTTAACTAGTTGGTTCTCTAGAGATCAGACGACACACCATTATCAATTTCATTTGATCCAGATGCAATACCAACGTTTTCTTGTTGCTTACAGCTACTTGAATTTGCTATACAGTATTGCTCTCTTTTGTGGGTTTTATAAATCCATTCTTTAAACAATCATCTATTCTTAAGAATTTGAAAGCTAAAAAAATTATCGTATTTATTCGAATATAACTCGCACTTTTTTTCCCAAAATTAAAGGCAAAAAATCCTGGTGCTAGATATATGCGGGGATTTTCGGAAAATAAAGTTTTCAGGGAAAAAAAAGCTGCAAATGATGTGACTTACCAAGAAGCTCCTACTCACTATCGCTACTCTAGGTATCGAGAATAGTTTCCTTGTGTGCATGTCAAAGTCATCTACCCAAATAGCTTCATCTTCTTTCCCATTATTTCAAACAAAAATTACCAGTAATTTACATGATTTCAGATACCTAAAGCAGTTATGAAGAAATGCATATGATTGGTGCGGTATTAACAAAAGATCGCGCGAACCAAAGACAAATTGGCATTTCAACAGTTGAGTTGAAATGCTAATTCTCTTCAACCAAATTCCATAATAACTGAAACAGATTCACTATATATTTCTTAGTTTTAAATCCTTCACGAAGGGGTGGTGTCCAGCAAAACCACATGTTGCACCGGCAACATATGGTTTTGCTTGAGTCTATACAGCAGTTTCTGTTAGAGGGGAGATGTGATTCATTAGTTAGTGCTGTTTTTATCCCAGTTGTCTCTAAATGCATATAATATAATGATTCCATGCGTTAATGATGCATAGCGAAAAAAGGGACACGCGTATCACACTTTGAGAAACACTGACTTAGAAGACTAATATATTAACATGTACATCAAATCAAACCGTGTAAGGTGAGCCTTCATGGATACTGTCACTGGACTCGCAGTGACCGTTTCGAACTAATTTAATTCTCTAGTAACCAGTATGGCTACAGCCCTTGGTTACACATAAATACAAAAACTAACTTACTTTATCAGTAAAACCAGTAACTTATTATAAACTACGAAAACTATCCGAACTGTACAGGGTGTTTCAAAACGAATGACCCGATTTCAAATAATTATATTTAATAATAAAAATGTGGTACAGTTACAAAATCAATTACTAAGTATGAAGTAAGGCCTAATGTTTCACTGACCACAATTACTAATGCTCATTTGAAATTCATTTGTGATTCGCGGTTGTAGAGATATGCAATTTTCAAATCGTAACATTGGTTTTGAAACACGCTGCATTTTACTCTATTTGTATATATAAGGAAACATCTATTAACTAACAAAATCATAACCAGCAATAAGTGTAATTACCAACAGAAAATGATAGTAATACTTGAACTGTATTGTATAATATTGTACACTGAATTGTACAACTTAAATTGTATAATATAAAAATCGTGTATACGTGATGGAAATGATAACTTACAAACCTTTAAGTACAACAAGGCAACTTCTGAAATGTAATCAAGCCTGCGATTATGGATAAACTAATTAATGAAATAATAATAATGAAACAGTATAATCCTATAAATTAATATTATTCAATGTACCTTTATGATATAGCAATTGTATCCAAGAAAAATAGAAACCAGTAGACGTTTCGCAGAAACGCCAGTGAAAACGATTAATAATATCGCAGTGACTCATTGCTGAAATTCTGGAAGAAATGTTTGCGTGAATCATGGGGGAACATCCCAAGAGACTTAGAAAGAATATTATACGCGAATTATTATTATTATTATTATTATTATTATTATTATTATTATTATTATTATTATTATATCTTTTCTATCTTGTTTTCCTATTATCCCTACTTACTGGATCATTTTTCCCTCAGACTGGTCATGCCGATGAAGGAACGAACTTAAATATGCTTGAATTTGGAAAAAAAAAATATTGTTTATATTATTGTATCTTGGTATATACTATAGTAGCATGTTATCCAGCTAAAGAACCTTCCTTTATATGGAACCAATAGTATCCTTGCATATTATCCTCTGTGCAAGGAAATTGTTTATTCCATATAAAATACGAAAGAAAGATATTTATTGAATAATACTACTTCAAAATATAATGGATTAACAAATTATGAATTACACGACATATTTTGGTAACTCGCATTTTGATTTATTAATATGCTTTTATTTCATCCACGAAAGGAAAACATTTGTTTATTTGTTTTCATACTATTAGAAAGCAGCGGCGGAGAAAAGGAGTGACTTTTTGCCTGTATGTTTGCCTTATAATAGTAGTAGTAGTACAAGTCGTGTGTTCAGAGAAATGTGTTTGTTTCATTCTAAAACAGGAGATACCCTAATAATTATTATTTATATTCTACAGGATTGTTCGGATTGGATGGCAGAGTTGATGTACCTGACGCAAAACAACAAATTGCGATATAGCTTGTTGTTTTGCGTCACTCCTCCAACAAACTGTGCTTGCCGGAGGCGTGATGTGAACTAAAAATGTTAGGGATTTAAACAAATAACCAGGATTTTAACTTGTAAATGTATTTTCTCCACATGTTTCCTTGTCTATATGGCTAACATCATCACCAGAAAAATCTGAAATGCTAGAAAGTATATCTTTCCGAAAGATTTTATTTTTGAAAAATTGCAGATTTGAAAGCACTGTATAATCGCTGCATTTTTAAGAATCAAAGAAAATTTAAAAGAAGACAATAAAAAAGAACAAACAGGTAGATTATTATATCTGTACACGAATGTAAGGAGTATCAGAAACAAAGGGATAGAGTTTGCTGACTTAGTTAATATCTTACGATCTCAGATTGCAGGTATTAGTGAGACCTGGCTGTCAGAATCAGACCTACTAACTGGTATCGAGTGTCGTGGCTACAGTATTTTTAGGAATGATAGGAGAGGAGGGGCGTGCTGCTAATGATATCGGATGACTTAACTCCAGTTAGAGTTGAGACCTATGAATGTAGTAATACTACTAACAATATTTCACGTGGCAGTGAGTTTGAAGCCATCTGCCGTGATGTGGAATCTAATAAGACAAATTACACAGTGGGGTGTTGTTACAGACCTGGTGGATCGGTTGCTAGTGATGAAGAAATGCATCACCAAATAGAAAAGATGAGCGCGAAAAGAGTGATCATAATGGGGGACTTTAATTATCCAAATATCGATTGGTAGCAGTAGAATCTAATGAAAAGAATGAAAATGCATTTATTGAGCTGTTGTGGGACAACTTCATGAAGAAGAATGTGACATAAGGAACTCGAGGTCAAAGAGTGTTAGATTTGATTATAGTGTCAGAGGGAGTTTCAGTTAAAGACGCAACTATTCTGCCTTCACTTGGTGACAATGATCATGCGGTACTCACTTGGGAAGTGACTAAGTTTATGAATGTTCCATTCAGAAAACGTTACATGCTGAACTACAAAACAAGAAATTATGACCAACTGAGGAGCATTCTGAGTTCAGTGGAATGGGTGGATGGAAAGTGGAAAGAATATCGACAGTGCATGGGAAGCATTTAAACAATACTTAAGTGATGCGATATCAGAATGTGTCCAGATAGTTCGAAGAATAAATAGAGTAAGAGTCAAATGGATGTGTAATCTTATTAAGCAAGAGATTTACTGTGGAAGGAATACCGTTTGTATAAGGATGACGTCCGTTATGAAACTCTCTGTGTGATAAAGACAACACACAAGAATTCTATAGATATGCTGCAAGTAAAAGAAAGAATGAATATGAAAGAATAGCTATTCAAAATCCAGATGGGTGAGGGTTACTGATGCAGAAGCGGTTGTTCAACTAATGAGTGTCCATTTTTTTAAAACCTATCAACTTGGTCAACACAACACTGAGCTCAGTGTTACCTCTTCACTAGATGAAGAAACGTAGGTCTGTGAGGCCGAGGTATTAGAGCTGTTGCACAAATCGAATAAAAATTCAGCAATAGGAACTGATTATATAAGCACGTGTGCTAAAAGAGTTAACTGGCCATTCCTTTGAACAGACTGTTTAATATGAGTCTCAGAACAGGTAATATTCCGCAGGAATGGAACGACTGTGTTATAATTCCATTGCATGAGGGTGGTGCAAAGACCAATATATCCAACAATCGACCAATCGGTGTCTCAGGAGTGGTGGTGAAGATTTTGGAAAAATTGGTTAGGGCCTGCATTCAGAAATTGGTTGACAGTGATTCTCTACTTTGCAATGAACAACATGGATTTACTAAGGGAAGGTCATGTTTTAGCAACTTGCTTACATTCTGTAACAATGTTACCATTGATCTAGACAAGGGGAATGGATACACTATGATACTTTTGGATTTTGCTAAGGCTTTTGACAGAATACATCATGGTAGACTGTTGCATAAATTAGAAAAAATGGGTCTGGGTTATACAATATTAGCATAGATAAGAGAATGGCTACTGACGGATATCAAAAAGTGGTATACAGGGAATCAAAGTCTACAAGGTTTAAGGTAACAAGTGGTGTGTCGCAAGGATCAGTGCTTGGTTCACTGCTATTTCAAACATTAATAATTGGGAAGGATTTGACATGCGACATACAGCTATTGCCTAATGATGAATATATAGGTTGGGTAATTAGCAATTCTGCTGATATGCAATCTTTGCAGAATCATTTGAATAAGCTGGAATTGTGGGCATGGGAAAATGGGTGTCAGTTCAATGTCACTAAATGTAAAGTCATTCACTTCGGCATGATCAGATATCCAATGTTGTATTATATTGGTGGGATTAGGCTAGAAGAAAGTGATGAGGCTATGGATCTTACAGTAGAGTGTTAATGGATAGGAAGTTGAAGTTCAGGGGCCATGTTGCAATGATTGCAAATACAACTCAAAAGATAATTGCAATGCTGAAACGAACACATGTAAAGATAAGGATGATATTTTGCCTCTTTACAAACATTGATTAGACCTCATTTGGACTATTGTACGCACGTCTGGTCTCCTAGTTTCTGTCGTGATTCTGATATATTTGAGAAATCACAAAGGAGAGAGTTAAAATGATATAAGGATTGTGGAATGCTGATTGTGAAGACAGATTGAGAATTTGTAGACTGCCGACACTAGCAAACAGGAGAAAGATGAGTGATATGATTGAGACTTACAAACTTCTGAAAGGGTCATACAGGATTTAATTTCATGGATTTTTTTCAGTTTATCGAGGGTGTGGAAATGAAGAGAGGGCATCCTTGGAAACTAAGAATGAAGGCCGCCAAGAATGGTGTGAGGGCTAGATTTTACTCTCAGAAGGTGGTGCGTGGTTGGAATGGATTGCCTTTGGATGTTGTGAGTGCAAGCAGTGTGAATGAATTCAAGAATAAGTATGATAGCTGGTGTGTGTAGTATGTGGCTTAACTTGACGAGTCTCTGACTCCCTGGAGGGCTCTCGTAATAATAATAATAATAATAATAATAATTTTTATTGTTCTTTCAAATATTTACATATGTACAATGATCATCTATTCAGTATATTACTTTACAAGGTTCAGCAATTTGTGCTATATATAATGAGATTTAAATATAATTATGATAACATAGATTTTTCTTTTTTTTTTAAATAATAATCACAGTAATAATTTACAATTATATTGTTCGGAGTTGCATAAGTTGTATAATATTACATGTTGTAGTTTACTTTATTTTTCTTTTTTTTTTTCAAGTTTGAAAAGGTGTGATTATACAACAGTATTTACACATATGCAATCAAAATATTATATTTGCTAATTCTCACAAACATACAGTGTAAACTAAAGATTTACATTATTT
Organism: Typopeltis vanoorti; assembly: GCF_054136105.1. Classification (NCBI taxonomy): domain Eukaryota; kingdom Metazoa; phylum Arthropoda; class Arachnida; order Uropygi; family Thelyphonidae; genus Typopeltis; species Typopeltis vanoorti. Next base: position 27,690,022 of record NC_143557.1, on the reverse strand, counting down.
TTTATTACATTGCATACATTTGTTACAGTTATTACATACATTACTTACATTTGTTTACATATGATACATACATTACATGCATTTGGTTACATGTGATACATACTGGATGAGAAATAATTTCTCTGCTTTCTTCCTCGAAGCTTATATATAAGCTTATCTGAGGATGACACCAGTTAGTTATTATTTATTTATTTTTTTTTTTTGCAGTGTTGGAAAGCTACGAAATCTATGATTGAGAAATTCGCGCGTGCGCACACACACAGACGTACAAGCACACACGCACGCACGCACGCACGCACACACACACACACACACACACACACACACACACACACACACACACACACACACACACACACACACACACACACACACACACACACACACACACACACACACACACACACACACACACACACACACACACACACACACACACACACACAAATAACTTGGAATGTATTGATGCGTTGCTGAATTGGAAGCCTGAACGAATAACGAGTATATTGTGTTTCATTAGGTTTTTATGGTATTTTGGGTGCGTGTTTCTTGTTCATAGTATGTCCTTAGAGCTTTTTTCAGGCTATTGTAGTTCGTAAGGTTTCTGTATTCAAAAGATAATTTGTTTATCATGTCTGGGATATATGGAAGTTTCGTGTTGCCTTTCCGTAGTGATTATTTTATTTATATGGGATATAATTAGTTGTCTGAGATCTTGTTATGCGATATGTGTTTCTGAATGTCCTGTAGTTGGCATTGAAATAATGTTTTAGCAGAGCTGCATAGTGACATAAATGCTTTGCTGTCAGTATTTTGTGTTATGACATTGTAATGTATATAAGGTCGTTATTTTCTCTTTGTTCCAAAAAGATCAGTTTTATGATTTTGTACTGTAACGAGATTAATCTATTTAGTTTGTAGGGTGCACCGAAAGCATACGTTGTTATAACGTATCTTAGTATATTTTGGCATAGTGCTTTGTATATGAGTGTTTTTATACGTGTGGGAACTATGTCTTTTAACGTGTAGAGGTTGCCAGTTATTGTTCGGAGTTTGTTGTGTAGATGATTTATGTGGCTATTACAGTTCATATCTGCATCGAAGTAAATTCCAAGGTATCATATTGTTTCAACCTTAGTGACTGTAGTAGTATTTCTGTTCTGTTTGTTTATGTTGGAAAGTGGATGTTGGATGGTTATATATTTGTTGTCAACTGGTCCAGTCAGTGGATTTCTGAATATCATTAAATTTGTCTTATCTGAGTTCAGGTGTATGGAGTTTTTCGTGAACCAGTCTGTGATCAGATTTATGTCATTTTGCATATTTGTTTACTCTATGTTTGTGTTATTATGAATGGATATTACCGCTGTATCATCTGAGTATTGGAATATCTTACCTTTGAGAGGTAGCTGATTAATATCGTGCGTGTAAATGTTGAATAGAGTTGGGGAGAGTAGAGCTCACTGTGGCACTCCACAGGTTACTGCTAGTTCTCAATTTCGGTTTGATCCGATACGTGTGATATGCTTTCTATTTTGGAGCTAGTTTGTAAACCACCTGTGCAGAGGCCCGTCTATTGCAACTTGCCTCATCTTTTCTAACAAGGTTTGATGTGCGAGTGTATTAAATGCTTTAGTTAGATGAATAAAGGCATGACAATTTTGTTTTTGTCTAAGGCGGTATTAATTACGTCCGTAAAGTCTTCCAAGAGACGTGTTGTTCCAATATTTTTCGGAAAACCATACTGCGTTTTGATGACAATATGAAAGGTCTCTGTATATGCTGTGAGTTTCTTCAGTACGATCCGCTCCAAAATTTGATTGATAATTGGTAATGTTGCTATTGGACTCTAATTGCTGATTAAATTTCTTTTTCTATGTTTGTATATGGGTGTGATTATGGCGATCTTTAACATTCTTGGTATCTGTCCTGTTTTAAATATTTTGTTTATTAATTTTAGTGGGATAGGACCTAAGCTAGTAGCATGTTGCTTTATATCTTTAGGTCTTATACCATCAATTGTGAGCCTTTGTTTGGTTTGAAATTCTGTTATCGTTGGGAAACATAATGCCTGTTTTGATTGTGATCCAACTGAAGGATGACGTTTTGTGATTGGAGGAATATTTCTGTGCAGTTCTTGGATGGAGTCTGCAAAGTATTGGTTAAAGTCATTTGCTAGTTGTTGGATAGGTTTTGCGTATTTTCATGAAGCTGTATTTTATGGTTTCTTATTTGTGTTGTAAGGCGATTCCTTGTTATCCTGTATTCAGGTTTTAAAGATATGTTATTTGGATATCGCTTTAATTATTTCCATACAGTGTCCTTTCTGGGTATTTCTAGGATTAACTTTTGGGTTATCCAAGGATTTTGGGTTGTTTTGTAACGAAATCTGATTTTCTTTGCAGCTTTCGTATATATTTCCTCCAGTGAGTCTAATGTTGTTGTATAAGTTATCTCCTGAATTCCATGTATTCCCACTTGGTTTTTCTTATTTCATGGTTGATTATTTCTTCATCAATATTATTGTTTTGTGTTGCTTTTCTTCTGTCGGTGTTGCATGGATATTGCCTTAATGTGCAGGTTTAGAGCCGTGAAGTAATGATCTGGTACTTTGCATTTTATGACTGATGCAATGTAGCTGTTTGGTGGTGCTCGGACATTTATATGATCTAGGCAGAAAGCAATGATAGTATTTCCGAATATTTCTTCTCTAGTACATGATGTTATTGTTGGTATTCGATTATAGATGGACAGCGTGTCTAAGTATTGTATATATTTTATTATTATTATTATTATTATTATTATTATTATTATTATTATTATTATTATTATTATTATTATTATTATAAAAAAACTAGAGATCGCTGTGTAGGCATACGAACGGACCGTGGTCAACAACGAGCGAAGAACAAAGAACGTCGCCATCTTTATAATCACGCCATACTGCCTAAGGGAAAAAAGGTGAGTCATGAAGTGTATCAAGTGCCTGGAGGATTTATCGTCCAACGGAAAAAATATAACTTGTACGAAATGCAGTAGGATTCTACACTTAAAATGTGCGGGCTTTTCAGAAACAACCGGGCAACATAAATATAAATCCTATGTCACACGCGAGGAATGGAAGTGCGTACTCTGTTGGAAGAACAAAGAAACGCTCCTAAAGCAGCCACCTACGACGCAGCCAATTATTCCGGAAGCAAAATCAGACGACGAACTGCACAGGCCAAAAAAATGCAGGTGAGTCCAATAATTTTAACTCTTTAAATATACTAATAAGAAACGGTCTAGAGACCATAAAAGCCAGCTTAGTAGACCTTGTGCAAGAACTCTTTAAGAAACAGAACGAACAAATAACAAAAAAATCTAGCGAATATGAAGATTTGGTAAAACATAATAATTTAGCAGTTATAGAAGTGTTGCAAACGGTAAAAGACATTAAAATGAGTATTAACGCACTAAATGACAGGCAATGCAATTTGATGAAAGTGACATCCGAATTCCGTCAAGAACTTCATTCTCTAAAACTACAATACGAACATTTAAATCAGCAACAACATAAAGAAGATCTTGTCATAAACGGTCTTCCTGAAACTGCACCTACAGAAAACCTCAGAAACGTGATTTTAAAATTAGGCCATGTAATTGATATCTCCCTACAGTTTAACGACATTCAGACCGTAAATCGGATTCCTAGGAAGAGCAAAAACCAAGGCTTGCCACGACCTGCACCAGTCATAATTCGTCTTAAGAGCAAGTCCACAAGAGACAATCTCATAAAAGCCAGCAGGCAGAAAAAACCAGTTGCCAAGCACTTGAACGCACAGCAAGACAATACACCAATCTTCCTATCCGAATATTTAACACCATTCAACCAGAATCTGTTGTACCATGCAAGAAAAGCAAAAATGGAAAAAAATTACCAATTTTTGTGGAGCAGAGATGCCAAGATATTCATAAGGAAGTCACAAACTTCAAAGGCGATACAAATTAAAAGCACAGAAGACATAGAAAGGCTTCCACTGTAAAAAAAAAGCATCCTAAATAGTTCAAAAAGAAGCCCACAATAAAAAAAGAATATATATATATATAACCAGTATCATCCTCATATAAGCTAATTACAAAGCTTCGAGGGTGCAGTTGAGTTACATCGCAGTAATAGTATCTATCAAATATTATTTACTTAACATTCTGTAATGAATACTTGTAGTAAACAGAAAACGTCATAGTAATACTTCAGTTATATATTTAAATTTAAAATTATATATTTAATTTACATATTTAAATTTAAAAAAATATTATTATATAAACTGCAACATATGTAATATTGTTTAACTTGTGAGTGATTAAGTGTAAAGTATTACTATGATTATTATTAATGGTAATAATACACACTTTTTACTCTTGTGTCAATGCGAAATTCTGCAAATGATAATGATATGAAGAGTAATTATCATTTTTACTGAACTATTTTGCAAGAAAAAGTTGCACTGTTGCCTAAATTAGTATATTCATGTAATTACTTGAGAGATAATAAACTATTATTATTAAAACAAAGTTATTATTATTATTAGTAGTAGTAGTAGTAGTAGTCAACCAGCAGACTGAAAAAACCAGTAGTCAAGGATTTAAATGCATCGCAAGACAATACGCCAATCTTTCTAACTGAGTATTTAACACCTTTCAATCAGAATCTTTTGCACCAAGCAAGAAAGGAAAAAACAGAAAAACAGTATCAATTTTTATGGATCAAAGACGGCAAAATATTCTTAAGAAAGTCACAGACTTCAAAGGCTATACAAATAAAAAGCTTGGAAGATATAGACAGGTTGCCAGAGTGAAACAAAAGACTCTAACTTAGTTCAATAAGAAGATCTCAACACAACAAAAATGAATGGAAACCATCAGATAGATGTAATTAGACCAGAATACATCAGTAATTGTACTTTCGAATCTCTTGATGCATGGAAACAAAATACAGTACAAGCGAGAGGTCTCTCAATCTTGCATATTAACATCAGAAGCATCCGAAACCATTGGTTATTATTACAGGCTTATCTGAGGAATTACACTGATATTATTGATATATTTGATTCTTACAGAAGTATCCATAACTAATGACGAAGAGACTGCTTTCCAAATTCCAGGCTTCCAACAGCATAGATCATGCCGCCAAACAAGAAGAGGGGGTGGAATACTAATATTTATGAAACAAAAATTAATAGCAAAAGAAATGGCCTATCAGTTTGAGCATGCTGAAACCCTCTGCCTCGAAATCATTAATACCACGAATACACAGCATCCCATAATACTAAATGCTATTTACAGGCCACCAAACCTAAACATGATAAAATTCTTACACGAACTCAATTCCTGGCTTTCAAGCCAAGAAATATGCTCAACCGAACACCTAATTATAATTGGCGACATAAACATAAATATTGCAAATGAAAACCAGAACAACACTGTACAATACCTAGACACACTATCCATGTACAATCTAATACCAACAATAACATCATGTACTAGAGAAGAAATATTGGGAAATATTATCACTTCCTCCTGTCTAGACCATATAAACGTCCGAGCATCACCAAATAGTTTCACTGCATCAGTCATAAAGTGAAAAGTAGCAGACCATTACTTCACCGCTCTAAACCTGCACACCAAGACAATACCCATGCAATGTCCCACAGAAGAAAAACGACAGAAAACAATAATAGACGAAGAAATAGTCAACCACGAAATAAGAAAAGCAGACTGGGAACACCTGGCATCAGATTCAGCAGATATCTTATACAACAACATTAAACTCACACTGGAGGAAATATATAAGAAAGCTACAAAGAAAGTCCGAATTCGATCAAAAACAACACAAAATCCATGGATAACACAAAACGTAATCCTAAAAATACACGGAAAGGAGGCTTTATGGAAAGAATTAAAGCGATATCCAAATAACACAACTTTAAAAACTGAATATAAGATAACAAGGAATCGCCTTACAACACAAATTAGAAATGCAAAAAGAAGCTACTACAGAGACAAACTAACCTCCGCACAAAACAACATGAAACAAACCTGGCATCTGATTAATGAGATGCTAGATTCTGTTCCCAACACCACTGCCTCCGAAACTATAAAACACAGCTTAATGAAAGACGCAAAACCTATCCAACAACTAGCAAATGACTTTAACCAATACTTTGCAGACTCCATCCAAGAACTTCACAGAAATAAATCCCCCAATCACAAAACGAGACCCTCCACTTGGACCGCGATCAAAACAGACATTATGGTTCCCAACCATAAAAGAAGCAGAACTCCTCTCAGCAATATATCAAATCAAACGAAACAAAGGCCCAGGAATAGATGGTATCAGACCTAAAGATATAAAGCAACATGCAACTAGTTTAAGTCCTATCCTACTAAAACTAATAAATAAAATATTTAAAACAGGACAGATACCAAGTATGCTAAAGACCGCCATAATTACATCCATATACAAACAAGGAAAAAGAAATTTAATCAGCAATTACAGACCCATAGCAACATTACCAATTATCAATCAAATTATGGAGCTGATCATACTGAAGAAACTCACAACATACACTGAGATCTTTAATATTATCCCCAAAACACAATATGGTTTTCAGGAAAATAAGGGAACAACATCTCTCTTGGAAGACTTTACAGACGTAATTAATACCGCCTTAGACAAAAACAAAATAGCCATGGTAGTCTTTATAGATCTAACCAAAGCATTCGATACACTTACACATCAAACCTTGTTAGGAAATCTGAGGTGAGGCATGTTAGAATAGACGGGCCTCTTCACAGGTAGTTTACAAACTACCTCCAAAATAGAAAGCATATCACACGTATCGGATCAAACCAAAGCAGAGAGCTACCAGTAACCTGTGGAGTGCCACAGGGAGCTGTACTCTCCCCAACTCTATTCAACATTTACACGCACGATATTAATCAGTTACCACTCAAAGGTAAGATATTCCAGTATGCAGACGATACAGCAATAATATCCATCCATATTATTGCTGTATGACGCAAGCATTGCCCAAACAAATATGCAACATGATATAAATCTGATCATAGACTGGCTCACGAAAAACTCCATACACCTAAACTCAGAAAAGACAAAATTAATGATATTCAGAAATCCACTGACTCGACCAGTTGATAACAAATATATAACCATCCAACATCCACTTTCCAACACAAAAAACACACAGAACAGCAAAACCACTACAATCACTCAGGTTGAAACAATACGATACCTTGGAATTTACCTCGATGCAGATATGAACTGGAATAGCCATATAAAACATCTACACAATAAACTCCGAACAATAAGTGGCAAACTCTACAGATTAAAAGACATAGTTCCCGTACGCCTAAAAACACTAATATACAAAGCACTATGCCAAAATATACTAAGATACGCGATAACAACGTATGCTTTCTGTGCACCCTACAAATTAAATAGACTAATGTCGCTACAGTACAAAATGACAAAACTGATCTTTTGGGAACAAAGAGAAAATCACGACCTTATAAACATTGCAATGGCAGAACACAAAATACTGACAGCAAAACATTTTTGTCACTATGCAGCCTTGCTAAAACATTATTTCGATGCCAACTACAGGACAGTTAGAAATACATACCGTATAACAAGACCTCAGACTACTAATTATATCACATATAAATACAATAATCACTACGGAAAGGCCACGCGAAATTTCTACATCCCAGACATGATAAACAAATTAACTTTTGAATACAGAAACCTTACAAACTACAATAGCCTGAAAAGAGCTCTAAGGACATACTACGAACAAGAAACACGCACCCAAAATACCATACAAACTTAATGAAACACAATATATTCGCTCAGGCTTCCAGTTAAGCGACGCATCAGTACATTCCAATTTATTGTGTGTGGGGGGTAGCGGGGTGCGCGTGTGAGTGCGCGCGCGCGCGCTAATTTCTCAATCATAGATTCCGTAGCATCCTAACACAGCGAAAAAAAAAAAAAAGAACAATACATAATAACCAACTGGTGTCATCCTCAGATAAGCTTACATTTAAGCTTCGAGGATGAATGGAAAAAAAGTAGTTCTCATCCAAGGTGTATCATATCTAACCAAATGCATGTAATGTACGTATCCCAAGAAAACCAATGTATGTATTATATGTAAACCAATGTACGTAATGTAAATATCACATGTAAACAAATGAATGTAATGTATATAATAATTTTAACAAATGTATGTAATGTATATAATAACTGTAACAAATGTATGCAATGTAAAAAAAAAATTATTTTAAAAGTAAATCATGTGTTTACACCATATGTTTGTGAAAATAAGTATACATAATATTCAGATTGCATATGTGTAAATACTGTTGTATAATCACACATTATCAAACTTGAAAAAAAAATAGTAAACCACAATATGTAATATTATACAACTTATGTAACTCTGAACAATATAATTGTAAATTATTATTATGATTGTTATATAAAAAAAACTGTTATCAACATTACTATTTAAATCTCATTATATGCAGCACAAAGTGCTGAACCTTGTAAAATAATATACTGAATAGATGATCATCGTACATATGTAAATATTTGAAAGAACAATAAAAAAAAAATTGCTACGGCCATATGGTAGGGGAAAAAAAATTATTATTATTGGTAATAATTTACAATTTAAATTTAAAAAAATTATTATTATATAAACTGCAACATAAGTAATATTGTTTAACTTGTGAGTCATTAATAATAAACACGATTACTATTATTATTATTAATGGTAATAATACACACTTTTTACTCTTGTGTCAATGAGAAATTCTGCAAATGATAATGATATTAAGAGTAATTATAATTCTTACTGAACCATTTTGCAAGAAAAAGATGCATTGTTGCCTAAATGCTAGTATATTCATGTAATTATTTGAGAGATAATAAACTAAAAAAAAAAAAATATTATTATTATAGGGCGCTGAGTAGGCATACGAACGGTCGCACGGCGATATCGCTGCTCCAGTTTTTTATAGTTTTAAAGTGATTCCAACTCCTGTTTTAAGTTGAAAGTGCTCCCAAGTAACCCTACTTATCACGCCGAAGACAGTGATATAAAATTCAACGAGATCGGCTAAGAAGAAACCAAATTTTGAAGTGCTGAAAAGGAAACAGAGAGGACCGTGGACAACAACCAGCGAAGAACAAAGGACGTCGCCATCTTTATAATCACGCCTCACTGCCTAAGGGAGAAAGGTGAGTCATGAAGTGCATCCAATGCCTGGAGGAGTTATCGTCCAACGGAAATAATATAACTTGTACGAAATGCAGTAGGATTCTACACTTAAAATGTGCCGGCTTTTCAAAAACAACCGGGCAACATAAATATGAACCCGATTTAACACGTGAGGAATGGAAGTGTGTAATCTGCTTGAGGAAAAAAGAAACGCACGTAAGGCAGCCACCTACGATGCAGCCGATTATACCGGAGGCAAAATCAGATGACGAGCTGAACAGAAAAAAACGCAGGTGAGTCCTATAATTTAAACTCTTTAAGTATACTAATAGAAAACGATCTAGTGACTATAAAAGCCAGCTTAGTAGAACTTGTGCAAGAACTCTTTAAGAAACAGAACGAACAAATAACAAAAAAATCTAGCGAATATGAAGATTTGGTAAAACATAATAATTTAGCAGTTATAGAAGTGTTGCAAATGGTAAAAGACATTAAAATGAGCATTAACGCACTAAAAGACAGGCAACACAATTTGATGAAAGAGACATCCGAACTCCGTCTAGAACTTCATTCTCTAAAACTACAATACGAATGTTTAAATCAGCAACAACATAAAGAAGATCTTGTCATAAACGGTCTTCCTGAAACTGCACCTACAGGAAACCTCAGAGACGTGGTTTTAAAATTAGGCCATGTAATTGATATCCCCCTACAGCTTAACAACATTCAGACCATAAATCGGATTCCTAGGAAGAGCAAAAACCAAGGCTTCCCACGACCTGCACCAGTCATAATTCGTCTTAAGAGTAAGTCTACAAGAGACAACCTCATAAAAGCCAGCAGGCAGAAAAACCCGTTGCCAAGGACTTGAACGCACAGCAAGACAATACACCAATCTTCCTATCCGAATATTTAACACCATTCAACCAGAATCTGTTGTACCAAACAAGAAAAGCAAAAATTGAAAAAAATTACCAATTTTTGTGGAGCAGAGATGCCAAGATATTCATAAGGAAGTCACAAACTTCAAAGCCGATACAAATTAAAAGCACAGAAGACATAGAAAGGCTGCCGCTGTGAAGAAAAAAGCCTCCTAAATAGTTCAAAAAGAAGCTCACAATAAAAAAAGAACGTGAACCATCAAAACAGATGCAATAACACAGGCTATATCGGCAATTTCACTTTGATCCGACCTTTCAGATCATTCATTTGACCTCCCAAAGATCTGCCTACTTCCAACACAGCAACCAAATCAATAACAAATATACGTATATATAACCAGTATCACCCTCAGATAAGCTAATTACAAAGCTTCGAGGGTGCAGTTGAGTTACATCCCAGTAGTAGTATTTATCTAACATTATTCACTTAACATTCTGTAATGAATTCTAGTAGTAAACAGAAAATGTGATTGTAATTCTTCAGTTACATATTTAAGTTTAAAATTATATATTTAATTTACAATTCAAATTAAAAAAATTATTATTATATAAACTGCAACATAAGTAATATTGTTTAACTTGTGAGTCATTAATAATAAACACGATTACTATGATTATTATTAATGGTAATAATACACACTTTTTACTTTTGTGTCAATGAGAAATTCTGCAAATGATAATGATATTAAGAGTAATTATAATTCTTACTGAACCATTTTGCAAGAAAAAGATGTATTGTTGCCTAAATGTTAGTATATCCATGTAATTATTTGAGAGATAATAAACTAAAAAAAAAATTATTATTATTATTATTTTTTTTAATTATTATTATTACATAGATTTGATTTCATAGCTTCCCAACACAGCAAATAAAGCAATAAATAATAACTGGTGTCATTTTCAGATAAGCTCACAAATAAGCTTCGGGGAGGAAAGCTGAGAAAATACATCTCATCTCATCCAAGATAAAAAAAAAAAATAAATAAAATAAAATTAATAAATAAAATAAATGTATCATATGTAATGAAATGCATGTAATGTTCGTATCACATATAAACAAATGCATGTAATGTTGTATCATATGTAATGATAAGTATTTAATGTATGTATCACATGTTAGAAATCATTATAATTATTATAGCAAAAAAAATTATTATTATTATTATTATTATTATTATTATTATTATTAGAATACATGAATGTATCAAATGTAAAGAAATGTTTGCAAAGTTATATCATACGTAAAAAAATGTAAGTAATGTTGTTTCATATGTAAACAAATGTATGTAATGTTGTATCATACGTAATCAGAACTATGTATGTATCGTATGTAATAATTTATTATTATTATTATTATTATTATTATTATTATTATTATTACAAAATATTTTAAAATATTATGTACGTGCAAGTATCTGTTATGCACAATTATGTTCATGTAGTGCATTATGAATATTATATATATAAAAAAAGCTTGATTGATGGAAAAAAAAATTATTATTATTAATTGTGTATATGTAATAGACTGTATAAGAATAAGCTATGATATTGATAATGGAAAAAATATATATGTACGTTTATAAAAAAAAATAACTGTACTCTACATTTTGTACTGAACAGAAAATATAATAGTATGCTTTATTGTATACACGTAAATGCCCTCTATGATGATAAATAAAATGTTATTACAGTTCAAAAAAAATTAAAGTAAATTAAAATTATTATTATTATTATTATTATTATTATTACACTAAAGAACATACGGTTCTTTAAAAAAATATTATTCTGAAAAGCTCAGAGAATATACGCAAGCGAGATTTTCCCTTTTTCTGAGAAAACAAAAGGAGAAGAAACTAGGTCTGACTTATTCTCAACTGAACAAAAAGCATATCATGTACATTATACTCTGAACAATTCGATATTTCTAAATATATGGAATGCCAATCATAACGTTCATTTGAAAAAGTTCTCAAGAATAGAAAATGATTCCAAATTATAGACTTTCAGCAAAATTCAATCAATTTTAGGATAGAGATATTTTAGGATAGATTGTTTAATAAAACTTCGGTTTTATTAAACAATCCTCATCCGAAAATAATATCACAGCATTAGAGAAAGATGCTTTAAGTGAAAGTGCAGAAAAAAGAGGATTCGCAGCTTATTCCCAAAGAGCATCCCACTGTAAATTAGCAAGTCACAGAATTTTCGGATTATTTAAAATAAAATAAAATAAAAGAATTACGATATACTCCATGTCCTGCTTAGAAGAGAATTACTTGGGCAGATTGTTTAAAGATTCCTCCTTGGTCGTTCGCTCAAAAAGGCACAATAAAGAAACCAAGGATTGAACCTTCACGATATTTGGAAACCATTAATTAATGTGAAACATTCATGATCTCTCTCCTATGCTAACAATGACATACAGAGTTTACACAACGATGTAGGGACTGCTCGAAACACACCTAGTCATACAAACTATCATTCCAATCTTTTCAATTTATAGATATATAGACATGCATAGCCATATAGACATCGAAATTGGTTATTTATTATTTGAGCGAATCTGCACGTAATAAATCTCATACAAGTGTTCTGTGTTTAGTCCCAATGTTTTTGGATTATGTCAAATAAAATAAAATATAATATAATAAAATAAAATAAAACATTATGACATCCAAGCCATAAGACCTTATAGATTTATATATCGTTTCTTAGGTCGAAGTCAACCAGAACAAAGAGTGTATAAAAGAAGGTTTTATTAGCTCTTGTTTAGTATGTGCTTAAAATATTCTAAGATTCAGTCTTTATGAATTGAATTAACACATTTGGTAAATGATCTGAAAAGCTACAGAATGCAACAGTAAATTCAATTCACAGTGGTTGTTTCAAAAATGGAAAAATATATTAATAATTCATATAGGAAGAAAGAAAATTAACAACGAACCTGAAAGAGACACAATACGACTAACTTTCATATTATAAAATTCCTTTTACAAACAATCAGTTCTCTTTTACTCATTAACCTATATAATCAAGTTCAGGTGAAGTTAACCGCTTAATTCTTGCTGAGGGATGATATTTATATCGTCTTGCGGCCTTTCAAAATACTGAAAAAATTATTATGAAGATTTTGAGAGATATACTGAATAAGAAATACTTCTTCTCCCTTCTACGTATTAGAAGGGAGAAGAATTATTTCTTGTTCAGTATATCTCTCAAAATATAAGCTTCATAACAATTTTTTCAGTATTTTGAAAGGCCCGCAAGATGATGTCAATAACATCTTTCATATAAGGTGGCATATATACCACATTCCAAATGAGAAATACGATATGTTTATTACCCATCTAGAATAAAAACATGATGTCAAATTATAAGATCACGTGAACAGGTTGAAATGCCTACTGAATACCAATGTGTGTAGCTACTGTGTCAGTAAAATTGGAGATTTCGGTTAATCTCTGGAGATGTGTGTTTTTATATATAAAACAAGAGACCAAAACTTCTTTAAACACGGTGTGTGCGTGTGTGTGTGTGTGTGTGTGTGTGTGTGTGTGTGTGTGTGTGTGTGTGTGTGTGTGTGTGTGTGTGTGTGTGTGTGTGTGTGTGTGTGTGTGTGTGTGTGTGTGTGTGTGTGTGTGTGTGTGTGTGTGTGTGTGTGTGTGTGTGTGTGTGTGTGTGTGTGTGTGTGTGTGTGTGTGTGTGTGTGTGTGTGTGTGTGTGTGTGTGAATATATATATAAATTAACTTAAAGGTACTTCTTACTGTGTAAGAATTACATCTGTTAGAGAGAAATCTTCGTGGGAACGGTGATATTTCGCTTTCTTATTAGAACTTTTAGGCATCATTAATTTGAGTATTTCAAGTCTTTTTTTTTTCTTTAAAAGAGCATTTCTTTAAAACTATTTTTTTTTATTATCTTAGGGACTACTCACTATTTTTGTTTATTTACGGGAAGTAATTAAGACTGGATTAATTTGTATTAAATGCATGCAAGATGTTTCAGCAGTTGGAGGTCGACTTCTTTGGCCTTCAGTCTTAGATGAATCTTCAGCATGATTATTTCAGTTGTCAAAAGTGAAATAAAGGTGAATAACATGATTAGTACTTAATATAAAAAATAGTATTTTTTCAAGAAATAAAGTAATATTTTATCCCCAATTAGTTGTTGATGTCTGGAAAATCAGTATCATTATCCCTTCTCAAGCTTGATAAATAAAGGATCATTTTATCACTTAAGTGATCGTTCAGTCGATTACTTTCACATTGATACTTCCGTAGTTGCATTCTCAATAATTACTAATCAGATAATTAAGTTAGGTGAAATATGATCTAATCTACAGACAGTTATTTAATATGAAGTAATATCATATTAAAATGTCAATCCTTTATTGATTACAGCAGTTTGTTTAAAAGTCATCAGTTATTTAGACGAGCAAGGAATAATACTTTAAAATTCAATAAAGCTACTTATTATTGAAAATATTAAAGTAATGTCTCCCACTTTCTGTCTTCTTTAAGTGGCTTCTTTGTTGATTTTTAGCAATGTTGGCCTAGCTCACTGTTTTGTTACGCAGCAATAATGCCATCTTAAATTTGATTTTCATAATTAATTAACACGCCCACTTTCTAGAAATGTAACACCATAATTAAAATACATTTCCGTGATAAATACAGCGTTCCTCCTTTATCCGGGAGTTAAAGGAGGAACGCTCTATTTCCCCTAAATTTCATCCTTGCTCCGGAAGCGGCATATGCTGACGAATCAGACTATGGATGGATCAGTATTCCTGACTGTAGTCCGTGTGGTCCTCGGATTGGTTTGCCTGCTTACGGGATGAAAAACACCAAATAAACTGGCGGAGAAAACCATGCTGTCCAGGCCCAAGACCGGCTAACTTGGCTATAGCAGATCCTTGAGCTCTCCTCACGTCATTGAGGGGAATCGAACTTAGGACACTCCTTCCCGAGGCATATGGTTGCGAAGGGCAACGCCACTAGGCTAACCGCGCGGACTACACACAATAGAGCACTTCAGCATTTGAAATAAAATAAAATATCCAGTGAATTTTTTGAAGTGCATTTTTTTCTTTCTCTTCTGGAATGAAGTACTAACCTCACCACCTCGCTTTTATTCTTCTACTAAATAACCTGTCTTCTTTGAATAGTTAAGTGATAATAGAATGATGGTATAATCTTCTGTTGTTTGATAGAAGAAATGTTGATGACGCACAGATGATCTTTATTGTTTTTTTAGGAATGCATTGTATCTTCAAAATTAAATTATTTTCAAATTTCAAACATAAATGACACGAATTGACAAAATACTTCAAGTTTTCATCGAACAACTTCTCAGTTTCTAAAATTTTGAACAGAGTTTAATATTTAAAGTAGTTATTAAAATTACATATCCTTTGACCATTACTTAACGTAATTATACATATTAAAAACATCCGTTACTTTCTGTCTATTAAAGGTATCTGAGAAATGTCAACTTTAGCTTAAAATCGGGAAAATCAAACATAGCCTTCAATCCTGATGGAACTTTAAAATCTGTCGAACTACAGGTGAGAAATCTGAACAGTAATGGAGTTTGGAACAGGGTAAGTTGCATAAATTATTTTATTTTATTTTAAACATATTTATTTTTTGTCTTTAAGCACTAGAATCATTTCAGAATTTCTGTATGAATAATTATTTGTAATTGGGTAAAGTACAATAAATATGAAACTAATGAAACGGTTAACACGTTAACCTTTTTATTAGTTTGATGGTAATAAGTTTGGAGCCAGTGTTGTTGATGAATTCTCACAGCCACGATATTGCCGTAATAAAGGGGGGAAATGTGTTATGTCTTAAGCTGTTGTCACTATGCTTTTGACCTTCATCAGGAAGAATTAAGATCATAAGACCTTTTGCATTAAGGTGAGCAATATGCAAATTTTATGATTGCATTGAGCCTTTATGTATGCATAGTGAAGCTAAACAATATGTGAATATTTTAATTTGAAATGAAGGTGTAGATGCGTAAGGTTTAAACAAAATCTTAAGAAAAGATTAAAATGCTTAGAAAAGAATGATACACCGGACAAGTTTGTAATCGATATAAGGCATGCATCAGTACTAGAATGATAATATATTTACAATATTATTGTAAACAATATTATCATTATTTTTACGAGAGAATATTATTAATCATTATTTTGCAAACTTCCAAACATTTTCATATTACGTTTTTCTGCTAAGATTATCATTATATTTATGGTTTCGTTTCAATCCAGATGGACAAATATTTCATATTGCTGGCAATAGACTTTCTCAACAAGTTTTCCCAGTGTTTTTCCAGGAAAACCAAGTATAGTGAAACTAGTTCCTGGTTTCACCCAACTTGAAAAGCATTCAAATGGGGATATAGTATATCCGTTTCGTTGTTGCGTTTTATTGGTTTGAGTAAGATTTCGGATATTTCGAGGATATCGGCTTTCATCGAAGGCCTGCTAGAAATCCAAGCCTGTTTACGAACTGCTTAATTTTTCAACTGTCTTTCGTCATCCGTGTATTTGCAAGTTAGTGTATGTGTGTCTGTTTTCAAGTTGAAATTGTTACATTGAAGAAAGTGAAATTATTTAAAATATTTATAACCTCCTAAATTATCAATTTATGTGTGAAATCTTAGTATTTAATTTGGTAAATGAGAAGTATGCACTCTTTTGAAGGAAACATTAGAAACTAGATGAGTTTAAATGAAACTGAGTATCTGATTGCATGAGAATATCTGAACTACTCAGATCGTAAAATAAACTCAGATGCACTTTTTATAGAAAAATGTTTACCTTTGCGTATGTGCAGTGTAGCAGGATGGGATGATGAAGTTATGTATGTTGATGTAACACAAAAATAGTGTACATACCACTGTTTCTGTTATAAACTGTGTAGCTTGACAATAGTAACTAATATATAACACATTCAAAATAGTCACGTTCAGGAATCATTTCCGGTAACGGTAACTCGAGGTTTTCTTATTTCATTAGCACAGTGAACCAGAAAAAAGTTAGTACTAAAAGTGTAAATATTATTTAGGAAGACCGAATCCACAAAGCATTCTCTTGCAAGAGAATGCTTTGTGGATTCCATTACCCTTAAGCAGCTCGCAGTTAAATAAATGATGATAATGTACTTTAAAGTTTGATTATATCACCATCTATTAAAGAGTTATCTTATAGGAACAATTGTTACGAAACAAAGATTATTTTTCCATTAATGTTTTATGAACTTCAACTACATTACGAATTTCTTTATTTGGATACTTTCAAACCATCTGGAAATGAGGCGAGTTTTTTTTTTTTTTTTCACTTTAAGAAACGATAATCAATCCATGATAATTTTCAAAGGGGTGCAGTTTCGAGGCATGGCAGTATCTCAAGTGTCACACAGCGTTTTGTATATTCATTTCAGGGAGGATTTGCACCAGTATTTGAAATCATGATGTCTGTCCAGCCATCTGAATTGTGGTAGAAACTGGACCATTGGTCAGTATCGGTAGAGCTAATCTGAAGTTACATGTTACAGGTTTTAACTTGCTATTTCATTGACAGTTCAAGTATGCACCAAATGTTATACCTTGCAACTATGTTTGTGATATTACGTTATCGAGATTTACTTAACCTTAACAGAAATAAACTTAGCATAATGGAGCTAAATGATTTTACTCTTTATACAAGAGTGTTTTTTAAGCATCCCTGCAGTATAACTTCATGTGCTCTGAATGCCGATTTAATTAAATATTTACTAGGATTTGCAGGTCTATGATTCTTCCAAAGACATAAACAACAACGCACAGTATGGAATAATGTATGCAACAGAATTTCACTGATCCCTCGTTTACGTTTTAAGTTTTTACAAGATATTTATGTAAACTTTCACGTATATTTATTTCGAATATTTCGGCAGATTCATAAAATATTAATAAAGATATCTTTCAGAACAGTAAAGTAATGCACTTTTCCTAAATCTGAAGTAAAACAAATCTATCATTATTGTTATTATTATTCTAAGGAAATTGCTTAAATCCGTTAAGTTTCGTTCGCCGTAAGAATTTTTCATGATCGAAAAATATAAATGCAGTCGAAATGCATAAGATTTGAATTTCCGGACAGGTTTTCAGATGATTAATCTTATTTTTAGGTTTCGAATTATGCTGATTTACATAAAAAAGTGTTTAATGCTACACCTTAAAATAGACACAGTTTTCATCAAATACTCTAAAACTGTAAAATCGATAGAGAATTAGATTATAGTTGGAGCCCCTTTATGAGCAAAGTTCTATAAAAAATAAACATAAGAGCTTGTTTGTTGAAAGTAAAATAAATCCATAAGACGATGGAACTTGTAAATCTAAAGAATACTCAATTTCATTGCACTCTTAGACTGTTAAACGGATTCAGTAAGAAATCACATTCGTTTACTCAACTTTCTCAACTTAAAATATTAGTAATGTATATTAGATTACTTATATATTACAGATAGGAACTTGGACAGATAAAGGACTGACTATGAAAGACATTGTGTGGCCAGGTGATTCTTTAGTTCCACCTCTGGGTGTTCCGGAAAAGTACAACTTAAAGGTGACATTCTTAGAAGAACCACCCTACGTTAACGTCGTGCACCCAGATAACGAGACCGGGGAGTGCAAATCCAGTCGATCTGTGCTCTGCAGGTATGCCACAGAAGCAGAAATGGATGGGTAAGTAGAACAAATTTCTAAATATACTCGATCATGCTGATAAAATTGTTATTTTTTCGTTATAATTTATTTGGAATGAGTATATACGCATACCTATATAGGATATAAAGGTAAGGATTCAAGACCGCACATATCAGAATTCCAAATCATATAAACGAAAAAAACATTTTTTTTTTTTCGTCGATCCACCAGTTTCTTCAACTACAGTGTATGCAAAAAGAAGCTCTCTCATATGGAAGTCTGTTGATAAAGGACAGTTCTCAATAAACTACTCAGGATTAAGATGAATGATCCTAGATAAAGAAAGCCGCGAACTGCTTCAATTCCTATCAATTGCTTACATTGCTATTAACTCTGTTTAATTTCCATCTCCTTAAACTAATCTTTTAGGGTTTATTCTCTCACAAAACATGAGAGAACCAGCCTGCGAATATAAACGCAATTAACAGTGACGCCTCATAGCATTAATTACCCAAACAGTTACCCAGTCTAAATTCTGAAGTGAAATACTCATTCCTTTTAATACACAGAACGTCAACAAGGCTTGGATGTCACGTGTTCATTGGAACACAATACAGGGAAGCAAATTAAATCTCCAGCATGCATCATGCATGTGTTTGGAGAACACTTCGGTAAATTCCAGAAAAGTAATGCTAAATCGGTTGATTATTCTCTTGCTTTGAAAACGCTACATTTCAGGTACATTTACAATCGTTCCCATTTCTAAGATTTCTAGTATAAAAATCAGTGAATCTTGACTGATTTATTTATTTACTATAAAGAATAGTGAATTCGCTTAGCATTAAATAATGAATTACCCCCAGACGTCACGAGATAATTAAAAACTTCTGCAGAGTAAAAAACTATATATCTTATTATTGTTATTAGGGTTAAAGACGAAGTTACCTGTATAAGCTTGTGTACTACACAATCTAATTCACGTCTGTATCACTGGTTAAAGAACATGCATCAGGTTATGCATACATCACAATCACCGATGTAATATGTGGTTGCGGAATGTTCCACAACTTTGTATTCAAATGATTTTAAGCTATTAACATTATTATAAAATTTGTATTCCACCATAAACATGATATTAATGTAAAAGGGGGGGGTAAGCTTTTATTATATGCATCGGTTTAAGTCTTAATTTGTGATATTCATCTTAATGCAATTTATTATTTTGTACATATTATGTATTGTTTAGTGCAGGTGGTCCCCGGGTTACGTTCGGCGTTTCTTACTTAAGAACGGGCTCCAAAGGCTCCCCATAAGGATAATTACTAATTAAGTAATTAAACTAATAATTGCGGAATTATTTTCCTCGGGGACAATGCCCTCAGTTCTCTGATGAATTTCGTTGGTGTCACAGATGAAGATATCGCCGAAGTCACAAAAGCCGTGGTGAAGGGTGGCAGTGTGCTACAATTGGACATCATTGAAAATTATGTCATTGACTTATTTGAGTCTCATTTATAAGAATTTGCCAATCAAGACCTTATGAAGATAAAGTAGCAGCTGATAGAGACAAAAGAACACGAAGAATCAGAAGATCCAGAGCCAAGAAAGTTTACAACAAAACAATTAGCTGAAGCCTTTCGTCTCATCGAAACAGGATTTGCTAAGCTTGATGAGCAAGATCCTAATATTGAGCGGTTTACAAAGGTTTACATTGCAGGTAGTGAGAACGGCAGCCGCTGCAAGGCCATTTATGATGTAAAAAAGAAAAAGGCTGTTCAAACAACCCTAGATACATTTTCAAGAAACCGACTTCAGTGGTGAGCGCTCCCTTCTCCAGCAACAGAATCAAATCCTGATTCTCCAGCAACAGCTCCATCCTCTGCAGTCCAGAATCTGATCCTGATTCAAATCTAGATTCATCAGCACCCACTCCATCCTTTCAAGTACCATTTCCATCACCATCTTCAAATTAATGTTAGCCTACTTTCTGTTAATGTCCTCTTTCTTTGAATCAAAAGAAAGAGTATACAATTGTTTCTCTAATTTATTATTACAGTACAGGGGTATTATTATTATTATCATAATTATGTGTGTGTGTGTGTGTGAGAGTGAGTGAGCACGCGCGCGAATTTCTCAATCATATATTTCGTAGCTTCCCAACACAGCAAAAAAAAAACAATACATAATAACCAACTGGTGTCATCCTCAGATAAGCTTACATATAAGCTTCGAGGATGAAAGCAAAGAAAGCACCCACTCCATCCTTTCAAGTACCATTTCCATCACCATCTTCAAATTAATGTTAGCCTACTTTCTGTTAATGTCCTCTTTCTTTGAATCAAAAGAAAGAGTATACAATTGTTTCTCTAATTTATTATTACAGTACAGGGGTATTATTATTATTATCATAATTATGTGTGTGTGTGTGTGAGAGTGAGTGAGCACGCGCGCGAATTTCTCAATCATATATTTCGTAGCTTCCCAACACAGCAAAAAAAAAACAATACATAATAACCAACTGGTGTCATCCTCAGATAAGCTTACATATAAGCTTCGAGGATGAAAGCAAAGAAATTAGTTCTCATCCAAGATGTATGATATGTAACCAAATGCATGTAATGTATATATCACACGAAAACCAATGTATGTAATGTATGTATTATATGTAAACCAATGTACATAATGTAAATATCACATGTGAACAAATATAAGTAATGTATCATATGTAAACAAATGAATGTAATGTATATAATAACTGTAACAAATGTATGCAATGTAAAAAAAAATCTTTTAAATGTAAATCATGAGTTTACATTGTATGTTTGTGAGAATAAGGAAATATAATACTTAGATTGCATATGTGTAAATACTGTTGTATAATCACACCTTTTCCAACTTGAAAAAAAAGTAAACTACAACATGTAATATTATACAACTTATGTAACTCTGAACAATATAATTGTAAATTATTATTATGATTGTTATATAAAAAAAACTGTTATCATCATTACTACTAAATCTCATTATATGTAGCACAAAGTGCAGAACCTTGTAAAATAATATACTGAATAGATGATCTTTGTACATATCTAATTATTTGAAAGAACAATAAACAAATTTAAAAAAATACAGTATTACAATGTATTATTATTGCCACATACGACCCATTATAGTATTATTATTATTATTAATATTATTATTATTATTATTATTATTATTTTAATAAATTTTAACAAAAATAAAAATACGCCCCCAAACGAAACAAAATCCATGGATAACAGACATCATACTAACAGACATACAAAGAAAAGATGCCCTATGGAAACAACTTAAGAAGTCACCGAACAATATCGCTTTAAAAGCTGAATACAAAAGAAAACGGAATCTCCTAACAACCCAGATTCGAACGGCAAAAAGAAACTATTACAGCAACAAATTAACAACAGCACAGAATGACAAAAAGGAAACCTGGCACCTGATTAATGAAATGCTGGACAATATACACAGAACCACTGCCACAGAAACAATAAAACACAGCTTTGCCTGCGACCACAAATCCCTTAAACAGTTGGCAAACAACTTTAATCAGCACTTCGTGAACTCTGTCCAAAAGCTACAAGAAACAACCTTTCCTCACACATACGAACATTCTCCACTAGGTCCACGAGCAACCCAGTCGATGTGGTTCCCCACAGTAACAAAAGAAGAACTATCACTGGCAATCCAACAAATTAATCCTACCAAAGGACCGGGGATAGACGGAATCAGACCAAAAGACATCAAGAAACACTCAACCGACCTACTTCCAGTTATACAAAAACTGTTAAATAAAATCTTCGAAACTGGACACATACCTGAAACACTGAAGACTGCACTAATCACACCCATACACAAACAGGGAAAAAGAAACATAATAAGTAATTACAGACCTATCGCCACGCTGCCTGTAATCAACCAAATCATGGAGCGCATTGTACATCAGAAACTCTCCACATACGTTGAAAAATTTCAAATCATACCCAAAACACAATATGGCTTTCAAAAAAATAAAGGAACAGCAACACTCCTGGAAGACTTCACAGATCTAATAAACGCAGCATTGGATAAAAACAGAATAACATTAGTGGTATTCATTGACCTAACAAACGCATTTGACACACTAACACATAAAACCTTGTTAACGAAACTTACCCGTATCGGAATTGGAGGTCGTCTACTCCAGTGGTTTAAAGCATACACGAAAAACAGAAAGCACATCACACGTATAGGATCAGCACACAGCAAAGAGGTACATGTAACCTGTGGAGTACCGCAAGGAGCTGTCGTATCTCCCATTCTATTTAACACATACACACACGACATAAGCCAACTCCCCCTAAAAAGTAAAATCTTCTAGTATGCAGACGACACGGCCATAGTATCCATTCACAACAATGCAAATATCGCTTACACAAATATGCAACACGACATCAATCAAATCACTAACTGGTTAACCGAAATCGGCATATATATAAACCCTGGAAAAACAAAGCTAATGATATTCAAAAACCCCCAAACCCTGCCCATAGAAACTAAATATCTCACTATCAAACATTCATCCTCCTATACACAAAGTGCAGAACCTAAAATCACAACCATTACACAGGTGAAAACAACACGCTACCTTGGACTTCACTTCGATGCAGATCAAAGTTGGAATAGCCATACAAACTACCTACATACCAAGCTTAGGATAATAGCAAGCAAACTATACAGATTAAAAGACATTGCCCCAACCCACATAAAAATACTAATCTATAAAGCATTATGTGAAATCATTTTAAGATATGCAATCACATCATACGCATTCTGTGCAGACTACAGACTTAACAGGCTACAATGGTTGCAAGATAAAATGATAAAACTGATATTCTGGGAACAACCCACTCTTATGCAGGAAGCATGGACAAAACACAAAATATTTAAGGTGAAACACTTACGCCACTACACAGTCCTGTTAAAACACTACTACAGCCCAACATATAGAGTAACCAGAACAACATATCAAATAACAAGACCACAGTCAACAAACTACATAACATATAAGTACAACAATCATCACGGCAAAGCCAGCCGAAACTTCTACGTACCTGACATGATAAACAAACTGCCGTTCGACAACAGAAACCTAGGAACATACAGAGAGCTGAAACAGGCACTATATAAATATTATAGCGAGAATGAAAATTAGAGCAATTCCTGTTTCTCTCTCCCCCACCACACATACACACACACACACACACACAAACCACTACAACCCCCCCTCTCAAAAAACTACTACTACAAGAACACAAAGAAACAAACACACCATGTCTAAATCCAACCCTATTTGCACAAAAAAAAAAAAAAAAAAGTTAAACTGTAATAGCAGTCAAAGTCTTTCAAACACGTACCAACAAACAGTAAAATCAACACCTGGCTTGTGACCACCATAGGAACACAACCATGAAACCACCACCCTCTGTCATCTATTATCTTCCTCAGATAAGCTCTGCTAAGCTTCGAGGAAGAAAATTACTAACTTGCAAGTATCTGTTATACACACTTGCAATGCGTTATAAATATTATATACATATAATTACTACAGCAACTATGTATGCAATTCATCTGAGACGTAAAAAAAAATTCTGTATAATCCTTATTGTAAATACTGTAAATATTATTATTGTATGTAACTTATACTGACACAATAAAATGTAAAAAAAAAAAAAAAAAAAAAAAATTCTGTATCTGTTATCTGTTATCTGTTATTCACATAATTGATACACAGTCAAAACAAGATATCATATAAATAAAAATATGACTGGTGATTCAGAACAATTCAGATTCTACCCAAGAATCTAAGAATAGTCCGTCAGGTAGCGTCGTAAAACATGGACTGTTCCAAGTAATGCTGTTTTTTTGTAGGTCATATGGGTTGGACAGCGTCTTTGAAGTTGCACCAAGTGCACCGATAATTATTTCGATGACTTTGCTGTGTTTAAGCCACAGTCGGCAAACTTCGATTGCCAGATCTCGATATTTAGTCATTTTTTCGGTTCTTTGTTGTTGATGTTGTTATCACTGGGCACTATGATATCAATAATCCAAACTTGTATTTTGGAATTGTGATTTCAGGTCTATTGTGTTCCAAATGCCGATCAGTTTGTATTCTAAAGTCCCAGAGAATTTTTGCTGTTTCGTTTTCCAATACAGTCTCTACTTTATGCTGCCACCAGTTATCAGAAGTAGGAAAGGCATATTTTTTGCATGCATGCCAATGAACTATTTTGGCCACCTGATCATGGCGGTATTTACAGTATAGTCAGTTTGAGCTATTTTGCTGCAGGCACTGATTAGATGTTCTACAGTCTCATCTTTCTGATCGCATAATCTGCATTTGCTGTTATTATTCATGTTGAAAATTTTTGCTTTGATTGCATTAGTTTGTAATGCCTGTTCTTGAGCTGCTAGAATAAATCCTTCTGTTTCTTTTTTAATCTTCTGTTTTCCGTGTTGGAGCCATTGCCATGTCTTGTTCACGTCAATTTTGTCCTCAGGATCTCGAAGAAATTGTCCATGAAAGGGTTTATTTTTCCAGTGCACATATCGGATATTTTGTTGTTCCTTTTTCTAATCGGATTTGTTTTGTGTTGCTTTTAGAAGGCCCTCTTGTGTAATTGCTTGAAGCATTGGCTCAGAGCTATTTTCGATGTAATTTTTAAACCAATTTCTTCTTCTTCCACAGTCTGTCTCACTTGCAGCAGACCCCGTCCACCTATTCTCCTCGGTAGGTACAACCGGTCAACATCACTTCGTGGGTGTAATGCATGATGCATAGTCATTAGTTTTCTAGTTTTGCGGTCTAGTTTGTCCAGGTCGTCTTTTGTCCAATTTATTATGCCAGCTGTGTATCGGATCATTGGTATAGCCCAAGAATTCTTTGCACTAATTGTGTTTAATCCATTTAGTTTTGTTTTCAGAATTTTTCTAACTCTTTTGAATGTATTCTGATGGTGCACGTTGTTTAATTTTCGAGTAGAGAATATCATTGGCTTCTAATATTCCTAGGTATTTATAGTGTTCGTCAGCTGAAATTGCTTTATATATTTTTCTTGATCAAAATTAAAATTTCTAGTGTCATTAATTTTTCTCGTTTAATAGATAAAATTGCGCATGTATCTAAACCAAAATCCATTTTGATATCCTGACTGAAAATATGAACTATGCTCAATAAAGAATCTATTTGCTGGGCCGATTTTCACATAGCTTCAAGTCATCCATATACAATAGATGGGAAATTTTAATATTACATTTAGGAATTTCATATCCAAGTTTTGTTTTCTTCAGAATCATAGACAAAGGAACCAAAGAAATATTGAATAGCAATGGGGACAAGGAATCAGCAATAAACGTGGAAAATTCCACGTTTATTGCTGATATCTCAAAATCCTTTATTATTCCCTTTTAATATTGTTTTCCATAATTTCATAGCAGTAGCCAGAAACTAACATATGTTTTTGCTAATTCCAAATATGTTTAGTGATTTTAGGATCCAGCAGTGTGAGAGGGAATCGAATGCTTTCTTCTAATCGATCCATGCCATGTTTAAATTAGTTTTTCGTCTTTTTGAGAGTCTGGTAATCATTTTATTAATAAGGATCTGGTATTTTGTTTCTCTAGATTTTTGAAAATTGCCTTTTGGTTCAATCCAATAAATCTGAATATCTGATAAGTAGTGGTATATGGAATTTGCTATGATTGCAGTGAACAGCTTAAGCATAGTTGGTAGGCATGTTATTGGACGATAGTTACTTGGGTCTGCATCCTTATCCTTATCTTTCATGAAGAGAAAAGTGCGCCTAGATATCATCCAATCTTCTACTGAGCCAGACTGCAACAAATAATTAAATTGTTCTCCCATTCGATCATGTAGACTGGTTAGATGTATGTTTTAACCAAAATCCATGTAGTTCGTCTTTACCAGGTGAACTCCAGTTTTTTAATTTTCTAGCTTGAGCACTGACCATTTCTTTAGTGATAATGACATTTTTCATTTGTTTTTGTTTCATTTCTGATTCTATTTCATTAATCAAATGAAGCATCTTTATTGTGTTCAAGAGGATTATCCCAGATTGACTTCCAAAATTGGAGTGTTTCTTCTCTTCCGGGTGAATGATGCTTTGCATTTGTATTTCTCTGGAGAGACTGGATGTACTGACGTTGGTTCTGTCGAAATTGCATATTTTTTACATATTGGTTTATTCTTGCTTCGTATCTTTTAATTTTCTGTGCAGTCGCTGTAATTCTTTGTTTTAGCTCTTCGGTAACTTCAGCAATTGTTTTGTTGGCCAAATTATATGTGTTAATCAGTTTGTTTTTGATGTTATTATTTATCAACCGTCCTTCTTTAAGTTGCTTAGATCTCTTTAAGTTGCTTAGATCAGCTCGAAGCCTGTTGACCATTCGTTCTAACCGGATTTTCCATGGTGCAGATTGTCTCATCCTCGGCTTTTGCTCTTTCAGTTTGCAACCAAGCTTCACGGAAATGATATAGGCTGTGCTGTATAGGAGCTGATTTGTTTTCTTTATACTGTTGGTTGTGATGGTTTCAATCACAGCATTTGCGTCTAAGAGGAGCTGTTTTAGCTTAGATTGTTGTAAAGAATTTAATGGTGGTAGTCTTATACGGTCGTTTATGGAGTTCATATGTTCCAATATCCCTGATTTCATTTTGCACTGCCCTTCTGTCTAAACATTCTGAGGTATGTCGTCAGCTTGATGTATACTGAGTTGAATTCCAAAGTTTGATATAGCTACTTCCTGATGATTTTCTGTTACTGGAGTTGTTGGTTAATTACGTAACTCTTGCAGCTCAATTTCATAAATATTTTGTTACGGAAAATGAAATTCTTTTAGTCCATAAGTCTTTGTTCTGTTATTGCAGATTCTGGGAATTTTTGTTTCCAAATAAAATGCATATGCTTTCTGAAACCTCGTTTTTCTGGTGTTGATCTGAAAACAACATTTCATAATTTCTTTGTTTTCTTCTACAGTCAATTTTTTACGTTTGGTTTCTTCCAGTCGTTTTCAGCTTCCTGCCCTGATTGACCAGCAATGAGAGCTGGGTCCTGTAGCCCACTTGTCGCCTGATGCCCAGGATCCCGAACATCTGACGCAGTCCTAGAAGACCAGGGCGTCGACTGATCCGGTATGGATCTCTTCTTCCTTTTCACCATTAAGATGGGGGATGGAATTATTATTATTATTATTATTATTATTATTATTATTATTATTATTATTATTATTATTATTATTATTATTATTATTATAGAAGTGTTGCAAACGGTAAAAGACATTAAAATGAGCATTAACGCACTAAAAGACAAGCAACACAATTTGATGAAAGAGACATCCGAACTCCGTCAAGAACTTCATTCTCTAAAACTACAATACGAACGTTTAAATCAGCAACTTTAAATCTTTAAAAAAGATCTTGTCATAAACGGTCTTCCTGAAACTGCACCTACAGAAAACCTCAGAGACGTGGTTTTAAAATTAGGCCATGTAATTGATATCCCCTTACAGCTTAACGACATTCAGACCATAAATCGGATTCCTAGGAAGAGCAAAAACCAAGGCTTCCCACGACCTGCACCAGTCATAATTCGTCTTAAGAGCAAGTCCACAAGAGACAATCTCATAAAAGCCAGCAGGCAGAAAAAACCAGTTGCCAAGGACATGAACGCACAGCAAGACAATACACCAATCTTCCTATCCGAATATTTAACACCATTCAACCAGAATCTGTTGTACCAAACAAGAAAAGAAAAAATGGAAAAAAAATTACAATTTTTGTGGACCAGAGATGCCAAGATATTCATAAGGAAGTCACAAACTTCAAAGTTGATACAACTTAAAAGCACAGAAGACATAGAAAGGCTGCCACTGTGAAGAAAAAAGCCTCCTAAATAGTTCAAAAAGAAGCCTACAATAAAAAAAGAACGTGAACCATCAAGACAGATGCAATAACATAGGATATATCGGCAATTTCACTTTGATCCGACCTTTCAGATCATTTATTTGACTTCCCAAAGATCTGTCTACTTCCAACACAGCAACCAAATCAATAACAAATATATGTATATATAACCAGTATCACCCTCAGAAAAGCTAATTACAAAGCTTCGAGGGTGCAGTTGAGTTACATCCTAGTAGTAGTAGTATTTATCAAACATTATTCACTTAACATTCTGTAATGAATTCTAGTAGTAAACAGAAAATGTGATAGTAATACTTCAGTTATATATTTAAGTTTAAAATTATATATTTAATTTACAATTTAAATTTAAAAATTATTATTATGTAAACTGCAACATAAGTAATATTGTTTAACTTGTGAGTCATTAATAATAAACACGATTACTATGATTATTATTAATGGTAATAATACACACTTTTTACTCTTGTGTCAATGAGAAATTCTGCAAATGATAATGATAATAAGAGTAATTATAATTATTACTGAACCATTTTGCACGAAAAAGATGCATTGTTGCCTAAATATTAGTATATTCATGTAATTATTTGAGAAATAATAATAAAAAAAATTATTATTATTATTAAAAAAAAAATTATTATTATTATTATTATTATTATTATTATTATTATTATTATTATTTGTTTAGAAATATAGAAATTTGTTTGTATAATCACTCTTTCTCAAACTTTGAAAAGAAAAAAAATGTAGAAAAATTTCTATATAATCATCATTTTTAATATTAGAAGAACATGTGTTGTAAATACATAATATAAAGGCAAGAAAGTATTATTAAAAATTTTAATTGAAATCCAATGTAATAATTGCAGCACTTGGTGCTGAACTCTGTTATTAGGTGCAAATGTCACACAAGATGTTTATTGTATGTATAAATATTTTAGGAATCAATAAATTATCATTATTATTAAAAATAAAAATAAAAATAAATTAACAAACACTGGCTAACATTGCTATCACTGCTCAACTACACTTTGACAAACATAGATGCGCTAATTCTGACCGAAGTCGCAATAAACGACGCAGAAATGTACGCATAAAACATTAATAATTACCAAACCTACAACTCATGTAGACCAAACAAAAGAGAAGGAGGCATCGTGTCATTTATCAAAGAAAAATACAATGTGACTGAAAAACAAACTCATTTCGAACATGAGGAAACACTAATTTTGGAAATCGCAAATAGCGAAAAAAGTAGTATCAAATACATAACAAACATAATATACAGGACCCCAGATAATAATCCTCATCTTTCTGCATGAGTTAGAAGCATGGAGAAGCGACTTCGAACCCCGTACAACACATAGGCTCATCCTAATAGGAGACATAAATAATCTTGACCACACTTCTTCAGCCACTAATACATGCCTTGATATAGTAAGTCAGTACAGCATAAACCTCACCAACAAGAGACGAAATACTCAACAATTCATTAATTGATCATATCAACATATGGACTCCCATCCATACATATACATCATCAGTAATTAACGTCAAAATTGCCGATCACTACTTTGTCTCAACTTCGTTTTATTACGTTACCTACCCTCCCACCTCCACAGACGTCGAGAAAAATTGATCGTATCAAAGGGCATTATCGACAACCTTGTAAAAAATACAGACTGGAATTGCCTACTTAAAATAAATGATCCTGTAACATTATATAAGAATTTACACCTACGGTTTAGAGAAATATACAAAAAAAGCAACAATGCCTGCACAAACGAAACGAAAAACAGACAATAATCCATGGATAAATGGCGACATACTAAATAGTATAACTGTAAACGAAAATCTATAGAAAAAACTAAACAGGTCACCCAATAACACACATTTAAAAATTTAACTTTAATTTGTATAATTTTTTTCTTAATTTAAAAATTAAACAAAATTATACAAAAACACAAGAAATCAACTAACAACAAAAATTCGTAGTGCAAAAAGACACTACCATTTCCAAAAATTCATAGAATATAACGATAACATGTGGCAAACATGGTCTACACTCAACGAATTAGTAACTCGAAAAAAGAAAACTTCAGCATAATATTTTATTGCAAAAGGTTTAGTCAGGATACAAACCAAGAGGAACTAGCAAACTCATTCAACCATGCTTTCACAAACAATATCACAAAACTCAAAAAAACATAACCTACCAATGATCAACAATAGACTATGTATTTTTCACCTGTAAAAAAGCAGGAACTGAAAGACGCACTTTTATAGCTGACACCAAAGACCACTCCAGGAATAGACAAAATAACACACACACACACACACACACACACACACACACACACACACACACACACACACACACACACACACACACACACACACACACACACACACACACACACACACACACTGAACAAATAAATCCAACACTTTGGGACTCGTGAACATAATATTCGACAGTAGCATTATTCCACAACAACTAAAAACTGAAATAACTATGCCAAGTTACAAACATGGATACTCAGAACTACAGACCAATAGCTACCATACCAGTCATTTCAAAAATTCTAGAACAAATAACACACACACCAGACTACAGAACTATTTACACAAGTACAACATCATTTCTCAAAACCAATACAGCTTTCGGAAAACAAAAATCACCATTACTTTATTAGAAGACATCCTCGACGCAATAAACAAAGCTCTCGATAGAAACAAGTACGGTGTCGTTATACTGCTTAATTTAACCAAAGTATTTGGTACACTTTATCATTACATACTACTCAACAAACTATACTCAATAGGTATAAGAGGAACACTGCATGCCTGGTTCAGGAACTGTCTCTCAAACAGAACAAAAGTAACAAAAATAGGTACATGTCACAGCCGTGGTATACAAATAAAACAGGGTGTCCCTCAAGGCGCAATATTATCACCCAGTCTATTCAACATATACATTAACGATGTTCATAACATGTCCATACGAAGTCCAATATTTCAGTACGCAGATGACACCGCACTACTAATAATCTACACAGACATCAACACGGCTCTCTCCAAAGCACAACAAGACCTAAATTACAACATACTTCTACCAAAACACAATTCTAATCAACGGCACCAAAACACAGATGTTAATAATACGCAACCCTAGAATCATGCATCCCCAACCACTATCGATACACTGTCGCATATACAGCTGCATTACGAACAAAAACATCCTGCCAATATCCCGAAATCACACCTGAAACACATGCAAAATACATTAGTCTTTACATTGATTGCCACTTTAAATGGACAAACCATATAGATTACCTACACCCTAAACTCCGCATCATCGCAGCAAAAGTCTTCAAAATAAAAGACATTATTCCATCTAACAAAAAAAATCCTTTATCACGATATCTGCGAATCCGTACTCAGATACGGTAAAGCAGTCTATGCAAACACATCAAACAGCTACCTAACAAAATCAGAAATATTACATAGAAAAATTGTGTCAACAGTGATTTGGACATCTTATACACAACAGCCAATATCCGACCGGTAGACGGCGAAACACAGAATCCTGAGAATTAAAATTCTGAAACACTACACAATATTACTAAGGAATTATTTCAACATCAGCTATCGAAACAAGCGAGACAAATATCGTATAACACGACCCAAAACAACTCTTTACATCCCTACACCCTTCAACAACTCAAAAGGTTCTTTTGTGAGATCACATCAGATACCCACGCTACTCAACAACCTATCAACAAATTTAAAACACATAGACAACTACAGAATATTAAAACACGAACTCTTGAAAATATACCAACAAAGTTAACACTAATATACACATAACTATTTATGTTGTGACAACAACATAAATAGTGAAGCCTAATCTCACTCTCTTGACAAAAGCTAATCCAAGCTTCGAAGTAGGTTGGATATATATATCTATATAAATGTTAAAGATACCAAGCTATTTTTAAACCTGGTTTTACTCCATTTCCCAAGTAAGCAAACAGACAAGTAAGGAAAGTTTGCGCCTTACCCAAGGCAAAATACTTTCTACATCTATCTCTCATCTTGAGATTTTTATTGAATAAGGTTAAAACACCTTATGGTAACTTGTTCTGGTAAAATACTTGTAAGCTCTGTATTACTAAAATCTTGGTATTTCTAGCCTGGCTTCCACTGATGAGACCTCAATAAAGGTCGAAACCGGTCTGGGTAGTGGCCCCTTGCCTTTAATACATAGCATCATACATCTCCTCCAGGAGATGTGCTTTGCATTAATGGTAAATATTAAGAGTAGTGATCAGTGCTTATCCACTTTACCACGAGTTGCCTTGATTTTCACTACGTGTGGGATCAGATAGACTTCCAATTATTGCAAGCGCAAACTTGACTTGTCTGTTTGCTTACTTGGGAAATGGAGTAAAACCAGGTTTAAAAATAGCTTGGTATCTTTAACATTTATTATACCCAAGGTAAAATACTTTCTACATATATATATATTATGTACATTTACATTTTAAAAATCACTCTACTCTACATTTTGTACTTAACTGAAAATGTAATAGTATGCTTTATTGTGTATATGAAAATACACTGTATGATGATAAATAAAATGTTAATACAGTTTTAAAAAATATATATGTAATTTATCTGAGACATTATCATATTATTATTATTATTATCAATTATTCAAAAATTCCGTGTAATCTTTATTGTTTAGAAGAACACGTGTTGTAAATATAGATGCAGAAAAGTATTATTATCAAAAATTTAATTGAAATGCAATGTGTAGAAAATGAATCACGTATGCAGCACTTAGTGCTGAATTTTGTAAAAATTACAAGCAGGAATTTCATTGAAGAAACGTTTTGTAATTTTGTAAATATTTTAGAAATCAGTACAAAAATATTATTATTTAAGGTAAAACTCATATTCTAATAACAAAGAGAATAGTCCAAGCTTATACTGGCAGCAAGGAGAGAATAGAAAATATTTAAGGTGAAACATTTATGACACTACTCAGTCAGCTAAAACTTTATTTCAGCTAAATCCACACAGTAACCAGAACAGCATAACCGATAACAAGACCACAGCCAAATAAACTACATAACACATAAAGTTTAATAATCACTATGGAAGATCCTCTAGGAGCTTCTAAATACTTGATACGATCAACAAACTGCCATTCAATGACAAAACGTAGGACCTACAGAGAGCTGAAACTGGCGCTATATAGATATTATAGTGAGACTGAAAATTAGAGAAAAATCATACACACACACACACACGCACACACACACACACACACACACACACACACACACACACATATATATATATATATATATATAAATGTGTGTGTCCTCACATAAATATGTTCCTAATCAGATACATATAAATAGATAAATCTACACCTGGCTCGCAATGGGTTCTGAGACAAAACCACAAAACCACTGCCATCTATTATCTTCCTCAGATAAGCTCAGCAAAAGCTTCGAGGAAGAGAACAGAAACGCAACGCCACCCGAACAAACAAACAAGTCTATCATCAACGAACATATTCAGCAATTTGTAAACTGACTTTTTGTTGTGATAAAAATGTAACAAAAATGTTTTAATAGTATATATGTAGATAATGTATACTCACAAACTCTGATCTTGATATCGAATTATTATTACTATCATTATTACTAAATTATTATTTAGTAATTATTATGTTATAAAATATCTCTACTAAATAAATAATATATAAAAAACAGTATTAAAATATAAATACAAATGACAGTATGCAGAAAAAAGTAAGAATATTTATATAAAATTATTCCATTATTAATATTAATATTATCGAATTGTATAGTGAACTGTGTACTGTATTGTGATGGTGTGTGTAATATATAAATATTTAGCTAATTAAAAAATGTATACCTATATTTATAAAAAATTTAAAAATCTATATCATGGTCTTAAAAAAAGTGTAATTATTCTGGAAGACCAATAAGATTATTATTATTGTTATTAAAAATTTTTATTTTTATTCTCTTGCAATTATACCTTTGTAAAAAACGTTTGTATTGCAGTGTTAATTTTGTTTATATACTTTATTGTACATGTAATTCTATTGAAGGAGAATAAATATAAAAAAAAAAATTTCTAAAATAATTAATTCTGTTCAAGCATTTTGTGTTCAAGCATATTTTAGAAAAAAAGAAAAACTATTATTATTATTATTACCGTATATGCGCTGTTCATCAGGGATCCGAGTCGCATACAAATCCGACATAAAAATGTTCTCAGGAACGTATTTCGTCCGTAACCGTGGAACTGCCTGTATTTGCTAAAATGTAACAAGGAGAAAGCTTAATAAATTGTAAGGGTAGACATGAAAAAAATACAGTGGAATCTGCGGATAATATAAAGTAAAAAATACACTTTAAAAAGGCAGGTAAATTCACGTTTATACAAGTATACTAACAGTAACGTGAATTTATCGGTACTACCTGATAAACAATTACAGTATATTCGCTTTACAGTTGCAAATTCATGAGAAAACAACTTGATACGCCAGCAGAAAGCCACTAATCAAGTTGTGCTACCGTCCCTGTGGAAGGGAAATTTGCTAAAACAACTATCTTCTACAATTTTCCCGCCCAGTCCAAAAAAAAAAAAAAGTAGCTTGTTGATATTTCGATCGATTCGCACCTCTAAGCAATTATTCTCTCTAATCTACTTTATAAAAAAGAGTATTTAAACACTCTGGGGATGGTATTGGCATTGACTGTGCATTGCTAAAAGCTATTGAGTGGAAGCTGTGAATAAATAATATGCAATTTCAAATTAAGCGAACTAAATTTCGAACGACAGCTATATTTAGTTTCAGTGCAGGATTCATGCCTTCATATCGTGCTGCTTTTTTAAGATCTCACTATGGATTTTGTGCTACGTTCCCATTTTCTTCTCCTATGTTGCTAGTGTGTGTGTGTGTGTGTGTCCTATGTGTGTGTTCAATGTCATTTTGACAATGTGAAGTAAAAAAAAAAAACTTTGGAAAATTTTCAAATTAAAACACTATTATGTTTCGATCTACCCATAAAACGTATGGAAGCATTGGAAAGATTAGCATACTCGTGAAAAGAATTTCACAATTGCTTATGTACTGAATATTTAGGTTCATAGACAAACAAATTACAAATATCCTGAACATGACCGAATTGCGAGCCCAATGCATCGTAATTCAACGCTTAGCTTGTGGTTAACATAAATTAGAACATCTTGACCATAAACGTAATACAGATTTGATCGGTGGAGCAAAAAAAAAAGGCCTCGTACATTAAACGGCCTTTTTATAATGTCATCCCAATGACCCTGATTTAAAACAATGGTTAATTTTATATGAAATTATTCTGAATTCCTTCAGCCCATTTAATTTTATAAACGAAATGCATCGTTTTAATGTGGAAATAAATAATTTATACCCGCTTTGAATATCACTGCCGGTAAGACGGTTGATGTACGACTGATATTGTTTGATTCTTGTCAGTGACAAAGTTGCTGTTAAATCCTGAAAGATCTATAAGTAGCGAATCATCCAATGTTATGAAGAGAAATAAGTTGCTTAGTATGGTTCTATTGCTTTTATAATAACTGAAAGAAATTATCAATATTCTTCATAAAATGTGAGCAGATTTCAAATCGTACAGATAAAGCAAACTACTGTTTTCTACTTTACATATCTGGTTTTGCATTTCCAACAAATTTTAAAATTATGTTATAAGAAAATCAAAAATACCAATTGAAAGAATGAAGGAGGAACAAAAACCATTAATTAGATATCCATTGTTATAACAATTGATTCCTCTGAGTTGGTAATTTTAATTTCGTATTTGTTTTAATTGTTTGTCTTTATTTTAACTCTAAGGTACTACTTTCATTTCAGTATCAACAAATCTTTGGCCATGAGAAATTCAAAATATTACAGATGTTGTTCCGGTTTTTGCATCGATCTTCTTCAGAAATTCTCAGACGACTTGAGGTTTTCTTATGATCTCTATCGTGTAGAGGATGGAACGTGGGGTGTTCTCAATGTAAGTACTACAGTGTGAAGACTTGCATGTTTTGAAATTCGTTTGGCGCATTATCTCTGACAGCAAATTTATATATGTAATTGATCCATTTGAAATTCTGTAAATCGCTTCCCGGGAAATCACTCAACAAATTTTTCTTTTGTGATTTCTATGAAAGTTTAAGTAGCGTAGATCACACGAAAATTATAAAACTTTCCAAACGTGTTTTAGAAGTCGTAGCCCAGCTTGGTTCAACACAATTCCTTTTCTTCCAATAGCAGAATGTCGAAACTCTGCAACCTTTAAAGAATCTTCCAACATGGGGGATAAGAAGTATTCTTATAGCTACCGGGGGTTGAAGGGGAAGAGGAAACAGTACCAAACTGCTCCGATATAACCTCCTCACAAATTGAAACAGTCAGTGTGGCTGCTATTGTGCTGTTATAGTTTCATCATAACGTTTTATGAATGGGATTATTCTTTGTTAAAAATGCAAGAAAACTTCCTAGATGTGGAGGTGATTAACGGAAATGTGGGAATAGATCTAACTCCAGTGCTCTTCCGATTTTCTTAATAAAGGAGGAACAGCTTCCGGTATAGGGAGCGCTTGCAAACACGATGAAACCACAAGTTAAATTCAGTGGAAATTTACTTAACAAAACCTCTTTTGTCGCATAATTTCTTTCTTTCTTTCATTTAATTCGCTGTTGAAAAAAAAATTAAACTGTTTAAAATATAAATATAATTTTTCGAAAATCTGGATTATTTGATTTATAAGTTATTAATACTTGGATTTAAAATCTTTAATATGAAATTAATCATTTAAATTTTAAAAAAATAATTAATAAACCTAAAAGAATAATAAACTAAATTAACAAACTGAATGAATAAACAAATGCGATGAGAGCTTCGTTAACTCATCGGGATTTAATTCACTTTTTCACATATTTTTGTGTTCCTATTGGTAAATTATTTCCATACCTGTATGTTCACTTGAATTTCAATCATTCCTTATTATTTAGTTTCAAGGCAGCATTAACAAACAATTGAAAACATCACGGATATTTGAAAGAAATTAATTTATTTAAAATGTCCTTGATCTTTTCTTAAATGATCAGAAGGTCTAATTCCATATGATTGGAATAGAAATCTAATTTCACCTATTTGTAAGAAATGAAGTAAAACTAAATGTGCAAATTATAGAGCAATTTCCCAGCTGAATGCTCCCAGTAAGATTTATGCCAATGTGCTTGATTAAAGACTAAGAAAACTAGTAGAAGCTGGTTCAGGCCAAACAGGAGTAGTCAAAGTGAGATTTTCACTTTAGAAATAGTTGAGAGATCTGAGAATATAACAAGCTGCCAACAGAAAAGCTGCTCAAAAATATCATACTTATATGGTGTAAATGAGTTGTTATCAGATTTAAGTTGTACGTCTGCAATTTTTTTATTAATGTCTTTGATGATTGATTCAAGATTCTAATCAGATGGATCTTTGAGGCAAGCAATTCCAGCAGCGGTCATACTCTTGAAGGCTAGAAAACTAGACAAATAGTTCTAAGAAATCCTTTAAATTTTTAAAAAATGTTTTTAAAAATGCTAATCTCGTTCCACAAGCCCACCTTTTCTATCAAGTCACTTTGAGACCTAAAATTAGGAGTGGTGTTCAGGTTGGTTGGAAATTGAAGAGTTGATATGCAGTCAGCCAACCTGGTAGGCCAGAATCTGAAAGTAATTCGGACTAATTGAAATCGCACCAATCAGTCCGATATTTAATAATCATTAAATTTATAATAATCATTAAACATTAAATATTTAATAATCATTAAATCCGAGATACTCAATCCAATCATACTGAATTGTTTTACTATGTTTGGATTATTCAGTGAGCTTCCAAGTCAAGAGATTTATTTATTTATTTATTTATTTTTATCCACTGAATTCTCATCGTGAACTTTTTCATGGGCTAGCAAATACCCAGAACCAATCGAGTAAGAATACGTGTAAGTGAGAAATAAAATACAATGCATAGTAGGTGATTCTGTGAATGCATGTGTAGAAAGCAGGACTAGACACTGAAGAATTGGGTTTATAAAAAGAAACATTTATTATAGTTGCAGAATCATAAAACCTGTTACCTGTACTAGTAAGGTCAAGATGTAGGACCTATGAAGGGATTTCTACTACGCGTGCAAAATTCGATTTAATAGGAAAATTCATGAAGTACACTGAGACCAGAGTACTAAGCATGCAGACAGCAGCTTAAATTTTTGAACATAAAAATTAAACATTTCATGCATTCTAGAGATTTGACGGGAACTCGTTAGATTCAGGAAGACATTGACCTCAATAGTTTATGTAAATGAAATACAAACTCACATTAAGAAAGTTGAGAAGATATTTGGGAAATACAAACTATTTATTTATTTATTTATCGTATGGCTTGTGTACATGGTTAAAAAACAATAAGATATAATACACATGAATATAGATAAGATACACATATATGATAAAAAAGTCTACATTCAGGCAAATACAAATATATGAAATTTATGACAAACATCAGACAGAAGATTAGTCATATTTTAACATTTAGGTTTTAATTCAGTTGATCGCCTCTGGGGATAGGTCAAAGATATCCTTAAAGTCATCTGGATATGCTGTCAGCTCGCATTCCTGTACTACTGTGAATGGTTTGTGTCTCGACTTCACAGGGATAGTGGGGATTTGATATCCTACCCCATTTTGAAAGTGAGTCTCCACATCCACCATGACTTGTACGAATCCTGTTAGCTGTCGTCCATATATTCCTGGGCAGGTCAAATCCAGATGGTTTTTGGAAGATGTTTATGTGATTACGAACTTCAGGTGATACTGCTTGGGACCACAGTACATCCCACCTACTCACCATACTGTCATCCTGGCTAAGAAGATTACGGGCGGTTTTCATGGTAAGTCTTCTGCATTTTAGTCTATTAGATAACGCATCTGGAATAAAATCATGTATTGGGAGATTTTGTTTATTTCGGGGGTGCAATTCTAGCTCGCCTCCTCGTGGTGCACCCTGGGTCATGCTAAAGAGCTAGAGCGACTGGCGGCCAGACCATTGTGCAATTGTGCAATCTCCTGACCATACTTACTCATGGAATACAAACAATAAAAACAGATTACGGTTTATTACAAGTATCTGTTGATTTGAAAGAAGAACGAATTTCTTTTCTAAGTGTCGCTTCAAACGATCAAACTGTAAATAATGTTTTGAATATCTTTATAAATTTACTGGGTTCATTTATCAATAGGAATGAGTGAGACCAAGGGAAGAAAACATATCTTCGGAAGATCCCAAACTACACGAAAACGTATCTTTGAATCAAGTGTACAGCATTTATCTCATTTTGCATAGTAATAACTTCAAAGCAGAAATTAATGAAGGTGTTAATAAACTCTGGTATTAACACCTTCATTCCGACAGCGGTACAAGTCCGCTGTTGGAATATTGCAGTCGTCATAAGCACTCCTTTGATTTCAGATATGAATGCGAAAAAGGTATTCGAGATAATACCGATTGAATCAGTATTGTCATTTATTGGAATTACCTTTCGAAATGAAAAAAAAAAAAAAAACTATTTTTCGTAAAAACAAACTTTTGGACAAGTGTTCAAAAGTTTTTTTGGATGGACAAGTGTCGTATTGTTTTCATAATAACGCTTGTAAAATTAGTGGAATAAGCAGTAAATTTTAAAGCATGCTATTATGTTTTTTAAGAGAGAAATTTTATTGCTATCGTTATCTCACTGAAAAAAATTTTGATAATTAAAATTTCATGGGATGGCGTAAACAAAATTATTATTAATAATTAATAATAATTTAAAAATAATTTTAAAATACATTTAAAATATTAAATTAAAACTTAAAATATAAATATAATAAAAAATAATTAATAATTGAATAAATTTTGAGTAGGAAATGAAGAGAAATTCATGCTCTAAATCTAGTGTAAAATGGTACCTTTTATAAATTCTGAAAACAGGATTTTAATTTTACATGAGCAGCAAGAATCAGAATGAACGTACTTTACTTTTTATAGCAGAAATAATTATTTAGTTCGGGTTATAGTTAAATCAAGAAGAATAATTCGTTTCACACTATATAAATTATATTTATATAGTGTGAAACAAATCTGTTGGTTGCTGAAATGAATAACGATGATTTGCGTTGAATACTTTTTGTATGAAGAAAAATAGTTCTAGATATTA
Source organism: Typopeltis vanoorti (assembly GCF_054136105.1). Classification (NCBI taxonomy): domain Eukaryota; kingdom Metazoa; phylum Arthropoda; class Arachnida; order Uropygi; family Thelyphonidae; genus Typopeltis; species Typopeltis vanoorti. The sequence goes on along the minus strand of NC_143557.1, from coordinate 27,648,730 downwards.
GGTAAAGGAAAACTAAACATGGATAAGAATTCCCCTTCTGCATAATTGCGAATTTTATCAAGTTGGCCGAAATGGCATGCCTAATGGATTATGTCTAGTAGTTGGTTACTCGACATAATCCACAATCTAGTGAAATGGTAATTAATGTAATAAATCGCCTATCCCTAGTTTTATTTATTAAATTTCAGTAAGAAAAGTGAGCTTCCGTAGGTCAGTCAGTATATATGAAGCTCGTTGGTCAGAAAGACCTGGGTTCGATTCCCGTCAATGACGTCAGGAACCTTTATATGGTCTTTTTCAACTAAAGGTGAGTTAGCCAGCCTCAGACGGCGGTAGGGGTTTTTTTTCACCCGATAACTAGGGAAACCTGGAAACTTCAGACCAGGCAAACTAGCCCCGTGAACACACGTGGATTACAGTCATAAATACGTCCCAACATAATTTATTTATCTCAATTATATTCCTTTTCAATGCACTGCTGATCCATTCTAGATTATACCATGCCGTATGTAAAACTTGCAAGATAACGTCTCAAAAGTGTTTTCCAGTTTTATTTTATTTTTATTTAATTTTTCATGTTTTAAAGTAAATTCTTCAGAATTATTCCTAAGAGGGAGAAGTTAGACCGACTTTTGGATAAGCTGTCTTTCTCACGCAAGGCAAACATCCACACAAACAGGCAAAAACTGCTGTTAGGTCAAAGTATAATACCTGGAACTAATGCGTTAATCGCATTTTTCAGAATGGAGTTGGATATGTGCTTTCCAGTTACTTATTATTTGTGTGTGTGTGTGTGTGTGTGTGTGTGTGTGTGTGTGTGTGTGTGTGTGTGTGTGTGTGTGTGTGTGTGTGTGTGTGTGTGTGTGTGTGTGTGTGTGTGTGTGTGTGTGTGTGTGTGTGTGTGTGCGTGCGTGCGTGCGTGCGTGCGTGCGTGCGTGCGTGCGTGCGTGCGTGCGTGCGTGCGCGCGCTAACTTATTTTTATCTGTCTACTTTATGGAAATATCACGTACTTCTACATTTTCTTGAAAATCATGTCAGCTATTAGAAACGATTGACAAAATAAGAATTATTACTGCTGCCACTATGAAATAGACGAAATTATGGCCGCAAGTACTATAAACATATAGATTACCTGCATACACCCTCCTATATCACGGTAATTGCGAATCTTTACTCAGGTACGGTATAACGGTCAACGCAAACACATCAAATAGCCACCTAGCGAAAATAGACGCATTACATCGGAAAATTATATCAACAGTGATTTGGAGACCCCACATACAACATCCAATAACCGAATCCTATATGGGGATGCACAAAATCCTGAGCATTAAAAATCTTAAATACTACATGATGTTACTAAGGAATTACTTCAACATCACCTATTGTAACAACAGAGACACATATCGCATAACACGATTCACAACAACTCTTTACATCCCTTGACCCTTCAGTAACTCATATGGTTCTTTTGTGCGATCACATCTGATACCCACCAAGAAATTTAAAACACATATACAACTACGAACATTAAAACACGAACTCTGGAAAATATACCAACACAGTTAATATACCATTAACACGTATATACACATGACAAATCACCAGCATCCAACGCCTACAATACATCAATAAACAGTACCAAGCAACATAAATAGTGAAGAATAATCCAACTCTCTTCATAAAAGCTAACCCGAGGTTCGAAGTAGGTGGGATTAGCCCGCCTCATTAAATTAATCCTCATAATCACAGACTGCAAATTATTGTAATGTCTATGTCAGTACGGTGTATAATATTAAATGATGATAATGATATGGGGAAAAAATGTGCATTTTTTCAAAGAAAAAATATTTTAAAAAAATATATATAAAAAATAATAAAAATGTTAATAAAAAATAAGGTACTTAAACTGCATACAGAATTACGTACAGAGCAGAAAATGTAATACTGTATGTCTTAATTGTACATAATGTAAATATTCTGTATGATGATAATAGAAACAAATTATTATTATTAAAAAATTATTATATAGAGAAATTATATCTATTATTATTGTATATATTACATATTGTATATTGTATATTGTATTAGAGCAGGGGAGAGCAAGTTTTTCTGTAATAAGAGCCATATATAACACTTTTCATACATTTTTGAATGTTCAAGAGCCGCAGAAAATATTATTTTCTGCAACGGAGGAGGTGGGTAATGCAACGATCATAGTAGTCAATTTTCGAACTAATTTTGGCTGGAACGACACAGACCATCAAATGTCGAAGCACTTTTTACTAACCAAATATGATAATAAAATCAACGTTAACTTTTAAATGGTACTGGTCAACCCTTTTGACCAGTACCATTTAAAAGCTAAAAGTTTAAAGTTTCAAAATATCGTTTTTCACTTATCTTTAAAGCATTTACGAAATAAAATATTCTAATATTGGTACATAGTACTACCATAGATTATTAATATAAAAGTTTAGGAAAAATGGCAATGAAAACCAATACAGAGTAGCTTTGGGAGCAGCTCACGAGCCGTGATTTGCCCACCATTTTATACTCGTACAGTGTAAAAATGCAAAAAAAAAAAAAAATCTCTAATGATCATCATTGTTACTATTATAATAATATACGTTGTAAACAATTATTATTTCATCTCATCTCATATTTTTATCCTCTTTTACCTTGTGGTGTCGAGGGTTTAATTAATCATTGGACCTCAAACTTCACAGGATATGATGGTCAGCCCTACTCCCGGTGTATGTCCTGTAGTGTTGAGTGCTCAAGGCGGATTTGCCTGCTTTGCGGGATGAAAAACCTCAGGATAAACTGGGAAAAAAACCTACTGTCCACGCCCAAAACTGGCTAAGTTGGCTATGGGATTCGAAAGGATTCGAACCTAGGACACTCCTTCGCCCGGTATATGGTTGCGAAATGCACAGCCGGGCTAAGCGGGCGGATATTATTATTGTTATTGTTGTTGTGTATAATTTATCTGAGAAATAAAAAATATATATATATATATATATTATTATTATTATTATTAAGAGAAACCTCCAGGGAGTCAGGATTCATTGAGGAAGGCCACATACTATAAACACCGGCTATCATATTTATTCCTGAATTCATTCACACTGCTTGCACACACACCATCAAATGGCAATCCATTCCAATCACGCACCACCCTATGAAAGAAAATTCTAGCCCTCACCCACTACTTAGCAGAATTAATTCTTAGCTTCCAAGTATCTCTTGTCCTTTCCCGACTGGAAATTACTATGAAAATTCCATCAACTGAAATCCTGTATGAACGTTTCAGAAGTTTGTAAGTCTCAATCATATCACCCCTCTTTCTCCTGTTTGCTTGTGTTTGGAGTCTACAAATTCTCCATAATCACAATCCTGTCAGAATGTCAGAATCACAACGGAAACCAGGACACAATACCTGCGCATAATATTCAAAATTGACAATGAACTTCAACTTGCTATGTACTAACACTGCTATATCCTTAGCCTGATCAGTTTCTTCTAACATATCCCCACCAATATAATATGTCATTGGATATCTAATCACGCCGAAGTGATTAGATATCCAATAAATTTTATACATTTACTGACATTGAACTGATATCCATTTTCCCATGCTCACAATTCCATTTGAATCATTCTTCAATACTGCATATCAGCAGAATTTTTGATTATCCTGACTATCTTTGGATCATTATCAAATAGTTGTGTGTCGCCTGTCAAATTCTTCCCAATATTATTAATGTATAGATTGAATAACAATGAACTAATGACAGATCCTTGTTGTGCACCATTAGATACCTTAAATCTTGCAGACTCACATCCCCCACCCGAAGACCATTTTTGATGTCTGTCAGTCAGTCATCCTCTTATCCAACCTAACATTTTATAATCCAAACCTATATTCTCCAATTTATGCAACGGTTTTCCATGCGGTATTCTGTCAAAAGCTTAATAAAATCCAACAGTATCATGGTGTGTCCATTCCCCTTGTCTAGTTGATAGACAACATTATTATAGAACGTCATCAAGTTTATAAACACATGATCTTCCCTTAGTAAACCCAGGCTGTTCATTGCAAAGTAGAGATTCACTGTCAACTCGTTTCTGAATACGAGCCCTCACCAAGTTTTCCAAAATCCTCACTGTCACTCCTGAGATACTGATTTGTCGATAGTTGGGTACATCGTTCTTTGCAATACCCTTGTGCAATGGGGTTGCCATACATTATTTCCATTCCTGCTGAATCTTCCCTGTTTTGACACTCAAATATATAACTTGTCAAAAAAGCCAATTCAAGAAAATACTTGTTTAGCATCAGTATTCATATCTCATCAGTTCCTATTGCTCAATTCTTATTCAGTTTGTGCAACAGCTCTAAATTAAAATACTTAAATGATTCTATATCTATTCTATATCTTTTAACATTTTGCTAAAAGCTTTCAATACCAGGTTGATAGTTTTTAGCAAAATGGGCACTTATTAGTTGAATAACCTCTTCTGCATCTATCACAATCACACCATCTGTATATATACAGTAGAGTTATTCCTTCATATTCATTCTTTCTTTTACTTGCAGCATACTGATATGATTCTTGTTCGCTGTCTTTCGCATGCAGAGCCAGTTTCTTTTCATACTCAAATTTAACTTTCCGTACAACATTTGTAACTCTTCTAGCCTGCTGCTTATAATTTTCATAACGGACATCCTTATGCACACGGCATTCCTTCAACATCACCATTTCTTAAGAAACTTTTGCTTAATAAGATTACACACCCATTTGATTCCTATCATATTTATTCTTCGAACTATCGGGACACGTTCTGATATAGAATCATTTAAGTATTTTAATGCTTCCCGTGGACTGTCGGTATTCTTCCCATCCAGCAACCAACTCAGTATACTCCTCAGTTGGTCATAATTTCCTGCTTTGTAGTTCAGCACGTAACCTTTTCCGAGTGGAACATTCATAGTTAGTCGCTTCCCAAGTGAGTACCGCATGATCACTGCCATCAACCGGAGGAAGAATAGTTACATCTTTAAATGAAACACCCTCTGATACTATGATCGAATCTAACACTCTGATCTACAGCTGCTTTTTTTCCATGCTGCTTGAGGAAGTTGTCTCGCAACAACGCGGTAAATTCATTTTCACTTTTCTCAAGAGGTTTTGCTGCTACCCAAATAATATTTGGATAATTAAAGTTCACCATTATGATTACTCTTTTCGTGCCAATCGTCTTTATTTTGTGATGCATTTCTTTCACTATTAATCGATCCACCAGGTCTGTAACAACACCCCACTATGTAATTGATCTTGATAGATTCTACCTCACACCAGATGGTTTCAAACTCACTGCCACATAAAATATTGTTAGTAGAAGTACTACAATCAAAACAGGTCTCAACTTTAACTGGATTCATGTCATCCGATATCATTAGTAGCACGCCCCCTTCCTCTCCTATCCTGTCTATCCTTGCTAAAAACACCGTACCCTTTACACTCAATACCAGTTAGTCTGTCTGATTCTGATAGCCAGGTCTCACTACTGCCTACAATATGAATCCCAACATATTGAACAAGGAACAAACTCTATCCCATTGTTTCTTATACGTTTGCTATTGTGCTACGACACACTATGTTGTTACGAGCAGCGCTGTCCTTATATCCGGACAACAGGAGCATTGCCCCGTGCTAGCACTTTAATAAATAAATAAATAAATAAATAAACATAAAAAATAAAAATGTTTCATTAAAACTTAAATATTCAGAATCGGTTTTATTTATAAACAAATACGTGTATTATACAAAAATATGGAATTATGTATCTACGTCTTTAATTTATTACTTATCGAAACATCGCGAGCCTATCAACAGAACAGCTAGGGACATTCACAATAATAATTATATTTAATCATATTTTATATCTTTCCAACGTTCAGTGATATAAAAACTACAGCTGGGCACAATTTTCGATTTCTGTCGTTATAAAGGTATATTTGTCAAGGTAAGAGAGCAGCACATATCATGTTTAATAGTTTCTTACTGTGATTTATAACTTTTAAACATTGAAACGTATGGTATGTGGGCTCTTGCCCCTAGCATTGAATATCTAACACTTCTGTTTATCAATTCATTTTTTTAAATATTCGTTACGATTCCAACAGTGAAGAAACCCCAGACAAAAACTTATTTGCTCTTACACATGCACATGACGGGAAGAGATGACCTTATCGGTTCAGTCAAATCAGTAGCTTCTGAAGTTGGAGGTCAGAGGTTATTGTTAAGCAGCGGAAGGTCCAATTAGATTAAGACTTAATAAAATTTTTCAGCAGTATATAAAGAAGGAATAACTGAAACGTGTTGAGAAATTAAATATTCCATTAAAATTTCAGTGAAATGTTTTTGGAAATTTAGCTTATTTTATATTACCCCTTCATATAATCTTTAGACATCATATAAACCATGTCCAAATTTTAACGCAAAGTTAGATTTTCGGGCATACCTCTGTCCCCAACATGCTTGTTAAATATTTTATTTCACTTTATATTACTTCTATCGCAGGTCGATGGCTCGAATTCCGCTGTGGATATGGATGTTTGTGATTGTCTTCAGGTGAATGATGATGAACTACTTCGCCCGGTATGTGACCATCTTCCCGCTCAGTGGACGACTAAAGTGATTTCCCTAACTGTAACGGGAATTAGGATATGCATAAAAATAAAGTCTACAAAATGTACAAAATTAACAAAAATTAGTGAAAATATTCTTTAGCCCACCTACATTATGAAAGTACTCTAGGTTTCCAAAACTAAAAACACACACACAAAAAAAGTGGCTCCATGTTTGATTTGTAGATCAGAGTTTTGTACACATACTTTTGTAAATAGTTCTGTTATTTTTTCAAGAATTTTGAACATCACTGATAGATAACCTATAATAGTAATAATAATAATAATATTCATCCCAAGCTTTTTCATATCGGTAGGAATAATCGCAGAAGCTTACAAAATTCAAGCACCATACTGATATCATTGCCGTTTTTACGTAGTCAAAATAAATTTGTTCAAAGTGTATAGAACTAACTATAGCCTATAGCTGCTCATTTTATTCAATATAACTCGATTGAAATATTAACAAACTGATTATTTACTGGCAACTCTCGAAATCAGTGGCGAAACTGCAGGTTCTGGGGTGATCGCAGCATATCATACCTTTGTTTCATCTGATTTATCAGATGCAGACTCATCAAATATGTTGATTAGTTTGTTTTATCAGACGTTGAACGATAAAATATGGTGTTCTTCTGATTTATTTGATATTGATTCATCTGGAAAATTCTTTCATCAGATATGTTGCAAGCCTCCTCCCCCACACACACACCCGCAACTACCCTTGAGAATATTTAGAGGTATGCTTTTCGCACCAGTGATCAATTGTAAACTTCTTCGGTAATTGACTTTTATGAAAAAGGAGTTACTTAATCAAATAGCCCATTAGTAATCATGAAGTACAATTGCCAGTAACATCTTTTTATGTAAATCCTTTTGAGGAACTTAATTTCACATTGCCCATATTATTTCAACAGGTCTGACGTCTAGTTAATATTTTGCATTTACTAATACGCGCATGACTGTTAGATTTCGTTTTGACTTCTTTAATTGCTTGGCATAGTCTACTCGAATATTGTAGAAAGTTCTTTACAGATTTCCTGAGACAGATTTTGTTTCTATTATCGGAAGCTAACGCACTTAACAATCATTATGCAGTTTCGCATAAAACTTGGTGATAACTGTTTAAATGTAATATAGGTCTTTCAGATCTAAGCAAAGACAACTTTGCCACCTGCGCTTCGCTCATGCCAAAACAGGAATCCATATATCGAACGGAAATTCGTATTGCTCGGTCTCAGGGTAACCTATGGTTCCGTTTTGAGATATGGCTGTTGCCATAAGGTTATTGCAATGTCGAAAAAGGGAAAAAATATACTTTTTCCTGAAACTATTTTCCTTTAAGAACTGAAAAAGGCCTTATTAATATTTAATATATCAATCGAAAATGCAGAAGAGACATTACAAAAAAAATCATTTTAAATTATAATGTAGAACAAGTGGATTCTGACGAAACCATATCTACGTTGACAGTTTTATTTATTATTTATGTTACTCCAAGGTTAAGTTAATGTTATGAAAAATCATTTCATGATTTTAGTTTCCTATTGATAATACGTTTACAATTTCGTGTTCTTCTCCTTATACTGCGAAATTCTCATTACAAATAAAGTATTTTATTTAGAGACAAACCTTTGAATCATCAGTAGGTTTATGGTTTTACGAACTGAGCATGTCCGCCCATACTACGAGTGTTACGGCCTTCCAATAAAAATCTTTTAGCTCTTTTTAGATGTGCCCTGCCTGGTTGGCCGAGTGGATAGCGCTCTCACTCTCCAATTAACATGCTGCGGGTTCGAATTCCGCGAAATTCATTTGTTAGTCTTTAGGTGAGAGATGAATTTCATTGCCCAGTGCGAGACCACCGCGCCGCTTAGTGGAGGCTTGAAGTGGGTTGAAAAAGTTTCATGTTTGGTTTGTAGAGAAGGGTTTGCGAACTATATAATAAAAATATGAAGAAAATTCCATAACCCTTCCTTGGATATAAAATGTATTATAGATTTCAAATAACATTTCGTGGCTGGGAGCAAGATATGATCAATTCAAGAATAGACATGATAACTGGTGATGATAATATGATGTGACTTCCCTAAATGAGTCCATGACTTCCTGGAAATCTCTCTTAATTTTTTTTTTAATAATAATATATTTTTTTATTGATTTCTAAAATATTTACACAATTACAATAATCGTCTTTAGTGACATTCCAGCTTGTAATTTTTATAAAATTTAGCACTAAGTGCTGCATATGTGATTCAGTTTCTACATTGCATTTCGATTAAAATTTTGATAATAATAATTTTTTGCATCTATATTTACAACACGTGTTCTTCTAATATTAACAATGAAGATTAACGAAATTTTTGAATAATGGATAATAATAATAATAATAATTTTTTTTTTTTTTTTAACATTTAAAAAAAACATTTTATTATGTCTCAGTATAAATTACATACAATAATAATATTTACAATATTTACAATAAGGTTTATACAGAATTTTTGAATTTAGAATATAATAGTAATAATAATAATAATAATTTTTTATAAACGACTTATTTGTTTTTACAATGAAAATGATAAGGTTTACTATCACACAGAGTATCTGCACACACACAATGAAAAGCATATTATCTTTTCTGTACAGTACGAAAATTCGATGTACAAAATGCAGAGTACATTTTATAAATATGAACATACATTTTTTTAAACTAGCTAAATATGGATTGGCACCAATGTGCACACAATTCACGATACAATGCAGTAATGCAGCATACACACACAATTCAATAATAATAAAAATAATATTTTTTTTTTTTTTTATGTCTCAGTATAAGTTACATACAATAATAATATTTACAGTATTTACAATAAGGATTATACAGAATTTTTTTTATTTTTTTATTTTTATTTTATTTTTTTATGTCTCAGATGAATTGCATACATAGTTGCTGTAGTAATTATATGTATATAATATTTATAACGCATTACAAGTGTGTATAACAGATACTTGCAAGTTAGTAATTTTCTTCCTCGAAGCTTAGTAGAGCTTATCTGAGGAAGATAATAGATGACAGAGGGTGGTGGTTTCGTGGTTGTGTTCCTATAGTGGTCACAAGCCAGGTGTTGATTTTACTGTTTGTTGGTACGTGCTTGAAAGACTTCGACTGCCATTACAGTTTAACTTTTTTTTTTTTTTGTGCAAATAGGGTTGGATTTAGACATGGTGTGTTTGTTTCTTTGTGTTCTTGTAGTGGTAGTTTTTTGAGAGGAGGGGTTGTCGTAGGTTTGTGTGTGTGTGTGTGTGTGTGTGTGTGTGTATGTGTGGTGGGGGAGAGAGAAATAGGAATTGCTCTAATTTTCATTCTCGCTATAATATTTATATAGTGCCTGTTTCAGCTCTCTGTATGTTCCTAGGTTTCTGTTGTCGAACGGCAGTTTGTTTATCATGTCAGGTACGTAGTAGTTTCGGGTGGCTTTGCCGTAGTGATTGTTGTACTAATATGTTATGTAGTTTGTTGACTGTGGTCTTGTTATTTAATATGTTGTTCTGGTTACTCTATATGTTGGGCTGTAGTAGTGTTTTAACATGACTGTGTAGTGGCGTAAGTGTTTCACCTTAAATATTTTGTGTTTTGTCCATGCTTCCTGCATAAGAGTGGGTGGGTTGTTCCCAGAATATCAGTTTTATCATTTTATCTTGCAACCATTGTAGCCTGTTAAGTCTGTAGTCTGCGCAGAATGCGTATGATGTGATTGCATATCTTAAAATGTTTTCACATAATGCTTTATAGATTAGTATTTTTATGTGGGTTGGGGCAATGTCTTTTAATCTGTATAGTTTGCTTGCTATTATCCTAAGCTTGGTATGTAGGTAGTTTGTATGGCTATTCCAACTTTGATCTGCGTCGAAGTGAAGTCCAAGATAGCGTGTTGTTTTCACCTGTGCGATGGTTGTGATTTTAGGTTCTGCACTTTGTGTATAGGAGGATGAATGTTTGATAGTGAGATATTTAGTTTCTATGGGCAGGGTTTGGGGATTTTTGAATATCATTAGCTTTGTTTTTCCAGGGTTTATATATATGCCGTTTTTGGTTAACCAGTTAGTGATTTGATTGATGTCGTGTTGCATATTTTTGTAAGCGATTTTTGCAGTGTTGTGAATGGATACTATGGCAGTGTCGTCTGCATACTGGAAGATTTTACTTTTTAGGGGGAGTTGGCTTATGTCGTGTGTGTATATGTTAAATAGAATGGGAGATAGGACTGCTCCTTGCGGTACTCCACAGGTTACATGTACCTGTTTGCTGTGTGCTGATCCTATACGTGTGATGTGCTTTCTGTTTTTCGTGTATGCTTTAAACCACTGGAGTAGACGACCTCCAATTCCGATATGGGTAAGTTTCGTTAACAAGGTTTTATGTGTTAGTGTGTCAAATGCTTTTGTTAGGTCAATGAATACCACTAATGTTATTCTGTTTTTATCCAATGCAGCGTTTATTAGATCTGTGAAATCTTCCAGGAGTGTTGCTGTTCCTTTATTTTTTTGAAAGCCATATTGTGTTTTGGGTATGATTTGAAATTTTTCAACGTATGTGGAGAGTTTCTGATGTACAATGCGCTCCATGATTTGGTTGATTACAGGCAGCGTGGCGATAGGTCTGTAATTATTTATTATGTTTCTTTTTCCCTGTTTGTGTATGGGTGTGATTAATGCAGTCTTCAGTGTTTCAGGTATGTGTCCCGTTTCGAAGATTTTATTTAACAGTTTTTGTATAACTGGAAGTAGGTCGGTTGAGTGTTTCTTGATGTCTTTTGGTCTGATTCCGTCTATCCCCGGTCCTTTGTTAGGATTAATTTGTTGAATTGCCAGTGATAGTTCTTCTTTTGTTACTGTGGGGAACCACATCGACTGGGTTGCTCGTGGACCTAGTGGAGAATGTTCGTATGTGTGAGGAAAGGTTGTTTCTTGTAGCCTTTGGACAGAGTTCACGAAGTGCTGATTAAAGTTGTTTGCCAACTGTTTGAGGGATTTGTGGTCGCAGGCAAAGCTGTGTTTCATTGTTTCTGTGGCAGTGGTTCTGTGTATATTGTCCAGCATTTCATTAATCAGGTGCCAGGTTTCCTTTATGTCATTCTGTGCTGTTGTTAATTTGTTGCTGTAATAGTTTCTTTTTGCCGTTCGAATCTGGGTTGTTAGGAGATTCCGTTTTCTTTTGTATTCAGCTTTTAAAGCGATATTGTTCGGTGACTTCTTAAGTTGTTTCCATAGGGCATCTTTTCTTTGTATGTGTGTTAGTATGTTGTCTGTTATCCATGGATTTTGTTTCGTTTGAGGGCGTATTTTTATTTTTGTTTATGCCTTGTTGTATATTTTGTTAAATGCAAGTTTAAGATTATTATATACAGCTTCAGCAGAGTCTAAAGATGCTATCTGCATCCAGTCTGTTTTTCTGATTTCATCGTTCACTATTGCTTCGTTTACAATACTATGATACTGTTTTGTAGTCTCAGTGATTTTTATGGGTTCTGGTTCAGTGTGTAACTGCAATGCTGTGAAATAATGGTCTGCTAGTTTGCATGTTATGACGGCTGCTGTGTGGCTGTTTGGAGCGGCCCTTATATTTATATGATCAACGCAGGTTGAGGTTGTTGTGTTTCCGACTATCTCTTCTCGTGTATACGACTGTATGGATGGGGTTATGTTATATGCCGATAATAGGTCTAGGTATTGTTCTGTGTTGTTATTTATGTTCCGAATGTTTATATTAATGTCTCCTCTTATTATCTAGTATTTTGAGGTACCTACGTTTGTGGCTGAAAGCCATCTGTTTAGTTCTTCTAGGAATTTTGTGGTGCTTAAGTTGCGTGGTCTGTATATTGCGTTTAATATCAGGGAGTTTTCTTGTTTGATGTTTTTAATTTCGATGCATATGTTTTCTGCGTATTCTAATTTATAGTTTATTTCTGTTACTTCTAGTTTATGTTTGGTAAATATTATTATACCACCGCCTCGTTTTGTTTGTCTGCAGTGTTTGTGTTGTTGGAAGTGTGGCATTTGGTAGGAGGATGCCTCTTCGTTTGTCGTAGATACTTCAGTCAGTATTAAAATGTCTATTTCGTCTATATCTTCCTTCAGATAAGCTTGCAGGGTCAGCCAGTATTTTTGAATGCTTCTGATGTTGATGTGGAGAATAGATAGTCCTTTTTTGGGGATTGTCAGTTGTTTCCATTCTGATATTGATTTCAGAATGTGGCAATTATCATGTTCCGGGGTGATTACGTCTGTTGATGGTGTGCATTCATATTGGTTGGGGTGATGGTCCTTCTTTACGAGTTGTCAATATTCCTTTCAATGGGACAGCCTGTTGAGGTCTTCTACGGATTTTATTTCGATTGGTTTTGAGTCTTGTGTCTTTCTAAGGAATATTTTGCTGTCTCTTATCCATATAAACTGGTAATTGTTTTATGTTTTTACTTTCCTTGCTTGGTAGAATATTTTCTGATAGTGTGGAGTAAGGTATTCAGACAAGTATATTGGAGTGTTGTCGTGGTCTCCTTTCAGATCCTTTACTACTGGATTTTTAATCCTGCTAGCTTTTATAAGTGTAGTTTTTGTTAGGCTGTTGGTGAGTCGCGCTATGACGGGAGAAGGATGGGTATTATTTTCTCTTTTCCTTTTTTGTGGTAACCGATGCACTGACTGGATGTCTTTTGGTTCAATGGGGGAGCCGATTGTTTGGCTTAGTTGTATTACAGTGTCTCTTAGAGGTTCCGTAGCTATTTATGGGAGACCATTTATGAGGAGGTCATTTTTGTGCTGCTGTTGGTTTGAGAGCTCATACTGTTGCTTTAGAGAGTTTAGTTCTTGCTGTAGGTCCATTGTCTCTTTAATTAAATTATGCTGTCTTTCAGTTAGCTCTTTGACGCAGTTTTTAATTTCTCTAACGGTCTGTATCATATCTTCTATCGAGTTATTATTAAATTTAATAAATGCCTCGTATTGGTTAAATTTTTCTGTAATTTGTGCGGT